>NC_080097.1:70102600-70777350 GCF_950005125.1 Chionomys nivalis
CAATTAAATTTTTTCTCATAATAGTTGCCTTGGCCATGGCATATTCTCTGCACAGCAATAGATTAGTGACTAAGACAGGACCCATACTTTTTAGGTATGGCAGTCCTAGGAATTGAACTTAGGACCCTACCAATGCTAGGCAAGAGCTCCACCACTGAGTCACACCCCGCGGATTCTCACGTAGATGTAGAATAGACACTATAAGGAGCACTGCAACAGCCTTTCCAACGGAGAATGTAGGTCTTTCCTGTCCCAGAAACAGTTCACCTAGGTGATTGATGGGTTATTTATTTCATTTGTGATGCAAGGATCCGAACCCAGGATCTTACATGTGCTATGAAAAGTGCTCTGCCACTAAGCTACCTCCCTGGAATTTAGATTTTTGAGTCCAGTTTTTGCTATAGGATTCAGCACAACCTTGATCTCATGATTCTTCTGCACATTCCATCATACGTGATATGGGTTTTATTGGGTCATGTTTTGTTCTGTTGAAAGTAAAACAATGTTAAGAAAAGTGACAGAAGAATTCCTTAGAAACCAAGAGCATCACACCTAATAGAGGTGAAGGGTTTTAGCCATTCACCATAGACTATAATGAAGATGGGCTGCAAAGGTTATGTTCTAAATAAAGTAACACACACAAAGACAGAGAGAGAGAGAGAGAGAGAGAGAGAGAGAGAGAGAGAGAGAGAGAGAGAGAGAGAGAGAGAGAGGAATAGTCACTCTGATTCCAACAATACTTAGGATGAATCCAGAAATCCAAGAAAGTTCTGAGGAAAATACCAAGAGATATATGCCATTATAATCATCTGTCCTCCTGATGGCTATAAGCAGAATAATGACCTCATCCTAAGCGTTGGCCCATGGTTCTGTGCCCTAACAGGCAAGAGTACTGCTGATGTGAGTAAGAATCTTGAGATATGGAGATTATCCCAAATGATCAAGGCAACCCAAGGAAATCCTAAAGCCCTTTGTAAAGGGGAGGCAGGAAGATGAGGGCAGATAAGGAGGTGTGAAAATGGAAACAAAGGTTTGGGAGACTCAAGACCAAGATCCAAAGAATGGCCATTTCTAAAATGAAACATCTTCCCCTGGGACCTAAGGGGGCTCCCAGCCCAGCCCTGTGTGCACATATTATGTATATGCAGTGTGTGTGTACACTTGTGTGTGCATGTGTAAAGGGAAAGAAAGTCATGTGCTTGACCATCTTGCTGTGTAGAGGTCAGAGGACAACCTCAAGGGTTAGTCCTTGCCTCCCAGAGACTTCTGTCACTCTTCACTGTGTATGCCGGTTAGCTGGCATGGGCCTTCTATGGATTCTCTCCTCTCTATCCCTATCTCTCATGGGAGCACTGAGTTACAGATAGATGTGGGAGTTCTGGGGATTCAAACTAGTTCTCACATTTTTGTAGCAAGTGCTTTACCAACTGAACCACACCACCAACCCTACAAAATGTGGTGTCTGTGCAAATGAGAAGATACAAACATGGAAGACACGGAGAGAAAAGAAAGAGGTGGGTACAGCAAGGATGTACACAAAGGACCCTAGACAGGGAGGCAAAATCCAGTTCTGAAGCTATGCACAGTAGAACAGGAAACAAGGAAAGACAACTTTTCACATCTATCACAGAGCATTGCATGGCGCCTTCAATCAGATGGGCCTGGTGAAAGATTTTATGGTAAGGCTCAGAAAATGAACTTCCAATTTTCTTAATTTTCCAACTAAATGAATTTAATTCTTTCCAGGGGAGGGAATGAGGCTCCCCCAAACCAAGCCAACCCCCTTCCCCATACAACAACTGATAGGCTAGAGATAAAACTTGGTGATATAATGGCCTCATTACTCTTCCTGCAAACCATCTGTCAAATTTTGTTTAACAAGTAGAGCAAATTCAAGAGAAATAAATAATGGTTTTCTGCAAGCCCTCATGTCCACACAGGTACACTTCAAATGAGCTACGCTTGACATAAAGCATACACACACTTACTTTCTCAATTTCCTGGCAACGCGCTCTTGCTTAAATACACAGCCATCAGCCTCAGAGAGATGCTCATCATTCCTGCAGCTGCTGAGGGCCCACTTCCCCTCCATCTTCCTCCCCCTTGTCTTTCCCTCTACTTCCCCTTCCTTCTCCCCTGTTTCTTCTCTCCCCTTTCCCTTCCCCACCCCTTCCTCCTCTGTTTCCTCCTTCCTCCTCCTCAACTTCTCTTTTTCTCCTTCTTCCTCATCTGCTTCTTTCCCCTTCCTCCCTCCTCCTCACCTCCCTATTTCTCTCCATCTTCCAATTCTTCCTTCTTTCTGCTTCTTCCTTCTCCTACTTTATTCCTTTGAGAACTCAAACCTAAAACATCTCTGCCCCTGTTCCGCTGCCAGTTCCCAAGCACTGCCACGACCCACTCCCAAACCCTCCTAAAACAAACGAGCACATAAACCAGCAACAAAACTAACTTGATCACAAAGCAGCCAGTTTCAGCATCAATAGCGCCTTTGTTGTCAATAAACGTATATTTGATGGCTCCTATGTTATGTGTATTTTATTTATAAATTACTAATGCTTTTCCTGGAGCAAAATGGTCATACTCTACACAGAGACACCCTCTGTCGACTGAGGCAGGAAAGAATAATGGCTCCAGTGCAAACAAGAAGAAGCCAGAAGCTGTCCATCTTGGGTCCTTTCCCTCTGCATCATTACAGCTAGGTTCCTGTAATGTCAACCAGAGGCAGCCAATGTGGCACACCAGCCAAGCCGTAGTTGGTCGGCAAGTGGAGACTGTCACTCTAAGGAGCCATCCTTGTGAATCAATAGTGCTGGCACACTGACGCATTGACCCAACAGATAGACAGGGAAGGGACAAGACAAAGGTGATTTCTCAGTCAAGTACCCTTCTGGATACTTGATTAAAGAGCATCAGAGCCCTACAACCCACGAGATGTGAGCGTCTAGAAGCATGCACTTCCCGATCACTGCAGTAGACAGAACTCAGTGCCTGCTGGAGGATGTGCAAGAGCTGAGCAGCTTACAGCAAGTGAAGGCATTAGGACGACTGGCCAGCATTTGCCATGAAATTCTAGGTCTTTCCCTCCTCACAAACCACAAGATCCAGTTCTCTCCATGGTGTGCTCTTAACCCAGGGCAGTGGTTCTCAACCTTTCTAACACTGTGACCCTTTAATACAGTTCCTCATGTTGTGGTGACCCCCAACCATAAAGCTATTTGACTGCTACTTCATAACTGATTTTGATACTGTTATGACTCATAATGTAAATATTCAATAGGTGATCTATCTGGTCCCTAGATCAAATGACATGAACTACAGGTTTCTGCCACAAACGCTGAGGAGTTTATGTGGATGGGCAGTGGCTGTCCTCCTGGGAGCAGAGACTCACACTCCATATGCAAATAGATACAGGAGTACCTCAACTTTTGAATGTACAGGTTCTGCTTGTGACAAGTAAGAGCTGTGAGCTCCTGAGGAATATAATCCTTCCCATCCCTCACATAATCCATGAAAAAACAACCTACCATGTTCAGTTCTGTGAGAAATGAAGTGGCTGTGGGATCCTGGCTTCCTTGCTATTATTGAATCTTATATTTGGCCAGGCTGAAATCACCTGAGTAGGTGTCTATGTGGGCATAGGATTTGGGGCAGGGGGTGCTGAGTCACAGTACCAACCATTCTGTACCTCTCCAGGCATGAAGCTGAGGTATATGCAGGTGCAAACTCCAAGCAGCACTTGACCTTACAGGGTATGTCTGACTACTTCAATAGAGGAGAAAACCAGGTTGACAAGATGGCTCAAAGGGTAAAGGCACTTACCACTAAGTCTAATGGCCATAGTTTGATCCCTAGAACCTGAACCCACGAGGGATTCAATTCCTACAAATTGTTCTCCATTTCCACATAAATGACATGGTGAGCATGTGCACACTCTCTCTCACTCATTCACACACACACACACACACACACACAAATAAATGTGATTTTTATTAAGAATTTCAATTAAAAAGAAAAGAAGAGCCACCTCCAGCCTCAGGAACTTGTTTGGCCTATGGGATGCTCATCTCTGTCCACTGACTCCCTCTGCCTCTGTGCTCAGAGTTCCTGCCTCCTTCTCTAGCTCTTCATACACTGTCACATACCAGCATCTATTCAATTGGCCAAGAAATCAAAGACAGGTTCAGAATTTAGAAAGACTAGTCTACAGGTCCTGAGAATTTCAGCTTATAGCTTGTGGGCATCATCTAACCAAATTCCCAGTTCCCTTTAGATCCCAACCCAAAGCCTGCTTCCTCCTCCTAGGAGCCTCTACCCTGCCCTCATGGGTTTGTATTTCCTGGGTAGCTTGCTTTCTCCATGGATTCATTCTTTTTTCATTTTTCAATATTTACCTTTGACAATTTCATATATGTATATAGATTACATATAATAGTCATGTTCCTCTCAATACCCTCTTCTGTCTACTACCATGCCTGATGACCTCCCCTTCTTTCCAACTAGTCCTCCTCTACTTTCATGCCGTGTGTGTATGCACATGTGTGCATGTGTGTCTTGTGCAGATAGCCACAGCAGCTGTGTGTTTGTAACTGCAGCAGCCTTATCATGTCCAGATGTCAGCATTTCACAGAATTCTTCTCCAAGTTCAACACCCAGCCTGACAGAGGCAAGCTGCCCAGACCACAGTGTGCAGTGTGAAAGACATATGGACCTTTACTGGGCTCTTACGGGCACTGGTGCTTCTGCTCACCCCTAGTTGCCTCCTCTGCATCCAGGACATCTTTGCCTAGCACACAGGGTCAATTGGTCCTTCTACCACCGTACTTTCTTCTCAATCTTTTCCTCCTGTACTAGAGCCCAAACTTCTGAAATTCAATACCTAAGCCTGGCCTCTCCCATTCTGCATTCTCTGCTCGTGGTCCCTTACTAAACAAAGTAAACACCACAACTCAAGTAAGTGAATGAGCAGAAAGGGGGTGGGGTGAGCAAACAAGTGATCCAAAGAATCACACATTTAAAGCAAGAAGACTTTAAGTGCATTGACAATCTGAAATTTATATCCTCTCACACAAATATTTATTGAGTGTGTCTTCTGTATCACATACTATGCCAGGAAGTTTTATTTCTCAGTTAAATGCAGGACAACCTTGTCTCCATATTGCAGAGGAAAGACCGGAGTCCCACAGTTGGGGAGCCTGTGGCCAGTCTCCCCTATGCTTCCTACAGACTGGCCTCTAGGTGAGCTGTGGGCCTGTGAATGCGAAGTGATGAGGCAGAAGGGTCAAGAGCTGATGGGCTGAGGAGATGGCTGAGGGGGTAAGTGACTTGGTCTGGGAGTTGAAGGACCTGAGTTCAAGCCCCGGCATCCATGTGAAAGCTTGGCTTTGCAGAGCATGAGTGGGGAGAGATGCAGCGAAAACAGACAGGCCCCAAGAGCTCCCTACCAGCCCATCTAGTCGGACCAGCAAGCCTCAAGGGCATGAGAGACCTTGGCTTAGAAAGTAAGGGACCAAGATTCCCGAGAGTCAACTCTGACCTCTACATACGTACACATGGGCAAGTTTCCCACTCAAAAATATCCATGCACATATGCACATGTGTACATGTGCATGCACACACACACCACACACCACACACACACACACAGAGAGGAAGAGAGAGAGAATGTTAAGGGCTAGAAAATTCAGTTCCTTCACTCAGATGGAGAAACTGAGGCAGAAAACTGAAAAGACTTGCTCAGTGCTCCCTGATCAAAAGGAAAATGACTATTAGACAACGAGAAGGAAATAAATGGAAAGGATGGTGGCTTTGGGTACAGAAATCTGCCAGCAGTTAAGACACACCACCTGTCTGGGACTCACTGCTATGTGTAAAGCACACAGGACCTGAAAGAAATGCATAGAAACCAGCAGGTCAGCAGACAGCAGAGGTGCTGATTGGGCCGCTAATATCCTGTGAGCCTCAGAGAAACGCTCTTGTGGCCCAGTGTTCTCCGGAGACATAGTCTCAACAGTAAACACTAAATGAAATTCACACACCTCTCCACACAAAAACACACCCATGTGGGCGCAATTTGCTTATGCTTTTCTTCTGATAAAAAATGTTTAAGTGTGTTATACAGAGAGAGAGAGAGAGTCTCTCTCTACATCTCTGGCCTTCTGAGTCTCTGTCCCAAAGCAACACGAGGCCACTAAGAGGGGAGCTATCAGTCTAGCAATGGTGGCCCACAAGGCCAACAAAGAGTGGCTAAGCAACCCCATTGTCACCACTCTCAAACACCTGGTCATGTCTGATTAATGAGATAAAGACCAGATGCTTAAACATGTCTGCTAAATCAAAGGGGAAAAAAGAGACAGAAACAAAGAGTGGAGGAGAACAGCCCAGAAGCCTGCCTCTAATACAGTGGACTTCGTTATCTGTGATGTCTTTCAACCACAGATAAGAGTCAACCACATGGAATCTAAGATACATGCCAGGTGAAAAAACACCATAAAGACATAATAAAAAGTTGCACCAGTGCCTATAAATTGCTGAGGGACTGTTAAGAGGGCCGAGCCATAAATTCTTGATGTTTCCCAAATTAGAGGGTACCAACACATATGCAGATCTATCCATGTGAGTAACTGAAGGCTAAAAGTCTGCTGTTGAGCACAGCTACCTCCTTCAAAGGCTTCCAGGGAGCCTGCACCAGGCACACACAACACACTCTGTAGGAATTCAATTTGGAAGCCATCATCTAAAGCACAGAGGAGAACAGGAAAGTCGTATTGCTAGAATGCTTAGATTATCAATCATCTTGACAGTTTATTGGCTTTATCACCACACATACCATTAAAATGATGTCTGGCCCAGACTGTCAAAAGCAAACATTAAACAGACCAGGATTAAAAAGCAGATCCCAAACAGGACTCCAGTCAAGTTTCCCCTCCACTCTGAAATTAGTTAGAGCTGACGAAGAAACTGGCTCTGGACTTTGAAGAAATACACAGTCCAAAAGGCTGCGAGTCAACTCAGACCTGACAGGCTGATAGGTCATGTCATGTTATGGCAAATCTCAGTCCTCTGTGGCTGATTTATCACGTACTCTGTGGGATAGAATGATTGCTATTGGTGAAATGGAGAAGGAAGGGAAAGGAAAGGAAATGAGAGAGAGAGAGAGAGAGAGAGAGAGAGAGAGAGAGAGAGAGAGAGAGAGAGAGAGAAAGAGAGAGAGACCATAATTTGCTTCATCTTGTAACCCAGAGCTTGCATCAAAAGGGCCAAACTAGCTCCCTGATGTGGGGTAGGAATGCTGATAAATTCACACTACTGTGCAAACAGATTAACATTACCCCCATACAGGTTATTAAAATAATTTTACAGATTCGGAAGAACCGACTAGGCAGCGGAAGACACATTCATAATTCACGAGCTGGAGACAGGGAAAGAGTTACGAACCTTATCCGTTTTTTAAAATGTCTCTGCATGTGTCACTTTGGCAAGGAAATCTCAACACAATTAAACCTATACTAGCACATCAATAGGGCTCAATTGAGAGCTGTGTACCTGCCTTTTACTAGGCCTCTGCTTTATGGATGCCTCGGGAAGAAAGGCGAAATGGGAACTTCGCTCTAATTAAAGGGAACCTTCAGTGCCTGAGGAGAAATGGTGGCATTTCTCAAATGCATATAAAAGGAGGGCGTTCTCAAAATCTCTGCCAAGGGTTTGGCTCTTCCACAGTCCCCAGAACAGCTCTCTGTGTGTTTGGAAGTTGCATAGCTATTTTGTTTGTGATTAATAGCTTGCTTTCCAGTACAAATAAGTCATTAAGAAGGGTGGGGTGGGGCGCAGAAAACGGATGGCTAGAAGCAAGCCCAGAAACATCACAGCCAGTAGGAAACGCATTCCACATTTCTCAACCTTTCACCCCCTTGCTTATTTACCCAAGTGGGGTCCCCTCTGGGTGACTTCAGCATGACCCCTTAAGTGAAAAACCTCACTAGGGTTTCAACAGAGGCCCCTTCTCTTGTTCCCTTCCTGTAGGCCTCATTGGCACCTTAGGGGTTGAGTGAACACACTGTTTAGGAACAGACTCTGGGGCGTGACAGGACGAAAACTGCTGGGAGGCTTCACGCCACCCTCTCACAAGCTTCTGCCCTCAGTGGGACACCCGTGAGTAGGAAGGTCCCCTGCAAACAGGCTAGGGTGCCATCTTCTCAAGGTTCCAACCAGCCACGCGCCCACAAGTGGTGGCAGCCTGTTACGCTGGTTGCGTTTGGTTACGGAGAAAGACCAACATGGATGCGCCAGTTACCCACGAAGAGCTGTTGCCTGTGAGTCAGTGTCACCAGGATGCGAGATGGGGACAAGGGCAGCGCATCAGGCGTGCACGCAGCTGAGCAAACACTGCCCTTCGCACCTGAGCGAGCATCTGGGTTTGGGAAAACAGGCGAGACCCACCCACATCCTCAGCTTATACAATACCCCGTCACAGCTGCACACCAGAGCCAGGGGGGCTCCCCGGGGGACAGCAGGCTCCTGGCACCACAAACCTCCACTGCCATCACCCCTAGCTCAGATCTCTAAAACACTTTCACTGTCTCCCAGGGAACCTCACACACCACCCTGCCAGGAAACAGACAGAATGCCCCTTACATACCCCACAACATCCAGGAGCCTACAAGATATTACAATCAGTCACTGAAATGACATATCAAAGTCACAGGGCACTAGCCAAGGGACCAGTTTGGAGCTGAGTTGTGCCAACAAGACATGGGACATTTAAAGAGGGTCCATGTCTCCACAGAGGTTGGAGGGCATGGTTGGCTATCACCAAGCAGAAGGAATACTTCCTGGTTTGTTCTCTGCGGCAGCTTGTGGGCCTCTCGGGGTAAGCTTTAAGTCAAAGCTTTCCTCTCTTCTCTGTCTCCACCTGTGCTCTACTGACGCCCTGTGTGCTGCTGCCCAGCCTATCAGAATCCCAGAATCAAGGCAAGCGACACTTGTGGGCACAGGGAGTGCAGCCAGAGTATGGGGAAACTGGGGTTTCTCTTGGCCACTTTGTTTCATTGTCTTCTGCTCTGGAAATGGCTCTAAAAAGTCTCAAGGGTCATCCAATCACTAAGTTCACTGGGATGTCGCTGGCTGTGAGAAATAAATCTTACAAGGCATTGTGTTTGTGGTTAGATCCTACGCAGGAGAGGCTGGGGGGTGTGGGGAGAAATGTTCTTCCCCATGGTAAACTCTTGATAGCCATGTTAACTGAACTGAGACCTGGCATGAGTGTTAAGCCGGAAAGACAAGTCACCAGTGTTAGGACGACTCTCACCACACAGTGTGGTAAAAGAAACAACAAATGACAGAAGTCACCCACAGAAGAAAGCAGAGTGCAGTGGATGGGGATCGGACTGTCCCACGGAAAGGGTAGGACGCAGCTGGCTTCTTGAGGCAGGTGTATTAGTCTAGTTTCTGTTACTGTGACAAAATAACTGAAACAGACTACTTTCTGGAGAAAACAGTCTAATCCAAATAAAACACACATCTAAAACTTAAACATGAGAGAAAACATGAGCTTCTTGCATCTCTGGGTCAGGATGGCTGTTCCCAGATCCATCCTGTCTCCACCTCCTACCTCACTGTAGGGGTTCTAGGATTACAGAGTCTCACATCCAGCCTTCCATGGGGTCTTGGGGTCTAAACTGACAAACTTAGGCTTGCATAGCAAGCATTTACCCTCTGAGTCATCTCTTTAACCCTGGCCTCTACATCGTAAAGGTCCCACTACCTCAGCCTCATGCACCCTGGACCCAGTTCTCAGCACATGAGCCCCTGCAGGAGAAAGCACATCCCCAGCACAGGATGTGAGCAGAGAGAAGGGCATCTCTAGTAGGAAGAATCTGGGTGACAGGAGAGGTCAAATAAAGAAAGGACTCACCAGGGATGGAGAAGCAGGGGGTTCCCGAGCTGCACGGACACGAGCCCTTTACACTCTTGCTGCTCTCCTGCCAGCTGGTTCAACCCAGGGTCCCTGCCTGCTACCTGAAGCCTGTGGTAAAGAGCACAAGCTACCGACAGCTATGGCTGATCACGCAACCAAGTTGTCTGGCAGATAGACTAGATGGTGGCTTTGAAGGAAGAATCTATAATGTGGATGTGGTGCTGAGCCAGCTATACCCAGGCTGGAAAGAGCAATAGTCTAGAGATGGCCAACCCATAAAAGAGATGGCCAGTGGGAGTATCTACCACAGAAGCACCCAGCAGCCCCCCGGGAGGGGTCTCCTTGGCCATGATGGAGGAAGACACTCTTGCTCTCCCCATTAGCCATTTTCAGTTTTGCTCAATAGTCAGACCTGCATAGGAATAAAACAGCCTCCGTGTATCTAGTTACCAAGTTGCATCATATCATCCTGGGCTCCTTCCTCCTCTCCTCTCCAGAAACACACCACATTCATCTGATATTAATTCACTTTTTCCTTCCTGTTCTGTTTCTCTGTAGTAGCCAAGCATGCGATCCACCAACACCAATTTTGACTTCCTCTGATCTATTGTTTAAGCTAGCCAGAGTGATTCTTTTTCTAGGTCAAATCTGGTTGCATCCACAGATGAAAATGCCCAAGGGCTTGCCGTTGTTCTTAAGGTAATAACAAAAATCTTTAACACATCTTGTCAGGTTCAACAGAGTCTTGCTGCACCTGCCTCCCCTACAGCACATCACACACACACACACACACACACACACACACACATGCGCTTCCAATGGTCTTTGATTCCTACCATGTTTTCCCCCACCCCAAGACTTTTGCACATGCTGTTCCTATTGCCTGGACTGTTTTTCCTTCCTTTGTTATGTAATTAAGTCCTATTTGTCTTCCAGGTTTTGATACAGAATAATCTATGAGCATGCTTCTCAGAGATTATCTGCATTAGATGTCTGTAAAGAAATATCTAGATTAGATTTGTGGAAAATGCATCCTAAATGTAGGTGAAACAACCTCATAGGCTGGGTTCCTGGGCTGAACATAAGCGTTCAACTCTCCCTGCCTCCTGACTGTGGCTGCACCTCCACCAGACACTTCAAGCTCCTGTGTGAACGGGCAGGTCCACGTGTGTGTCACTGTAGGGAATGGAGATATACATGTACATGTACATCTAGAAGCCAGCGGTCAACATAGGCCACAGATGATGTAAGATGTATAAGGCCATGGAGACCTCATGAGGCAAAGAAGGTGGCTTCCAAGTGGGGACTCCATGTCTTCTCTGTCATGTTGGACTCCAGTGTGAATCGAAACAAACCCTCCCTTCCTTGAGTTGCTCATATCAGAGCATTCTATCACTGCAAGGGGAAATAGATACAAGACAAGGTCTTTCCCCAGGCACCACTTGCTTAGAGAAAAACTGGCCCTAACAACACCCTTACACCTGAGATACTGCCTTATAATATTTACACTTATTAATTAGCCAGGTGCCTACTTTTCTATCAAGACAATAAATGTGAAGTTGAACTGTACATTTATTTGGCTACCAACAACCCTCTGGAGTGGAGACTCAGTAATGCTAGGAACAATACTGCTCCTTTTGTGAGCTCCAGCACGTAGCACAATGCATGGCTCATGGATATGGTCAACAAATACAGAACTCAAAAATAAACTAGCCCAGAATGAATGGATGGATGATTCTAATAGTTCTTACAGTTTTTACTTCATTAATGCCCCTTTTCTTGGCTCGTTTCACCAGTCTCCACAAGTGAAACAAAGACCCTGGTGTCCAAATGTTGAACGCTCTGTCAGCTCCAGCCCTCCAGTGTCTTTTTCCAACAGTAAACCTTCTGTGACAGAAAAGGCAATTCCAGGACTGAATGTCACTGCCAAGGATCTGATACATAACCACCGTAAGGTAAGTAGGAAGTTGACACACCAATGAGCCTACTCTAAACCCAGGTAGCAAGGGGACAAAGAGACGGCAGCTCCTAGGAACCAAAAGTCACACGTAGCACACCATTTCATTGGTTGGCGTGGCAGCAGGACACACCAGAGCCACAAACAAATAAAAAGCAACAAGGCTGAGCTGTGGGTCTGTGGCAAAGTTCCCCAAATGTCTGTACCCGAGGGTCTGTGTCATTTACATCCCTGATAGCATGTCTGTTTCCATTCTACCCACTACACACAGAACACCAGCCATGTCCACCTCCAGTATGAGCCGTCTTAGCTCTAAAAACCACAGGTAATGTTCCTGGCTTCTGACAAGTTCCCAAAAAGGCATCTGGATTCCCGCTCAAGAGCCAACTTGTGTTTTAAAAAGCAGCAAACAACAGTGGGCAACCTCACCCCAAATGTGCATTCCCTAAAGGAAGTAGCCCCATTCTGGCCTCTGTTCTTCTGTGAGGGAACAGGGCTTGTTCATGGTTGTGTAGCTGTATGGGGTGGGAGGGATACTTGAACATGTATACATGTACATCTGGAGGCCAGAGGTCAACAGAGGCCACAGATGATGTGAAATTCACAGGGGCATGGAGGCCTCATGGGAAGAAGGAGGTGGCTTCCATGTGGGGACTCTAAGACTGAAAAGGGACAAACCTGTATTAACTAGGATGAGAAGGAGGAGAGTATTCCAAGAAGATCCTGGGGAAGCGTCTGAGCCCTTCAAAAGAAACAAGAAAAGAGAAGACAGGCTAGCACTTGTGCCAAGCAGGTCTCACAGCCTTCCGTGCCAGGACCAGCAGGGGATTACACTTGACAGCAGCCATTGCCCCCAGCAAGGTCCCCGCACCTAACTCTTCCCAAAGAAACACCACGGCTCTGTTCTTCTGCAGAAGGATAAACTGGGGCCCATAGCACTGCTCCTTGAATGCAAGTCTAACATATGAATTGCAAACATAAAAGGCTCTAACTTGTCTCCTAGACCAACAGCAGTACACTATGCTGGTGAGATGCAAGCCCTGTAAGTACTGCAGACACCATGGAAACCACCGTGTCCACCTCATCATTCTGGACCAACAGCTGACTTTCCTGTCCCAACATGTCAGGCCATGTAACTGAGTCTTCCTGGTGGGAGTAGATGTGTCCTAGTGGTACTCAATGGCCAGGCTAAGGCAGTAGGAGGCCTCTACTCCTGACCTCTAGAAGAAGGAAAGGACTCTGAGAAGAGAGAAGAAGGGGTTGCAGAAACTGCACACTCCTTAGCTGTCTCTTTCTGGGATCAGCTCCGAGACAGCAGTGGGCTCAGGAGACCTAGGGTCTGCCATTCAAAGCAGTTGGGCTTCCCTGACTAGGAATACATTCAGATTCTACCAGCAGCTGCCTGGGACTGGTCCGATGAGAGAGAGACAGAGGGAGATGGGGGGAGTGGGTAGTGTGCATATATGAATATATACATATTTATGCATGCGTATATATATTGTATAGTAGATTTATTTTGCTAGTATCTGGTGTGCATTCTTTCCATCAGGTTACTGAATCAAGCCTGCAATAAGAAAAGAAGGGTAAAGAAATCTCACCAAAGAAAGCACTCAGTGTGGAAAGGTCCTGGGAGGACATCCACTCGTGGACCCTGAGCTAGGTATGACCTGCCCATCACACTTCCATATTGCTTTGGGCCTCTCTTGAAATAAACAGGACACAGGGAGCCCACTCCTATTATGGAGTTATTAGGCCAGTGGCTAATAAGAAAAGGAAAAAAATTAAACCCACACACAATTACCAAGATGGGAAGCAAGAGAGTATATATATATATATATATATATATATATATATATATATATATATGAGGGAGAAATAGAAATTCCAATCAATGGGACGAGCTGTCACTGGCTGTCTTGTCTAAGACCACCAATTAAAAAGACTTGTTTCAAAGGATGAATTGTTCAGTTTCTTCTAGATCATTATGGAATGTTCTCAAAAGACTAAGCCATAGACTGACTGCTGGGCTGATATGTAGAAAAGAAGAAAGTATTTTTAACAAAACAGTACCGGAAGCTGTGAATGTCTAAAGCCCCTCCCTACCCCAGAAGGCACACATCATCTGGGCAGAAGCCTAGGCTGGCATTCCTAGAGAAGGGTCAAGAAGAGCAGGTAACTGCCATGGGAAAGTCCGGGTCTCGACACAAGGAAAGAGGAGACTCCGTCTGACTGGTGTGCAGTGGAGTCTCGTTTCTGCACGCAGACAAGGCAACCAAGAACAGAACCATGAGTGGAGCCCGCATTTCCCAGGCATCTGCTGTGTCCCTGAGAACCCACTGAGGGCAGCTAGCTGATTCCTTCAGAGGTGGAAGAACTTATGAAGGTCATCTGTCCCTTCTCAGCTAAGAAACCCAGGCTCAACCTCCCAGCCTGGGTTCTGGTTTGCAGTGGAAGGAGAGTAACCACATACTGCTTGTGATAATGTCGCAGGACTGCGATTAGCCAGCCCATGTAACTCAAAGGCGCCCACAACTGACTCGAGCTGTCCTCAGAACACCAGCTGGTGATGTAAAGGGCCCAAGTGTGTGTGTGGTCCACAGAGGCCTGGAAATCACTGAAGACCCTGCTGGGCAGTCCTGGAGAGCCAGTCTGAACAGTATCCAGCCTTCGCCCTACTCACAAGCCACTCAGCTTGGACCTTTTGTTAAGACTCCACATAACACATCGTTAAACCAAAAAGCCCTCCAGTCCGGGTGGCCACTGTGCACCTCCATGCAGCGGTTCTCCCTGGGGTTCTAAACGCAGGCCCTGGCGCTGTCAGGACAACACTTGACTCACTGAGCCACTGCCCCAGCCACTCCCCTCTTGGTTTGTGTTTTTAAAACCACCAAGGAAGATGGACATGGATGAGAAAGTCTGATTCTCTGCTCAGTTATCTTTTGCTGAACCAGACTAGAAACCATGATGGGGAGAAACCCAGTTTCTTAGTATTGTCTTTCAGCCAAACATGGGCTTCTGGTCGCCAGCTTTTGAATATATCCAAAGGCTTCTCTAGTCCCTCAGAAGAAAAACAGTGTTATCTTCTACCGTCTTCTCCAAGCAGGGGTGTAACTCCTCCCACACTGCCCCAAAACTGTTGTGAGCACCAGAACCGGGTCACATGCTGTGTCGTAGATGGCTTCCCTATATTGAGTCCTGCTCAGGGGGGCCTCCAGCACATCTCCGTCCCAGGATGGTGATAGCCAGGATTGTTCTGACTGTAGTTTCAACCACAGTGGCTTTTCTTCCTTACCAGACACTATCCTAAGCACCGTGTTTGTGTTAGTTTCTGTAAACTTAAACACAGGTCTGAAGAGAAGCGCTGAGGTCTGCCCTCACCCACCCTGGAAGGCCAGAGCCAGACTCCGCCTCCGTGCACTCTGACTTCCTTCTGCGCCCTCAACACACTGTGCCCCAAACTCCAACTCCATAAAACACACAGGCTGGAGAGAGAAATCCCATGGTTAGGTCGTATACAACCAGCTATTAGAAATGAGGGGATTGTGGGCATGGCAGGAGGACAATGGGAAGCTGGGAGGACTAGTGAAATAGAGAAGTCATCTCTCAAGCAAGACGGTAAGCGGAAGCGCGAAGACCAAACGCGCCAGTTCCTCAGTCCAGGAGGGAGAAAGGTTTGAAGAAACATCTAGATCTCGTGTACATACCCTTCTCACCTCCAGGTTCCAGCCTGAGCCAACGCATCAGCAACCCCCTACCAGATCCCACACCCCACTGGTGCTCAGCCACACACCCCCTTTTCCCTCCTGCTACAGATGGGGAACCCACAGCACCTCCTATGGTTCATCTTCTCCTGGCCTCTCAAAGGGAAGGAGCTTCCCATCGGCCACACCCTTGCTAAAGCTGGGCCAGCGCCATCTTCCCTCCTGCTAATTCCCCCCATTATTCCTGGATCAGTTTCCTTACCCTGCGCTAATTTCTCGCCCTCTCCGGTGTTTATCCCCTTCAGATATTTGCAGGCTGTTATCATGTACCCACTTAGCCAAGCAGAGCCCATTAAGTTCTTTTCATCTTTCCTCATAAATCAATCCCTTAATCCCTCCAAGCCCTTTAATCGGACTTGCTGCTCCTCTCTGAACTCCTTCCAGTTTCCTCACATCTCCGATAATGTGGTGACACGAGGCTGGTTGTGAAACTCAGCTGCTGACTCATGCAGGTCTATGAGCGCCAGGAAGACCACTGCGCACACTCGCACGTGTGCGCGCGCGCGCGCGCACACACACACACACACGTGCACGGGCGTGCACACGGACCTCAGCAGGGAATCGTGTACCCATCTGAATAGCTGCCAGCCCCTAACACCCATGCTGTAGGCACATCACCACGGAGAGTCTGGATATCGTTCCGACCCAAGGTGCTTTCCCACGATCTGGTGTCCTGCAGGACTTGTAGGAATGAAAAAAATGTTGCAGAACGTTTTATAGCCCCATAATATTTCACTACAACTCACACACACTCCCCAAGAATATGGATAATGCCACTGAACTCAGGGAACCCAGGGACCCAGGGAAGGCCATATTGTAGCCCCAGGCTACAATAAATTCAATGAGGTGCCCTTCCATACCACAGTAATGGCCATGATTAAAAAGACTGACAACACCAAATGTTGGTGAGGATCCCAACCAAGCAGAGTCTTCAGCCCCGGCTGGTAGACAAGAAAACGAAAAGGTCACTTGGGGGAACAATCTAACAACTGCTCCTGAAATAAAATGCACAAGCAACTCAGAACCCCTACCACCCTGCGCTTACATGAGAGAAGTGCAAATGTATTCACCAGGGCTTGTGTGCAGATGCATACAGCAGCCTAGCAACTAAAATCTACATGTGGTTCAGCTGTGCTACAACAGAAAAGGAACGTCAAGGCCCAGCATTTCTGGAAGAACACAACAGGAAGAAGAAGCATGCCACAGGCAAGAAGACCTCACACCAGTTAAAACACACACACACACACACAAACCCAATGACCCACAGTAGATAAAGTCCTGAGACTGTCCCAACTATACTATGGTAGAAAAAACAGGTAGCTCCTGGAGGGAGGGGAGCAGCGGTTAACTGGAAACAAATTGATGGAAATTTCCTGTTGAATTCCACAGCCACTTACACTTATCAACCTCCCCCCTTAAAAAAAAATGGTACATCTAGGATTTGTGCATGTCACCAAAAAACAAAAGCAAATAAATAATAGGCCGTAGAGATTGTTCAAGTCCCACCACACACTCCCAGTACCTACATTGTGGCTCACAACCATCTGTAACTCCAGTTCCTGGATGTGGTACCCAGACCCACATGTGGACAAAATACCAATACTCATAAAATTTTAGAAGAAGAAAAATAAACAAACCCATCAATACCGAGCTCCAAAATATATCATGACTATGACCTTTCAGAGAGAGTACACTGACCTCTCCAGCCTGCTATGGCACAAACTTGTGATGGTCAACCTTTGATTTTCAGCTTGATAGAAGTTAGAATCATCATGGAAACAGATCTGTGAGTGAGTCTGTGAGGGATTGTCTAGATAAGGTTAACTGAGATGAGAAACCCCAGCTTGTGTGTGGGAGCTATCATTCCTCAGGTTGGGGTTCTTGACTGATAAAGAGAAAGGAGCTGGAGTATGTCATCAATCAGGGTTCTCTGCTTCCCGACTTAGGATGCCAGCTGCCTCTGCTCCTGTGTCCATGCCTCTCCTGCCATGCCATCCCCAGGAGCCACAGCCAAGCTTTCTTAAGCGGCTTTGGAGGGGTATTTTGTCACACCAACAAGACACATAACGAGTGTAGTACTGAAAACCGTGAGTGACTGGGAATGAGCAGGAACGAGCAAAGGAAACAGAGTTAAAATGGGCAAGGAGGAAACTAGCGGGATCTGTTTGCGACCACCAGACAATTCCTTCAGTTTTTCTGCAGCTTAGCAATTTCCCACCAGAAAATGTCAGATTGAAAACCTAGCCCTGTCCACGTTTGGGCTTTTTAACCACGAAGCAACACTGATGTTTGTTCTGACTTCTGTCATCAGGTCACTATCTCAATACTTTGTTTCCAATTCCAGGTGTGGCCATTCTTGCAGTCGCCCTTCCCAGCCAAGTCTTCTGTCTTCTTCTCTTCCCCATTCCCCATCAATCTCTCCATCCTGGGTGGGGCAAGGCCAGGGGTTCTTACCTTCTACGTGGGAGACAGGAAGTGGACCCCCAGACCACACGGAGTTAATGAAAGCTCTTATGGGTGAAGATGTATGTTCCCCAAGATAAGGATCCTTAGTTCTCCTTAGATTCACAACTGTCACAGAGGCTTGTGGCCCAGGAAGGGTCCTGAAGACTTATGGAAGGGATACTTCCATAGGGAGCTCAGATCATGCCTCCATCTAGAAAATGTCTGTTTGCAGTTATCAAGTATATCTTCGTGGTATTCGCTCTCATGTAGAAGGAAAGAGGGCTAATAAGGAAGCCGGACATCTGGGAGCCTGAACATCATCTCAAGCTGTGTGCAAAAAGACCACATTATTCAGAATAAAATTAAAATTGCAATATCATAAACAAGAATTTTTAAAGTTGTGTGTGTACACTCATGTATGTGCACTCGTGTGTGCAAGTGTCTCTTCACTGCATTGGGAAGCCAGCAGTTGACATCAGGATGTCTTCCTCAATCACTTCTCCACCCTATTTTTCTTAAGTATCAAAATGTGCTTTGTTTTTTAATTTCTTTTTATTTCTATGTGCACATTTGTTTGTATGAGGATGTCAGGTCCCCTGGAACTGGAGTAACAGACAGTTGTGAGCTGTCATGCGCATGCTGGGAATTGAATGAACCTGGGTCCTCTGGAAGACAAGCCAGTGCTCATCTCTCTAGCCCAAAGGCTGAATTTTGTTGTTGTTGTTGTTTGTTTGTTGAGACAGGGTTTTACTATGTAGCACTGGTTGTCCTGGATCTTGCTCTGCATACCAGGCTGGCCTCAAATTCACAGAGGTCCACTTGCCTCTGCCTCCCTACTGCTGGGATTAAAGGTGTGAGCTGCCACCACCTGTCCACCCTATTTTTTGAGGCAGGGTCTCTCACTAAACCTGGAGCTGGCATTTCAGCTAGACTGGCTGGCCAACCAGACCCTGGGATCTGCCTATCTCAGCCTCCACCACTGTGGCATTACAGAGGTGCATCACCATCCATGCCAAAGGCACATTACAGAGCTGTCTCACCATCCATGCCAAAGGCACATTACAGAGGTGCATCACCATCCATGCCAAAGGCACATTACAGAGGTGCATCACCATCCATGCCAAAGGCACATTACAGAGGTGCCTCACCATCCATACCGAAGGCCTGCTGAGTGGACACCGGGGATCAAGTTCAGATTCTCATGTTTACATAGCAAGCACTTGGCCTACTGTGCCATCTCCCCAGGTCCAGTGTTTTTAAGCTTTTGATACAATGAGCAAGTGAAACTGTATATTAAGTGCTTGGAACAATGAAATAAATAAAAGGAATGAGTTTTCCGAAAACCTACTATACATTGGGCACTTTTCACTTAATTTCATCTCCCATTATTATGTAGCCTTGTTTTATAGATTTAAAAAAATAAACTATATCTCAAATTATCTCTCTAAAGTCATACCACACGGGTCTCCAGCATTCATTTTCTTCACCATCTTTTCTAAGCTAGGTCCAGTCAGCATTATCATCCTAGCTCTAGCTTTGTAAAATCCTGCAGGTCTCATATATTCTGTTCCATGGGCCCTTAAAAGGCTCCAAACAACCCAGAAAGGGAAGCATTGCGGTCTTCAGGTGCTGCCCTCTGGTCTGGAGGTTGGCATATGTGCTGTGTTACACGGCCCAGTTCCTGATCTGAAAACCTCCATTCTTGCAAAGGACAGAGAATGATTAAGCTTGGAGCAAGAAGGGACAGGACAATGGCATGCCCCTCCTCAGCTTTCCATAAAGCACCTTGAGCTTGCTCAGTGGAATGCAGAGTCCTGCATCCCAGAGCTCCAGGATGAGCAGGTATGCTCCCCTGGGTCTGGAGCTGTGAGACCACAGAGCACGGTTACTCAGTGGCGCTACCTTCTTCACTACAGAGAACTCTATCATATGTGTCTGTACATGACGGGGGCTGCTGCTGGCCCTCACATCTGGATTCTAGGCATTTCCATGAGGAGGAAACCCTTCACACCCCACAAACTGCAGGGCTTGAGAACTTAAGGGGATTGCGCTCTGGTCCATGCGGCTGTGGGCAGAGGGTAAGGGAGAGGCCTGGAGAGGAGTGACAGTCTGATCCTGTGAGACAAAATGCCAGTTCAGAGGCCTCCAAGAGCCGCACTGCCAGCTCTTTGGTCACCTTTTTCCCCGGGAGGGAGGCGGACTTAGTAAAAGTAGCATGAGGGAATGAGAAGCTGGTGCTGCAAAAAGGTCTGCTCTGCCCTGACACCTTAATAATGAGACAAAAAAAAAGTTAAAAAACCAAGCATGGGAGCACATATCTCTAACCCCAGCACTTGGGAGGCTGAGAAAAAAACAGACATGGCCAGGGTCCTCCCACCCAGTAAAGGGCACACCCCCAATTTCTAAATTCCTTCTTAGGCCCCACCCCTTAAAGAATTCTCCAGCCACAAAAGAACCACAGGCTCAACACAGCTTGCAGAACACAGGCCTTTGAAGAACAGTCAAAATCTATATCCTTTCGGTTACTTCCTAGAAGAAACAACCCCAAACCTCCCTGTAAGGAGCAGTGAAAGACCATCCTCTGCAAGATACCCAGTCACATTCACCTGCTTGGGGCATCGCACCTTCTAGAAAGAAGTGTGGTTTCATCATTAATTAGGCCTCAGCAGGCCCCACTGCACAGCAACTGAACTCAGCAATGCTTACTTTCCCTGAAGGAAATGGTAGAAGCTTTCAGGCTTTAAGCAAGGACACTTTAAGCAAGCCAGTCAGGTTCTTGCAAGACCAGGAGCTAGCTAATGAGACCCTGGGGATAAGAAATGGGAAATGGCGAGTGGCTTCCCAGGCACTTTTCTCCCTTGTGATCTCTGAGGAGGATAAAGATAATTTTTTGAAATGCAGTACAAGACCAGACAGGCACCTGTGGGTTACGCAGTACCAGTGAAGTAAGAGAGGAGATGAGGCCCGGGTTCTAGGAGATGCTTAAAGGGCATGACCTGACCATTGCAACTGTAGAAATGGTTAATTTCTTAAAGATTTATATTTACTTTTTAAAAAATTATATGTATATGTGTGTGCCTGTATACTCACACACACATATACATATAATATTCTCAGAGGTGAGAGGTGCCAGATCTCCCAGGGGGCGGAGTTACTGGCAGTTTGGAGCTGCCAAATGTGGGTGCTGAGGACTGAACAAGGGTCCTCTGCAAGAGTACACACATGCAACTTTTTGAAGATTTTATTTTTAATTGTATGCATATATGCGGTGGTGGGGTGTGTGTACCTGAGTGTGGAAGAGGGTCAGATTGCCTTGGAGCCTGAAGTTACAGGCAGTTGTGAGCTTTAATGTGGGTGCTGAATTCAGGTCCTCTGCAAGAATGGCAGACACCCTTACTGGCTGAGTCGTCTCTTCAGACCTGAAAATAACTGTCCCCATTACGTCTGCAACTGCACCAGGTTCTCTATCGCTCTTTGCTGTGGGTGGCTCTAGACCCTGCCTCTGCGTCAGTCTGAGGACTCTGGGCAGAAACCTCTTCCATCCATAGGATTCATGGGTGGGAGGAGATTCCTGTGGCTTCACTCAAACCATCTTCCCATGCCTCACACAGACCACAGACTAGACTGTCCTGCTTCTCACCTTTCTCCAGGCCTCCAAGGAGACCCCACACACAAGAAGAAGAAAAAACACCACCCACGAGATTCTCAGAAATAAAAGCATTTCCCACTCACGTCCCAATTTGGAAGAACTTGTCCAAAGACAAGTGGGCATGGAAGTCATCTTTTCCTTTCTCAGAGGGTGGATTTAGTGATAAAGTTGTAAATTGCTTGTCCGTTATTAATGTTAAACTCGCAGCAGTCGGCCCTAAAATCTGCAATTATAACAATTCATAAAAACAGCCCCTTTGTTAGATTCGCTTGAAGAGCTTTTGAAATATAATTGCAATGTGGCGCAAAGTAAAATAAAAATTCAGATTTTCTTTTACCGAGGCCATGAACAATACTGTCCTTTTTTACAGCAGCGGAAAGCCTCAAGACATCCGTTATATTCCTTCAATGAGCTTTGTTCAATAAATGCTAAGCCTTGAAGCTTTTAAATGTATTAAAGTGATTATGATATCATCACTCCGAAGGCACTTCAATAGAACATTAAGACAGAAACTATTTCCCTCCACACACGGTGTAACAGTAACAAAAAGTTGATTAAATGCACATTGTATCAAAAATATTTTCAGTATTTATAGACATATGTAGATAATGTTAACTGCAACCCACACCAAGGGGAAGAAGGAGATGAGAAAGTAATAAAAGCATTAGAGAGAAAGCAAATTGTGATGCTTAATCTTCAAAACTTAGACTGTGGCTTAGCTGGCGGATTCATAGGCAAAGTCACACTACATAAAAGAGAGTAAGGCTGAGAGTGAAGGAAGAACGGAAGAACCGATCCTTGCTTTCTTTTCTCGTACCCCAACACTTCTCCACCTCATGTACGCCATTTTTCCTTAAACAGCTCAATGTGTCTGCTGGCAGCAATGGGAACTACTTATTTAAGAACAAGGATCACCCTGCATTTAACATACTTGAGGCAGGCGAGGTCTGCAGGAGGAGCAGATGCCTGCAGGCAGCAGTCTGGGCGGTGCAGAAAGGTTAGCAGGAGGGATGCGAGGTGGGGTCAGAGCATGAGGACAAGGCGCCAGCTTTGCTTTGTTACCAGCTTGTTCCCCAGTGCTCTTAGCCCAGATAAGGGGATTGTGAATTCACATGTGAACTTATCCCTATTAAATGTTCAGTATCGGGGTCACTTGGCTGGAATGGCAAAGCCCAAAGCACCATGGTCACATGGCAGGGGAAGAATGCCTTGTGGGCCTTCCTGACAGAGGTGAGAAAGGCAGAGGGGGATGCTTCAGGCTTTCCTTTGAGCGCACACAGATTAATGTTTCCAGCCGCGTTGTGTTCTGCGCCTTGCTGGCATGCTCAGCTTTATCTCGAAGGCAGGCTCCCAAGGCACTAAAAATGTAAGCAGATCCAACAGGATGGTGATGTTTACTTTTTGGAATAAATATTTATATAGTAAATATATTCATCCTAGGCTTACCATTGTTGGGGTAGATATGACTCCTAGTCTCTTAGGTGTGTTTATGAGGTTGTATGAGGTGAAAGAGTTTTATATCTTAAAATTACAATAGAGAATAGTATTCTGAGGCACAAGCAATGAAACTATCGAAGAGACACCAGCAAACCCCCAAACCAACTGAGACCCAGCCCCTACATCCGCCCACATGCACGTGCCTGTGTTTCTGGTGACAAACACTCAAACAATACCAGCTATGCTCAGAAGAGCCACACCCAACATGGAACATAAGATTTTCTTATGGAAGAGTCTCTGTGTTCATCACACCAACCATGTCCCCTGACCCCAGGAATTACTTAAACCAGTCCAGCGACCGGAATGTAGAACAAAAGACAAAGAAAAAATGGGAACTGAAGACGTTCCAGCCAGTGGCAAGTTCCCCCACTCAAGCAACCAGCCAGCGCCAGGGGCCAGAATTGATTTTCTATATGACATCAGGAAAGATCACCACTCCTGCACAACACTGCCCACGGGGACGGTGTAGAAGTCATAATTAATTCAAGCAAATTTAATTCTGAGGGTCTAGGTGACAAACAATTCCCTTACAATCTGCAGCTCGATCGCAAACATGCTAGACAGTTGGGAACTGTCGCAACACTGGATGAAATGACAAGAAGCTACAAACTGAAAGGCCTGGGACCAAAGAATGACCCTTCCAAGTCAGAAAAGAAAATGCTTCTAATGTAGCAGCAAACTCAAATCTCACAGAAAATACACTGCTATAAATAATCCTACTTCCTCCCCCACTGGGATCTGCTCCCCCTACTCCCTGTGACACGTGATAGGTCAATTTAATTCCTTAACTATCACAGGTCAATAAGTCAACAAATACATTCTTTGTGTTAGGGTAAAGGAACATTATTATGCCCTGACACAAGGAATCTGATAGAAGTCACTTCCACAGTCAGTGTGGGAACTAAACCATTGGGAGTCTAGAAATCCTATGTCACAGTCAGCTACAGATCAGCTACGCCATCAGCGGAGAATAAGCAGGGCCACTAAAGTAGACAACTAAAACTCAGTTTCAGGCTGGCAAGATGGTTCAGTGGGTCAGGGCACTTGCTACCAAACATGACAACCCAAATTCAATCCGCAGAACCCACACAGTGAAAAAGGAGAAAGACCACACACAAATTCACCCTCTGCCTTCCCTATGCACACACACACACACATACACACACACACACACACAATAGATAGATAGATAGATAGATAGATAGATAGATAGATAGATAGATAGATAGATAGATAGATAGATGAATGTATGTTTTAAAAAACTAATTTCTTTTTTGGCTTCATAGAGTAGTTGTCGAGCAGTGGGATCACACAGAAAAAGGTTCACTAGGTCAGTAGAAAGGTGTCCCCAAAATCTAGTTCCACTCCAAGCACCATCAACCAAGGGCCTCAGATCTTCCTGGTCTGGTTCCAGGTCTCCCTGAAGGACCTGGGTACCTTCTGTCTAAAATGAAGGGCTAATTGCCTGTGTGCTCGCCTCCCAGCTCCAAAGACCAGCTCTGTAACATCTCTGAACCTCCGCTAATTCCTCTAGCAAGTGGAGAGACGAGAGATGGTCCTTTGCTCATCCGATCACTGTGAGACGCAAATGAGATGCCCCGGGAAGAGCAGGCACAATCATTGCTGTAATCATTATCACTTGCCTCTACCACCACTGTTACTATGACTATCCCACTGGATTGTTGTGTTAGGTGAGAACATGTATTAAGTATTTCGCACCAGGACCTGGCACATGGTAAAAGCAAATGAAGGTTGCTGCTATTCTGACCAGCTGTTCCATCCATGTGCAGAGCGACTGTGCTCTCAGCACCGGGTTAGCTTATGCGTTTGGTTCATCCGATACTTGCTTCCCCACAAGGATTCTCTCCTCTTCGAGTACATGTGGGTATGGGTGGGTGAGTGGCCGTGTGTTCATGTATACAGGTGCACCTTGCTAAGCATGTATACATATGTGAATGTCTATACATGTGATAACTACAAGAAGTCTTTCCTCTGGTGTCATGCATCTTTTTTTTCCTTTTTGAGTCAGGGACTCTCATTGGCTTGCAATTTACCAAATAAACTAAGTTACACTGACTGGCGCTCAGGGAGCCACCTGCCTCTGCCTCCCCAATACTTGGATTACAAGCATGCACTGCTACACCCAGCTGTTTCTGGGTAGGGGTTGTTTGTTTGTTTATCTGTTTGTTTGGTTTTTTTTTGTTGTTGTTGTTGTTTTTGAGACAGGGTTTCTCTGTGTAGCCCTGGCTGTCCTGGAACTCACTCTGTAGACCAGGCTGGCCTTGAACTCAAAGATCCAACCTTTTTCTGCCTCCCAAGTGCTGGGATTAAGCTGCCACCACCCAGGCCATACCCAGCTTTTTTACAAGTATTATTTTTAGTAGAATATCTCTGGGCTCCAGTCCCTTGAAACACAAATGGTGGCCCTAGTTGAGCGAGCAGTTCTCAATGAGACCCAGGTTTGGACAGTGTAAGTTGGGAGACCTGCTTTTAACGTTTGGTAGCCCAAGAAACAGCTGCAACTCGGAGCAGCAGCTTTCCCAAGCAGCTGCAAAGCCCACCAAGGAGCCACTATCAGAAAACCCTAAGTTTTCTTCCAATTTTACTACTATTCCTACGAAATAAGAAGGTGGACATTTCTTTTTTTTTTTTTTTTGGTTTTTCGAGACAGGGTTTCTCTGTGGCTTTGGAGCCTGTCCTGGAACTAGCTCTGTAGACCAGGCTGGTCTCGAACTCACAGAGATCCGCCTGCCTCTGCCTCCCGAGTGCTGGGATTAAAGGCGTGCGCCACCATCGCCCGGCAAAGAAGGTGGACATTTCTATACACCAACTCATGGAGTCCAGTGCATGAGTTTCCCTACCAGTCTTTCAGATACCACTTCCTTGGTTATCTGACACTTGGCAGTACTGTGTATTGAAGCTGGGACTTGGTAGAGAAGTTGGCCTTCCGCATCAGGGAAGACCCTCAATTTGACATGCACATTCAACCAATGTTCTCCACTCACTGAAATCTGTTTGGCCTGAAGAAAATTTGGCTGTTAGCTCTAGACATTTAAGTAGCAATGCATCTCAAAACCACAGGGGCGGTGGTTAAATACCTGCTTCCTCACCTCTGCCACTGGTGTACTCAATGCCTGGCAAATCCAATGGGAAAGAGCCCGAGGAGATGGCTCAGTCGGCAAAGCGTCCGTTGCACAAGCGTGAGGACATGAGCAGGAGCCCCAGCACCCACACAGGAAGCCGAGAGTGATGGTGCGCCCTCAGAACCCCAGCACTGGGGATGGAGAGACAGTGGGTCCCTGGGATCCAGATCCTATGGCCAGGCAGTCCAGCCTAATGGGTAAGCCCTGGATCCCAGTGTCCTAGAGAAACAAGGAAGATGATTCTTGAGGGAAAATCCCTAAGACTAGCCTCTGCTCTCAGAACACAGAGAGAGAGACACAGACACACACACAAAAACACACACACACAGAACCCAGTGGGCAGGAGAGAGGCAGGAGAGGGTGAGAGAAACCAGCAAGGCCAACTTTGGGCCCTATTACTGAGTCACTTTGTTAGAGTTTCCCTAACTCCTCCGCACAAAGGGAAAGGAGGGCTGAAGAAAACTAAGTGGCTTTGTCATCAAAAGCCTTCACCAACTGGCACGCAAACACCTGTCAGTGCAGAGATGCCTCTTTATCAAGCCTTCAGACCCACCAGGAGCCAAGCACACCCTGAGATCTCCAAGCTATTTTCTTCCAATGTTTTGAAGTCCCTTTCACTTCACATGAAGGCTAACGATTTCAAAAAAGGTGGGAAAGGAAAAGGAAAAAGTTCTTTCTCTCTCTCTCCTTTCTTTCTTTTTAAGAAGAAGGAAAAGATACTGAGCCGTGATTATGAAGTCCTAAAAGCCTTTTAGCTGACAGCGGAGCTTTGTTGAACAGTCTCTGAAGAAGCTCGGCTAAGAGACAAGATGCGGCAATAAAACAGAGGGAGAGCACACACAGGCAGCAGTTCCAGCCTCTCAAGCTCGGGTACCCCATTTTACACCTTAAGTCAGCTTTCTCCCCGACAAAGCTCCTTGCAACACTCAAGGTCCAGAGGGCATCAGCCTAACTGACACATGAGCTCAGCCACCTCATCTATCACGCGCTGCCAACAGAGAAACTGGTTTGTATCAAACTCAGTGCAACCCTGCAGTTCAAACCAGCAGTGATTTAAACCAGAATGTACCATACCCTGTCTCCACCAATTCACTCAGGACAGCTGTCCTCAGAGCCTGCACTGAACAGTGACTGCCCAGCTATCAAAATCTGCCCCAGCTCTACAAAGCTCAGACAACTCATAGGCACTCTGCACCTTAGGTGCTGAAGGCCCTCATAGGGGGCAGTGCTGGCTCAAGGACTGTCGTGGGCATAGCTATATAAATCTACCATGATAATTTCAGCTGCTTCTATGTCTTTGGTTATCTACTTTAAGCACCCAGTACCGGCTGCAAGAAGCCAGGAATAGGAAGAAGAAGAAAGCACAACCAAGATCCATTAAAGAACTACACACTCCTTCCATAGCCTGAGAGGCACCCAAAGCTCAAGCAACACCCGGCTTGAGAGTATAAAACCCCAGGTTTTGAGCGATGGGGCACTCACCCCTCTCTCAGACAGACCTTCTCTATGAAACTATTACACTCAGAGAGCTTCAAGCTCCAGCTCCCGACCCATCCATCTCCCGGCAGAAAGCACCTCTCAAGTGCTCTTCGGACGTGAAGCCATCACTCACCATTTGCCAGTCTGCACAGTTTTTGCTGACATAGCTGCATCGCTAAAAAGGGCCCAATAAGTAAGGCTGATTGGAAATAACCAGCTGTTCCGTGGAGCCGGCACGGGGAAGGCAGATCTGAAGTCTAGAATATCATGATGTGAAGAGGCTCTAGAAAGAACTCCTTCATTATTCCAACACCTGCACGTCCTCCTGGCAGCACGTTGTTTGATTTATCAGTCGCGTTAAATATTTGGTAATTTACTGGGGTCACTTGATGAAACAGCTTCACGGGGCAAGTATGTATCAGACACTGTAATTCTTTCACAGGAATGCCTCTGTCTCCCTGATTCATGTTAGAACACTGACCTAATGCTATCAAATGAAGACGGGTGCCAATTTCAGTTCTCTGGAGGAAGTGCAGAGCTGCCAGCAGAGTGGTACGGGGAACAGAATAGAACATGCCAGTCTCCAGTGTTGCCAGGCAGACTGGTGGCTCTGGTGATGATGTCTGCCCTCCATGGCTGCCAGGCAGACTGGTGACGCTGGTGACGATGCCCACAAGGATGCTCACGCAGTCAGGAGTGGAGACAGCTGGTCCCAGGAGGCTGTCCAATCCTGACTCAGAGCCTGCAGCACATTTTGGAGAGCAATGTCCACCAAGGCAGCTCTGTGCCTTCTCCCCTCCACACCAGACTCACTTGATGGCCAGCTGTGTACACGTTTCCCTTGCTCAAGATGCCCCAGTGCTAACTCCTGACCCCCAAACTCCTACCTGCTCTTCAAACGTCTGCACATAGTTTCCCTTCATTATCAGAACTCCGGATGCTGTGTCTGCTCTTTCAACCCCTGTCTCCCAGCACTGTTACAGCAAGGTCAAACTGTCTTCTTGATAAATCCAGGATGGGTCTCTATCTTCTGCATAATCTCTGATGTTCTTAGCATAATAATGGATGACAGTGGCTCCGTGTACTTCATGCCACGTTAAGTTAGTGAGTCAGAAATAAGGAATACAGATGGCAAGAAGGCTCTGTGGGGAAAAGCATTTATTTCGCAGCCTGATGGCCTGTGTTTGATGCCCGGGGCCCATGGAAAGTGGGAAGGGAGAGGCAATTCCACAAAACTGTCCTCTGGCCCCACATGCTTGCCCATGTATCTATGTGTCTAGGTGTGTAAATCCACACTAGCCCAATAACTATAAAGTTTTTAAAACCTTACAAGAAGCCCAATGTTCATGAGATCCGACTCTGAGTGCTACAGCTGAAATTAGAGGCCCAAATTTTATTTTATTTTTTTAATAAATATTTTCCAGTCATTTAAAAGGGTAGTAATTGCTAATTGATATTTCTTGCCCTCTGCTAGGTAATAGGAAAATCAGGAAAAAATAAGCGTTAAGATTTTAAAAAGAAAGTATAATATTAAAGGAGACAAATACACGTGGAGTTACAGACGCCTGAGTTTATGTTGAATTTTTTTTAACGATACATTTCTTTATTACTATTTTGGTTGCTTAATAATATACATAGTATATATACAGTGTTTATACAGACAGAGAGCATCATAACAGAGACCCAAATTTTTAAGTGTTTATGTTTGACAAGAACTGGCCACATACAAGGCCATATACTCACCTAACTCTCTAAAAGGGTGGTGACAGTTCAGACTACATTCTCTGAACATACTTCACAAAAAAAACTAAACATTCTCTCTGGCCACTGTAAATAAAGAAAAAAGTCAGAAATTCCAAAAGATCTAAAAAAAAAAAAAATCAACATGATATTTTAGACATGATGCATTAAAGTCTACAGGACAGAACTTAAGCAGTGCTCAGGGGGAAAGGCGCGAATTTGCAGCTCGCACAGGGATAAGCACCACCTGGGACGGACATCAGGCAAGGAGACACCGCCAGAGACAAAGAGTGCTCACAGGAGAGGAGCTCTGAGAGTCCAGGCACTACTGAGACACTCGCCAGCTACTAAACCAGCAACCAGAGGGAGAGCCATGAAATGCCATCCAAACAAGAATACTCCTGGAAGCAAGCAGGCACCGTGCCTCGCACCTGCAATTCTTGCCCTTGGGAGGCTGAGGCAGAAGGTTTGCTGTGGGTTTCAAGCCAGTCTGGGCTTGACCATGAAGTGAGTTTTGTAACAGCCTGTGTTACAAAGTAAGACCCTGTTACAAACATACACACACAAATAGAAATGTAAATATAATTCAGAAACAAAAAACATAATTTTAAAGACTTATTTTCTGTTTATGTGTATGTATGAGAGTGTATACCACGTGTGTATAGGTGCCCACTGAGTCCCACACGGATGCTAGGAACCAAACTCAAGCCCTCTGGAAGAGCAAGTGCTCTTGACCACTGAGCCATCTTCCAGCTCCCCAGAATATAGTTTTGTTCAGCCATATTCTAACACACTTGACAGCCTGTAGAAACTGGGTAGCATTAGAACCAACACTAACACAGAAAAAAATAAAATTCTAAAGAAGTCATGTAATTGCAGAAGACATAAAGTTATACAGAGTAAGAGACAACCCAGGCCCTGTGATCTACAGATAAATAAACCTAAGGCATCCACACTCTTTGGTCCAAACCTGAACCTTGGCAGTCAGTACAGAGGCTCCTGGGCTTCTAGCAGAGTTCCTCCTAATGAACTGATCTTAGCTGGAAACACTGGGACCTGGAAAAGCATCAGATCTGCCTGGAAAAGCCACTGAACACTGGCAATCTGGTACGCTGGACAGTGATAGTTGCTCCCCTGTGGCTGTGGGAGTTCTTGGTGCTCCAGCATCTGCCACCATCATAAGAAGGTGTCACACCACATGTACCAAAATCAAAATCCAAAGTCTGGTTTCTACTGCAGTGACACTGTTTTTGCATCATGGCAAAGTTGGAGTGGAACATAAATCAAACCGCTTTAAGTTCAGCAACCATCCATGTAACATTGTATTGGTCTGCCTGGGCAGCCTTACAAAATGTTATGGCTAGGTCACCTGCATAAGAAAAATTTATTGTCTCAGTTCTGAGAGCTCAAGTTAACATGAGTGCTGGTTTCCTCCGGGCTTTTGGATAAGCATCTTCTTGCTGTGTCCCACATTAAAAGTCATGGCTGGTTCTTAGACTCTGCACAAGAGGGGAGGGGAGGACACTCTAGGGCCTCTTGTTCTTCTTATAAGGACATTGGCCCTATTGGTCCTTTCAACTTAATTTAACCTTAATTTCATTCTTAAAATGCATTTCTTCCACTGCATTGGGGGCTAGTCTTTCAACGCACAGATTTGACAGAAAACAATCTGTCTATAAAGAAACAGGAAACAAATACAGATGAGCATAGCACGGATAAAGAAAACTCCAGCCAATCATGCTCATGAAAGACCCAAACAAAATATTAGCAAATGGCATCCAGGTGACACAGAGAAAAGGGATGAAATCCTATTCCACAAAAATGTATAAAGCCTGTCTTCATGATGCAGTCATGGTAATATAAGGCTACTCATGGAGGCCTTTGGAAGGCCTCTAATAAGGTTAGCACTAATAAGGTTGCTAATTTAAAAATTAACATTTTTGTTCCAAATATGAAGACCATAGCCCAGTTCTCACAGGTGCCGATCAGCTCGAAACACCGGCGCCCACTGCTGAAGAAAAACACCGGCGCCCACTGCTGAAGAAAAACACCGGCGCCCACTGCTGAAGAAAAACACCGGCGCCCACTGCTGAAGAAAAACACCGGCGCCCACTGCTGAAGAAAAACACCGGCGCCCACTGCTGAAGAAAAACACCGGCGCCCACTGCTGAAGAGGTGAAAGTGTAAAACTGAGAACGGTGGCGAGGAGCGGGTCAGAATCATGCGGAAAATGTTAAGGACCAGGTCCCTTCACTGTCTGGGATCTGGAACCTGGTTTGTTTAACAGCGGCAAGAACAGTGTGGTACTAGAAACATTCTAGAAGATGCTATCTATTTTACTTCAAAATGACAGTCTGGCTTTTCTGCATTTTATCATTTCCAATAAAACTACTCAGGTGTTTTGAAAGAAAAAATGAAATAATGACCATTTGACAGTCAAAAATCTTTGTTTACTAGAGCTCTCGGCCTTTCCCTTGCAAAGCTTCTGTCGGGACCCTCGCACAGAGATGGGAATTCTACTCTTGATGCGGAAGGTTCAGTCACACCGACAGCCATCGAGGCAGTTCTAAGCACGGTGTGGTCTCTTCCTCCAGTTGCTGTGTCCACTGCCTACAAGACACCTGGAGAGAGGAGTTCCCGTGTAAGAAAGAAATATCAAATTTTATGAATGCTTTTGTCAAACTGGCCAAAATTTACCCTGGAATCAAAAGCAGATCTTTATTGCCTGATCTCTGTTTTTAATACAGAAATGATTTGTGGAAATACTCATATTGTTAATGGTGGAAATAATGAATGCCCTGTGCATCTAAATAGATAAGGAGATTATTTCCCTTTTGCTTTGAGATTTCAGGTGGAAGCGTGGGGAGATGGCTCAGTGGGGAGAAGGCTCACTGACTGTGTAAGTGTGGGGACTAGAATTCTGAACCCCAGCACCCACATAGTCTCAGGAGCACATGGCTCAAGAGGCAGAGACAAGATCCCCAGGATCAGGAACTGGCAAGCTCAGCTTCAGTGTTATCCTCTATCTAAATCAATAAACTGGAGAGCAATTATCAACATCAACTTCAGACCCACCCACCCACACGAGCATGTGTTTCCATACACATGCAAATATTTTTACATACGAACACATATAAATATATACTGCTGGGGTTATTTCCCCCACAGCCCACACTATTCTAGAATACATTAGCCAGAACTTAGGTCTTATCACATTTCCTTTACATGCTACAGAAAAGCAACCTCTAGAGACATATAACTTCTTTCAAATTAGTGAAGTATTCTACTGAATGCATTTTGTATCCTGATACTTCAACACCAAGGCAAAACTAATAATCTCCTATAATTACCATAGAAAGTTAGGGACACATCCTACATCACCAACACATACGTGCGGCATGCCTACCATGTACCGGGCACTGTACAGGACTCTTGGAAATACGGTTCCTAGTAACAGACTCAGAAGCCATCTCGGGGCTGGGATGTAACTCAGTGGGTAAACTATTTGCCTCGCATACACAAAGCCCTAGATTCAGTCCCCGTCACTACATAAACTGGAAATAGTGTTGTGCAGGAAGAACAGAAAGTCAAGGCATCCTTAGCTACATAGCAAGGCTAGCTTGGGATACATGAAACACCATACAAAAATACTAAAACAACAAATGCTCTCATTGAACCAGTACATAATTAAGAAAACAGAAATAACTAACAAACAGATACAAAACTGCAACTGTGGTGATGCACAGATTAATGGAGATGGGTTAAATTAAGACGTAAGAGTTAGCAAATAAGAAGCTAGAGCTAATGGGCCAAGCAGTGATTTAAATAATATAGTTCCTATGTAATTATTTCAGGTCTAAAGTGCCAGGTGTCCAGGAAACAAACAAGCGGCCTCCTCCAACATGGAGGAGTCTATTCCAGGGGAGAAACCATGAGGCCATGTGGAATAGGACACAGATGGAGGTGGAGAACAGAACTGAGACCACAAAGTAACTAGCTGTGGCCATCAAGGAGAGACAGGTGACATCCTATGAACAACAAAGAGATCTGGCTATGTAGGAGAGATCAGGAAATACTGTCACTAAGAATGTGCAGCTAGAACTGACATCTGAAAGATCCCTAAAAATAAAGTCAGCAGATGGGGGACTTCAAAGAGACTGCTAAGCAACATGTGCAAAGTTGCAAGACCAAAAGTGACATGCCTGGATTAAAGCATTCGGAAAGGAATATGGAGGCTGGGCAGAGAGATGGGGGGACAAGGAAGAACCGGGAGATAATGCAAGACCAGGGAAGATAACAAGCAGAGCTCTCTGCTCAACGTGAAGAAGTCCCCCTCCATCAGAAAGCTGCTAAAAGATGGGATACAAGGAAGAGGGGGCTGGGTTTGCCTCAACACAAGGCACAGGGATGAACCAATGAGGGGCAACTGCAGGAATCTAGAAAAGAGATGATGCTGTCTTGGTTTATGGAAATAATTGCTAATAAAGATGGGAAGATGTGAGTCTTCTAGAGAACTGCACAGACCAAATTCCCCCCAGTTTGACCCACTCATCCCAGGAAGAGATGAGGATGCCTTGGACCACTGATGGGGATGAAAAGAGGAGAAAGTGTTCCAGAGATGCTATAGTTGAAAAGCCCATCATTCCATCCAACCGCTTCTGCCATTTCACAGCTCAAAGCAATGTTTATCCCAAACATTCAGATAAACTTTTAAACTCTCCCAATTCCCTCCCCACTGAACTATTCTCACTCCTCAGATTCTGGTAAGCTCAAACTCCCCCATTTTCCTCCACTGTCCTCTCTGGCTGATTTTTCTCAATTAATTCCAGAATGCCTTGGATCTGTCCTATAACCTAAGCCTCCCTCAAAAACTCAAGTAAGCCCAGCCCCTCCTTATTTTGGGGAATAGGACTTTCAGTGCTTCACTGTGACGATGCTTCCAAGAGAAGGCCACTCTTCTCTCAACCCTAGAGTTAGCTCTGTGTCCAGCTCCTTCCTGGCCATGTCTTCCTGGATGTCTCAAAGGCATTTCAAGTTCAATATGTCTCCAATTTAGCTGCCCTTCATCCCTCCAACTTGGAAAGCCTGCTCTTCCCCAACTTCCCATCTCAGAGATGGCGATCATTCAGTAGTTTTAACAAAGAAACCCAGAATCCGCCATATTTGCACCTATTCCTCACCTCTAGACATCAACGCCATCAAACTAAAATATTGTTCCAATCCATCTACTATACTTTCACGCCACACTGCTCCCATGAAACCCCACACCATCTCTGGAGGTCTCTGTGACCAGGTGCCTAACTTCACATCCCTGACCATCATCTCCACAACAGAGTGACCTGAAATCATTATGACCATATCGATCTCCTGCTTAAACCATGCTGTCAAGTCTTGAGCTCAGGATAAGGTCCTATATCCTTAAAGGGGGACCCACAAATCCCTCTATAATCTGACTCCCTTTTTGTATGTGATTCAAACTCAGATGAGGATAATATCTGTTCTCTTCTCTGCCCAAAGTTTCCTTCAGTTCCCAGCACTTTATCTGGCTGTCTCTTATTAACACAAAGACTCTGGAAGGCAGGGCCCCTGCTTGCTTGGCTCCACCCCTACCTGTTTCCAGCAATCTGCACAGCAGCTGTGGGATATAAACAATGGTTCCAGAGTGAATGGATGAGTGAATTAACTAATTAATCAATTCTTGGAGATGTCTCCTTAGTGCCCTCCATTCCTCGGCAGACTAGGTCAACCTTCTAGCTGTTCTGAGAGCAGCTTCAGCTCCCCCTAGACGATACAACTCCACTCTTGGCTTGCTTACACCTACCTGACCCACCCCATCCCACATACCTCAACTAAAATGTAAGCTCCAAGAGCATGGAGTCCTCAGCTGACATTGATGGGAAATAGCCTGGCCTTGGGGGGGGGGGGTCTCTGAAAGCACGGACCCAAGAGAGAGAAAAAATAAAACCATGGGGCAAGGAAGGATGAGGGTGCAGAAAAAAAGAACCACATACTTCCTGCAAGGGGTGCATAGAAGACACTCATGGGGAGAGAAAGGCTGGCAGTCAAGAAGGGCTACAGTACCAGAAGGAAGTCTAAGGTCAACCTCTCAGGTCACAGGGTGCCACGTCTAACTCAACTGTCACTGACTTCCTGGTACCGTCCTCTTTTATGCAAAGATGTACACAAGTGAAAAAAAAATGGCTTCATGTCTTGTAAAAATGCACTAATTTCCACTAAGCCCCATTATATGTTTTTGGAGAAAATGATCATAAGAGACTTATTCATTGTCATTTTGTTCCAAGGGGACAGACTATGTTTAAAGAAAAACCTGAAGTATATCGTAATATCCTACATAATGGGAAGGATTTCATTAAAAGTCAGTCAACTTCCTCCAGATTTATTAAAAAATGGTCTTTTAAATGGGAAGTGATAAGCACTTGAGTTGAAACAGGCGCCTTCTTTAACTCAGTCAGTTAAACACAGTCCTGCAAGCGGGGACAAGGCGGAGCAGCCCCAGAGGAGAACACAGGCAAAAACAACTGCTGGAATTGAGAAGCTGAAGAATTGGAGATTCCCTGTTGACAGGCAAAAATATGCCCTCGCTGGGTCTTCCATCTCCTGGTTATTAACAGCAGACAACGCCACATCAGTCACCAGGCCTGAACCAAGGACCTTTGCCTGAGGTTAGTTTCCAAAGCATCCACTCAGCACATTCAGACTCTTAAATATGATGTTCCCTTTGCTATTTATCTCCACCTGACTTGCAGCAGGTTATGATGTTGGGAGAGAGCTGCCTTCACCCACAGCGAGAGTGGCCGCCATTGCAGACAGGCTTGGTGACACGTTCCCCCATTCCCTGACATTCATGGCAGTCATCAAAAAACCAAGGGCTCGCAATTCATTTTTCTTGATTGGAACATGGTTCAGAAACCAGAGAACGAGCAGAGGCAGAGGACAACAGGGGACGAGGGGAAGGCAGTCTCAACATGGACTGTACCTTGGGGCCACAGTGGTGGCCGTGACCTGGCTGCCTGTGCCTTCACTGCAGCGGCTGAAAGGGGCCATGTGGATAAGACAAGTAATTAGAAAAGGAATAGTAATTACTGCAACCATGACAAGGAGGACTGCCCCACAGCCAGCTCTGTCAAAGCCTATAATTCTTGCAAATGAGCAGCAGGCTGGGTGACTCAAGGCGTCCCTCATGAATTATACAGGTGATCACACTTGGTACACTCTAAGCGATGCTTAAGCAGGAAGAACTGCGGGCAGTGGGGATAGCAGGGCCCCGGGAGCTACCCAGGCCTCCAGTCCCCATAGGTAGAAGACAAAATTCAACCTCTAAACCACTGTCTCTGCAACTGCCCTTGAAGGTGTGGCTGATGTGGTAGTCTCTCTGGACTCAGAGCTGCACAAGAGGAAGGAGAATATTAATGCTGGGCAGGTGTCACTCACATCAGACCCTGAGCCTATTCATATGACAAGCAGTGGTAGAAATGGGATCTTTTCCTGGGGAACAGGTGCTACAGGTTTAATTGTCTTCCATACATTCCCCCAAAAGCATTATGTTTTGCCATATCAGGTACCTAATTCTCGGGACTTGCTTAGCATGCACAGGGCCCAGCTTTGATCCTGAGTGTTGCATAATTCCAGGCATCATGGTACATGGCTGTAATCTCAGGATTTAGGAGGCAGAAGAAGCAAGATCAAAAATTCAAGGTCGTTCTCTACTGTATAGCAAATTTAAGGCCAGCCTGAGCTACATGAGACCCTGTGTCAGAAAGGAAAAAACACAAGACGGAGTCAGTCTACTTGGCTAAAGATAAGAAAATTTGAGCTAAGCAAGAAAGTCCCTGAATGGCCAGGATGTTGACCCAGATTCTGCAGTCACTAGTTCTGAGCAGGGGAGCAGCTTGGATCTGACCTTGACTCTCACCAACTGCTCTGTAGACAAGGATGGAAGAAGAAATGGGGGCGGGAGTGGGGGCGGGAAGAGCAGCACTTAAGGGTATGAACTTGGGCTGAAACTTGGAATGTGGGGAGGATGGGGACACCATTAGCTAAGATAAAGGAGACAAGAACAAATCTGAGGAGGAAGCAGATGAGCTGAGTCTGCACATAACTGGGGTAGGAGTCCACCTCTGCTGCTGTCTCCTGAGGACTGATCACACGACATTCCGCGTGTGGGTCCACACAAGCACTGATGTTTCCGCTTTAGGTCCATACTGACAAGCAATGATGCTTCTATTGTTATTAATTAGTCACACAAATGCCATTTAACTTTGACACTGGTCTTCAAACAGAAATCCAAAAGACTTGAGCCGCGTATCTTATTTTCTACCTAGAGCCCCCACAACTCCTAAAATCCACTGGGACAGGCCGGAACAGAGATTCCTGGGAAGGTGCGGGACTGTCCAGATGTTTCCATCTAAGTTCAAACAGGAGTCAACTGTATTGGGAGGAAGGGGGTGGAAGGCTCTTCCTTAAACATGGTCTTGGGCCCCCTCAGAAACACATAACCAAAAATTGCTTTCAACACTCATACCTTCTTTCAGGATAAAAATATTTGAAAGCGTTGCCTTTGGGGGATGAAGTTACTAGGTCATCCTTTATTGGGCATGGGATTGGCTGACACCTCCCAATTACAGCTGACTTTGAGCCAGCAAGAGCACCACAAGTAGATTGTCAGAGGAAAGTTCCATTTCCCTCTGAGCCTGATGGGTGAGTATTATAGTGTAAAAACCTCAGATTTAAATAAAAAGAGTGGATTCTATTGTGAGGAGAAAGGTTTATATTTTGGACTCTTTGTCCTTCAAAGGAACCTAGATACCAAACCATGAATGACCTGAAACAACAAGTTTCCATGATCAGCTAGCTCTTGAGTGTTTCCTTTAGGAAAAAAAAGACTTTTTTAACTTGACCAAGGTAGGGACTTCATGATCCTATCTCTCAGGAGCAGCCCTTAACACTGGGTACCAAAACTTAAGTCTGAGAGACCTACTTTGGCTTCCTGTTCTACTACATTACATCCAACCAGGCCTTCCCTTTTCCAAGGCACTTGCTCCCACCAATAGTTCTAAGTGTCCCCCAAACCCCTTCAAACTCATAATAATCTCCAGGGAGACTTCTCAGAATGGCTCTCAGGAAGAAACATCACACAGGAAACAGAAGAAAGGAACCAGGGCCTGCAGAAGAAAATAGAGAGCTATGGCCCCGGGATCATAAAGTGTTCTGAGGGACTCAGAAGATGTTTAAAGAATTTCAAGGGAGTTGGTTTTAGTGTTGTTTTTGCTGCTGTTGCAACAAGACTGCTTGTCAAGTATTAGGCTAGAAACAAAAGAATTAATTTTCACCTTGATGGGCAGTCTGGTAGACAGAGAGTACCATCCAGAAAATGTGATGTACACCACTGAATAGACAGATGTCAAATGCCAAGATATGGCAGGCAATGAGGAACAATTCCTATAGGTGATGATTATTCTTCATCATGGTTACCCAGTTCATCAACTACCATGTCACATGTACATAGGAATCTTCTGATCCAGGAAGGAACCAGTCCCCAAAAGATAGGACAAGGTACAACAGGAAATGTTATTGTTTAAGTTGAGCATGGTGGCAAATGGCTATAATCTGAGCATTTGGGATCGGGGGTAATGGTTGGAGAGTCAGAAGTTCAAGGTTATCTTTGGCTACATAGTGAACTGGAAGTCACCCTGGGCTACATGAGACCCTATCTCTTAAAGGGAGAGTGATCTGGGGAAATGGTTCAAGTAGTGTGTATCTGTAATCCTAGCACTCCTGTGGTGAGATGGGAGAATCACCTAGAAACCTGGGACCAGCCAGTCTTTACATGGTAAAGTAGGAAATAACAAAAGAGACCCTGCCTCAGAATAAGGCAGAAAGTGATAACCAGCTCCTGAAAGTTGTCTTCTGACCTTCACATATGCTCCGTGGTACATGTGAGCCTACACCCACACATACACACACATGCACACAATACATAAAAAATGGTATAGTGTAATAAGAGCTTAGTGTGTGTCTCCCTTTGACGATCCTTTACCCCCGTGAGAAAGTTTCCTGACAGAGAGTGTGCTATAGTCCGGAGTCTGACCTGTCCTGCTATGGTCTGAATACCTTTGTCTCCACCCCTCAAATACATATGTGAACATCCTTATTCCTGTCATTGCCCCATCAGGAAGTGGAATCTCCCAGATGGGTTAACATCCTCATGAGAGAAGATCTGGGACTCACCTTTGCCCCTTCTACCATGTGGGAGTGAGAAGACAGCACCTAAGAAGTGGTCCCTCATCAGATATGATCTAGGACATTTTGATCTTCAACTTTTCAGTCTCCAGACTGGTGAGCAAAAAAGTTTACAAGCCACCCAACTTATGATATGTTGTTATAGTGGTCCACATACAACCACCCAGCTTATGATATGATGTTATAGTGGTCCATATACAACCACCCAGCTTATGATATGTTATTACAGTGGTCCACATACAACCACCCAGTCTATGAGATGTTATTACAGTGGTCCACATACAACCACCCAGCTTATGGTATGATATTATAGTGGTCCAATACAACCACCCAGCTTATTATATGATGTTATAGAGGTCCATAAACAACCACCCAGCTTATGATATGCTGTACAACATGTGACACAAAAATGTACTCTAAATAATATTATAAGGAACACTGGTATCTATGGCAGTCAGGACTCTTGGACCCAGGTCTCCTGAACCTGAAACTTGGTGGGGCAACAGCCCAAGAGTTTTTGTTCCAACTCCCAGGTGATACTGATTTTAGCAGGATGCAGAGAAACAGTGCTTTAGTGATGTGGGATTCCCCTCTGCATGCTGTGAATACCATTGGTTAATAAAGAAACTGCTTTGAGCCTATAGCAGAGCAGGGAAGAACAGACCTGGGCAGGGAAAACTAAACTGAATGCTGAGAGAAAGAAGGAGGAGTCAGAGAGAAGCCTTGTAGTCCACAGGAGACAGATGCCTGAACTTTACCCAGTAAGCCACAGTCTCATGGTGATGGGTTAAATTAAGATGTAAGAGTTAGCCAATAAGAAACTAGAGATAATGGGCCAAGCAGTGATTTAACTAATTAATACAGTTTCTGTGTGGTTATTTCGGGAATCTGGACAGCCGGGAAACAAACAAGCGAGTTCTTACAACGCTTTAGGGCAAAGTCTCCTTGTCACTGGTGGGATGCTGACCCAGATCATGGGACACGAATGACAATAATTATATCACATACTGAACAGTTACCATAAGCTAGATACTACAAGAATCACCTCATTGCATCCCCTGAGCCAGTATTCCATAAGAGAGGAAACTGAACCACAGAAATGACAGGCAGCTTTTCAAACCTTGTAGTGAGAACTCAGCATGAGGCTCAGACTTGAATCCAAGGACCTTGCTGGGTCCTCCACCTAGAGACCACCTACAGATACAGTTGCATTCATAACTCCTATCTCCAAACTTGGCCACCTGGTAAAGGCAGTATGAGGCTCTACAACCTTTTGAAACTCAAGTATGGAACTTTAGAAACCCCGTATTTCCAAACATGCTTATCTGTGTAATGTTCAGTAACATCTCTATGTAAAATGCCTATTCCTATTATCCCTCTAGCCAGTCATCCTCTCTATCACTGCATGGTATGTGTAGCTTCTGGGACTTTCAGCCTAACTCTATCACAATGTATGGTGCAGGCCTCTGCAGAGAAGCTCCAGTTCAGCTTCCACTTGGGTTTAACCTGAGTGGACCCCTAGTGTGCTTTTCATACAGTCTCAGATCTCTTGTCAAACCTTCATAGCTTCCAAAAGCTTCCTTTAAAAGTCTAATGGGGGAACCAGTTGGCTCCATTCAGCACAGGTAAAAGGGTTGCAAAATTCAAGATTATAGAGACCAAACCTTGAACAAGCTTAAGATGCTCCTTCCAAGATCCACCTCAGGAAGTGGTTCTCACCAAGTGCAGATCCTCTCCCTCTCACATCTGGCCATACCTTCATCCTGCCTGCTGTTAGGACCTCAGTGGAAGAGAGAAACTACAGGGTGAAGACAAGGAACAGATGTGGGGCTTTACTCTAGCTCAGAGCAGAAGGGCAGCGCCAAGATGTTTTTCCTCCTCTCTGCCTCTTGTCATTGCCTGACCCCTGCTAAACTGCAAAGATCAGCATTTGGAATGAAAAGCACAGGCCGCATGCAGGGCCAACTACATTTTTCCCTCCTGATTCAGCAGTGCACCAGGGGAACTCTTACCCCCACAAAGGAAACTGTCCAACATGCAACTCGATGAGCACTTAATAGGAACCTACCCTGGGTCTTGAACCAAACACTGGACACTACAGATAAAGGGATGGATGGGAAATTCAAGAAATGGGCCCTGCCTCTTGAGAGCACTGGCACTTATGTGCCAGTCAGTGCCTCCTGCCTGGGTTCTGACAACTTGGAGCAAATTTATTCACTGTGAGAGGAAAGTCATGAATGGCACCATGAGGGGGCCTAAGAACTAAAGAAGACTAGAGTGGAGGACAGCCTGGAACATGACTTGGGCACGGATGGTGCTCAGCCCCTGTGCTCCTTTTCTTGCTCGGAAAGTTTGGAGCAGTCAAAATTCCTTTATCAGCATCTAAGTTGCTGTGAGAATGAACGGGGCAATTTTTAGGCCATTTGGTGCAAGAATAAATTGACACTGGCCAAGCTGTTGGGTGAGGTTTAAAAGGTAAGACATATTTGGCAGAGAGAAGCAAGGAGAGAGAAAAGCAAGGGACATTTCAGGAAGAGAGTACAACTGGGCCTGAGGAATATGGTGGGCAAATGATTGGGACAGGAAGGACCAAATTTCCTATGATTTGGGTTTTCCCTGAGGAAGGAGGGCTGAGGATGCAGCAACAAAGTCTGAATGAATTAAAACCAAGAGTCAAGGACAATGAGCCACTCTCTCTCCCATGAGCCTTCCTGACACAGGGATCCACATACAACCTGGAGCCCCCTCTCACACAAGACTCCATCTGTGCTGGGCTAACTGCTCCTTTTGGTGGGCATAAAGGGAACTCAGAACTCTCCACTCAATTCCAACATCAAAGAAATGAGAAATAAACATTCAATATTTCAGGGACTGGTTTGCATTTAGAGAACATCAGCACGGGGAGAGAAATCGTGTAGTCATTTAAAAAGATTATCCTGAGCACTATAGAAACATAGAAAATGCTTTTGACATGTTAAGTGAAAAACAGCAGAACTCAAAACAATATGGGTACCATTAGCTGAGCAAGAGCTTGATTGGGTAGAGGAACACGAGACTCAGAACAGACCAAGCTGAGTTCTGATGCTGACTTTGCAAGTTGGACACTGTGTGGTCTTAGCGTGGTTTACCTAGTCTACAGTAGGGGAAGGGACATGCCAAGATGGACACTGTGTGGTCTTAGCATGGTTTACCTAGTCTACAGTAAGGGAAGGGACATGCCAAGATGGACACTGGGCAGTCTTAGAATGGTTTACCTAGTCTACAGTAGGAAAAGGGACATGCCAAGATGGACACTGTGTGGTCTTAGCATGGTTTACCTAGTCTACAGTAGGGAAAGGGACATGCCAAGATGGACACTGTGTAGTCTTAGTGTGGTTTACCTAGTCTATAGTAGGGGAAGGGACATGCCAAGATGGACACTGTGTGGTCTTAGCGTGGTTTATCCAGTCTACAGTAGGAAAAGGGACATGCCAAGATGGACTTCAATGGCTGCTGACAGTTCACAATGCCTACCTCTTACCTGGAGCTCAACTCTCCCAGGACCCAGGATGTGTGCAGTATGAGACACAACTTTCTGGACAGAATTAGGACTTCTCTCGGACCCAGAAGATCAGCTTCTCAAACACAGGGACTGTGGCTTTCTACTGCTGCATCAGAACTCAAAGAAGAGAACCAGAGTGATATGATTATGGGTGGCTTGCCCCACCATCACCAGTGGTTGTTTAAAGAACTAAAAGGCTACACCTCTGCCTAGAACACACCAAGAACATAAACATGACAAACCATTTCTCTAGGATGAAGCCAACCTCTCTGCTCAAAGTATAGGGCTCAGGAGTGAGCCTCTGAGTCCACAAGTGAAGACAACAGCCATTCTATACAGCAGACAGGCTGGGCTGGGTTCACTATCCAAGCCCTCTTCATATGGACTAGATCCTTCCAGAGTAAGGAAAAGCTTGATGATGCCTGTAATGATCCCAAGTTAAGGCCTACAGATGTCCTAACCATGACTCTGGAAAATACCAGCCCTTCTCATAAAGACTCCCAAACTTATGCATTCTGGGGACCTGATGGTTCCAGGGGAACATCCAAGGACACCTCCAAGGTGGATCTGATCCACAGAGATGAGCTCCAAGCCACACAAACCAAGAGAAGGAAAGACATCATCCCAACACAGTTGCACAACTATCTGCCTGTTCCTCTAATAGACCCAGTCTCTCCAGGACACTCGGGTCCCTCCTCCTAATAGCTAGAACTCCTCTGAAAGTATTTTTGCCCTTCAGCTTTATGCGTTGACCCTCATTGATATGCAAACACAGCAGCAAATCAGAAATCATTCTGACAACTTGGCCTCCATCTGAAAAGTTTTCAGACCTGGTCCTCAGACTGTGTTGACAGAGAGAAAAACAAGAAGGCACTCAAGTCTTGAGAAAAATGAAAGAGTATGTCACACAACAGAGGTGACACCTGAGAACCAGGAAGGCAGAGCTCTTGAACACAAGCCTTCAGGAGCCGTCTGCCACTGAGATTTAGTGTTGCTGCGCTGTGAGTGGTTAGCACAATTGCACACCATAGCATGTCTCACGCTGGATCCATCAGCTACACCAACCTACAGAGTCATGCCAATACAGCCATGCAGCCATGCCCACCCTTCCACACAAGGCCAGCACCACTCTGCAGCTCTAAGATAAACAAAGAGCGCACTGGCTCCCCTCACCACCCTCTCCTCTATACCCATCTCCCAACGTATACCCATTCCCAACATGCACCCGCACACACACACACACACACACACACAGTCTGTAAAGCATCTGCACATGACCGGAAACTAGGAGCAACACCAGATGCAATCATTGTTATCAGGAAGAGGTTGAACAGAGGAAAATAAGCAGGGCAGAATCTGGTTCAGGCTGGGCTCAGGCTCCTGAAACTCTGGGCTCCATGCAGCGAGGCCCTCGAGGCTGCTGAGGCTCCAGTTGGGTCCGGGAAAGCAGCAGATAAAGCAGATAACTAACGGCATTTCTATCAATGATGCTCCCCAGTGACTCACTGCTTCTCTATTGCAACACGCTCTCCAGAAAAGCCATTTTCCTCTCACAGGATCTGCTTGGGCAACATGTGATGTCATCATAAATCATTTCCCTCCCCATGCCCCCCCTTTCTTTTCCTTTAAAATGTCAGCAGATTTCTTGGGGTTTCTAAAGAGTCAAGAGAGCCAGCACCATCTCCCAGTTTTGGCAGGGAAACCCGTCTTCTTTCCCAAGATGTCTGTCTTCACTTCCCGCTGGCTCTCCCATAGGAGCACTGTGGAGACAAAGCCTCGAAGGCTATACAAAGTCACAGAAAGCAGTTCTGAAAAAGGTTTTCCTTTCTACCCTGTCCAAATGCAGCCTCTTTCTCTCGCTCCCTTTCTTCCTCTCATCCTATTTTGGTGCACTTCCAGGGGAAGTGAACGTACCGCGAGAACTGTTAAACAAGTCCTAATACAATCCATGCCTCCGAGACACGGATGCCATTAATCAGAACGATGGCTTTGTGTGAGAGAGGCCACAGGCTGGACAGGCGCCATGGACCAATAATGCAGACAAGCCCCTACCTACCCAACCCACACTACCCCCTTTGGGGCTTAGTATTCATGCTTCCTACCCTTCCCCCACCAAACCCCATGCCCAACATTCCCACAAAGGCCTTCTACAGAAACCTACTATAACAGGAAGAAAAGTTTCCTTTCATTCTAACTTCATTGGACCAAAAAGAAACCCTAGGCAGCTCTAACCCATAGGAACCTGCAGGACCATAGCCGACAAGAACTACTGGTCATACTGGGTGTCTACCTTGAGCAAAATCTGTGCTCTAGAAAGAACTCTGTCAACAGAGGTTATGTCCAATAGGCTATGTCCCCAACATTCAGTGACTAGACGACAGTGAGAACATAAAGTGTGACTAGACTCTTAAGGTCCATCTTCCTATACTCTTGTCTCACAGCCAATGTCTTCTTCACTTCCCATCCACACACCCAAAAGAGAGTCTGGTTTTACTCCCGACAACTCAGAGCAAAGGAGCTTCCAAATGATGGAGAAGTACTAGCATCTATGTGAAGACTTTGAGATGATGGTGGGTACCTCTAATCCCCTCCTATATTTCCCCAAAATAAAATTGTTTCGCCATGCCCTAGACGCCTGATACTTAAACATTCAGACCAGGATCATCACCAGAAACTTGAGGATTTTCCTTGAAGAATTTTACTCCTTTACCAACCATCTGTTCTAAGCCTGAACAAGTTGAGGTTCCTCAGTAAGGAGCAAAGAGAAGAAGGATAACTGCACTAAGGAGCTAGGGTGTATGAAGAACTGGCAGTCTCGGTGTCTGTCACACTCAAGCATGCCTACGGGAGTCTGTAACATCACATGCCTGTTCAGGAGCAGCTGGTATCCCTTGTTTCCATTTCCTCCTCGTCAACCCAACTCATCCCCATTCAGATGGGAGAAACTCCAGGAGGAAACATAGAAAAACAAAGATGAGGCTAACAAGAAGAAAAGAAGCAGAAGTCTGCTTTGGGCCATCTTGAGAATCCATGACACCAAGCCAGAGACTATTAGGGACCAAATGACAATTGAGGCACCAGGAGTGGTGGCATACATCTATAATCCAAGCATTTGGGGAAAGGAGGCTGAAGAATCTGGTATTCAAGGTCAGCCTCAGGTACATAGCAGACTCCAGAACAGTATGGGCTACATAAGACCCTGTCTCAAAAAACTACAGAGAAAGGTTGGGGGGGAAGGGAAAGAAATGACCAATGGGAAGGTTACCTACAAGGTCAAACACAGTCCTGACTCTGACTTCCCACCTTTCTCTGCCATAGCTCAGCTTACCTTACTGCCTATAGAGTCTATCCCATTCCCCCAAGTGATCCAGCCTGCAAGTATCCCATCCTGTCCCTTGGTTGTTCCTCCTATTTATTCCTACATGGGTACCTCTCTTGGGAAGTGAGTTACTACTGTAGCATCCCTGCCAGGCTCCTGACCCAGTACACAGCAAGTATCTAGCAACTGTGAGTAAATTGATCCAGGCGTCAAAATAACAAACACAGTGGCCAACTAAAAGGAATTATTTAAGCTCATAGCCTCCTATCTCTCCTTCTCTCCTTTTTTCTTTTTTTTTTTTTTTTTTTTTTTGAGATTTATGTCAAGGCTTTTGCACAAGCTGAAACAGGGGCGTCCTGAAAGAACGGTTTCTAATCGGGACAAAGGTGTCAGTCAGTGGAGACCGGCCCCTTGCTATGATGGAGGCTTCTGGAAGCTTTCCACAGCACCAAGGCATACCACCTGAGATAGAGAACAACAGGAGGGAATGGAAGGTGAGCATAGCTTTGCTCAGCTAAGGTCACACAGCTCTTCAACCGCAGAGTGAAGCCCAGACATTTATCAGCTTCTGCAGCTGCGCAGTCGGCCTGGGCAGCTTGAGTGGCCTCAGTGAAGTTGTTGGCGAGTGTGTGCTATATGTGCAGAACGGCTCAAGGCTGGGGCAAAACCACCCACTCCCACAGCAGAAAGCCAAGACAAAGGACAATGGTACCACCGACCCTCCCACCTCCTAAACCCTTCCCTTCACAAGTGATGCCTCCATTGCTGCAGACAGGAGCAAAACAAAGATGAGAGAGAATAAAAGATTTCTCCCCAAATAAAGCTGCATCAACCCACCCCATCCCCTAGTCCCTCCCAGAGAAGGCCTCATGACCACTTCTTGCAATCTCCCAGGCTCCCTTCTGGAAGGCCTCAAAGTCACCACCAACCAATCCTTCCTGACGCACAATGGCATTTGATAACTGCTTACGGTTCTCGCCTGGGAAACCAGGCAAGCACCCACAATTCATTACATGTGTGACCTTTCAAGCCCTCAGCCCCCAAATGATTTTCACTCGCTTTAATCTGAGTTCGACTCAAAACAGACCTGCTGTCAGCAGTCAGAGTGCTGTAGCCCCAGAGATGGGGCAGCGCCTACGGCTAATCTTTTAGTGCCATAATCATAAAATGTGGCCCTGCCCCAGCTGTTTTCACCCAAACAGCCAGAAAAGGGGGCAAACACAGACTGAGAAATGGTGAGTTATGAATGCAAGGTAGCATTTCAGTAAACCAGACTGGACACTAAAACTTCAGCTGTGCTCTCTGCAATTGAAAGGTTGTTTTACAAAAACCCAAACCATGAACCTCAAAGCCCCTCTATTTCACAGAGGAATGCCACTATGTGCCACACCAGGGAAGGGACCCATAAACCACTAGGCCATATACTGCCATTGTTTTTTCTAAAATATGGCCACTTCAGATTTTTTTTTCTTTTGCAACATGATGCAAATCATGTTCAACAGGTCCACACATGAGCTGAGTTTGCCCAAATTTAGTGGGTGTTAATTGAAATCAGAGCTCCAGTCGTTACCACCGACAGGTTTCCAAACACTACCCAGTAAATCGTGTGTCCGCTTCAGACCCTCTGCGACAGCTGGCAGTGGAAGACAGAAAGGGGGCCCCAAAACGTTCTTCTGGTGTCCTGCAGTATGCTCAGCCAAGGACGTCTGCACGCGGCCCTGGCCTGTATCTGTGCGCAAAGATGTGTGCAGATAGTCATGCATGCCTTGCCCAGGTTTAGAAGGTGAACACGAGATCAGTACAGCCACACACACCTAGTCACCCTGCTCCGGTACCCTGCTTCTCCAATAAAACAAAACAGCCCTCCTCATTGTAGCAAAATGCATCCTGGTTTGTGGAGAAAGGAGATTTTGATTCAACATATGTACACTCTTTTAGAGGGGCTGTTCCCTTAATACCATCAGGCAAGCCTTGTTTTAATTTGAAAAGCAAAATTAAAATCTCCTCCAAAACAGAGTATTTAAGGTCAACCAGGAAAACATCTGGCATACATAGGATCTGAAAGGAAGAGGAGACAGTTAGGGGAGGGAGTAGAAATGGAGAATGGAAAACGGAGAAGGACAATGAGCTTCCCATTCCAAAGACAACGGCTTCTCGCCAGGAAGAAAAATACCAGCTTCATCATCCCGATTGCTCCCTAGCTCACTGTGAGCTTGTGTCACTTGGAGAAGTAGCTTCCTGCTCTGAGTCATGACTAACTGAAATGAGAAAGAAAGGGACAGGCAAGCCTGGCCTTGGGGCCCCACATCCTTTCCCTTCCTGGGGTCTTCCAGGACTCACCAGGTCCCGGCGGGATTAACAAAAGTTGTTGGGGATCTACTCCACCTGAAGTAATTTCTTGATGTTGAAGTCATCCAGAAAAGTCCAATCCACAGTTTCCCCTTTTCTCACCACAATGTCGTGTCTGGGGAGCACCCCAGATGGGCTATGGGAAGGACAGACTGAACATTGATACTTGAGTTAGATCTGCTCAGTAGCAGGGAAACCCTCTGTCAGAACTTGTGAGGCAGAAAGAGTGTGCGGGCCAACCACAGGCTGACTCCATCAGATACACAGGAGAGAGGACCTGAGGACACACAGGACATGCCTCACTGAAGCCACTCTGTCGGCACCGTCCCTGATGCCCAGGCTGTCTGGCTCCTGCAAGAACGGTCCTTCATCCCTAGACCTGCAGCCTCCTCTTACCAGCACTCAGGAGAGCCCTCGGCAGAACCGCGGGGATCCAGACCTGAGTGCATCTCCCAGCACCCCAGGGACTTGACAACACACACAGCTCTCTCCTGCTCACTGTCTCGCCACCCGACAACTGTGCTTTCCATCCCATTACGCTTCTCGCCGGTCTGAGATGGGAAGATAACTGAAAAAGAAATTGGAGGGGAACAATTTCAATAGCTCCAAACCCATGCAAATCAGTGCCAGATCCTACCTGGAGTGTATCGAGACAATTCCGTGCTTGTCGGAGAGATGACCTTATAATGAGTAAACTCTTGCCTTGCAGAGGGAGCGTTTTCTCCTAATCTCATCAAGCTAATTAGCCCAGCACAACATAACATTTCTCCAAACGCTTGATCACTCCATCCTGTTACTCGGGAAATTTTATTTTTAAATAGGTGTGATAGATGCAAAGTGAGACACTCGGATTTCAATTCCAGTCCCAATTCCCGGATCCCCTCTCTGAGTAATTTAAGGACTTCCTCCAGATAGTTTTTCATATTCTTTTAACTGACATTTTATCTCTATACAGTATCTCACAGAATGAGCACACGCTAAGACAATGACAGCCAAGAAGGCCTGTCATTTCTCATTCCGACAAAGACAGATGTCTTACACTGGCTTATGCCAATAATAGATCCAACAAAAAACAAAAGAGACTACACCTGCCGCTGATGTAAAGGCACCAATTCACATTTGTGACACTCATTTGTCAATTAACAGATTTCTTCCATTGTTGACACACGAGACTTAAAAGATGTGGGCTCGAATGTGATGAATTAAACAAGACAGATGAGTAAGCTGTGCGCTGCAAAGTAATGCTATAATGTGCTTCAGATATGAATATCAACTGACACCCCTGACAGGCCATACAAGGTTTTATTTCATTTCGCACTGTATCCAGGCTTCATACTTTGTCTTCTTTGTTCGCTTCTCATCAAGCTCCTAACATCTCACTCTGACAGCCAGAGACATTTAAGGCACTTTCGTTTCAAATGCAAGTTAGCGTACTTGATTTGTCATTAAAATGCAAAACGATTGCTTCGCTGGTGCAGGTAAATGTAGGTGTGCTTGAAACGTTGGATCTGCACGCACGGAGCTGAAGGGGTTTGGGTCCTTGCTTCCCCCCATGAACCAGCCTGGAAGCCCTGCAGGGCCTACCCCGAGCTCTCTGAGGCAAAAGCCTGCACGGAGGGCCCTTCAGGAGCTTCCTGTCCCAGAAATAGCCAGCGGTGATCCATGGACAGAGAAGGGAGCGAGGCTTGAATTGAAAGCAGTGCCGCCCCCCCACCCCCCCGCCCCCGACACACACACACAAAATGTTCTGCATGTCTGCAAGTTGAGCTGAACACACACAGACAGCACTGGGCATGAGAAGGAGACACACAGGCAGGCGTATGCCGAGATGCTTATAGAGGCCCCATAGGGCAACCCCTCTGGATCTCCTGTAGTGAAAGAGAAAACTCCAAACCCTGGGCACTCTGTAAGAGACACAGGAGGATGGGGAGACAGGAGGTAAGGTGAAAAACACACAGGGTTGGCTACATGGGCACACGGTAGAATCAGAAGGCCCATCTCAGCTCCCCCAGTTCTGCAGACCTAAGGCAGATCTCCTGGCCCCTCTCAGACGTGTTCACTCCACACCTGGATTTCACTCTACATGGCTTTGCCAGAGACACCACACACAAGCTGATGCAGCAGCGCACACTTTAATCCCAGTACATGGAGGTAGAGGCGGATTGTTCTCTGTGAGTTCAAGCTTATCTGGTCTACAGAGGGAGTTCCAGGACAGCCAGGGCTACACAGTGAAATTCTATCTCAAAAAAAATCAAAATTAAAAAAAAAAGATACTGAACCTGGGAGAATCTGTACAGACTTTACTAAGTCTTCCCCAGGTTTATGACATCCAATCACACCTCCCCACGACTATCCACTTCACCATCAAATCTAGCATAGAACACACACGGTATTCCTCTTTATGCTTTTAATTCTGAGGGTCTCATGTTGTGTACTTAAATTGACATAATAAAATTATATTCTTTATATATGTGTATATATATATATATATTACATAAATTTGTGTGCTTTCCGCTTATTAATTTGAGATTTGTTACAAGGGCCTCAGACATAAGCCTAATGACATACAGTAAGGAAAGAGACTTATTCCTCTACAGGGGCTTCACAGAAAGGTTTTCTTAAATAATGACTAGTTGAGAGATTTCCCTCTTTGAGAAATTACCTCACAGTGTATGTGGTGTGTGTGCCTTCAAGAGTGTGTATACACATAGTATGTGCATGTGTGTATGCATGTGTGTGCACATGGGCATATTTGCATGTGTATGCATGGACATGGGGGAGGGAGGGGAACACATCCCATGTTACAGTGTTGAAGGTCAGAGAATAACTTGATGGAGTTGGTTCCCTGCTTCCACAATGTGAGTCCCGGGGATCAAACTCACCAGGCTTATTGGCCAGCACCTTTATCTGCAGAGCTATCTTGAAGGTCCTTAAAGTATTTCTTACCAACAACATAAAATAAAGGAATATATACATATATATATATGTATATCAAACAATAAGACACCTAATAATAACTGAAGTTGACATATCTATATGAAAATAAAATTATGTAGTCAGTGAAAAGATATCATCAATAAAAGCCAAACTTCATAAAGCATTAAATATATATATTAAATAAATATATATATGATGCAAGACCTTGTACAGAGTCTAATCCCTCTTTTATAAAACTTTATACATATTCAAATGTTAATGGAGATATTTTGTTCTGTGATAAGTCTGTGGGTTTTTTTTTTAATTTCCTTGTGTATATTTTCTGAATAAATATTATCATGTTTATAATTATAAAAGTATAAAATAAACCTTTAAAAACTAATTTTATTTATTTAGCATGTATGTGAGAGAGAGAGGTAGGCTGTGTGTGGTATACATATATATATATATGCACATGTGCAGATGCGTGTACCTGTGCATGTATGTACAGAAACCAGAAGACCGTTCTGTTCTAGGCATACTGTTCTATCACTCTCCACCTTACTCCTTTGAGACAGGATCTCTCATTGCAACTGGTGCTGGGCTGAAAGCCGGCAAGACCCAGCAAGCCTCTTAGAGTACCCCTATCAGTGGTAGGATTGCAGACAGGAATCCAGCCACATCTAGGCCTTGCTTCAAACAAAGCGAAAGATGAAGACCAACACCGAAGGTTGTCCTCTGACCTTCTGACCTCAATAGAAGTGCCTGGCATGTGCATGACCTTACGCATACACATGAATATGTACACACATGTGCACATATATCATATAAAGTTCTTTAAAACGCAGGAAACACATATAAGAGAAACTTACATTTGTAAAATACAATCCCAAATTCCTTACTAGGAAATGCTTATTGGGTAGTTACCCTCTTGGTTGCAGGGGATGGGAAGGAAAGGAGACCTCCAGCCCAAAGCAGGAGGACACAGCTCAGCTGCAGAGCAGTGGCAGAGTCCCAGCAGCTCAGGAGACTGAAGTGGGAAGATCACAGTGAGGCTCCTTCCCTGCACCCCAAAACGCAGTCAGTCCTTCCTCCTGCCCTAATGACCAAGCCTTGGGGGAGAAAAGACCTTTCTAGTCGGCATTTATAGGGAGAAGTAGACAAAAAAAAAAAAAAGTGAGTCACTGGAAATCATTACTTAAAATAGAATTTCACTCCAGCATTTGGCTTTCTCAAAGCTTGTTATATCCTATTTAACACTTAATATTCCTTTGGAGGGTTGCAACAGGGCCTCACTCGGCATTCCAGATTGGCTTTCAACTCCAGAGCTTCCTGCTCACACTGTGAGCGCTGGGACTGCAGGTGTGCCCCACCGTGCATAGCCCCACAAGTTCCAAGGGGCCTAATAAGAATTATGTGTAGCGCACTCTGATGGAGATTTGCTTCCTTCCTACCCCACTCCCCTCCCGTAGAGCAGAATTAAATTGGGAAAAGCTCTCTCAGTTGTCCTTTCCCAAGGGAACTGTGACCGTGCGGTTTTGTTTTTAAGCATGGGGGATTCATTCAAAGGCTTCATCCATGCTAGCCGAGCCCTCTACCACTGAGCTGTATCCTGAGAATCTGGCCATTCAGACCCAATGCTTTGCAATGTGAGTCCTGCTTTTACAAACCTCCCAATGCCACACAACCCTAAAGATAATCTTGCTCACAAACAAACAAAAGAATTAAAGGTGACAAAAGTGCTCTGGGGACATGTATTCTGCTGGGACATCTTCTGTGAGTACCGAATTCACATTGCACATTTGATCTTCATGACCCTGCTAGGCCAGCACCATCATCCCGTCTGGGAAAATGGCAGTAAGGGTTAAATGGCTGCTTCAGCTGCTCACAAGAACTTGTGGTAGGCTGCAGGTGAGCACCCTAGAATGTCTTCTCCCATAACCTTCTTGCCCTTCCACCAGTCCCTTCTCCAGGCCAAGTGCCCCTGGCTTCCTGGTCTCAACAGTGACTCCCAACTGTAAGCTAGCAAGAGTTCAGTTTCTCATTTAAAAGCAAAAACACAGTCAGTGGCGATTCAGGGTTACTAGAACTTAGGGACTTGTGAGCATTTGAGCAGCCTCTGTAGCCTATGCTGACCCTGCAGGCAGAGGGGACGAGGGATGACTGTTGAAACAACAGAGACTTAGCTCCTAAGAGATGTTCAGATGAACACAAGTGAGAACAGGACCAAAACATATGAGAGATAGAATCAGATAGGGTCCTCGAGGTCCATAAAGAAGGTAATAATGTCCAACCAAACTCTAGACAGAATTTTTTATATATATTTATTTTTATTTTATGTACATTGGTATTGTGCCTACATATATGTATATGTGAGTGTGCCAGATCCCCTGGAACTGGAGTTACAGACAGCTGTAAGCTGTCATGTAGTTGTTGGGAACCGAACCTAGGTCTCTGGAAGAACAGTCAGTGCTCTTAGCTGCTGAGTCATCTCTCCAGCCCCTAGACAGACATTTACATCAAGAATAGCTCTCTTCACTGGGCTTCATTTTATTGCAGCTCACATATATGGTGACCTCATGTCCCAGAAGTCCGCCAGCGCCAGTCTTTCTACCAGTGAGGAAAACCCTTCACTGCTTGTTAGCCTTTTAGATTAAGGTATATGCTTTTTTAGATACGACGTTGTATATACTTAACAAACTACAGCGCAGCATAAACATAACTTTTATATGCACTGGGAAATCAGAAACTTTGTGTGACTCACTTTATTGCAACATTAGCTTTATTGCAGCAGTCTGGGGCCCAGCCTGCCATCTCTCTGAGGTATGCCAATACTCACTGCCTAGAATATTTACTGCCTCTTGGTAAACACACACACACACAAAAAAAAGATAAAGTCAATCATAAGTTTAGGAAGAAAACAAAACAGTAACAGCCTTAGCGGGGTGGGGGTGGAGTCTCCTTTTCTCGGTGGTACGGGAGAATTGTCTGTATTCTGTCAATCATGTTTTAAATAAATGCTGATTGGCCAGGTAGGAAGTATAGGTGGGAAAACCAGACAGGAAGTAGAAATGGTGTAATGAGAACAGGAGAATTCTGGGAAGGAGGAAGCTGATTCCTCCCACTCCTGCCCAGATCACCGAAGCAGCAGGATGTGATCTTCCCCACTGGAAAAAGGTACTGAGCCACATGGCTAACATAGATCAGAAAAATGGGTCAATCAAGATGTGAGAGTTAGCCAGTGAGAGGCTAGAGCTAATGGGCCAATCAGCTTATAATTTATGGAGACCTATGTGTGATTTTCTTTGGGGCTAAACAGCTAAGGGTACCGGGTGGGACAAAAACCCAAACAAACGAGCCAGGCCCCCGTTCATGTTACATCTCAGAAGAGAGATCCTTCTCTGATGTGTTACTAGCCTACACCAGTTTGCTAGCAAAGGAACTTGAAGACGAGAGCATCAGTCAGATTGACTATGCAGCAGAGCTGACTGGGCAGTTGGGCAAAGCTACATTTCTGCCATGGCCCACCATTGACCAGTCCCATGCTCTTGGGAAAGTCATTTGACCCCTGTCCATGTTCACTCATGTCTCAACTGTGACATCATGGCTCTTGCCTGCCATAAAGATTTAAGAAGGAAATCAGGGGAGACCGACGGATGAATGGCAAGTTCCTCTTTCTAAAGTAAGCTAAAAATCCACTTAGTCAAATAAAAACTTCTCAGAAGACTATGTGTTCCAAACTACCATGAGCATGACTCTACCTAGGATAATATGGAAAGATGAGTTGCTATCCCTTCTTGAAAAGTTCTCATTTTAATAGGTGATGAAGTTCTTACAGGGGCCCCAAGCCATGTGCAAAACCATTGACGTGCAAGCGCTTCCAGAGGAAACTGTGCCCCTATGTGAACTGGAGAACAATAAATAAGACTTTCTGAAAACCTAACTTCTCCCCTTCTAAGGGTGCAGGGCCAGCCCACTGAATCCTGCAGGCTACAAAGAGGCCCTGCGTGCTTGCAGCTCAAGTTGTAGAATAACTGCATTAGCTGTGACCCTTCTAACAGCATAATTGCCACGTATGCATGTCAGGGTGGATGCCCGGGCCTTGCTCAGCCTGCGAGTGGGCTGCCCCTCTCCAGTTAGAGGTGGCTTCTCTCCCGGATCCTGCCTGTAACTTCCCGCTGAAGGCATTAGGAGAGCCCATTATCTCCCCTAGTCCTTACTCGCCTACCCAAAAGACTCCAACATTGCCAACCTCTACATGGCACAAGCAGCCTTACACATGTGTGGAAAAGTGTACTTTGCTCTCCTGTTGTCCCTGCCAGGCCCCCAACTAACCCCTGAAAGTACAACCCCAAGGTCTCACCATCCCACCAAAGAAGGGCCTGGGCCCAAAGCCCTGGCGTCATACTGACCACTTACTCAGTTCAGATATCATGTCACAACAGGCCACTCCTCTGTGCTATGACAAAGATTCTGTCACCTTGTAGAATTTCCCATGATGAAGTCCTCCCTTCTGAGAATGTCCTGGGCACCAACATCGACATGATGTCACTGTCACTGAACTGGCTGGACTGTCCTGTGCGTCCTCAGGACACTCATGTGGGTGCGTCCTGGGGCTCACCTGAGCTCTTCACCTGCTCTGCCTGCCTTACTGGAACCATGGCACATATGCAGCCCCTCAGACCTGTTAACTACCTCAGTGACAACAAACTGGTGAATGTGCAAAGGGAACTCTAAAGTGTGCCAAGTTCCCAGGGAGGGAGCATCGCCATAACTCCGTTATCTCCACTCAGTTCACTTGAACCACCTTATCACCTGCATTGGACGTGTAAGCTTTTTGTTTCATTGTTTTTATTGAACTATATATTTTTCTTCTCTCCCCTCCTTTCCTCCCTACTTCCCTTCTACCCTCTCCCATGACCCCCATACTCCCAATTTACTCAGGAGATCTTGTCTTTTTCTCCTTCCCATGTAGATTAGTTCCATAGATGTTTCTCTTGGGGTCCTCTTTGTTGTCTAGGTTCTCTGGGATTGTGAATTGTAGGCTTTAACAGAAGGAAACACAGCATGTTTAAGTTCCAGCTGCCCAGGAACCTAGGACTGGCAGCTAGGCAGGACCCCTGTCATGCACTGTCTGAGAGTCTACAATAGTATCTAAGCATGGATGATGAACATGTGGGGAGTACAGAGGACAGACGGCTCTGAAGAAGTCATGCTGCCCTGAGCCGTGCCGTACTTCATCAAGTACAGTATCTGTCGTCAAGGCTGCACGAGCCAAGGTCTTGAAGAAACCCTACCCACGGACACTTGCACAGAGGGATCCTAACAGCCACAGCAGCTAAAAAGACCACTGTAACCGCACTTGCATCTTCTAAACAATAGCAGGCCCCAAACTGACTTCCACCTCCAACTAAAGAGGAAGAAGACAAAGAAATCTTAAAAGTCTACAGTTAAATGTATCTCTCTAGTGACTCTAGGATCTGCGTGTCATAGGCAGGGACAAGTCCAGTATTTCTCAGAGGGGACTAGACAATGACTTTGGGGAGTCACTGCCAGGCTTTGTTTCTCTAAACCCCATGAGGGGCTGAATTTTTTTTTTCTAAGGCCCAGCACCAACAATAGAATTGGGGATAATGGTCAGCTACTCCCATAGCAGTGGGCGTATTTCTGTGATGCTGATCCAGCTCAGGTATCTGAGAATTCACAAGAGAGAGACAGCCAGGACCTTCAGTTCAACTGTCAGCACAGGAGCAGACTGCTGCCTCCCACATTCCTTCTTCCAGCCTTGGGCCATCCTCTGGTCTTAGAAGACAAGCTGATCTACATTTAGAGGAGACACTCAAGACATTCTGAACGTGTAACACTCGAATAAAGCTAGCACCCCACTACCCACTAAGCAATTCTAACTCACCCTCATCAAAGACTAGCATGCCAGTGGGCAAGCAGGTACCCCCACAGCTCCTCAGGAGGAAAGAGACAGGAAGCTTTGCCCAGTCCCTCATACTCCATGCCACTAACCCCACAAACACATTCTGTAAGGATCCAACTACGGAGCTGGGGCCTAAAAAACAACAAAAGGAAGGAGAAAAATGAAACAAATAAACATTAAGGGTTCTAAAGAGCAAAACTTTCACAGCTCCGGTGCTTCAGCCTCTGGAGAAGCTAAAGGGAAGATAAACAGACTCGGGTCTGGGAGGGAAGAAAAAGGGCACTTTTGTACACGATGCTTTATTTAAACAGAGCACATCAAAATTAAAACAATCCCTTATGCTATTATTTCTTTTTTTAATTTAGTTATTTATTAAAGATTTCTGCCTCCTCCCCGCCACCGCCTCCCATTTCCCTCCCCCTCCCCCAACCAAGTCCCCCTCCCTCGTCAGCCTGAAGAGCAATCAGGGTTCCCTGCCCTGTGGGAAGTCCAAGGACCACCCACCTCCATCCAGGTCTAGTAAGGTGAGCATCCAAACTGCCTAGGCTCCCACAAAGCCAGTACGTGCAGTAGGATCAAAAACCCATTGCCATTGTTCTTGAGTTCTCAGTAGTCCTCATTGTCCGCTATGTTCAGCGAGTCCAGTTTTATCCCATGCTTTTTCAGACCCAGGCCAGCTGGCCTTGGTTAGTTCCCGATAGAACATCCCCATTGTCTCAGTGTGTGGGTGCACCCCTCACGGTCCTGAGTTCCTTGCTCATGCTCTCTCTCCTTCTGCTCCTAATTTGGACCTTGAGATTTCAGTCCGGTGCTCCAATGTGGGTCTCTGTCTCTGTCTCCTTTCATCGCCTGATGAAGGTTAATATTCAGGAGGATGCCCATATGTTTTTCTTTGGGTTCACCTTATTTAGCTTCTCTAGGATCATGAATTATAGGCTCAATGATGCTATTATTTCTTAAGCAACTGGGGAGACAAACAAAGCCAGCTCTAATTAGCCCCAGTTCCAAGTAGCAGAAATAAAGATGCAATGGTTTCCTTTGTCAACACCGTGGATGTCATTCAAGAGTGGACAGGACTGTAAAAACCAGCAGCTAGGTCAAGACTCAGTAGGTAAAATGATTCCACGAAGCACATTTTGGCAGTGGTCAGAGGCCAGGTTTCCTTCACACCCGTTCATTCCCATCTCCCCCTTGCCCACACTCTGACCGCCCTCACAGGCCTCCACAGAAGAGCAGGCACCCTCTCTGGAGGTGTACCACCCTATCTCGGTTTAACTTCTCTGGGTAAACAAAGCTCTCGGTATGATTCTTCCCATTTCACCTGGACCCATCCCTAGTTATGTCAGGCTGCAGTTCCAAGTCTCTTTTCATAATTCTCCCAATTACCAAAGCGTTTTCCCCTCAAAAGGGTCCCACACATTTATTTAGATAATTTGAGGCTTCATGGAGGAAACCTTTTTGTCTGAATTCTGTAAATAATTTAAATGACTCCTTGTATATAAATATTTGATATCAGAAATTGATTTCCAAATGAAACACACATGAAAGATGACGCCACATCCAGCTGTGTCTGGGTATAGTCTGGTGTTCACACGGCGGCAGTTCAGGGCATGTGGAAAGGCAGACTCTCTGCCAGGTAATGCTGGACTCTATGCACTAGTAACATTAAAACTGCTGCTCTGAACTCCCTTTGTATCAGGCTAGAAGCTACCCAGCAGAATCTTCAGGAAGAAAAGTCCAAAAAAAAATCCCTATTTTGTCAAACTGCTGACAAATAATGTAAAGAGATAAGATGAAGAAATGATGAGGAATGCTTAAAAAAATCATATGCTAAAAGCATTCAATTTTACTCTTGAGTAAGCTGAGGTCAAGACTTTTCACATGAAGTCCTGCAAGGGTTCTGGTTACTAACCCTCATCATGTGACAAGAGGCAAAGGGAAGAGGGGGATCTGTGTCTAACACTTGTGAGAAAGCACAGGACTGTGATGTGACCCCAAGTCTCCAAACATACACAACTCCTCCTGAGCAGCGTGAACCCAAGTGCTAGGAACAGCAGTCACACTGGAAAGAGTGAGCAAAGAACAGAGGCGTGTGGTAAACACTATTAACCAGGGCTCCAGACAGGCAGAATAAACCAGCTTGATAAATGGGCAGTGAGACCCCAGCACAAACTATCCAAGCAGCTCTGGATTGTGTGCGCTACCCAGGACCCCAGCAGTCCTGAAGTGTGGCTAGGAAGAGAACGTGAGCAGGCAGCCCAGGGTGAGACGCTTTGCTGCCCTCTCGAGCAATCCTGGCCACGTCTTTTCTTCTCTCTTCCACGGCTACCAAAGAATAAAAGTAACCAAGAACCAGGGGAGACCAAACCAAGCAAAAGGTACCCATTTCTCCCATCAAGTCCACACCATAGAACTGACCAAATTAGCACACACGTACAACATCCCCCAAATGCACATCCAGCAAAGCACAACCCTGTTGCTGAAGTCTAAGGACCCACTAATATATGCATTTTTAAAAAAAGACTTTGTTTTATCAAAGTAATAGCTAAAAGGGTTAAAAAAATTAACTCCTCAAGCTGTAGGGAAAGGTAAATCACGTCTTGCCTTAGACGCAGCCATCAGCTCAATGGAGCTAAATTAGCAAAACACTCCCTTGGCGTTTAAATTCTCTTTTCCCTTTCTTTTCCCATTGCTAAGCAGAGTAGGGGTGAAGTGTAATAAGTCAAAAGACAAAGCGGCTTCAAAACAAAATCGGTTATTTGTAAACAATCCTTGGGGGGGATTTTCCCCTCCTCTCCACACCACCCCGAGAAAAACAGCCCTGCCAGTTATACTAGAAAGCCGGGTAAAGACAAATCAATTAGCTTGCTAATTTCTCCCCCTCTCATTTATTTAGCGCTGCACTGTATTTGTCGTAATTGACTACAATTATGTTAATTACTAACTCCGGCATAATTACTGTATTTATTGTCATTGAGCATGCGATGTACCCACAGCAAAGCTGGCATTTGTCGGGCATCAAGCAAGCAAACTGTCGAGAGGTGATTCTCCGCAAACTGGGAGATGTGGCTTCCACGAATGAAAAGGGCAAAAGAGATTTCATGCAATGTTAGTTTGAAAGCACCGGTTCATTAAGGATATTAATTTTCTGATAACTACACATTTAAGCATGACACACTCCGTGCGCAGTATCTACAGGATTTCGCAATTATTAATGCGTGACAGTTTCAAATGCTAAGTGAATCAATTAAACAGCAGCATTCACAATCTGAGAAGAGATAACTGCTTCATAACTACCTAAGACTACAATTTTCACATGACAAAAAAGAGCCATTGAGGCGCCTTCAAAACCTGACAGGTCAAGAAAGAAGTTTGAAACAAAGGCACCTCCAGCCATCACCTCCCATTTTACTTGTCAGCTCAACTTTGCTGGTGTCTCCCCCAGAAATGCATCACATGCCAGCTGCCACAAGGTGATTTTTCATGTCTTGTCAAAGGGATCTTTTATTCTATTTGCTCTGCATTAACATGTTACATTTATTGATCAAGGGCCTGTTCGGCAGCCGCAGCAGGGCACTGAGCTCTCCCTGCCTACGGGGCTTTGATGTCCCGGTGACATTCTAGCCCGAATAATGCACATACTAAATGGATTTAATGCAGAAATGTGTTTGGGCCTGACAGTTACATTAATAACAGCCCCTCACACTGATAAATATGCAATTGCTACTATTAAGAGTTACCCAATTATGGGGAAAATATTTCTCTACCTTATAAATAAATCCATCAACGAGGGGAAAAAAGTTTTAACAATGGTGCATTTTCTTAAAAACACTTCTCCAGAAGCAGGAGACCAACTGTGTGGAGGCTAGAACCCCCACTTTTGCTCTCCCTTCCAATTATTTTCAGTAAGTCTTGCTTTGTCTAAAGAATGGTTGGGTTTTTTTTTTCTGCTTTTAAACCTTTTTTGTTGGTCTGTGTTATGCCCATCTCTTATTTCTGCATAACCAGAGAAAAAGCAGACACCCTGGAGAATGAAGAATGGGGTTCTGTGTAAAGTCAAGAGAGGAGCTTAGGGGAGATGGGGATGTGGTCACAGCTGATCTCCATCATGATGGGGCTGGGAAAGAAACCCTACAGAAAACCTGAGCGTGTATATGTAGCCCATTTGACACCCTAAGTGACCTTGTGCTATAGCACTGATGAGGTAAGAAAGAGAAAGTAGCTGGGACAAAAAGTCTCACCGGGGAGAATTTGTCGTTATTATATTCCTACAATTAGACACAGACACCCAGGCAAAAGGAGGATAATGGCTCCCTTTCATCATTCAGGAGCAGGGAACAGCTAAAGTCACCGATAGGCAGTGCCTCAGATGAAGGAGGCTTTTCAGATAGGGAGTGTGAGTCCATGTACAAGGGAACACGCACACACACATGCACACACATGCACACATACACATGCACACACACGCACATGCACGCACGCACATTCTCACACACACGCACGCACACACACATTCTCATACACACACACACACACATCTTGTCCACTCTTGCAGGGCTGGAGCAATAAGACTGAGTCATTTTTCCTATAACCGTGACCTTGGCCTTACGCCAAATGATACAACCCGACCTGAGAAGAACACATCCCAGGGTGCGTGTTCTGGGATCCCTTGCTTCTGGGCCCATCTGGGCCTCCTGGGTATCGCTACACTCACATTTCCAAACTAGAGCCAGCTGAGCAAAAGGGGAGGCAAGAAAGAAGGATGACCTTCAGTGTGGCTCTGGCTGAGGCCTCTGGGGTCCTGAAGGTATATTGGAAACCCTGCTATAGCCATTTCTACCAGCTTTGGGGATTTAACAGAAAAAAGGAAACACCACTCACACAGGAAAGCAAAAGTTTAGAAGTCATTGCTATGTCCTTGTGCAAAAATAAAAATAAATAAATAAAAAGTACAAGTTTGTATCATAAAAGCAGTTTAGAAAAACTATAAAGCCAAAGCCAGACACGAATACATATAATCCCAGCTCACATACTTTTTTAACCATCGGTGTGATCTAAGGCAGGCATCTGGGCTTCCCTGGGCCTCAGCTGCTCCATGTGTGAAAATGTGGGTTCTAAGAGATTCATTTGAACACTGTTGGAGGCCTGCAGTAGGACACACATGGAAGTGTCCTGCCTGGGCTTGGAAGGAGCAAGGCCTGCATAATGCTAACAAGAAAATAAACATAATTGCTCAAACCATTTGTTCAACTCCCCATCTTTGGATCCTTGGAGAGAAGACCACTAACATCTCCACATTTACTGCCAAGTTTGTTTTACCATGAAGCCCATCTAGGGAACCATTCTATAAAAGCTGTCTCCAAAGCATCCACAGGTCCTCAGTAGAATACACACGCAGGGGAAGAGGGTGGGTTCTTTTTTGTCCCAGATAAATACATTCAGCAAGGTTTTCAGTATCCCTAGCCTTATGCACTAAATAGAAGTAGAGACACCATTACCACCATCACTATCATTACCATCACCACCATCATCACCATCACCATCACCACCATCACCATCACCACACCATCACCGTCACAATCACCATCACCACTACCACCACCATCACCACCACCACTACCACCACCATCACCACCATCATCACCACCATCACCACCACCATCACCACCATCACCATCATCATCATCACCACCATCATCACCACCATCAGCACCATCATCACCACCATCACCACCACCATCACCATCACCATCATCATCACCACCATCACCACCATCATCATCATCACCACCACCATCATCACCACCACCATCATCATCACCACCACCATCATCATCATCACCACTACCACCACCACCACCACCATCACCACCACCACCATCACCACCACCACCACCATCACCACCATCACCACCACCATCACCACCATCACCACCATCACCACCATCATCACCACCATCATCACCACCATCACCACCACCACCACCACCATCATCACCACCACCACCACCACCACCACCACCACCACTATCACCACCACCGCCATCACTACCACCACCATCATCATCACTACCACCACCACCGCCATCACTACCACCACCATCATCATCACCACCATCACCACTATCACCACCATCACCACCATCACCACCATCACCACCACCATCATCACCACCACTACCATCATCACCACCACCATCACCACCACCATCACCACCACCACCATCATCATCACTATCACCACCATCATCACCATCACCACCATCACCACCATCACCACCACCACCATCACCACCACCACCATCACCACCATCATCACCACCATCATCACCACCATCACCACCACCACCATCATCACCATCACCATCATCACCACCATCACCACCACCACCATCATCACCATCACCACCATCATCATCATCACCATCACCACCATCACCATCACCACCATCACCATCACCACCATCATCACCACCATCACCACCATCACCACCACCACCATCGCCACCATCACCATCACCACAGCAACAAGTTGCCTCCTGCAGCAGCATACTCTGTGGTATGGAACCTGAAGGCCCAGTGACAGGAAAGTATGAAAGTATAACAGGGCTAAAGGCTCTGACCTTTCTTCCTACCCTGCCCGTCCCCAAAGCACAAGAGCCACCCTGATATAACATGAAGGGCAACATCACAGACACTTTGACACCCCACAACCACATCCCCCGAACAGACAGCAAGGCAGAGAGACAGGTGGAGCTATGAGGCCTCATCTCAGATTCCAGGGGGAGAAAAAATATTTCAATAAAAATAAAAGTTGATGCTTAAAATTCTAGGCATTTCTAATTCTAGAGACAACTACTACTTCCTGTAAGAAATAGGCAACAGGGCCATCCCTGAGAAAATGGAGCTCAGAAATAGCCTGCATCCAGTCCCAAGTCTCTGGGGCTGACCACCACTTCCCAAGACAGTCTGCCCCTCTGTGGCCCAACATCCTATCTGTTAGGCCCAGTGGGTAGAAATCCAGGAAGCCAGGAAGACTCGGAAAGGGGCTGACAAGAGGAAAGCACCATGGCAACCATTCATGGGGCTGATACCTGCTCTTCCTAGCCTAATGCAAGCAAACAGCTTTCTGTCGCTATGAGTCATTCCAGAAAGTATTGGAAGTGCAGAAATTAGAGTCTTAACAGCTGAGGTGTTATATATACGACCTGCCAAAAGGTGGTTGTGCATTTTGCCTTTTGATTGTATGTTTGTTTGATTGCTGGAGACACTTGAATGGTTAGTAATACTCTTAGAACAAAAAAAGGTTTTTTGTGTCTTGTCATTTTTAACTGTATTGCTCACCTCAGAGGGATGCTGGTTTCAATGCATGCAGAACATTGAGGTTAAATAATTTAATGGTGACACCACACTATAGGAAATGTAGTCTCTCCATCTAGGGTCACTGTGTAACCCAGGAAAAACCTGGACACCTGGATTTCAGAAATAATTTAATCAAGGCCCTCAGATATATATGAAGCTATATACTATTTAACAAAAACCCAGGCCAACAGAGCATGCTCCATGAGCTCATCTCCTGGGGGGCAGGGGGCAGAGGGTGGGGGGTAGATAATAGGTGGAGAGCTTGTTACCAGGCCTATTACTAATTGACAGGGATTTAAAATATATAATATGAACTATTTAACCTGTAAACTATTAGAAGCAATTAGAAAACTACCTATTTGTAATAGTTAGGATAGCTTAGGCTATACTGAAATAAAAATTAGTCCCAAAGTCTTACAATGTAGATTCCTTCCTTACTTAAAATCTATGTCCAAAATGGATCAGCACACCCATTTACAGCTTAAAATCTAAGACTTAGATAAGAGGAGAGGAGTGTGTTGGCTTTCTTAGAAGCTCTGCCCAATGTTCATCCAAAGGGGAAGAGCCACAGAAAGCTGGAAGAGAAGAACCCTCGCTGCCTGTGGAGAGTCCCAGCGCGCACAGAATGCAGTGGGTTGAACCTGCCTCTGAGCCTCTGTGCTAGCATTGTGTCCATTGAAATATCACAGTAGCCCTGTGTGTCCCGACAATTTAGTAGGGATGCTACACATTGCACTTAACATTTTAGCACACAGACCAAAGCCACGAAAACCTGGAGTCAGAAACAGAAGCAGGTCAAGCCAGAGTGGTCTAACCCCAAAAGCATTTACTGCCCATCCTCCCAAGTCAGCTGGCCCAGGTCTGCCTGACTGTCTACAACATGGACCAGGGAAGTGTAGTGTACCTGTCTCTGAAGAAGCTGTGACAGTGTGCCAGATGCCCACCTCATGGCATGCAGCCAGGCTGCGTGGAGAGGGCAGAGCCACTGATTCTTACCTGGAACTGTGCAAACCGCCCCCAGTCCCAGTCCTCCCCACCCCCTCATGGCAGAAGACAGGAGAGCAGTACGCAACTTCCCATCAGAAATTTTCTTCTAAGCACTTTCCCACCCAACACATTTATCAGTGATGCTAAACAAGATGCGACTGCAAATAATTTAATTTTTAAAATGCAAGCTTCCTGTTGCCGTAGATCAATTAAACTCTCTCACTTTTATTGCCAGATTGACATGGGCATATTTATCACTGTTTACCACAGCAGTTCTGCTCTGCCTGCTCTGTTCAACAAGCTAAGCAGGTGCCCTCTGAAACCACTGGGGGCCTTTGGGGACGCAGAATGGGGCCGCAAGGGAGACTCTATCCTGCCCCAGTCAGAACGAGAAAACAGAAGCTAGGGCAACTCATCCGCAGCTCCCTTTGCCTTGTGCAGATCCGGGAGCCAGCTGGCTGAGACAGGATTCTCTTCACTAACCCAAAAAGTTAAAGTAGGACAAGGGGGGGGGGCTCAAGGAAGAACTGGGGGTAACAGGCACTCATAGAATTTATGAGGGAATCTGACATCTATACCAAAGCCCTTCCTTAGAAATTCGCTCAAAGTAACTCATCAGAGATAGGTTCATCAATGAACGTTGTAAAGGCATTTATAGCTGAGTTATCTCCAATGGGAAAATTTAGAAGTAATCTAAGTGTCCAACACTAAGGAAAAATTTAAGGTACCATGAAAAAAATGTTATATAAAGGCCTACTAGATGACTTAGTGGGTAAAAAAAGAATGAACAGACAATCCCATTTACAACTTAACTGAAAGAAAAAATAAAATACTCAGTGATAAATTTAATCGAAGAATTGAAAGGTCTTCTCACCAACCGCTATAAAACACTACTGAAAGGAACGAACTCAAGACAATGCAAAACCTGGACATATAGTCTGGGCTCATAACTAGATGAGCTGTAAAAGGGACATATACTTAGAATGAACATCAGATTCAATGTGATCCCAACCAAAATCCCGACAAGATCTTTTACAAAATCCAGATGACCACAAAAGACTCAAAATAGACAATGTGATCTTGAGCAAAAGGAAGAAAAGTTGAGATAACAAACTACCTAATTTCAAAATACACTACAGAGGTAGTTACCAAAGCAATACAGTACTCGCCTAAGGCTAGCATACAGAACAATGGAGCAGAACACAGCACCCAGACATAAATCCATCCACTCACAATTAACTTCTCTCAATAAAGGCACCAAGACCACACCAGGAGAAAGGATGGCCTCCTCAGTATGACACTTAGACAAAACCTGAAACTGCAGGAACACTGGAGTAAAACACAGAGCGATTATTTCTTCTTTTAATTTTTTCTATTTTTGGAATTTATAATTTTATCCTTTCTCCCTTTCTTATCCTCCCTCCAAGTCCATTTACTTTCTTTTGCTCTCTCTCAAATTCAAGGCCTCTTTTCTGTGACATATACGAATGCATATATACGTGACTACTCCTAAATAACAAATACAAGCTGTTCGGGCTATCTAATGTTACTCGTATGTATGTTTTCAGGCCTGGTTATTTGACATTGGATAACAGTCAGAGTGCTCTTCCCTGAGGAAGACTGTTTCTCCCACTCTCCGCATTCCTCCACTGCCTATAGTTCTTCATCTAGAGTTGAGGCCTCCTGGGCTTTCCCATTCCATGTTAGCCTATCTATTGATGTTGTCCTTGTTCAAGTCTTCTTTGGGCAGCCATGCTGGTGAATCGTCAAAGGTGTGGCTTCTCTGACATTTCTAGGGGATAGTAGAGTACAAGTGTTTCTTTGAGGGGGGTTACACGTGTGTTATAACGCATGTGGAGAGGTCAGAGAGCAACTTGTAGGAATCGATTCTCTCCTTCCACTGTGTGGGTCCTATGGCTCAAACTCAAGCCGTCAGTTCTGGCGGTCAAAGACTTTACCCATTGAGCCATCTCATTGGCCCAAAAAACTAATTCTTAGTGTTGTTTGGGCAATGATTTTTTTTAAGGTACACCACTAATGGCAAAACCAGACAAATGAGATTCCATCAAAGTTTGCAACAGTCATCATAAAGGCAGAAGATAACTTCTGCATATTTGTATGCCAGGTTTGCCAGCCATCTTTGCAGAAGTATAACAAACTGCTGAGACAACCAGCTTAAAAGGAAAGGTTTCTTCTAACTCAAAGCCTTGGAGGTTCTAATTCATAGCCAACTAGTCTTCCTGCTTTGAATGTCCTGGTCCACAACCAACTAGTCCTCCTGCTTTGGGACATATGACAAGGTAACCTCATGGCAGAAGTGTACAACAGAGGAAATCTGTTCATATCCCCAGTAACCTAAAACCACCTGTTGTGGAATATTATTTTAAGATGTTTTAAACTTGTTTATGCTATGGAACGTTAGTTTTAATGACGCAAAGATGTGTTGCATTCTTTTCTGTTGCATTTGTTTAACTCTGTGAAACTGTGTTACTTTGCCTGTCTAAAACACCTGATTGGTCTAATAAAGAGCTGAATGGCCAATAGCAAAGCAAGAGAAAGAATAGGCAGGATTGTCAGGCAGAGAAAATAAACAGAAGAGATCTGGGAAGAAAGATGGGGGAGAGAGCAAGAGGAGGAGAGAAAGACTCCAGGTGCCAGCCACCCAGCCACCCAGCTACACAGCAAGTCACAGAGAAAGAAGAAAGGTAAACAGAAATAGAGAAAGATAAAAGCCCAGAGGCAAAAGATAAATGTGATAATTTAAGTTAAGAAAAACTGGCTAGAAACAAGTTAAGCTAAGGCCAGGTTTTCTTAAATAAGAATAAGACTCTGTGTGTTATTAATTTGGGAGTTAGGTGGTGACCCCCACAAAAAACAAAGAGCCAAAGAGTAAAAGAATAAAATACCAACTACAGCCTCTGATTAGGTCCCACCTCCCAAATGTTCCACTGCCTCCAAAGAGGTAGTGTCCCCAAGAAATAGAGTCCCCAAGGTTGGGGACTGGACCCTTATCCAAAGCATAACAGCATAAATATAGTATGAGATTTGTATCCAAAATATATAATGAACTCAACTCAATAGAAAATAATAATAATAACCTTATATAAATAAGCAACCAATTTGAATAGACATTTCTCAAAAGAAGACATACAGATAAACAAATAAATTTTACCATCACTAATTGTCATGGTTAATCTTGGTTGTCAAGGTGAGTAAGCCTGGAATCAACTAAGAGATTATTCCCATGCTTACTAAACTACTCAAAACAACCAAGATACAGAACAAACCAGTTGTCCACTGACAGTTGAGTGGGATTTAAAATGTGATGCTAATACAAACTCTATAGAATATTACTCACCTTTAAAAATAAGAACATTTACTACATTGTGAGTGGGTCTGAAGGACATTGTGCTAAGTGAAAATAAGATGGACACAGAAAGAGACAGATGCATCTCACACATGGAATCTGAGAAGCCTAACTTATGGAAGCAGAGAATAGAATGGTGGTTGCCAGGCTGAGAGCAGGGAATTTGGGAGATGTTAGTCAAAGAGTAAAATGATTCAGTAATAAGACATGAGTGAGTACCAGTGAATAAATGAAGCAAGAGCCTTCCTTCATAACACAGAAGGAAAAACATCCAAAATGAACTCCAGATTTAATCATTGGCCACTCTACCATGTGGTGAGTAGGGTTAATATTGCTGTATTATGTACTTGATATTCACAAGACAGTAGGTCTTTAATGTTCTTACTGCAAAAAGATATCTGTGTTTGTGTGATGTGTGTGTGTGAATGTGGTAACCATATCGCAATGTATATCATACTGTATATCATAAGTATATGTAATTTTAGCTGGCAGATGTATCTCAGTAAAGCTAGGGGAGAGGCAAGAAACTCACATTAGTGTCTCTAAAGAACATCTCCAGACATAGAACTCAGCACAAAAATTGAGACCTTGTTAAGAGCGCAGAGCAGGAATGGGAGGCCAAAGGACAGAGACGTGCAGAATTCTATCCCATTGTTTGCAAGCTTGATGCTTTGAAATGTTGTGTAACATGTAGGCCTTCAGCTATTAAAAGTTAAATGAACCCCTTTCTGCAAAGAAAATTGTGGCCCAACACACAGATTGCAGCTGACCTTGCAACCTAGAGGAGTGCAAAAGGTTCATTGCTCTGAAACACACACAGGCATACACGCACATGCATGCACGCATGTGAACACTATGACTATAGTACATAATAATAATGCATTTAACTTTGGAGAAAAGAGGTGTCCAGAACAGGGCCAAACAGGCTGCCAAGAAGCATAATTGCAGGCAGGGGCCATGGGGCAATCAACTCGGAAATGTGGTCTCTACTACCCCATGGACATGGTGGGGTGGGGTGTGTCTAGAGAGAAACTTCTACTGAATAAAAGGTACTTACCACTACATCTTGCTTGGCAGTGGTGGCGCACACCTTTAATCCCGCACTCGGGAGACAGAGGCAGGTGGATCTCTATGAGTTAGAGGCCAGGCTGGTCTACAAGAGCTAGTTCCAGGCTGGCTGCAAAGCTACAGAGAAACCCTATCTTGAAAAACAAAAAAATAAAACTACTTCATTTGGATTTGTAACTTTTTTTTAGTTTTTAGTCAGGACCTCACTATATAGCTCAGGTTAACTTTGAACTTACTCTCTAGTCCAGGCAGACCTCAAACTTGCAATTCTCCTGCCTCAGCTTCCCAAGTATTAGGATGATTACAGATTCAGGCCACCATGCCCAGCCTCATTTGAGGCTTTAGGCTTTTTTTATTAATTTTTTTATCAATTCTTCGAGGATTTCAGACAGGCCTTGGATGTATTTGGATCATACTCATCCTGACTCCCCTGCTACTTCAGGATCTGCCCACAACCTCCCATCCTTCCCACACCCACATTCATCTAGACTGGCCAACCAGCAAGCCCCAGGAGTCTGCTGCCTCCCCAGTGCTGGGACTCCAGATGCGCACCGCCACACCAGGCTTTTACATGGGTTCGGGAGATAAAAGTCAGAGCCTCATGCTCAACGAGGCATGCTCCTTCCTGAGTGAGCCATCTCCCCAGCACTGACCCCTGAAACTTGGCACAGTTAGGTCTCCCTGTCATAGAACTATGACATCCTTTAAATGTGAGCTGGCAACCCCCCTTTCTTCCTCTCTCTCTATTCTTCTGCTCTCTCAATATTATTTTTTTAAAGAAGAGGAAGCTTAGTAACTAAAACAACTTAGATTTTTATGTGACTGAAGGCAAGAAGGACTAGTGCCTGTGTAGGCTCAGGAGAAATGATACCACCCACCTTCACAAACATACCCAGTCAGGTAAGTAACGAGGGTCAAAGGTGTTTAATCCAAGATATCCAATTTACATGTTGACGGTTTCTCTCCTTTAGTCTGTAACTCCCTCTGATTTAATCAGCTCTTGAACATACATGGTCCGTGAGTCTTTGGCCACATCCTTCCGTCCTGTCCCCCTGCTCCAACTCAGCCCCAGCCAGCATAGAGCTCACAGAGTACAACACAGAGAGCAGCAAACTCCTGAGCAGCTAATGGGTCTCTCAGCTGCAGGAAAAGAGGGCAGAGGCAAACAAGGCAGTTGTTTCCCCAGACATGACAGTTTTCACTCCCACGATCTGTACCCCACCAACGCCCTCCATCACAGGGCCCACGCCTCTTCAGATGCACCTCTGGGTTTCCACCAGACATTTACAAGGCAACTACAGCCCCCCAAACCACGAGGCCCTGGGCCTCTGGAGGCCACCCACCCAGGTGGATATTATGGAAGGACATGACCTCTTGCCTGAACCCAGGCAGGAGCTAAGTAAGGTGTGACTGTCTTAGGCGTCCTCCCTCTGACACTAGGACCACAAGGCACCCTGGATTTCTCTAGAGGCAGCAACTATGCTAACTACCTTTTGTACCGACATTGCAATGTTTAGGTTTCCACATCTGTCCCATGGCTAAGAACCCTTGGGAGGCAGAGATTGAATACACAGGGTGCATTCTCCCCCATCACCCCAAAGACCCTCCTTTTGTACCATGCAGCTCAGTGTAAACCATGCTGGCTCCTGGGCACCCACTGGTTGATGCTGGCTTAACTGAAACTGCCATTCTCCTCTACCTGCTGGGAGGAAGTTCTCTGAGTGCCTGTTCCCTGAATTTTCCCACAGATTCTTTATCCCCACACAGAGTTTGAAAGACACAAAGCTTCTAAGGCCTAAAAGCAGGAACATAACTAGGTCTTGGAATGGCGGTCAGGTCCTAAGCAGAGGGAAGGATGAGAAGGACATCACTTAGAGGACAGCCTAAATGCAGCCAGCTGAGGAGCAAAAGCTGCATTCCTGACCCCTGTCCACCTGTCCCACCAATGCCTGCTGTCCAAGTGTCCGCTAAGCCCGAACACCAGCATAGTAACTCATGGGAAGGAAGGAAATGCCTTCCTGCTGTCCTCCACTGGACTGCCGTACAGATCACACCTACACACCTCTGGCCAAGACTCAAAGACTTGCTAGAAATCCCTTCCCCTCCCAAGCACTCCACATCAATAGCAAAGGTGAAATACACACATGTACCCTATCTGTGATTTGATACATTCTGGGAGAGGCGGTCATTCTTAAAAAAGAAAGCTAAACCCTCCTAAAACACTCATGACCATCTCATTCCTTCTCCATAAGCTTCCACAAGAAAGGAAAGGACCAAAGTAAACAGAGGAAGAGCTCCCACGGTCACGAGGTGAACCGTGCTCCGAAACTCCAGCCTCCTTAGGCTGCACTCGCTAGAAGACTAGCCACAAGTCATCTAAAGCAGTACCAGACTTTAGCACGTGGTTCCATGTTTCTCGAGACCCTGCACAGGCCTGTGACTTCTATCCACCAGCCCAAGGTCCTGGAGGGACCTGGGTGGCCCAGGCCTGGCCTGCATCTCTCCAAGGTTACATACCTCAACAGGTTGAAGCTCAGATCAAGCCTCTTTGCAAAATGTCCGTAGTCCCTGCTTAGCTCCTCTGGGATTTCTCTGCAGTCCTGGCCTATGTAAGACACCTGGAGAGTAAATGGAACAGAAATGGAAATTACGCAGCTGCTCACAGCTCAGAGCCACTGACCCCACGATTGCTTCTACAGCTTTAAAGGCTGGCTCTTCAAAACAAAAAGGCTATACTGTGCCTGTTTCCCCAAGCTTTTAACAACCACTCCAACAGCTCCCCTTTCATGGCACAGTTAGTTTGGTGAAGACATATTGTGGCAAAACAGAAATTAGGTTAAAATTGGCTAAGATGCAGGCGCCCAAAGGAAGCCCGATGCCAGAGTATGTGGAGAGAAGCCATCTGCCCTGACCTGGTGACAGCTGCCCATTTGGTTCTCCTTCTCACTCTCCCAACCACCCCATAATACACTCATCCTCCCAGAAGACAGAACTGATGCTCTACCAAGCATGCCTCAACCAACTTCAGAAGCAGCCCCTGAAGTCACAAGGTAAAGCCTCCCACCTTCTGAGACTGCCACAAAATCAAATCTAAAAAGCTCATGCTCAACTATACAATCAAGTTATTTTTAAAAAAGGATCAGAAACACACTTAAAGTAAGGTCATGATTTTGTGTTGGCTTGTATTCACAGCTATCAGTGGGAGCATGCAGCCTTCACACCACAAGTTGGACACCCATGCCCTTGAACCCCCTCAAGGTGCTAAAAAAAAAATCAAGGCTGGGCAAGGAAATATCCCCCAGACCATCAATCTCATCCTATTACCACTGTGTGTAAAATGCCCACCACACTCCCAACCAAACAGGTGGCAAGGCGAAGGATGACATGTAGCCGGAGTTTGAGGCTCTTCCATCAAGAAGATATTTGTTTGTTTAATGTGTATGAGTGTTGTGCCTACATGTATATATGTGTACCACATACATGCCTAGCACCCATGGAGACCAGAAGAGTGTATCAGTGCCCTATAACTGCAGTTATAGATGGCCACCAGCCTCCATAGGGGTGCTAGGAACTAGACCCCAATCTTCTTCAAGAGCAGCAAGCATTCTTTACTGCCAATTGTTCTCCTCATCTCCCTTTTTTCTTCTCTTTAAATTTTTATTGATCTTTTGAGAATTTCATAAATTATATTTTGATCACATTCACCCCAACTCCTCCCAGACACTCCACCAAGCTCCCACCTCCTCAGAACTTCATATTCGACTTTGATGTATGTTGACCATACACTCCTTGGTGTGGAACACACATATGACTTTGATTTATGTTGACCATACACTCCTCGGTGTGGAACACACACTAGAGCACAGTGGCCCTGCCAGGGGCCACATCTTAAAGAAAACTGACTCTTCCTCCCCCAGAATGTCATCAGCTGTCCACAGTTCCTCCGTTAAGGATGTTGATTCCTGAGCTTTGCCCCCATGATGGAATGCTGAATGACTTGGTCTTGTCCAGGTCTTGTGAAGGTGACCACACCTGCTGACCATCTGTGAGTATGATGGTCCCGTCCTGTCCAGAGAACACTATTTCACGTCAGCCCTCCCTGTCTTTAGCTCTTACAGTCTTCCTACTCCCCCTTCCTGGTGGTCCCTGCTGGTGGGGGGAGGGGAAGAAGGAAGAGGGATGTAGATGTCCGATTTTAGTCCTCCATTGACACCAACTCTCTGCACTTGGAACAGTTGGGAGCTTCACTAACCTCCTTCAACTACACAAAGAACCTTCTGACATCTGAGAGCTGCACTAACCTATGTACACAGCGATATGAATTCAGAGTCGTTTGATATTGTGTTCACTTAGCAGAATAACAGTTGTCAGTTCATCCCTGAGGTGCTCACCAACCTTGGTCACTCTTGGTCAGATTCACAGTACCAAGCATGAGTTTCCTCCTGTGGAACAGGCCATAAGTCCCAAGATTGATTGGTTAACCCCGTAGCGCTCATGCCACCCTTGTACACAACTATGGCCATATCTTGTCACTCTGGTCATCATCACACTCACAGCATGGTGAGACTGCATTAATGGCATTTTCCCGAGCAGTGTACGTGGCACCCTCTAGCCAGAAAGCTTTTGAAAGTCTTTTACCTCCTTCAGCATTCTTTCTACGTTTATATTATTTATATAATCATTCAAGCATCTCATATGTATTTCCAAATATTAAAAGGCCTAACTAAAATTCGATCCTAGAACTCCTGAGAAGACTTTCAGGGGCACTTACCTCTACTCTAACCACTCGGTTTGGGGAGTCCATTTTTAGGACTGCAGGCTTCAGGCAGAAAAGTATGCATCATAGGTGACCAAAAGGTACACAGGTATGAATCACTACTGAACTATACTACCTTCAAACACCAGATAGAAACTCTGGCCCTTTAAGTAGCTATAACGCTGATCCTGTATTCCCACAAACCTACCTTCTGTACAAACAGACAATGATGTCTTGGGATGGCTGACAGAACCCCAGCACACTATGGTTCTCAGTAGGGAAGAAAACATGGTGGTCATCAGACATCCTGGACATTAGGCTGAGCCTTATGAATGACAGATCTCAGAACTACAAAGCCATGTCTTTTTTCAAGGCACCGATCACCTCTTCTCTTACAAGGAGACAAACCGTTGGCAGCACAATGTCTCATGTTTTCTGTCTTCCCATTCACTGTGTTTCAGTAACATCATCCAGCAAGAAAGTGAGAGAGGAAAGAATAGAAAAAGTGGCTAATAATGATGGGTGGTGACATCACACACCTATGGTCCCAGCACTTGGGAGGCAAAGCAGTTGCCTGGGCAACTTAGTATGTTCAAAGCCAGCCTGAGTAGCATAGCCATGTTTTGTACACCACAAAAAGATGACCACAACAAAATAATGTATAACATATACTCTCTCTCTCTCTCTCCCTCCCTCCCTCCCTCCCTCCCTCCCTCCCTCCCTCCCTCCCTCTCTCTCTCTCTCTCTCTCTCTCTCTCTCTCTCTCTCTCGTGTGTGTGTGTGTTTGTATGAATATGTGTGTTTATACACATGTGTGCCATGGCACATCCATGCTTTATAAAAGGCAACTTGAAGTTCTCTCCTTCCACCATGTAGGTCCCCAGGATGAAAATCAGGCTTAATGGCAACTGCTTTTACCCACTGAATCATCTTAATGGCTCAATAAAATAATTTTGACTCAGGAAGATATTGATATGATACTAAAGCATAATAATAATAATAATAATAATAATAATGGGATCCCACTTCAATATAGCTATATATGTCCCCTTTCTATATTAGATCCATTCTTTTTGCATCATTTAAAGCAATAAAGTAAGTCCTGTTTCGAAGTTGAGATGGAAATCATACACCAAGAAAAGATTGGGACTATAAGGTCCCAATCAATCTAGGGGCTTGGTCTCAATCTGTAATTTGTTCTGTAAGTTCATATTACCCCTCCAGGTCTATGAGAAAACCCAGCATGTACCACCACCGTTTTGTACATCAATACATAAGATTTCCGTGACATCTAAAGCAGGGAAGTTTAGCCTTAAACCTGGATACAGAGCCATGTCCTCATAGCCTGGGCAAGGATTAGATCTAGTGGGGACCCAGCTTATTAAGTTCTAACTCTCACATAGGGAAGAACTCCACAGCCCTCTTAACATAACACAGATACTTAAGAACAAATCGTGGGTAAGTTCTGACTCACAAATAAAGACTTCCCAACTTGGGAACCACAGAGTGCTTACCTGCCCAGGCAGGTATGGGTGCTTCTGTACAATAGACGCTGATGGCTTCTAAACCAGTCTTCTGTCAGGAGTTGCTTCTAATGGAAGACCCCCTTGGGACACCAGAAAACTTCAACTACATCTTGTTCTCACTCTCCAGAGAGGAAGACCTCCTAAGCGCCAAGATCAGCACGAGTCATTTTGGCAAGCCACATAGGACCACTCTGTTATAAGCCAGCAGCATTTAGACATGTTGGTTAGGCTGCCACGCTGAAGGGCTCACACCAGTTGGGAAAGCCTTCAGAGCAGAAGCAGTCACTGAAAAGCAGAGCAACAACTAGAAGAGAAAGTAGGTTAGGATGTGCTTCTGGTGGGAGAACCTTTGGAACAGCAGGAAGCTTCTAACTGCAATGGCTTCTTCAGCATGGGGACAAGAGATGTGGTCACAGATGGACCTAAAGTGGCATTCAAGTTAGAACACAGCAGCACAAGAAGTCATTATATCTGACCCATTATTCCGTTTAGGCTAAGTTTAAGGACAAAATGTTGCACTTTTAACATTCCTACATTCTATATTTTAGGAAGGAACATCATTGCCAGGTAAACGAAAATTTACCAAGTTAGGATCAGGGATGTGGCTCAGTCCACAGGGTGCTTGCCTGGCATGCATGGGTCCAATTCCTGGCACTGCATAAACTGGGCACAGCGGTGCATGCCTGTAATCCCAGCTCGTGGCAGGTAGAAGCAAGATACTGGAAGCTCAAGATTGTCCTCAGCTACACAGTAAATTTGAGGCTAGCCTGGGTCACATGAGTTCCTGTCTCAGAAAGGGAAAGGGAAGAGATGGAGAATGGGAAAGGGAAAGGCAGTGTGAAAGGACGGGAAAGAGAAGGAAGGGGGAGGGAGAGAAGAAGAGCGGACAGTAGAGGAGAGAAGAGGGGAGAAAAATATCTAGGCAAAGATCCCTCCAGAGAGAAAGCAGAGAAAGATGTGAGAATGTGTGAGTAGATGCCCAGCCTAGACACATACTTAGTCCCTGTGAGCAGAGCTGTAAAGGCAGCCGAAGTACAAGTGGCCGCAAATGTCTGTTTACCATCAGGACAGTTGCTTCTGGGCCCTTTCTAATGTGATAAGTTTGTCAGTCATCAGATTATCTAGAACCCCCATCTATTACTGGGTTTGCAATCACAGGGAACATAGCTCTGGGTTCATTTGTGAGCACCAGCGTAGCTATCTACCAGCTGCTTCCTTGGATAAGTCACAACGTCCTGGGGCCTGTTTCCCCCTTTTGTTTTCTTCATTTAGAGAGCTGCATGTAGCCCAGGTTGGCTTAGAGTTCACTATGTAGCCGAGGATGACCTTTGGCTTCTGTTCCTCCTGCCTAGTTTATGCTGGGGACCAAACCTAGGGCCTTGTGCATGGTAAGCAGGCAGGCACTCTACTAGCTGAGTGATCCCCAGCCCCTACTTTCTCTTTATTAAATTTATCAAATACTGTCACCAACTACCATCAAAAGTAGTTACAATAGCACAATAACATTTAATAAATGCCAGCCATGTGCCCAACATCTTCTGTATCCTCACAAAATGGTCTTTGGGATTAGGCAGCATCATTGCCTTTGTATTTGTATGTATGGTAGGAACAAAATAACATACGAAAGGCACCGTCTCTGTTGCAGAGAGGTCATCCAATCAATATCTGTTGTTTCAGACAAATATCCCCATGGAAAGGATTGGTTATTCTCATTGTCGCTTGGGCCAAAGATTTCAGTGTCCAAATTTCAAGTTTACATTTATGTCTGTAACTGTATCCATACTACACACTGTAGCTATCATACATTAATGGAAAAAAAGGACAATGTAATGTTGAATATAAATGAAGCATTCACACCAAGAAAAGCCAAATAAGGTCAGGCCCATGATGACTAAAAAGACTTTACAGAGAAAATGATGGAACAGTACCAAGCCTCCCACTTGCATGTCAGCCACTGGCCCATGGTGACCCCAGAAGCAGCAATATGGCATCAGACAAATGTCACCAGCATCTCTCTAAATTGTTTTCATGTTTACTGGAATTTTCCCTTGCACTTAAACCATCCCTTTATTTAGGATGTATATTCTCTAAACACTGGAAAGGTTACAACCAATCATATATAAAGTTTTTTCCCCCTTTAAGAGGGATCATGGTAGGGTAAGCTAGAGAAATGACTCAACAGCTAAGAGTACTTGATGCTCTTCCAGAGGACCCAAGTTCTGTTCCCAGCACCCATGTCTAGCAACTCACAACTACCTGGAACTCCAGCTCCAGGAAATCTGTCTTAGTCTGTTTTCTATTGCTGCACTAAAGACCACTAAACAAAAGCAATTCATGGAGAAGGGTTTGTTTGGATTGCATGTTCCAGGTCATAGTCCACTGATGAAAGGCAAAGCAAGAACTCAAGGCAGGCATGACTGTAGCTTTTGTCAAGCTGACAAAAACTAACCAACCTAATACATGATGCACTCTCCTGCCTTTCTTGGGCACCCACACACACTACTCACAGACACACAAATGCATGCAAGTAAAAACAAATATTTTTAAAGAAAAATCTAGGGCTGGAAATGTAGCTTCATGGTAACATGTTTGCCTCACAAGCAGAAGCATTGAGTTAGAATCCCAGCATCAAAATAATAAAAATTAATTAATTAAAAGATCTACCTGATAACAGGGTAGATAGGTTTACTAGAGTGTTAATTGGCAAGAGGCACAAATGCTACAAGGCATATCTGCTGATGTCCCAGTGGGTGTATCTGCTGATGTCCCAATGAGTGTATCTAATGATGTCCTATAGCACACAGTAGCGACAGGTGTATCTGCTGATGTCCTATAGCACAGAGTAGCAATGGTGTATCTGCTGATGTCCTATAGCACACAGTAGCAATGGTGTACCTGCTGATGTCCTATAGCACAGAATAGCAATGGTGTATCTGCTGATGTCCTATAGCACACAGTAGCAATGGTGTACCTGCTGATGTCCTATAGCACACAGTAGCAATGGTGTATCTGCTGATGTCCTATAGCACACAGTAGCAATGGTGTACCTGCTGATGTCCTATAGCACAGAGTAGCGATGAGTGTACCTGCGGATGTTCTATAACACACAGTAGCAATCTATTATGCTCTGTGTGTTTCAAAACAGCCAGCAGAAGGGACTGCAAGCCCCTAGCATAAGCAACTAAATGATACACATTTACTATAATAGATAGACCAATTCCATTCTTCTGATTATTATATACTAGATGCATGTATTGAAATATTACACTGCACCCTGTTGAATAGGTGGTTTTTTAAGAAGGAACTTTCTGTTAGAATCATAAACATTCAAGGTGTTGTATCTCACAGTAGGTGCTGTTATAAATTGTGTGGAGCTGAGGGTAGCAAATACTCTAACCCCAGAGTCAGGCACTCACATTCACTATCTAAATGCTGTATGAAAGGAGACAGTAACACCCCAGATACCCCTGTGGCTTCCTAGCTCCTCCCAGTACTTTATCTTGAAATACTGGACAGGGCTCAAAACGTCTCACCCACAAGTCAGCAGATGCCCCTGAGCCCTGGGTAGCAGGCTCCGTTAGGGGCACAGGAAATGTCAAGTCTTGAGAAGGACAAGATAAGAAAAAGGAAGTCTGGGGAAGTTTCGACCTCACTGTTAAGTTCTCCAGGAACTTGGAAGAAAGTATACAAAGAGAATGCTGGGATTGGAAATGCAGAGACCACCAAATGCATAAAGGGACCCTGCTTCTTAGGCAAATACACACAGGGGCAGGTCCCCATACACACACACACACACACACACACACACACCTCTTTCTAGGAAGTCAAACTCACTCCCAGAAGCCCCCTTTCCCTGGCTCAGAACAAGATCCTCATTTTTAGTCACTTAGCAGAGGCTGACAGCAGTTTGCCGGGCTCACTTCTAAACTCTGGACTTGTGCCTGTCTGAGGCTCCAGGCAGAGCCAGCAGTACTAGGAGACAAAGCTGTCAATAGACGCAGCAGAGAGCTGCTACCTCAGCTCATTTCCATCAACACCCGAAGGGTGCCTGGCACACAGTAGCCACTCCATAAATGAGGAAGGTACCAGACTCCTGAAAAAGGAAAGAGTTTACTTGAGGGGATGCCCACGGCTGGTGTTCTTTGGGTTTCCGATTTGTAAAACCCCTAGGCATCTAAGGAAGGACAATTCCCTAGTCCCTCATACCACCAGACTAAAGGGAGAACTTTCAAAACTCACCACTCTTTTACTAGGGTGGAGAAGAACTTGGCAAAGTGAGACCACTGGCTTCATGAGAGGGAGAAGGGATGCAAAAGAGAAACCTTCATTTTTCAGCAGATAAAGGGCCCCTGCTCGGCCTGATGGAGTTCTCTCCAAACACTGCAGGCCTTACTACGGGGCTGAAAGCGGTACCTCTAGATGCCTACTATCCGCTGCTGCCTTGCCCTAGTGATACCTCTTCAAGAAACCAGAGACCAAGTGAAAAATGTAGAGGACCCCGGGCCTCCACCAGCTTTGGAAAAGATCATTCTGGTAGCAGAGATGCCCGCCAGCACCCAGCCAGAGGACACATTGTGGCTCTAGTGACCCTGTGCACTTTGCTGCCTTGGCCGCCTTCCTCCATGGAAATGTATTAGTCCGTTTGTTTTACAGTACAGTTGCCCTAGTATCAACAGCTAAATGGTTGCCTATTAAAACATTTTCTTGTACACCAAAAATTCTTTTAAAACCAAGACTGTGAAAAAAGAAACTGAAACACTTTTGGTGGATCCTGAAAAATATGAGTTACCAGGACAGGGTCTCAAGGCGAAGTTAGTCCCTAAGCGTTCATCAGTGTGACTCCAGGAACAGAGGAAGGCAGGGGTCTGGGCTGCTCACCACACGGCCAGGAAATGTGCCATGATCAAAAGAAGGGTCTGAACTCTTCAACCTAGAGCAAGCGTGGGCACTTGGCACACATCACCTGCACATGCAGCTATCCCAGGAAGACGGCGCTCATGTTAAGCCTCGGAGACCCGGGGCCTCGCTGTCCCTCCCATCCCCAGCTGGGTCCCAGGACTAATGGGGCTCGCTCGGACCGACTTACTTGAGTTCCACTGACCACTATCCCAGCCATGGTGGCTGGGACCCTGCGGCGGGCTGCACTGAGCAAAGTGGGCGGCGCAGTTCCGCACTGGGCGGTCAGCTGACCGGCGGAAGCCCCAGGCGCCGGCCGCCACCGAGAACTGCGAGAACCGAGCGCAGCTACGCTGCAACCGCTTGCTTAACTAGACCGGGTGCACTTAAACCTCGGCCGCCAGGCAGCTCGCAAGAGGTGACCCGCTGCGCTGCACCTAACGTGGGGACCCTTCACGACTACTCCTCTCCTCTGCCCGGCTCCATCCCGGTTCCTCCCTGGGTCCCTGCGCCCCCAAGAAGTGCCCCCTTTAAAACCCAAAGCCCAGAACTTTGTTGCTTTCATCAGACTCAGGCTTCGGGATGAAGGAGGTCTCCATCATGGGTGTGCTTGGTTCCTGGCTCAGAACTGGGCCTTCCCAGAGTTTCACAATCTCAGTTATGTAACTGCCCTCCATTGCTGGAAGGAGGGGCCTCTTCACCCAAAGTTCCCTCCACAGTTTTGGCCTGGAAGGTGGTTGGGGAAAGGGGGTCCTGGTAGGATGGAGTTTCTATTTGTAAGAGGGAAAGCTAAGGAAAGTTGAATTGTGCCAGCCGGTCAAACAACCGATACTCCTACCACATGCCCTCACCGTGTGCCGCCCCACTCCAAGCCTTTGACAGTGATGAACAGTAATGATAGTTAGGGGAAGGGAAATTGATAATGTCTCCAAATTTCAGAATCCTCTAATTCTCCTCCTCCAAGGGAAAAGACAATTGAGAACCAAAGCTATTAACTCGGTATGTGGCTGCCCTCAGCACCTGCCCACCTCCCACCCACCTTCTTCTCCAGAAGTGGCCACGGCCATCCCCTGACCAGGAAATCCAGCACAGGACAGGTAGCTCCTACACTCCTGATTTCCTCTGGAACCTTCTCCCTGCCTTCTCTTGCCTTCCCACACCTCCACCCTCAGGATACCAGTCCTTATGCATCATAAGGGTGGAAGCTGACACTCCTATAGCAAAAGACACGGTTGGAGGCCAGGAAGACCTGTCTCAAAGAGAAGTATGTGGGCGTGGGTGTGCATGCGAACGCGCGCATGTGTGCATGTGTGTGTGTGTGAGTGTGTGTGTGTGTGTGTGTGTGGAGAGAGAGCGAGCTAAACAGAGATGTGTTGGACAATAGGGTGTAATGTCGAGTGCAGCAGACTGAAGGGAGGAGCTCGGTAAGGCTGCCCCAACATCCCGTGTGGCCTTCCCTCCTCCGGGAGTGAGGCACCGCTCCTCTGGCATCGGGATCTAATAACTCCCTCTCACATAAGGCAGCTCCGAGCGTTTTTTATGACCAGATCCCACTCAGAAAGATGGTTTCAAGTGGGAAGTCTAGGATGTAAATCTTGCTCTGGGGGAGAAGGGCTCTGGCTTCTAGGACAGGCCTTAGGGAAGTGAAATTGTGGTTTCTATGACTCAGTTCTAGAGAGAAAAGGAGCTGGAGACAGGAAGGCAGAAAGAGGCTTGGCTTCTGAGGCTTCCCTGAGACCTTCCCTTCTTTATTTTTTAAATTATTATTACATTGTATGTGTGCACACATGCACCCATTGTGACATATATGCATACTCACACATGAAGAGGTCAGAGGGCAGTTTTCAGAAGTTGGTTCTCTCCTTCTATGCTATGGGTCCAGGAGAACTGAATCAGGCCATCGGGCTTGGCAGCAGGCACTTTTACCAGCTGGACCGTCTCACCGCCCCGCCCCTTCTCCTTAAGCACTGTGAAGCATCACTTACCGAGCCCGGACTTGTCCATTCTATCCTTTTCACGGATGGATGCTAACATCATTCAACTAGATAAGGAAAGACTGAGTACCAATCTCACTCTCAGGGCAGGTACCATAGCTCAATAGACCTACAGATGACTGTGGGTGCCACCTCCACACTAGAGAACGGTCACAGTGCTCTGGTTGTCATTGTCCCCTGTGTCTTGGCAACACTTAAAAGCCACAGGCTATAGGACTTATGCTGACAGCTATGATTGTGGTCGAGCGTTTTCTTCTGTCCAGACAGCCCTGTTCCTAACATACCACCAGGCAGGCAGGCCCAGGATGGCAGCCTGGTGATGGGCAGCGCTGGCCTCTGAAGGCTGGCCTGCCTGCCCCTGTCTTTCACACATGTCCCATAGGAAGAGAGGCCATCGCCAAGTGGAGCTAGGAAAAGGCAGCCAGACTGTATTCACATTAGGAAGTTCTTGGAAATGCCAAAAGTGACAGGCAAAAACAGAAACCTACTTTCCAGAGAGAAGATGGAAGGGAACCTCCCAAGGCCTGATGCCCCGAGGACAGCTCATTCTCCCTCACCCATTGTCCACAAGAGTCTGCCTTCCCTGCCTGACAGGAGAGGAATAGTTCAGTGCCCTGGCAGTCACGGTACTCTGCCCTCCCATGCCACCTCCCACTTCAACCCGCTTAGCAGAAAGTGACTCACAGAAGACTGTGCAGAAACAGGGACCCCTCTTGTGTCCCTTCACACACTGTCTCCTTGCTGCTCCCTCCTCCACAGAATCTCAGGGGATCATTTCAAAACTCAAAATCTTCCAGGGCATCCCATTCAGTTCCTAATAGTCCACGCCATAACATGATCTTCAATATTGCTTACAGGGCTGGAGGTATTGGTAAAGAGCTTGCCTGGCATGTGCGAGGCCCTAGGTTCCATCCCTAGCACACAAAATGAAGGAAGAAGGAGGGAGAAGGAGGGGAGGGAAGGAGGGAGGGAAGGAGGCCCTGGTGCATGTGTGTTATACACAAAATAAATAATAAAGCATAACAAAAATGTTTCAAAGAAATATTTCTTCCTTACAGCCCCATCATTTCCTATCCCCTGCCTGGACTTGTAAGAGATTTTAGTTTGGCCTGGGGATGCCTCCCTAGCGGCTCCTGTCACCACTCAGTGACCCCACCAAGAAAGCCAGCTGACAGTATGTGCAAGGATCATGGGGAGATTGCAAAACAAACCCGAAGAGTTCCATCTGAGGGAGGCTTTCGTGTGTTCTGTGAGGAACTACAGAAAGTCCTTGATCAGAGTGATTGTCAGACTATTCCAGCCGCTAGCGCCAAGCTCTGTCAACTAGATGGCAAATTGAGAACTGGATAGTTATTCCTCCTAGCTATGGAGGCCGGGAATCTGGGACCAGTGCCAGCGGATTCCCTCGTGCTGGTTCACCGGCAGATGCATTTCCCTGTGTCCCTGGAAGGAACAAGCTAGCCCTCTGGGGCCTACGGGACACTAATCCCATCACAAGGGCTCCACTCTCATGACCCTGTCCCTCCCAAAGACCCCCCAGCTCCTAACACTCAAAGGGTTTAAGGCTTTAACATATGAACTTTAGGACACAAGCATTCAAAACTATTGTGTTAGTAGTTTTCCCTGGATGTAGCTGTCAGAGGCTCAGGCTGAAACAAGGGCAATTTACCTCTGCTTTTCCCCATCAGCTTCCAGAGGTTGAGCTACAGAATGGAGGAACAATGGTGGGGAGGGCAGAAGAGGAGGAAAAGAGGTAGAGATGAAGGGACAAGAGAAAAAGGTCCTATCTTCCTAGACCAAAGATACTCGAAAGGGAAGGAGGGGACATCCTTCTGTTTCCCTCTGATTGAACAAAAAGAGAAATTAAGTGGCCTTCCTCTTCACAGGGAAGAGGATAAACCCTGACTCGGAACCTACAGCAGAGATGAACAAACTCTCCTTTTGGAATGGAGGAGTTTATGAGTGGACGAGGAAGAGAAGCCCTGTTGAGGCTCGGTGAAGCAACTCCTCCCGCGCCCCTGGAGCACTAGGAGAAAAGGGAGAATCACGCAAGCCTCCTCTCACTTGGGGCCCCTATTGATTTCTCACCAGCCTGTTCTATGACGAGAGTCACAGCTTCCCTTCTCCTGCTGTTCCAATCCCCAGCCTCACTGGGGACATCCTCAGCTAACACATAGCCTTCAGTCAAAATGGTCCAGTTTGCCCAGGGATATCTGCAATCCTGTATCGATAAGAGATGCTGTCACTGTGGTTGTGTTTTCTGAACCCCTAAGAAGGTATATCCCAGAGTATATTAGAACACTCACGAGGCCCACAAAACAGTAAGTTCAAACCAAGCATGACCTGGACCTCCGAGCCCATGACTCTGGCACTCTGAAGGGGCCTGTGAAGAGAAGGGTCAGCACATACAAGGGTACCTTTCCTCGCCACCCTGGAGGAAGCAGGAAGTACTGTATCACCACTGTCACTTGTTGTTCCTTGGCAGAAGAGGCCCTTCCCCTTGGAATTCTTCCTCCGTTGCCTTCCTGGGGACACAAAGGAAGATCCTGTTTATTTTCAGTCAAGGGAGTTGATGTTGGGGTCAGCCAGGACCAACCAAACAGGAACTGGTTCCTTAAATCTTCAGATCGCGCCTTAGCAGCAGAGACCATGGCAGAGCCAGTTCCGCAGCTCCCAACATTGTGTCCTGCCTGGCCACCTTGCTTCCAAGGAAATGGGAATAGCTACTCATCATGCCCCAGCCTCTGGTTCAGGCTCTGTGCACTCAGACCTCAGCTTTGAGAGAAAAAAAGATCATCTAGCCATGTGAATATCAGATGCTCCTTGATACTGCATCTGTCCCCTCAGACCTGAGGGACAGAGGGAGGAATGCGAGAAAGAGTAGGGTTGCTTGTATTGCCTCTTCTAAGCTTGTGCGCCTATGGCGGAGGACAGAAGGTGATCGAAGCTCCCAGACACTTCCGGTATCCCTCAGCGAGAACCACAAATATCTTTTAAATGTATGTTGTGTGCCATCAGACTGCCTGGCTTGGGAACCCCTTCTACGATAATAATAGTTTATTATTATTTCCTGTTAATTTTACTATGCTTCTTTCTCAGAGCCTCTATTCACCTTCTCTTTAGGATTTAATGTTTGTTGAGGTTGTTGTTGCTGTGTGTGTGTGTGTGTCTGTGTCTGTATAGTTTATGTACACACACGGATTGCACACAGTACGTACAAGTGTACGCATGCACGTATTGGGCACAGATTGACATTCAGTGCCCTTTTCAGGTGTCTTGTTCTGTGAGACAAGAGCTCCATCGGAACCTGGAGTACACTGAGACTGAGCTGGGCTGACTGGCCAATGGGCTCCAGGGATCCAACTATGTTGGTGCCCTTGTGCCAGCACTGGGCATAGGCTGACCCATAGGCTAAGCAGACTGGCTTTTATATGGGTGCTGGCAATCTGAACTCAGATTTCCATACATACTCAGCAGGCAATTTACCCTCGAATTGTCTCCTTAGCCCTGGGTCTTAAGAAGTTCTGTGGATCCAGACTTGATCCATGTCTATACTTTGGCACTCTGAGGCTATAATGGCGAGAAAACCACAAAGGTTAACTGGGGCTGCATAGTAAGGCCATATCTCAAAATCCAAAACTGGTAGGTAGTTGTTTACCTTTTGAAATGCAAACAACCAGGAGAAGAAGAGTTTGGGAAAGGTGGGGTGAAGGGGGGGCTCCCGCCCTTTCTCCTGTGATGTTTGTGGCATGGATGTACTGCTTTTGCAGTTAAAAATAAAAAAAGCTGAGCATGGTTGAACATGCTTTTAATCTCAGCTCTAGGGAGGTAAGGGGAGGAAGATCTCTGTAAGATAGGGGCCAGCACAGTCCACATAGTAAGTAGGCCCGGGCTAGCCAAGGCTACATAGTGAGAGCCCAGTCTCAAAATAAGAAAAATAAGAAACAGAGAGACTAGTCTAGAAACAGCGGGAAAAAGGAGACTTGGCCCCTGCCGCTGCGATCTCTTTACATCGCTTTACCAGACCCCAAGAACAGCGCTGAGAATCACACATCAGGTTCATTGCTGGAACTTGCAGGTTACTCCAAGTCTCGAGTGGTTCAGAAGGTGAGCCATCAGTGCCTCGGAAGAAAGAGGTTCATGCTAGACTTTGGCGAGGAAAGGAGAACAAAGATAAGAAAATCCAGCCCAACTGTCTATTCCCAGTGAAGGGGTGCCTTTCTAGAACCCCAACTTGACTTACAGAGATTCTGTGGCTTAGAAGTTGAGAAAGGCCTCCTCGGGCACTCAGTTAAACTCATAGAACTTGGAGGTAAGTTCAGCCAGCAGGTTCCCCTTCTCTCTCCAGAAATTAGGATTTGCAAATTTTCAAAACTGGCTGCTTTGGAAATCAGCTGCTCCAAAGTGGTGCCTGGTGGCTCACACCTATAATCCCAGCATTCAGCTTGGGAGGCTGAGTCAGGAGGATGGCCGGGAATCCAAGGCATGGTGGGCTCATGGTGAATTCCAAGCCAGAGTGGGAGACCATCTTGGAAAGGAATGAATGTAAAAGGAAAGAAGGGAAGGGGAGGGACAGCAAGAGAAGGACGGAGAGGGAGATAAATCTACTTCACCTGCTCACTGAGGAAACCAAAGCCTGGAGAATAGAATGCATTTACCCACCATAACCAGCAAATGAGCAGCTGATCCCATCGTGACTAAGAAACAGGACTCCTGTATCCCACTGTGTCAGGCTGAGGAGGCCGGGACGAGGACTTGAAGGTGCCATTTCACATCTAATCACTTCTTGTCAGTTGAAGCCATTTTCCTCACCCAGAGCTCCACGCTGATGGATCAGAAATAACATTTTCAAAGTTCTATCTGCAAGGAAATGGCTATTAGTGCCCGTCCTCTCCTTCTGAGCGCCGAGGGATACACATTCATTTCTCTCTACTTATCTTGCCTAGTTGCAAATTGTATTCACCACCCAGAGCTCCAATTTGTCCTGCCTCTAAAGAGATGATGGTGAATAAATGCATTCCTGGAAATAAAATAATTGTTGCTGAGATTTATTTTCCTAATTATTTACCTGGATTATTTTAGAATATGTGGAGGGCAATAATAAGAATGAACACGTGAGAGTTCTGCAAGGATTTTCTGATGTTAATTCCAAGTCTCTTATTACTTTTTCAGACCATGGAGCTGTGAACAGAAGCAACAACACCTACCCACCTGAAACCAGCAGCTCCGGAGGCTGAGGACAAAGGAGGACCTGGTGTGGCCTGGTGGTCACGCCCTGGACTGGGTGTGAAGGCCACCTTTGTCACTAACTAGCAGGAAATCCACGATAAAGATGCAGCTGAAATTTCCTCAAGTGCAAACAAACCTTAGAGAGTGTGCATGTGTGCGTGTGTGTGTGTGTGTGTGCATATGCGTGCGCGTGCGTGTGCATGTGCGTGTTGGGGGTTGGTTTGCCTTGGTATCTTTTAGACAAGGTCTTTTGTAGCTGGTCTCCAACTTGGTTGTGAGGCCGAGGATGACCTGGAGCTCCTGATCCTCCTGGGAGTAACAGGATGAAACAGCATTCTGGTATATTTCGTATAGGAGCCAGCTCAGGGCTCCGTGCATGCAGAAATTACCAACTGAGCCACATTCCAGCCCAGCATCTTTTGATTAAAAAGATTATGCTCCCTTTTGGACCTGGGGTGCCATGCAAGGCCAGCATGTTAAAGACTTGGAGACTTACACAGCACACCTGGGAGGTGGTAGAAACTTTAAGAGATGAATCCCAGTGAGAAGCTCCCCAGCCATGATGAGATGTGTCACCATGGGGCAAAGGCCAAAAAATTCATCAGCATGGACTGAAACCTCTAAAACAGGTGCCAAAAGAAACCTTTCATCTTTACAAGATATTGTCTTGGGAATTCGCTACAGGACCGGAAAACTGACAAACATGAAGATGAAAGTGTGCACAACTCTCCAAAATAAAGAAATCATTTATTGGCAGATATTTTAAAGCGTTTCCTATGTGCCAGGCCCTGGGGTACAAGTGGAACAAGTTAGACATTGTCCCCTAGGGTACTTGTGAGACTTAGGTTCTGGAAAGGAGAGACAGGTACCCACCAGGCTCAGAATACAACTTTGAGTGTGTGAAGTACATCCTTCCAAATACACTGATGTAAGCTATGTAGAGGAAAGTACCATGGAGAATAGGGGAGTGGGAGCTGGTTAGGCACTGTGTCAATGGCTCTGATAGTCAGCCTTTCAGGGCACACCTGACTGGGACTTGAGCTCTCTTCCCTGCCTCTGATAGTGTGGCTTTTGTAATATTCAGACACCACAACCTTGAGCAGCTGTGGGATGTCCTGAAAAAGGCTCTCCCAAGAGAAATACTTTATCTAGAATCAGAACCTTGACATGGGGCCTGCCACAGAAAGACCTAGAAGAAAGGGCTCCCAGCCAAAAGGACTGGCAACCACAAGGCTGTGCCTGACTTCTTGGTGTCACCACTTAAGCCTGGCTGGTACGTTAGCTGACAAAACTCCTGACCCAAGCAAGTCATGGAAACAGAGGTACATCCTGGCTTATCTGTCACTGCAGGGAAGGCATGGTGGTCCGGAAGCAGAAAGATGAATGCTGGTGCTCAACTCACTTCTTTATATGTAGTCCAGGACCTCAGTCTATAGGTTAGTGATGGCCACATTAGAATAGATCCTTGCACTTCAACTAACCTGATCTAGAAAATTCCTCACAGGCCTAAAGATTTGTCTTTTAAGTGATTCTAGAGTTTCTTGAGTTGACAGAATTAATGATTACAAGTAATGAACTGGAACTGAAGTACTGCATAGAACAGAGCATCACCCTAGCCAACGGAAGAGAAGCCTAAAGCTGACGAGATAGTTCAGTGGGTACAGGTGCTTGCTTCCAAGCCTGATGACCTGAGTTTAATCCCTGGGACCCACACGGTAGAATGAGAGAGTTGGCCACCCCAAGGGCTGTCACACGCACACACACACACACACGCACACACACACACACAAATAAATAAAGTTCTTTCCAAACAGAAGAGAAGCTTACTCAATGACATCAGGCTTTGGTGTACTTCTTGCTTCCAAAGCATGGGTGGGCAAAGGCCTGGAGACCCCCGAGCTGAAGCTGAGGTGGGGGACATGGGTCATCTTTAGTCCTGTGGAGGGCCTGGGGTGTGCTTGAGAAGGGAAATACCTTATGTCAGTCCTTACGCGTCTGCACCACAGACCCTCACAAATGCATCACAAGCATAGACATACATGAAAGGGCAAGGATCATGAGTCACACTAGCCTCAAGTCTCTGTTCTCTGTCTAATGGCTACGCTCTAGTAGTGGCTGGATTTGTGAGTCAACTTGACACAAGCTAGAGTCATCAGAGAGGAAGGGGCCTCAGTTGAGGAAATGCCGGGATGAGATCCAGCTGTAATGTATGTTCTCATTTAGCAATCATTGAGGGAAGGCCCAGCCCATGGTGGGAGGGGCCATCCCTGGGCAGGTGGTCCTGGTTCTATAAGAAGGTGGTCTGAGTAGGCCAGGGTAAGAAAGCCAGTAAGAAGTTCCCCTCCATCGCTTCTGCATCCACTCCTGCCTCTAGGATCGCACCCTGTTTGAGCTCCTGTCCTGTCTTCCTTCAGTGGTGAGCAGCAATGCTGAAGCTGAGCCTAATAAACCTTTGCCTCCCTAACTTGCTCTTCGGTCATGGTGTTCTGTTGCAGCAGCAGAAACCCTAAGCTCTCAACCTTGCATTCCAGTCCTAAGCATACCAGTTGTCCCTCTCACTGCGCTGGCTACTAGCATCCAGTAGAGAATGTGGACATGTTAGACTGTTACTGCTTAATTAGAACCAAGAATGTTTCTAGTTTATGGTGAGGTGCTAGGGAGTCAGTTCATTCATTCAAAAAATATTTAATAGTCAGGCTCAGTGCCATGTGCCTGTGGATCCAGTAATTCACAAGGCCGATGATTTAAGAATAGGAGTTCATGGAAAGTCTAGGTAACACTTCAAAAGATAGTAAAAATAATTATAAAATTTAAAGCAATCCCAGCACAGGGAGGTGAAGGTCTGAGGACCAAAGTTCAGGATCAGACTCAGCTAGCCTAGGCTACATAAGAATGTCACACAAGCACTTTAAAATATTTAAAAGTTATATACTTCTTTTCAATATTTGTATGCAACTATATATATATACCTAACATTAACTTAAATCCTGGTGATACAAGCCCTGAGAAGCTAGGTAACAAGAGAACCCTAAGAGAGACATGCATGGGTGCCCCTGGGAAGGGGAAATAGATAAGATCTCCCAAGTAAATTGGGAGGGGGTGAAGGGAAAGGGGGAAGAGAACATGAGGGAATGGTTGAGTTGGAGGAGGAACAGAGAAGGAGAGCAAGGAAAGAGATATCTTGATCAAGGAAACCATTAATGGGCTTAGGGAGAAATGAAATGCTAGGGGACCTCCCAAGAATCCACAAGGATGATCCGTTAAGACTCCTGGCAAAGGGGAGAGGGGGCCTGAACTGCTTTTCCCTGTAATCAGATTGATGACCACCCTAATTGTCATCATAGAACCTTCATCCAGTAACTGATGGAGGCGGATGCAGAGATCCACAGCTAAGTAGTGGGTCAAGCTCCTATAGTCCAGTCCGGGGGGGGGGGGGATTATATGAGCAAAGGGGTCAAGATCATGATGGGGAAACGCAGAGACAGCTGACCTGAGCTAGTGGGAGCTCACTGACTCTGAACTGACAGCATAGGACCAAACTAGGCCCTCTGATATGGGTAGCAGTTCTGTGGCTTGGGCAGTCTGTGAGGCCACTAGCAGTGGGAGCAGGATTTATCCCCAGTGCATGAAGTGGCTTGGAGCCCACTTTCTATGGAGGGATACCTTGTTCATCCGGGATATGGGGGGAGGGGCTTGGTCCTGCCTCAACTTGGTATGCCAGACTTTGTTGACCCCCACCCCCGTGGGAGTTCTTGCCCTTTTTGAGGAGTGGCTGGATGTCTGGGCGGGGGAAGGGGAAGCAGGAGGAGGGGAGGGAAGGAGAACTGTAGTTGGTATGTAAAATAAAGTCTCGTGATGGACATCTGACCTTGCAGTACTTATTTTCAGTAAATAAGAACAACGTCAAGTGGTGAGGAGTGTTCTGGAGAGCAATAGAGCATGCGTGGAACAGACATGCCAGAGAGACACAAAACAAGAGACCAGGAAAGGTAGGTATGAGAAAGAGGGATTAGAGCAAATACTACAGGAAGTAAGGTGTTCCCAACAACAGGAAGGGCAGAGGCAACGGCCCTGAGGCAGTAGGGTGCCAGGGAGTTTGAGAGCTGGCAGAGCAGCTGAAGTGAAAGATGAAACCATGGTAAATGAAGTCACGTGATGGGGAGTACAGGGAAGTGCTGGTGTAGGGCCAGAAAGACTGACTTCACACTAGAGTTTCTGCTTCCGCTGGGCTGGGAAGCCCTGAGCAACGTTCTGAAGATTGCTTTGGCTGCTGTGCTAACAGTGATCATGGAGAGAGGACAGAGCAGGGGACCAAACAGCAGGTTATCACAGGAGCCCTATGGACAGTGTATATCACAAGGACGCCTTTAAAAACAGCATCAACTGGATTCGCTGATACCTTGAACTCCTCAGGAGTTAAAGGAGACTTCAAGGTTTGGGGTTAAGCAACCGGAAGGGCTGAACAGTCACACTGAGTTGGATGCACACTGCTGGGCAGGGAGGGGGAGCATAGGACTATTTTTGGACATATTTGAGATGACTTTGAGACTTTAAGTAGAGAGACAAAAGTGGAGATTGGAGATAGTTGCAGAGTTTGGGAGATGATCTGGACTAGAGTTAGAAATACAAACGGCCATAGAAAGCTAGATTTGGCATATAAAGCCCAAAAAGAGGAGCCTGGGCCTTAGTGCACACCAAGAACTGGAAGTCAAGGAGGATTAGGAAAACCCTACAGAACCTGAGGGGCAACAAAAAAGGTAAGGGAAGGCCAAAAGCAAGTTGAGAATTCTAAGTCAATAAAGGACAAAAAAGACAAGATTCCCATGTCATTGCCAGTACAGCCACAGTTGTGAGGGGTTACCAGAAGCACTATATGAATAAGGTATTCACGCAGGCTTGAGTATCATGTGACAGATGACTGCTTTAAGTTACAAAGGAAGGGATGTCATGACAGTGGAGAGATTTCTCAGTCACTACTCCAATCAACATACAGCATCTCCAACGGCCTGGCATCGTAGATTCTGATGTGATCAGACGGGCAGTGTTCACATACAGTCTTTGCATGTTTAACTAGAAAAACAAATACAGAAAGCAGAGTATTGTACAATGTATCTGAGCTAAGCTGTCCAAAACGTGAATGAGGTGGAGATGGGACAGAAGAATCTGGGAGATAAAATGAGCTAACGAGACAAGACAACTTCTTACCAGGCATGGTGGCTCACCTCCGAAAACCCAGCACTGAAACTAGAATATCATAGGTAGAAGATAGCCTAGACTACATAGTTTGTTCCATATCAGTCTGGGCTGTGAGACCTTGGAGAGAGGAGAAACCAAGTGCAACACCTTATCCATGAGTGGACAGTGGAACTGGAGGAAAAGGCTTACAAGAACATTTCAGAGACAACTGGGAACATTTAAATCTGAACTGTTTGGAGCTATGATTGATGATATTGAATTACCATTGATTTTTCTTATGTGGGCATATTGTACCACAGTTTTATAGGAAACTACCCACTGACTTGGAAGATACAAGATGAAGAAATTAGGGATAAACAACACAACACATGCAGCTCTACGATAGTTCAGAGAAAAAGATGGCAGGGAACACAGCACTGGCGACTGATGACTCTGGGCAGACAGGAATTTCACTATCTTAATTTTTTACATAAGTTTGTCATTTTCACGAGTAAGGAATAAAAAGGAAATGATGAGCTATGTCTGAGGCACTCACGACGAAGAGAAATCAGAACCAAGAACTAATATAGAAATGGACACCACGGGGGTCACTGTTGGCCTTGACAATATGGACAGAAAAGAGGCAGGCAGGGACCTGACTGAGAAAGCCGAGGGCTAGCCTGGAGGACAATGTCAGGGCAGGAACCATGGCATTTGTGCTTCAGAGCCATTGGTTTGTTGAGGATTTTGAGATGAGAGAGGGGTCACGGGCTCTCAGAACACACCTTACCTCCTAGGAAGAGCGGTGAGGCTGAAGGAGAAAATAGTGAGAGGGGCTTGGGGGGGGGGGGGCTCTGCAGACATGGCAGCCTATTGTTTGAGTTCAGGGGCAGAGGTTGGAGGAACCACTATGATGTCATCCACCAAAGCACCATATGGGGCAGAGTGACCAGTGCTGCTTGGAACACGATAACTTCTAGGTCTCATTACATTGTGCCCTCCTCAGAGAGAAGCAGCAGATGGGACCCTGTGAGTCACTCCCACAATGCACTGTGCTCCTCTGAGAAGTAAGCCAAGGATAGTGACCCGAAGATGTCTCCATGCTCTGGTACTTGCTCTCATGAGAGGCCCTCCCAAATTCTCACCCCATGAACAAGGTTTCCCCTCTGGACCAGCTGTCAGTGATTCCTCTAGGGTCTGAACTTCCCTGTTAATGACACTGATGCCTGCTGTTCTATGGTGGTCTGCCTGCCCATGTGTAAGTGGTCATCCCTGGAGTGTAGGGAATCCTTTTGAAATCTGATCACCTGCTCAGAGCATGTGATCAATAAACTGGGAAGAAGGGAGAGAGAGAGAGAAAGAGGAGGCCCTAGGATGCCATCCTCCACACTCAGGATGCCTGAGGTGTACTAAGTTACACAGGGGCCTTGGATGCAATACCCACAGCTCTACGCCCAACCACCGTGCACCTGCTGGAGCCCTGGTTTGAAGCCTCAAGGCAGTGTAGCCCACAACGTTCTTGCCTAGGCTGTTTGCAGTAGTGATTCACCCAATTAAGAATATCTACATAACAAAGCCTCACCAGGCGCAGAGGTCACAGAGACTGTGAAGTGTCTTTAGTGTGTGCAGCAGGGAAGGTTCACTAATTACCAGTCATTTCCACCCCTCAACAGCCTGACAGCCTTTGAGATGCAGGGAATAAAAGACTCCCCAAATTCCCACCCCACACCCATCACTCCTCCCTCTCCAACCCACCCCAGCATTTCAAACCTGTGACTAATAAGTTCCAGGGAAGGGGCTCTTCCCACCTGGCTGAAAGCAAGGAGGGAGGGTAGGAAAAGAAAAGAATTGTTGCCAATAGGGTGGGCAGGCCATAGACTATTTTCATCAAGATGCAACTATCTTCATTTCTTTTAAATAAGTAAATGGACCAAAGTCACGTCTTTAGCTCCCTATTCTTAGGGACAATGCATGTTTGTAGCAGAAACTGCCGGGAAGCAAGAAGAATGGTAGAGTCGCCCACAGCCTATCGCAGAGAGGATCGGTGGTCCCGCAGATGCAGGCAGCACACTTGCTATAGAGAGAACAAGCTGTGCGTGTGCATGCCCTCGCTCTTTCAGAACCAGCTTTTCAAACTGAATATGCTATCACCATCGCCCTCCCCATGGGCCATGGACAAAGACCTAGACTGGCCTAGAAGAGAATGCGCATGGAGTTCAAGAAGGGAGGAGTTTGAAAGTTTCTGAAAGGGGGTGGTTTGGAGACCATAAAGGACAAGTGATTTTACCCCAAAACCTCAGTTTCCTTATCTGCACAGGAGGCATGACAGTGTAGGCCTGAAAGGGTTGAGGTGAGGATTAAGGGTTGTCAAAGGACTATGTGGTTGTTGGACATTTTATGACTCATTTTAATAAAGGTTTATTAATTAGTGCTTTCTACTTAGTCCACTGCTAAGTAGTCAGTTTTGAGACTATAAAGACTATAAAGAATCCATCTAGCTCAAGCCTAGAGGAGTTCAAGATCTAATTGGGAAGTTGCACACACACACACAAGCCCAAAGTTAAACTAGGAGAATTTAAATAGCTAATAAAAGTTACCATCAATTAGCAGAGAATCAAGAGCCAGACAAGGGGTGCAGACAAGAGCCAGTTCATGGGAGCAGCACCTGGGTACATGGAGCAAGGAAGAGCAGGCAGATGATCACAGTAATGGCTGTCATGAGCCCTTTCCACATGCCAGGCATGTCAGGTGCAGTCATCTCTTTCTGATTTCCCTACTGACTGTATGAAGTGGGGACCATTACTGATTTTGTTTTGCAGAGGAGGAAGTGGGAAGTTTAGAGGACAAGATCGTGCCTAGTATTGAAAGTCACAATGATGTTGGCTTTCCAATCCAAGCAGCTGAACCCACGCTTGTCACAGGATGAAACTCATGATGAGTTTGTGTAGAAATAGAGATGGGTGCTGGGCCTAGAACAGGGTCTCCAGGAAGGAAAATTCCAGCAACATTTTGTGTGGACTCTGAGGTACTTAAGCTTGTAAGCCTTGCTGGGAAGAATCGGGGTGGATTGTCACCTCAGGTGGTTGATTTTGGCAGTGTCCTTTGATGCTTAGAAACTAATCAGACATATTGTGTGCCATCCAGGAAGAGGTGGAAGTAAAGGAAAAAAGAAGGCAGAGATAAGAATTTTCCCCGTCCATGGCTTTGCTAAGATGTAGACAGGGCAGTGTCCTGAAGGTACCCCCAAGTAGTGCCTGGGATACCAAAAATATTCAAATGCAATATGACCATTCAGTATGATTCTCTCACTCAGTTCGGTAGAACCCGAACTGAATATAACATACATAACATACACTTCATTTGAAGTCATCGCGCAGCTAGATAGGAGGCATTTAACCAAGCTGTTTGATGGAGCCCACAGCACGATCTAGATATAATAACCAACAGTGAGCCAGACTGTGACGAATCAGTTGACATTGTTGGTTGTGAGTGACAGAGACTAACTCTGAAAGAAGAGGAAGCGGGAAAACTATCAAGATATCGGAAGTTCATGGGAGCAGCACCTGGGTATACGGGGCAAGAACTAGCCACTGGAGATGGAGCTGGTCACGCTACTGCACAAGACCACACAGGCCACCGTTATTACATGGATGGCAGCGGCTGTTATCTCCGCTTTGCCTCCCCATGCAGGCACGATCACTGCTAGCCTCAGTGCTTTCAACAACGGTTTCCAAATGATTCTTCATCCTCTGCTCCCCCTTTGGAAATCAGAGACCCAAGAAGGTGATCTCAGTGGTGGGGCCTCAGTTGCCAGGGCAGGAAGAAGAAAGATGCAGCCCTTCTGCATCAATAGTCAGAAGCAGACCCAGCTTTCCACAGAAGAGGAAAGGGTTTCAGACTCTTGGAAGTGAAAGGAGGAAAAGAAACAGCAACATCCATGATGGACTAACTAGTTCGCTGTAATGCCTTGGATTACAGGTTTCCCACACTCAACTACCTGTCTAAAATACCAGTCATCTCATAGGAATGTTTGCCTGCTTCTGAGGCTATTTCAAAATCCATCTGTATCAGTTCTTTTTCTATTGCTGTGATAAACACCATGAGCAGGGCAATTTCTGGAAGGAATGGTTGATTGGGGCCTTATGGTTCCAGAGGGATACAAATCCGTGGGGGGGGGGACAGCAGGCATGGTGGCTGACCAGCAAGCTGGGAGCTCACATCCTGAACCACAAACACAGAGCAGAGGGAGCAAACTGGAAATGGCCTGAATCTTTACACTCCCAAAGACTGCCTTCAGTGATACTTCCTCCAGCAAGGCCATATCTCCTTATGCCCCCCACCAAACAGCACCACCAACTGGGGATCAAGCATTCAAAAGCTAGGGACTATGGGAGACATTTCTCACCTAAACCATCATCTCATCCATGAAAAAAAAAAGTCTCTGAAATAGGTTTCACCTATGTTGATCACTGTGCTGGTAACTCCAGGGTACCGCTACTGGAGAGGCTTGCTAACTGGGAAGCTTAACAAGGTATTCAGCTAAAGATATGAAAACCTTTAATTTACTGACTTAAACAGAGACTTTATTCCTTAAGGAAGATTTTGGAAAGGGGGAAACACTGAAGATGGCTCTATTTTTCAGTGACAGCAAGATTGAGGCTCTCTTTGCAGTCCACTTAGACTTTCCCTTGTGGTCATAAGACAGTGGTTACAGCTCTAGAGGTCTGGTTCAAGTTCACGGGAGAAAAGAAAACGAGAACTGAGGGAAGAGCCAAAACATTTGCAACATGGCATTTGATGATAACACAAGAGAATTTCCCAGCATTCCTGTCCTGCTGGAATGTCCTTGATCCCCACTTACCACAAGCTGGTCTCATAGCCATCCCTAACTATACCAGTACTTGGGGAAGAGGACAGGATAGTTATGATTGGTCTACACTAATCTTAAACCATTTCCTGAGCCTGACACATTGTCGTGTTGAGGTGAGAAGGAAAGCAGAAAGGACAGCATAGCTACTATCAGATTTGGTCCTTGCAGGATTTGAAGTTGGTTGAGTACAAGGGCTATTTCAGGAAGAGGAGACAGAAGTAGAAAAGAAATACAGGGCCTGGGCAGTAGTGACTCACACCTTTAATCCCAGTACTAGGGAGGCAGAAGCAGGCGAATCTCTGAGTTAGAGACCACCATTGTTTACAGAACAAGTTCCAGGACAGCCAGGTCTACACAGAGAAACCCTGTCTTGAAAAATGGAAGGAAGGAAGGAAGGAAGGAAGGAAGGAAGGGAGGGAGGGAGGGAGGGAGGGAGGGAGGGAGGGAGGGAGGGAGGGAGGGAAGGAGGGGGGAGGGAGGGAGGGAGGAGGGAGGGAGGGAGGAGGGAGGGAGGGAGGAGGGAGGGGGGAGAAAGAAGGGAACAAAGGAAAAGAAAAACACAGAGCGTGTGGAGAGGACAAAGAAATTCACTTTGGCTATTGAATAGACTATTGTAATTTGTTAATCTATCCTACAGAAATAAAAATCATTGGTTGCAAAAATATAGGCACAAATTTTATTAATTAAAAAATTGTAGTTTCTCTTTTAAAAAAGAAATCACACTTGTCTTTCTTATAAATGTCCAGCCTTAGCTTGGCTTGTTTCTAGCTAAGCTTTTCTTGAATTATCCCATTTACCTTTTGCCTCTGGGCTTTTATCTTTCTCTATTTCTGTATACCTTTCTTCACTTCTTTCTCCATGGCTTGTTGTGTGGCTGGGTGGCCGGGTGGTGGGGTGGCTGGGTGGCTGCGTGGCCGGGTGGCTGGCCCCTGATGTCTTCCTCTCCTTGTTCTCTTGCTTCTTTCCCCTTCTTGTTCTTAGAGCTCCTTTCCATTTATTCGCTGCCTGCCAGCCCCACCTGTTCTTTCTCCTGCCTTGCTATTGGCTGTTCAGCTCCTTATTAGACCATCAAGTGTTTTAGACAGGCAAAGAATCACAGTTTCACAGAGTTAAACAAATGCAACATAAAAGAATGCAACACATCTTTGCATCATTAAACAAATGTTCCACAGCATAAACAAATTTAACACAGCTTAAAATAACATTCCACAACAAACCATGCTAGCAACCATTTGCCAACTAACAGCTGAATACTTGAATAAGCATTATACATACATATGTGTATCTTAAAAACAAGTTAACTATCTATTGCTTATTGATTATCATGAAAGAATGAGGAAATTGCAGAGAAACCTTCTACAGATATCTTTTTGTGTAAATAAGCAATGGAATAACAGCCCCATAGATATGGATGAGTACGGCAGAAAAGACAGAAACTGTCAGTGTGGTATCAAATGCCAGCTCTAGGGAGGCAGAATCAAAGGATCATGAGCTAGAAGCCAGTCAGAGTCATATAGGGAAACCATGTCTCAAAGAAAGTAAGGGAGAGCAGGGGCGGACAGTGAGATGACTCAGTGGATAAAGCTCTTGCTGTCTGAAGACCTGGGCTCAATCTCCAGAACTTACATGATAGAAGGAAAGAATTTATTACTAAAAGTTGTCCTCTGAACAAAGAAGACCCTAGAAGAGACATACATGGATTCACCTAGGAAGGAGAAAAAGACAAGATCTCCTGAGTAAATGGGAGTGTGGGGGTCAGGGGAGGGTGTATAGTTTAATTAAAAACAATAAAGTATAAAATTAAAAAAGCTGTCCTCTCACTTCCATATAGGTGCTGTGGCATGTGCATGCATGTGTACACATACACACACACAATAAATATATTTGGTTGTTGTTTAAGTAATGGCTGAGGCTATAGCTCAAGGGTAAAGTACTTAGACTGACTGCACCAGGCCTCTGACATAATCCCCAGAACCCGACAAAAAAAGGACTCAAAACCAGCTCACAATGAGTACCTCAGGAGGCTGAGTGGGAATTGGAGGGGGGAATCATTTTTTTTTTCTTTTTATATCTTTGAGTATTTTCCTGATTGACATGAGCATACATAGCTTCGGTGTACAACTTAAAGCTTTCTATAAGTGGTCTGAAGCCATCCTTTCTGAAGAGTTAAATGTTCTGCATGGACAATGGGGAGTCACTGAAGGTTTCTGACAGAGGGAATGATGTAATCAGGAAAATTAACCAGGCAGGTGTGACAGGCGGATTAGAGAATGTGAGGACAGGCAGAATAATGAGCCAGCTATAGTGGCAACTCAGTCTGAAGACAGAAAGAAACGAACAGAGATTGCCATAATCTGTGAAGAGACCAAAAGAAAAGGGGCCACCAGGATGGGCTGTGGGCAGCTCTTCCAGCAGAGTCGTAGAACCTTGATGATGTGTATATATGAAGAGTGGTTATGGGCCAAGGCATGCTCCCTCTGCATCCGGTCAAGCCGCACATCTTCCACTTTAAAGCCCAAGAAAGATGCTACTCTTCTCTAACTCCTCCAGCATCCTCTTTTTTAAATTAATTTAACTTATTTATTTTATGTGTGTTGGTGAGAAGGTGTCAGATCTCCTAGAACTGGACTTGCAAACAGTTGTGAGTTGTCATGTGGGTGCTGGGAATTGAACCCGGCTCCTCTGGAAGAGCAGCCATTGCTCTTAATCACTGAGCCATCTCTTCAGCGCCCCTCCAGCATCCTCTTAATTAGCATTTACAATACAAGGACTCAACATAGTCATTTTTTTTCATGAGATTTGCATTATTTCCCTCTCTAAACTGAGGACATCTCAGGATGTGAGCACACTCAGTGGTGCCCCTCACCAAGTGCAGTGAGCCTGAGATGCCATTATCCACTCATTCAGCACAGTTGACCACATTTTTATTTCTTTTTAATTCATTCCTTAGAAGAAACAGCTCCAGGCTCTGCCCGTTGGAGTTCACCATTGTGGGAAAAAGACAAATTCTCAACAGTACATCCTGTTGTAGCTGAGGGTTCCAGGAGCGGGGAGTGTGCAGGAAGAGTGGTGTGCACTTGAAGATCTAAGGAAAAAGAGGGGGAGGCAGATGAAGAGGACAGAGGGCTTCGGTAGACCCCCTAAGGTGGGAAGAAGCCTGGCCTATTTGAACAATCAAAAGGAAGCCAGGGATAGTGGGAGCCCAGGATGAGTGGGAGGCAAGAAGCAAAGGCCAGGGACAGCAGGCCAGCCAGGGGATACCGACCCATGTGCTGCTAAGAACAGCTGAAGCACACACAATTTTTAAGCAAAAGAGAAATAAGCCCCAGGGTGTGTTCAACTTGCAGACACGGTTTTGAGAGAGAGGGTATTGTTGCTGTTATTTGGGTTTTTTATTGTTGTTGCTAAGTTTTGTTGTTCTTTATACAGAGTCTCATCCAGGCTGACCTGGAACTCACTGTACAGTGCAGGCTGCCTCCACCTCCAAATACAGTGATTATGGGAACAGACCTATCTATGGTGAGTGCTGGGGTCTGAGTTCAGGCTCTCTGTTTCAGGCATGCCAAGCAAGCACTCTAGCAGCTGTGTGTGCTCTCAGCCCTGGATTGCTTTGTTTTGTTTTGTCTGTTTTTGTTACATACACACACACACAGAGAAAGAGCTCTCTTGCTCTTCCTGGTTGGAACATCAGGGGACACGAGGATGCTCAAAGGTCAACTTTTCCAGGAGGTGGGGAGCTGAGACCACCCCACCTCACCTCTCAACTTCTTTGTACAAACCCTCTGGCTCAGCACGGCCTCAACTCCAGATGGGTACAGTTAACAGGACGATCATCCCAGACCTCAGATTTGCCCGGGGCAGTTGGAGCCCCAGGATCGCAGGAGAGAGATGCAAAGTGAACGAAGGCAAGGCTGACTCCTCCTCTCCGAACTCAATTTCTCTATAAAACAGGCTGACCATGGCATCTATCTCTGGGATTTGCTGTGGGGACTTAGCTCACACAGAACACTATGAGTGCTAATAGCACTGGCAGAGAACCGGCTATCAGTGCGAGCGGTTTGTCCTTGTTTTCCATCTTAGCTGTTCCCCCATGCACAACATAGTCCAGCCACGATTTGCCCTTAGGTAATTTGGCTAATTGGTTACACATGAAGATTCACTGTCTTTAAATGAGATATGGATTTATTAAACAACATACAGTTGAATAAAAACAGTTACTGTGGAAAAAGAAGTTTTGTTCCTGCCTTTCAGACCCACCTAGTCCCAGGGCATACAGTTGAATTCCAAATTAAGCCTCTGGACCAGGTAAAACCACCAAAGGACCAAATTTGAATAAATCTCAAGTGCGACCTCGGGCCTAGGCTCCTGCTTTCACCATTTAAAATGAAAGTGGGTGCAGGTGGGGAAAGGGAGCTACCACTGCCCTCCTATGCTGCCAGGACTTGGGCCAGGCCTAAGGCTGGGACTGAAAAACTCTCCAGGAGCAGGACAGAGTCAGGGGCGGGTCGACGCGGCGGGGGGCGGGGCCTCGCAGCAGCCCGCGGTCCCACCCCAGCGGAAGTGCTGCTGGGTCCGCCCCCTCTTCATCAGGCCGGTTCAGGCTCGCCCAGCCTTGGGCCTGATCTCTCCAGCGCAAATCGGCTCTGGGAGCGACTTAAACCGGCGCCCCTGCTTCGAGTCTAGAGAGACGTTCCTGGGTGGGCGCAACCGGCTGCTCCCCGTCCCTCCCACTTTCCCGCCCTCCCCACCCTTTCTCGGTTCTCCGTGCGGCCGCTAGCGCCGCTGGGAAAGGCACAGGTAAAGTGTGGGCAAGTAAGGGCGCAGGTGTGGGCATCTCCCGGGCAAGCCTGACTGGGGGCAGTGCTGGGGACTGAGCTCAGGCCTTCTGTTTCATGGATGCCAAGCAAGCACTCTTGTCAACTGTGAGAGAGTGGAGAAAATGAGAGAGGAAGAGACTGTATTGATCGGACAGTGAAGGGAAGAGAGAATGCGGAGCCCGGGTATGGTGCTAGAGCTGGGCAGATAGAAGGGGAGAGAATGAAGCCCGTCAGCTTGAGGGCCGGTCATTTATGTCCCCCGCGTCTTGCGCAGTCTCCGTTGTGCCTGGGAGATGTTTAGCTGGGGGTGGGGGAGGCATAATTCAAGAATTATTCCCCACCCACCCTGCGTGGTGACTGAGTACTGACGAACGCCCCGCCCGAGTGCACTCAGTCCCAGGTTTGCAGAATAAAAATCAATAAAATCGATGCAGTGGCAAAGAACACGAAGCATGTTGGGTTATTATTATTATTACTTGTGTTTGTTAAACTTTTTTTTTACTTCTTTCTTGAAAAATGTGGCTTCAGCTTTGATCCGGGCTTCAGAGAGGGACGCAAATTATCTTCTGGTTCCCCTGCAGGAGACTTAAGAAACTTGGTCTCAAGTCGAGCAGACTTCCCCAGGAGGCCTAGCCACGTTGTCAACGTCCAAGGGAACGAAGCCCCAAGGGGTGCTCAGCTTCCAGGCACAGCTTTTCCCTGCAACCCTATCATCTGCCCTTTAGGGAGATGGACCCCCTCTATTTACAGGTCCCCGGTTTACCACTCCCACGCCCCCTCCATGGGTGCCTCCTCCCCTCCCCCGAGCTCTCCCGGTCGCTTTAAATAATGATATTTGCATGCAAGGAGCGATTCATAAATATGTCACGGCCGGTGAAATATAGGCAACATTTCAAACTTTCTATTTAAAAAACATGAATTATGGCCACGGAAAATGTGTTCCCATTTAAAGGCGATACGAAGTATTTGGTGTCTCGTCCCCGGGCCCATCCATCATGCAGACAATAAAGAGAGTTTTTCGCTCTGACACTCGCGATTTATGGTCGCCCTTCTCTGCCCTCATCACTCACCCACTACGGCCGGCCTGGGGACAGGCCCTGCGGAGAGACTGGCTGTCGCCCCGACCAGAGTCCAAGCGCTGTGTTTGCACCTTTTCCAGACCCCAAGCCTGTGGATTTCAAAGGGAAGCGCCTCAAGTTAGGGGGTTACCTGGCTGGAAGAGTCTGAGCAACCACACATGAGTGAGAACCAGGCACTCGCTCATTCTCGCCAGCAAGCTATACTCATTGCTGGAGGCCGAGGCGATCCAGAAGTAGCCCCTGCATTCGCCCTCATTCAATGACAGGGGCGCGGGAGCTGGAAGTTTGCAGCACAGGTGGCCCCAGGTTACTTAAACCTGGTTCAAAGTTAAGGCAGAGAGCTGGGCAAGGGACTGCTCAGAATGACTTCTAAACATTCCTCCCCACAGAAGGTGATCTGGTCTCAGATTTTCCCAAGACAGGCGGAGAATTTGGGGCAAGGCTTTGTACAGCTCTTACAAACCTGCTTCTCCTGTTACTCCTGGTGCTGTAACCCATGCTGGACGTCTGCAGCAGTTTGGAAAACACTCGATATCATCTGGCGGGGGCTGGGAGGTGGGCACCAAGGAGTAACAAAAATAAAGACCTAGGGGTGCCTCCACTGCGCCTAAGGCCAACCTAGGCCACGGACCCGCCCTCGTGTGTTCACACTAACTCTGTCCTCCCGAAGCCGCCGCTGATTGCCTGAAGAAAACTTTGGTGAAGCAAAGTTCCGCACTCTGCGCGGCCGAATTTGCTTTCAGTTTTCGCTAGGGGCGGACTCTGCCCTGCAGAAGCCCTGGAGGTTTCCGTAGCTTGAGCGGATGTGGGGGCTACTAGGCCCCGCACCGCAGCGAGAGGCCACGAAACCCGGGGGAACCTCTAGAACAGCGGGTGTGGACTCACTACCTTTGGGCATGGGGAGCCATCTCGCGCCTATGACTAAGCCGAGGCTCATGGGTACGTGCCATCAGGAGCCATTTCCAGTTGGATGCCTACTGGTTGGACTTACTCGGTTTCATGTAGCACCAACGACTACCAGAGAAATTCTGTCGATTCTAAAAATGACAAGGTTGAATTTATTACATAGCCACGTGTGAGTTTTATCCATGTGAGGATAAAACGGCACAAACCTCTCGGCACTCAGTTGTAACACCGCTTATTGCTCTGGCTTCAAGGGCACATAACATAGCACGTTCAGAAATTGAGAACTATAGGATAAAAAATTCTTAAATTCTAAATGTGTGCGCATATAATTAATTATGTTGGGGAAATTATAAAGCAGTCCTTTGTTTTGTTTTTACATTTGTATTTTTACATCCTTCGCTTGCGTGTCATGGGGCCCAAAACAGAACTAATGTCTAAACAGCCACCCAGTGAATATCTCCTCCAGCCAGAGTTGAGGAGTGCCCTGTATCTGTAGCACAGTGAAGGTGTCCTAAATAAATGCATAAGAAAAGCAGGCCGGCAGGTAACTGAGACACAGTGCATCATATATATGCATATATGTGAATATATAGTATTTCTAGGTTTATACATAAATTATTTTCATAAGACTGGAGAGTGGGGACAAAATGAGGCACTTATGTGTCCTATACCCAGTGCACCACGCAGTCTGCAGTAGGTTTTGCTGCACAGTCTCCGCCTTCACTCTCAGAGGAATTGCTGCTGCTTTGAGAGCTCAGTACAGATGTTCAACTGCAGGGTACTTGTAGGGTTCTTGTGGATGAAGACAATGTCATTTAGATTAGCAGGCCCTGGGGTCCCTCCAAAGAACCCTTTCCCCTCAGACACTTCCATCAGCCCTCAGTCCTGGCTTAGTCTGACTCTGGCAGCCACATTTGGGTATGATTTTGGACAAGAGCATAAACCAGAGAAGGGTGGGTGGTGCTCAATCCTAAGCCATTACCAGAGTGGGAAGTCAGAAACACCAGGAAGAAGGCCACTATTCTGGAGTTCAGGAAGCCAAACCCCACCCAGTCCTTGAGGCTCTAGTGTGAGCCCCTGGAAGCAATAACCTGGGTGTATTTGCTTAAGAAATCTTAGGCACTCCTTCCCCCACTAAGTGCTGAAATCCCAATGCCCCGTGGGTCTTGAGATAGTTGCAAAGCACTGGAGAGACTATTGGCCAGGTCAACTAGGCTGGGACTGTGAAATTCCGAGGCAAAATAATACTAATTCCAAAACAGGGACTTGTCACAGTCCACACATTTAATTCTCCTGTACTGGCTGAATTACTACCTTGTCCCCAAATGCACAAAAGCCTTAAGAAGGTGAAGATCCTCTAAAGTCCCTGGTTGGGGAAGAAACTAGAGGGCATTTAGGCAGGAAATCCTGAGACTTGCACGCACTCCTGCTGGGGGAGAAATAACCCGGGCCCTGAGAATGCCCTCCTTTAGATACTATAACTATCGTATAGAGGTTTATACGTTGGGAGGGTACGGCAATAAGAAATATTCCCTGACAAAACAGGGAAAGAAAAGAAAAGCAGAGATGAAGGGTTCAGAGAGCCAGAAAGAAAATGCAGTAGAAACGAAAAGGAGAAGAGAGTGAAAATTTTAAAATAAGCAGTCAAAGGGGCGAACCTCCAAGGAATAAGCAGGTCCGAGGAATAAGCGAGGCCTCACGCCCCGTCCTTCCCCAAACCTCACTGATTTTAAAAGCTGCTAGGCTGGGACCTGACCATCACCTCAGTGTCTCCGGGAATCTCTGGCCTAACTGTAGTTTGGTGGGAAGGGTCTGGATCCAGCGGCCTCAGCTTGCCCTTTCTCTCACACCTCAGGGGTGGGTGGGGGGATTGTTGGGTGGAACAGAACCCGGGTGCCAAGACCCCTGGGGGAATGTGCCAGTCCAGGACTCTTTGGGCGCTCTGGGCCAGACTTTCCAGCTCGCCGGGCCTGACCTGTCAGGCGGATTATCTTCGAGGGAGATTAATAGGGGAGGCGGGCTGCAATAATAATCGTTTTGTTTGATGTGACAACTCTGATAGGCGTTGATTTACTTACAAACTGATAGGCTTTTAATTGAGCGCCTCCGCCGAGCCAGAGATGAAAGGGAAGCGGCGGTGAAAGGCGGCCCGCCTGCCCTCCGGCCTCAATACTGATTAGCCATCTCGACAGTGAATAGTTCAAGGCATTTTCAAACTTTTTTCCTCAGCCCTCTTCCCTTCCGCCTTCTCTCCTCCACCTCCTCAAATATCTACATGCCTACACCTTTTTTTTTTTTTTCAGAGAAAACAAATCATGTCCTTTGTGTGCAAATAAAATCCGCAGGACATCCATGCCTACCACTTCAGAGGGTTTGAGGTATTAGGCCTAGCCTGGAGTAATTAATAACCCACACACACCTACATAGCTTGGGCGGCCTTCAGGGATTTGGCCTCCCTTAAGAGGTGCGAGGGATCGGATGATGGTGTCTCCCCAAAGCCAATGGAACGCAGACCCCCTAAGCGCCCCCGTGCGCTCCGACCTGCATGCAGAGCTGAGTTTTGAGCCAAGTAATCGCAGGCGGCCAACGGCTGGAGCTCTCGGAACACGGCGCATACCCATGAGCGCGGGTAATCATGCTGGAGCAAGAGCCGTTCCAGCTTTCCACCCGGCTCGAAGCGCTGGGGCGGCCTCCCCTGAACTGTCCAGTACACTGAGAAAACTGCCTGAATTGGAGGAAAGGGCTCACACTGAGGACGCCCCCGGCCTACACTCCAGCTACCCTTGCTTCAGTCCGCAGCGCCAGTTTTCGATATCCAGGCCTAAGCCAAGAGGCCAAAATGGCAGACAGTCCAAGGACAAGCTTGCTATGCTGGGACCACAGTAGTTGGCCATAGGTGACACCTTCACAGCCAAGCAATCAGTGACACAGTCGGGCACTAAGCCGCAGGCTACAAACTGCCACCCTAGTAAACTGTACTCGGGGACTCTTTATCTCCAGGAATTAATCAGGCAGCCGTCACAATCCTGCATGTGATCTTGCCACGGTCTCAGACTTACCTTCCTCAATTGTCGCAGGGGCACCACAAACCTTCCTGAGTGCAGGTGTTAGTAAAACACACACAACCAGCCCCAAGCACAAAACACCTCTTCTCTCCAAATTAGCATTAATCGAGTTACCAGCTCATTAACTTTGCCAACCTAACGAATCAAGGAGTAAAATCAAAACGGAATGGAAGAATACCTACGAGAAAATTCTAAAACTCATCCCCATTCCAGAAAGTTCTCATTACCCGCATGGAGTGAGAGACAAAAAAAAAAAAAAGACATAAGGGAAAAAGAGACTGGGGTGGTGGGAGAGGAATGGGCTAGCAAGCCAAAGGGAAGGGAAGTCCCCAACCAGACCCCTGCAAGTACCCGGTTCAGATCAGAGAGAGCGATAGTCGGAAACCGGTCTCCAAGCTCGGCCCCCGCCCCTGTGCAGGGCGCAGATCCGCTCCCGGCTCCCAGCGCTCCTAGCCCCACCATTTATCAAAAGGACTTGACAACAAAAGAAGAGCTCTGCGGAAAAGTGGGGTGGGAGGAGGGGAAATTCAAAATCTCTCAAGTCCGAGGAAGGGGGGTGTGTCCTCCCCTCACCCACTTCTACTTCAGCGAGTTTCTGGAGGTGACCCTCGAACTGGGCTCCGGACGTTCAGAGTATTCGCCCAGCGGCACTGGAGTGCATATACGCTGTGCACCTAGATCCAGGTACAAGGCGGCACTCACAGCGCCTTCCTCTTCTTTCCAAACAACCGGAGTGGACGGCATAAATCGAGGGGTTCGCAGCAGTCCCGCTGCGCTTCCCTGGAAGAACCGGTTCCCACAGGCAGCCGCCCCTCCCTCTCGCTCTCCCGGCTCAGGTCAGTCCTGTCTGGACGATCCACTTTATTTGGTCGAGCCACTCCGGGTAATTCCAGGCCCGGCTTCCAGAACTGTCGGGATGGCAAGCGGAGGGTAGTGGAGAAGGACCGGGGAGAGGAAAGAGCGAGCCTGAGACCTGTTTGCCTATGCACATGGCCAGGCCTCTTCTCTAGAGTTTTTCAACCCTCGTTACGAACCCGGGTCACAGAATTAAGGAGGGTTATCCCGCCAGTAACTTCCAGGACTCGGGCTACATTGGTGGTGTGGCTCTTTGGAAAGAAGTTCCTGAGTTGGGGGTCGGGATACTACCAAGGGCGACAGCCGGACATCCTCAAGTTACATGCCCGGGAGGGATTATCCCAGAGAGGCAGAAAACCTCCCGTGTTAGGCGTCTTCTCCGCCGCTATTCTTAGTTACCAAGCAGTCCCCGAACTCTGCTACCCGAAGCAGATTTGGGTGCTTTGATTTACCAAAGTACCCCAAGGTGTCTGTCTCTCCAACACGGGTAAGGAAGGCGCACACTCCAGGCCGGTGCGTCCGACTCGGCGTCCTGGGTGCACCTGCGCACTTAACTCTATTTCGAAAATTTTCCTGACAGTGGGAGCCTCTTCCCCCTACACACACACACACACACACACACACACACACACATCCCTTCTCGGTCTCTTCCTTCCTCTGTCTCACTCTCGGTCTCTCTTTTTCTCTTCAAGTCTCACCCGCCTTGTAATCAGCAACAAAAGCTGACATAAATCACGGGCAGATTGACAAGAGCTGACAAATAACTGATTGATTGCGGTCGAGGCACATTGACAATTGATGGAGGGGTGGAGATGCCCAGAGAAACGGGGGGGGGGGGGAGAGGGTAGAAAAGGAGAGCAAGAATGGGGGGACTGAGTGTGAAACAGGGGAAACATGTGACCCCCGCTTCTGCCCCAATCTGCGCGTCCTCGGGTGTCACGTGATCGAGAAAGGCGGAGAGCCCAGCGCACGTCGCCTGGACGAGCAGCCACCCCCTCCGTTGCCCTTCTAGCTTCTGGTTTCTCTGCTGCGGAACTTCAGGAAATCCAAGCGGACGGGCACACTTCCTCCGGCATCGGCTTTCCTTTCCCGGGTGGCCGCGCCACGCGAGATCTCAATTACTGAAATTGGAAAAAAAATTGGTGTGCGGATACCCACGCATCCCTGGAGTCGACCGTTCAGTTGGTATCCACACTTCCGCCAGTGCTTCTTCTCAACACCCGCCCGAAGTCTGTTGAACATACGCAGCCCCTCCCTCCAAAGGTTTCAGTTTGTTTTCCAGCTGGGAAAACGAAGAACGACGAGGACGAAAAAGAAGGAAGGCGGTAGATGGCAAACGTAGAATAAATGTCCATCTCGTCCGGGTAGCGAAATCGAGGGAGGGGACAAGCCGAGGGGCGGCGAAGAGAGAGCTGCCCATTAAAACCAGCACTGAGAATCCTGGCGGCGGCGGCGACGGCGGCGCGGGACGCGTCACATCCCCTTGACCCTCCAATCACCTCAGGCTCCCATTTGATTGGAAGGCGGCAAAGGCTTTAATCTCCCCCTTGTTGCAGCTGCTTTTGAAGTGAGTTTCCTCGCCAGAGCCCCGACTGGACAGGCAGCAGCTCACATCGCGGAGCGCAGCGCCGGCTCGGGGACGGGAGAGCGTAGCGCAGGGCGCAGCCCCAGGCAGACACCGCGCACTGCGGGGCACTCCCGCACTCCACCCGGCTTCTCCTGCCCTGCTGCAGCTCCCTTTTGGGCCACTCAGGATTATTCGATTCTGGCTCCAGGCTCCGAGAAGGCGCCAGCTCCTCATCCAGCCGCTCCCGCACCCTGGGCGAGCGCGCAACCCCGAGCCCGCCCCGTGCGTCCCGGAGCCCTCCCCCCGCTGCTCCCATGCGCGCGGGTGGGTCATGAGCACAGCGCCCTCGCTTTCTGCCCTAAGAAGCAGTAAGCACAGCGGCGGAGGCGGCAGTAGTGGCAGTGCGGACCCTGCCTGGACCAGCGCGCTCTCTGGAAATTGCTCCGGCCACGGCTCAGGCTCATCCCCGGCCGGCAGCACCAAGCCTTTTGTGCACGCCGTGCCCCCTTCTGATCCCCTGCGTCAGGCTAACCGCCTGCCCATCAAGGTGCTGAAGATGCTGACGGCACGGACTGGCCACATTTTGCACCCAGAGTATCTGCAACCCCTGCCTTCCACACCCGTCAGCCCCATCGAGGTAAGGACCTTCTCTCCGGGTCAAGCTGGGACCCCTACCAGGGCTGCCTTCCTGTGGGGTTTCTTTCCCACGGGATCTGGGGCGTGGAGGGGGGGCGTCGGAGTGATTCAGCTCCAGGATGGGAGAAAAGGATAGCGTTTCCTCATCCCTTATTCGGAAAGGGCAACGAGATGGAATGGGATGTAAATTCTAAGGGGCAAAGCCACCCAAACTTGCCCTTGTTGTATTATAGTCCCTATGTACCTAACCCTCCCCCACCGGCCGCTAGGCTGACGAGGGCCTGAATACTGTTCCAAAGTCGCCTTCCTCCAGCTCTCCAGAAGCTAGTATATTTACACAGCCTCGGAGGCGCCAACAGCTCAAGCCCTTGTTGCTCTTTAGAATCAAGAAGTGTGTGCCGGGAAGGGGATACAGTTCTGGCTCTAAAGAGATGAAAACCAAAACATTTGCGAGAGGTTGTTTCCAAATATAAGTAGTGCTGAAAGAACACAGGAAGGATCCTAGAGCCGTCAGGGGGGTCTGGCGTCTTTCCCAAGGACGAGAATCGTAGCGGGTGGATGTGAAGTGGGGTGCCACTTAGAATTGCGCCTCGAAGTTGAGATGCTTTTCGCGGGTTATTACGGAGGGCATTAGTACCCTAAAGTCGGAATTCTAAAGGGTTTCCCCTTCTTTCTCTGTGTGACCCCCTCACCGTCTGACTCCGCAGCTGGACGCCAAGAAGAGCCCACTGGCGCTGCTGGCACAAACATGTTCACAGATAGGAAAGCCCGACCCCTCGCCCTCTTCCAAACTCTCCTCGGTCGCCTCCAATGGGGGCGGCACGGGTGGTGCAGGCGGCGGAACTGGGGGCGACAAGGACGCCAAGTCGGGCCCCCTGAAACTGAGCGACATCGGCGTAGAAGACAAGTCGAGTTTCAAGCCTTACTCCAAGCCTGGCTCCGATAAGAAGGAGCCGGGAGGCGGCGGCGGAGGTGGCGGCGGCGGCGGCGGCGGGGGTGTTTCTGCGGAGAAGTCGGGATTCCGGGTACCGAGCGCCACCTGCCAGCCATTTACGCCCAGGACAGGCAGTCCCAGCTCCAGCACCTCGGCCTGTTCGCCGGGAGGCATGCTGCCCTCCGCCGGGGGCGGCCCAGAGGGCAAGGACGACAAGAAAGATCCCGAAGCTGGCGGCGGTGGCAGCAGCAAGGGCGCCGGGGGCTCCTCGGCGGACGGGGTACCTGCGGGACTGGCACACGGGCGGATTAGCTGCGGCGGCGGAATTAACGTGGATGTGAACCAGCACTCGGACGGGGGTCCAGGGGGCAAGGCTCTAGGCTCGGACTGCGGAGGCTCTTCCGGCTCCACCTCGGGTTCTGGCCCCAGCGCGCCCACCTCGTCGTCGGTGTTGGGCTCCGGGTTGGTAGCTCCCGTGTCTCCCTACAAACCGGGCCAGACAGTGTTCCCTCTACCCCCCGCGGGCATGACCTACCCCGGCAGCCTGGCTGGGGCCTATGCTGGCTACCCGCCCCAGTTCCTGCCCCACGGCGTGGCACTTGACCCCACCAAGCCTGGCAGCCTGGTAGGGGCTCAGCTGGCGGCGGCGGCGGCCGGCTCTCTTGGCTGCAGTAAGCCAGCCGGTTCGAGTCCCCTGGCCGGGGCGTCGCCACCGTCCGTGATGACAGCCAGTTTGTGCCGGGACCCATACTGCCTCAGCTACCACTGCGCCAGCCACCTGGCTGGAGCTGCGGCCGCCAGCGCCTCATGCGCGCACGATCCGGCCGCTGCAGCTGCGGCGCTCAAATCGGGATACCCGCTGGTGTACCCCACGCACCCACTGCACGGTGTGCACTCCTCGCTGACCGCTGCTGCAGCTGCGGGCGCCACACCACCCTCCCTGGCCGGCCACCCCCTCTACCCCTATGGTTTCATGCTCCCTAACGACCCGCTCCCCCACATCTGCAACTGGGTGTCAGCTAATGGGCCGTGCGACAAGCGCTTCGCCACGTCGGAAGAGCTGCTGAGCCACTTGCGGACCCATACGGCCTTTCCTGGGACAGACAAACTGCTGTCTGGCTACCCCAGTTCTTCGTCTCTCGCCAGCGCCGCCGCAGCAGCCATGGCTTGTCACATGCACATCCCCACATCGGGCGCACCAGGCAGCCCGGGGACCCTGGCGCTGCGCAGCCCCCACCATGCACTGGGACTCAGCAGCCGCTACCACCCGTATTCCAAGAGCCCGCTCCCCACGCCTGGTGCCCCAGTGCCGGTACCCGCTGCCACCGGACCCTACTACTCCCCCTACGCCCTCTACGGACAGAGACTGACCACTGCCTCCGCACTGGGGTATCAGTGAGGGTGACCCTGGGGAATTTGGAGGGAGAAAAAGGAGCTGGGGGGGAGGGGAGGAGTCGAGGGAGGGGCAGGAGCCAGACGAGGTTCCTGACTCAGGCTGGAGCGGAAGACCCGGGCTATGGAAGCGAAAAGAAAGCCTAAATCTTACCTGTCCACCAACAACAGCCAGCGAATGAGCCTGGACGGGAAACCCTTCTCCTCCACCCCTAGCTCCCCCACCCAAACTTTATAAAAGTTGAAAAAAATCGTTTGACTTTTTATAGAAAAAGAAGGAAAAATAATTGAGAAAGTGTTCATCTGAGGACTTCACCGGTGAACGTTGGTATTTATTTATGTTAGCTCCAAGCGGACCCATGGTTCAAAAGTGCATTATTTAGTTTGAGCTCCGTAGGTTAAAAGGAGGAGGGGGAGAAAATTAAAACTCGAGGGTAAATATGTGGAAAACAAACCCTTCCATCCCTTGTAGAGTATAAATAAAAACAAAACCGCTACAGAATTAGGATCTTCTCTTTAATGTTACTTTTAAATTGCTATGATTGTATTGTGCGTTCTTATTTAATGTCTGATTGAAACTCAAATTTACATGCATGTTTGTTACAAAAAAAGAAAAAGACGAAACAAAATAAGTCACAATTTGTCAACTCTGATTTCAAATTGCAAGTATTTTTAAGGTGTATACCATCGAAAGAGAATGGGTATTTTTTTGTATGTATTCTGGAAGAAAACAAAAAAAAGGAAAAACAATTCTATTCCAAAACCTCATTTGCCTTATTTTGTTCTTTAAAAGGAACACAACTATTTTTAATTTTTAAGTCCACCCGCTGAGACGGGGACAAGGTTTACGTCATGTGCTAAAATAATAGACAATGTATCGCTTTAAAGATTAAAATTCCGTATATTTGATGTATTAAAAGGTTTTACTTCTTATTATCTTTTTAATTTTTTTTTTTTACTTTTATTAAAGCGGTTTTGGCCGCTGCAGTTCCCGGGACCTCCCTGCTACCTCCTGCCCAGGATCGTGGCTGAATTTCCTACTGCTTTGTTGGGATTTTCTTGAATAGGCTAAAGCTTCAGAACGGCTGGCCGGCTGAATGGTTGTTGGCCTTGGGGGAAAATGTTTTTCAAGAGCAAATTCACAGTGTGGAAAGATAGTATCCTTGGCTAATTGCTCATTTCGCTTTTATTTAAGTCTCTCAGACTCTGGTTTGTGAAAAGTGAAAGCAGGGAAAATAGAGGCTTTGGTTTTTGTTAAATTCCTCTTTTAAGGTTTTTTGTTTTTTTTTTTTTTGCGGGAGGGGGACATTTGAGTTTCATTTTGTGCAGAAAGCTGAGCAGGCTGAGACTCTCCCGGTGGGGCCAGAGCCCCGGGGATACGCGACTGCCTGTCCGGTCCCCCTTTTGCATTGCAAGCATCCCGCGCCTGGGGCCGGCGGCGCTGACTAGCGGGGATAGGGAGGCATTTGCTGGCCGGGAGAGAGCAAGCAGGACCTTGTCTCTCGGGAACAAAGTGAGTTCTGCTTTTTTTTTTTTTTTCCCCAAACCCCTTAACACCCTGCCCACCCCACCCACATTGGCTCTATCCTCCTGCGGGAGTTGGGGCGGGTGGCAGGCCTGCACCGAGGCTGCTTTTCCCTGTCCGGAGTTCTGCAGTGGGTGTAGCAGGCCAACCGGGGTTGCAAGAGTGCGTTCCAGGGCTAGGAACCCGGAAGCCCTTCTAAACTCAGCGGTGCGAGGGTTTTGGCTGTCCTGGTCAGCCTCACGGGAACTAATCTGTGCTGTTCTGGGGCATCCGCACAGCACAGGCAGGATCCCGGTGTGGATCCCCGCGGAGCGCTCCCTTCTCCCCAACTTGAGCCTCACCACCCGGCAGCCAGAAGCGCGGGCAGAACAGCATCGGGAATGCCCCGGTAACAGCGGGACCAGGAGGCCTTGACTGGAGCTGTTCTTAAGCCGCTGGGAGCACTGAGCCTAGGACGCCCTAGAATCCTGGGACCAAAGAGTAGCAGCCCAGAGAGAGCACCCCACAGCACGCGCCCTGCTGGAGTCAGGTCTTCCAAGGTTCCCCGAGTTTCTGGGTTCCCTCGGCACTAGCTCTCTGTCACCTCTGCGGCACGCACAGAATCTACCCTCTGTTTTAGCCCTTATGTGGAACAGCCACACACACACACACACACCCAGGCCTTGGTGCCATTTGCACAGGACTTAGTGGCTTCTGAGATTTTCAGTCTCCCTCCTTAGAACCAGTCTAACAGCTACGGGACCTTTTCCCGGGTGGCACACAGAGCGGACCCGGCCACCTCGGGAAGGCCGCAGAAGCGGACTTTCTGCTTCCGCGAAGGGTACAGCCTGGCGGCTGAGACCCTGGCACAGCTAAGCCGAAGAAGGAGCGATGAGACCCTACCGCCGCTCTGGTTCAGAGGAGAGAAGTTAGGCTGGCCTGGGCTTCTCTAGGGTCCTTGAGCACCGGATGGCTCACCATCTCCAGGCACTTGCACAAACTCCACCAGCACCAGGTTGGGGAGGAGATGAGCCACCAGAGCGCCCACACCCCAAGGCCGGTGGTGTGGAATCTGAAAGCCAGGCTGCTGTCTTTCTCACCAGCACCAGCCACAGGCCGCTGGCACTGGGACCCACAAGTTTCACCCACCATGGCCTTGCATATTTGGGCAGGAGTCCTTGGGCCACTACGCCTTTCCCGCCTTTCCCGCCAAGACCCTCTCAGACAGGGAAGGCCTAAATATTCGTCAGCCCTGGAATTCAAGCCTGGAACCTTCAGGAAGACAACTGGGACGTTCAGGCCTTCATGCCCATTCTTGGCATTTTATTAACCAAAATAAAACCTCTTAAAAACTTTAACGAGACCCTCTTCCGGGAGAAGTTAGGCAGAGGCAGCAAAACTCCAGAGCCTCAGGGCTGGGGGTTAAGGGCAGGAAGGACCCACACACACACCAGACATGTAGGATGGAGCCAAATCACTCATCGCGGAGTTAGAGGGATGCCGGGTGTCAGTATGTGTTGCAAGTTGGGCCGGATTCTCAAGCCTCCCAGGAGAAACATACGTTCCTCCCCGCTGCGTCCTGGAGCTGTCCCCCTCCTCCGCTTCTCTGCCCTCTCCGCGGCTGGGGAGAGGGCCCCTGCTCAGTAGTCAGCCGCTGGAGCCTGCACCACGAGCATGTCCACCAGGCGGCGCTCCGGATCCCAACAGCCAGGAAAATACCAGAAACCCTGGCCAGTCCAGGACCCCAAGCAGCCTTCGCCTCTCCAGCTTTCAGGGATCCCCTCACTAACACTTCTCACTCCTTTCTTGCTGCGAACTATTTCCCTGCTCCTCTTCTACACACACACACCACACACACGCACGCACGCACACACTTCCCCATCTCCAAAGGGTTGGTACAGGCCTCCAGGACCCTCCTGAAAAACTCACACCGCCTTCTCCGGGCTTCAGCAGATTCCTCTTACCCAGCTCGCTCTCACTTTGCAAGCCTAGATACAGTAGGGACCCAGGGCCCTTTGGAGAGCCTGTCTGAACAGCCCAAAGACAGTTCACAGGAGTATTTATTTATTTATTTATTTTCCCCTGTCTGAGACAAGGTTTCTCCTAACTGTCCTGGAACATGCTTTGTAGACCAGGCTAGCCTCAAACTCACATAGATCGTCCTGCCCCTGCCTCCTGAGTGCTGGGATTAAAGGCATGTGCTACCATGACCGGCTTCCACGAAAGCTTCTTGAGGTCCCTCTTCTTGTCTTTGACCTTCATGGAGAAACTGAGGCAAAGTCCAGGAAGCCAACAGTAAGGCCACAGGGCAAAGCCCAGGCTTCCTTCTCTATTCAAATCTATGTGCCCCATGTCATGGGTGGTGACTGTAGTGTTACAGACTACAGTCAGCCGGTTTACCTCTTATCCTGTCTAACCTTCACAACACCGCCAGTGGGGTTGTTAGAATCTTCACCCCATTTTCCAAATGAAACTGAGACTGGACAGGACTCCACCTTGAGATTTGAGACTTGCCAGGGAATGGAGTCGAAGGAGGATTCTCACCTTGGTTGCCCCTACAGGAGGAGACTTTAAAACAGGACAAGCCTGAAGCCAGAGTTTTTGATTTATCTTGTATAGGATGGGGTGTGGGGGTACCCTCCGAGTCATCTTAGTTTTTATTGTGGAGACTTTCCAAGCGCAGAGGTTAGGAGGTACAGTGTAATGTACCCCGTGAACCCTCATCCAACCTGAGTAGCTGTCACCTCACGGGCAGTTTTCCTTCCTCTGCACCCTCTTCCGTCCTCCTTGCCCCCTGCCCCAGGGGGTGTTTCTGTAAAATGACTTTGGATCCTGGCCTGGCTTGGCAGTAGGAGACACTCTCAAAGTAAGAACAGCTTACAGCCATTTGCTGGAGTTTCAGGGCTGAATGAGGCAGGCTCTTAGCTCCACAGTGGCTTACTCTACAATTGACCTCCTCTTGTCCTCCGTGTTCTCATCAGTAAAATGGGGACGCTGATACCAACCTACCAGGGGTTATCAGGAACCGCAAATAAAATAATAAATTTAAGGGCTGGAAAAAAAGCAACAATAATAAGAAAATGTGAAGGGTTCCAGTTCCTACCTGGCCCACTGTGACTCTCGACTCTCACTAAAGACTGAAGAGCTGTCCGTGGCTCCCTCTGATCCAGTGGCTTCCCACAGGTGCCAATAGTCATAGTTCTTCTTGTAACCTCTCCTATTTTATGTTACTTACTGATCCTCACATTTCAGAGCCACTGCTTACTAGCTGCACCCCAAACTTCTACTCAGTTGTGCCAATTACACAGTCCTTCTCTGAAATGCCTTCCTTGCTCGGGCTCTCTGCCCCTGTTAGAGTGGGAGTGGTGTTTGGTTTTGGTTTTGGTTTGGTTGGTTGGTGACTGGTTGGTTTTGGTGTGTGTGTGTGTGTGTGTGTGTGTGTGTGTGTGTGTGTGTGGTTTTTCGAGACAGGGTTTCACTGTAGCTTTGGAGCCTGTCCTGGACCTCAAACTCACAGAGATCCACCTGCCTCTGCCTCCTGAGTGCTGGGATCAAAGGCGTGCACCACCACGGCCAAGCAGAGTGTAAGTGTGAAGTGCCCTCACAGACTCCTGGATTTGTTGACCTTACTGCCCAGCACCTGGTGTTGTCTAGAGAGGATTCAGGAGTTTCTCGAGAGGTGGAACCTGACTGGAGGGGATATGGTTCTGCCGACAAGCCTTGAGGCTTGTATCCCACCCCACTCTCTGACTTTCTCTACTTTCTGATTAGCTCAGATATGAGCAGACTCCTTTACCACTGCCATGTTTTCCTGCCTTGATGAGCTGTATCCCCTCAAACTGTGAGCCAAAAGGAGCCCTTCCTCCCTCAAGTTGCTTTTGCCAGGAATTTTATCAGAACAACAAGAAAAGTGACTAATACAGCACCCCTCAAAATTCTCTCCATACCACGCTGGGCCTAGTGGTCACGTCTTTAACCTCCACACGTGGGAGGCAGAGGCAGGTGGATCTCTGTGAGTTAAAGGCCAGCCTGGTCTACACAGTGAGTTCCAGGTCATCAGGGCCACACAGTGAGTCTATCTTAAAAAAGAAAAAAAAAAAGAAAAGGAAAAGAAAGAAAAGAAGAAGAAAGAGGAAAATCCTCCCAATACTCACCTTCAGGTTTCCCATCCACCCACGCTTCCCTTTCATTGTACGTTCCTCTGCACCTAACATAAAGGCGAGGGAGGAAGCACACAGGCCACTGGGCCACAGAAAAGGATGCCAGCTTGGATGGGGATTTGTTTCTTCACAGTTGGGTGGTCAGAAATAAGACATATATAATGGTGACATTCTTCTCCAAAAGTGACCCAGGGCTGTGTGTTCACAGGTGAATGACACACTGCCCCAAACACTGGAAGTATGGCATTCATAATTGTTCACACTCTCGTTTATCCACAGTCCTGTTACCTTCTCCGTTTCACACGTGCGGAGCAGAAGGCAAACAAAGGTGTGTGTGTAACCCAGCAGTGGAAGCTGGGCCTTCACTGAACCCCCTTTTCATACTAACTCAACACTCCAACTTTTGACTGCTGGCCAAATTGTTACCACCCTACCTTCTGAAAGCTCCCTGGGTACCCATTATATTTCATGGTCTCCCCCTGCTTCCTGTAGCTCCTGCCTGTTCACTGTCAAACACTTTTTTCTTTTTTTTGTAATATATATTATATATATATATATTTTTGAAATTATATATATTATTTTTGAAATTAAATTATACTTACATCGTACCCCACCTACTATTTCCTCCCTCCAATTTTTCCCATGTACCCTTTGCTCTCCATGGCTACTTTTTATTTGGTTCTCTCTCTCTCTCTCACACACACACACACACACACTCACCCACTCTCAGCATTTCTTAGCTGCCTGAAGTTCTTTGTCTAGAGTTGAGACCTTAGGAGCTTTCTCCGTCCCTGTCAGCATGTCTATTCGAATCCTTGTTCGGATTTTGTTCCAGAAGCCATATCGATAGGACTTCAGGGGTCTCATCATTTCTCTGACATTTTTAGGAAACACGATCTCACTGCATTCTCCCTGTTCCTCTGGCTCTTACATTCTTTCTGTCCCCCCCCTTAATTGTTTTTATTGAGCTATATATTTTTCTCTGCTCCCCTCCCTTCCTCCCCCCTCCCCTTCTACCCTCTCTCATGATCTCCACACTCCCAATTTACTCGAGAGATCTTGTCTTTTTCTACTTCCCATGCAGATTAGATCCATGTATATTTCTCTTAGGGTCCTCTTTGTTGTCTAGGTTCTCTGGGATTGTGAATTGTAGGCTGATTTTTCTTTGTTTTATGTCTAAACCCCACATATGAGTGACTACATATTATATTTGTCTTTCTGGGTCTGGGTTCCCTCACTCAATATGATGTTTTCTAAGCCGGGCGGTGGTGGCGCACGCCTTTAATCCCAGCACTCGGGAGGCAGAGGCAGGCGGATCGCTGTGAGTTTGAGGCCAGCCTGGTCTACAAGAGCTAGTTCCAGGACAGGAACCAAAAACTACGGAGAAACCCTATCTCGAGAAATCAAAAAAAAAAAAAATGATGTTTTCTAGCTCCATCCATTTACCCTCAAATTTCAAGGTGTCATTATTTTTTTCTGCTGTGTAGTACTCCATTGTGTAAATGTACCACATTGTCTTCATCCTTTCGTAGGTCGAGGGGCCTTTAGGTTGTTTCCAGGTTCTGGCTATGTCTGTCCCCCTTTCTACTGTGATCCCTGAGCCTTAGTGCAGGAATTGTGTGGTAGATGTATTAACTGGTCCCAAGCACCACATGGTCACTTGTTTCTCCATTTTGATTGACAGTGGCTTTCTGTAGCTGTCTCCATCTGTTGCAAAGAGACGCTTCCTTGATGAGCGATGAGGACCTTGCTTTTCTGTGGATATAAGGACAAATATTTATAATGCAGCTAGTGGTGATGCTGGTCTAGTAAAGTGGTGGTTATAGTGTCTCCTCCACGATCCATGACCTCACTGGCCTCTTGTCTTTGGCTTGGTTTCCTTCTTGTTGAGTGGGTCTTTGGTCCTACTAGAGAGCTGCTGACTACTGCCAATGAATGTATACCATTATTGGAATGGGATGATGGGATCCATAATGGTATATCATGCCATGCTGGTCATTGTTTTAGTTCTTAGGCATCATAGATGGTAGGTCAAATGGTTGCTTCCCTCTACTGGAAACTTGATGGGGAACCTCCTTTGGCCAATGGCCTTTAAGAGGCTGGACCAGGTTGGGGTGTGACTTAGGTACCAAAAAGGCGTGGTCACATCCAGCTCACTCTCTTCTTCCCACCCTCTACACCTTGATGTTGGACCCCCATTCCCATTCCATGAGTTTTCCTTTTTAATAAAGAAAAACCTTAGAATCCTCTACTTGGAGTTAGCTTGGGACTATTTGACTCATGTTCGGCATCAGAAGCTTGCATGGTGCCTTCTGGTGCTAGGGAGGCTCTCAGGTCAGAACCAGGTGGGATCCTCTGGGTCCTGTGTCTGAAGCATCTCTATCTTTTGGTACTTTTTTGTAAGACAGGTCTTATGTACCTAGACCGCCCTTGAACACCTATGTAGGCAAGGGTGATACTGAATTCTGGTCCTCCATCCCCCATTCGAGCAGTCCTGGGATTACACTACCATACCTGGTTTATGCAGTATCGGAGATCCAATCCAAAGGATAGATACTAGACGTGAACTACCAACTGAATTATATCCTCAGCCTCAGCCATTCTTTGTATCGTCTGCCAAGTACGGAGGCTGAGTCGGTGGGGAAAGCTACATCTTCTCAGCTAGCATAGTACACAGAACATAACGGGGACATACATGTTAGAGGAATGAAGGGAGAAAACACAGGGCTAGGCAAGAGTGCCTCCTACGTAAGCATGAGGACCTGAGTTCGGAGCTCCAGGTCCAGGGAGAGACTCCATTCCAAGGGAATAAGGCGGAAGAGTGGCAGATCAGTACACCAATACCCTACCAATGCACCTACGCCTGTATAACATGTACACACTTTTAAGTTTTATAAAGGGAAATATGCAATGAATTGGTCCTCTTACGGGGAAATTTGTTTCCAAAGGATTTGAGGGACACAAAGAGCGTGGCCATGAGAACCTGGAAGGTTTGGACTCTCAACCAGGCCCAGTGATGTTCACTACATTAGTTCGGAACTTTACTTCTGAAAGTAACAAAAAAAAAAAAAAAAAAAAAAAAACCCTACATGGTGGTATAAAGAAGACAAATTTCCCCTCAGAGTGTAAGCTCAGGCCGTAAGGCAGAGCAGCCAGCCCTGCCTACAATCTTAGCACTTGGACGGCAGAGACAGGGGATCCCTGGAGAGAACTGGTTAGTCCGATTGGCAGAATTGGCGAGCTCTAGGTTCAACTGAGAGACCCTGCTTCAATGCAGACAACAGAGGAGAGGAAGGTTTTCTGACATCAAACTTGGTGTCCCACGTGCACAAGCGTGCATCACACACACACGCACACGGAAGAAGGAAAGAAAAGCAGTTTGAAGACTCATTCATTGCGCCCTATACTTCACACACAACAGATCTTATTATTGCGAGACAGCCCAAATGTAAGGACCTGAGTTCAAGCCCCTAGAAAGCATGTATTAACCCCAGTGCTCCTGCCACTAGTGGGATAGGAGGGCAGTCTGGGAGGATCCCCAGTAGCTCACGGGCCAGCTAGCCTCGAACACCAGCTGTGAATTAAAGACCTTGTTTCAAACAAGTTGTTTCAAGCAAGAAGTAAATCCAAGGTTGTCCTCTGACCTGGATACACCTGTCATGGCACACATGCACCTACCCTCATACACATAGATACACATCACATAACAACAACACACATACATAAAGAGATAAAGAAAAGAAGACAAAGCTATATAATTCCAGCTACTCACTTGGCTAAGGTGGGGCAAGTCATGAATTCGCTACCAACTTGGGCAAAATTTTATATATAAACAGCTTAAAATATAAATTTAAGGGGATAAGAGGGAAAATCTGTGGTGAAGAGCTTTTCCAGTATTTTTGAGGACCTAGAGATCATCACCAGCCTCACAAAAATAAATAAATAAAACTGAAAAGCTGGGTTGTAAAAGGCCTTGCCTTCTTCCTCCGTGGTCTTGATAAGAACCTAAAACACAGCCTCCCGCTCAACATAGAAGTGCACCAGAACTCATCTTTGGACTGACTCTGGAATCAGACACAGCTCAGGAGCTAAGTGACAGCACTGATCATAGCAGCAGGAAGTGGGTGGTTTTAATCGCCCACCCAACAGTGACCCATGGAACACCCCTCACCTCTTCAGGGTGACACAAGAGGAGGACCACTTGGGGAAGAGCCACACAGGCTGGGGAGCAAGCAGGGACAGGCTACCGTGGGTCCCTTGGGAGGGGACGGTGGAAAGGAGACCTTCCTGGAACCACTCTCCACCTTTTGGCGTCAAGAAGAGAGGGGTTTGCTGGGCTCTCAGCTTCTGCCTCTGATGCCCCTGACATTGTTGGTTCTTGTGGTCTCCAATCCCTTCCTCTCTTGCAGAATCTCCTGGGCAGTTCCTGTGGGGTGGGAACTTTGCACTTCTTCATGCCAGAAGCTTTAGAGTCTTTGAGAGGGTTAGTGTAGTTTGAAAACCTACAGCCATGTCTAAAGAACCTCAGATGTACCATGGCCCCCTTTTCTAGAAAGGAGGGCATATGTACATGAATAATTACAGTTAATTTCTGGGTCTGCAGATTTAAAATTCTGGAGTAGGAGTAGGGACTCTGTGGTACAACTCTTAGTATGTTCATGGGTTTAATCCCCGACGCTGCAAAAAAAAAAAAAAAAAAAACCAGAAACAAAGAAAACCCCAAATAAATAGATGCATAGTTTCAGTGTTGAAGAAAATCCAATATTACAACAGCAAAACCTAGACAACCCCTCTGAGGAATTCTAGGTTTTCCTATCTAAACTATGACCATGGGAACATTTCAGATCGTCTGTGTGATTAACAGTAATAAGTAATGTTTAGGTCAACACACAGGCCAGGATTCACCATTACCTGACCCTCAGAACTGCCATTAGCCCCACTTTTCAGATGAGAAGACTGAGGCCTAACAGAGGTGAAATGACCCATTCAAGGTCACAAAGCCAAGAGAAGGTGGAGGCCACTGCTTCTGTGCTTTGCTGTGCAGCATTTCGGCCTTGGCATCTCCGTATGCGGAAACCACACACTAAGCTTCGCCCCCAAGCACGGAGGTCAGCCCTACGCAGTGGTGCGCCAGAATCAGCTTGGCTGGCCCAAGCACAAATTTGGGCACATCTTTCCTCATGCCTCACTTGGTCCTGTTATATCGGTAGTTTGATCAGGCTAGGAGTGTTTACACTAAGACAAGTGGCAAAGCGCTATGACACAAAGCAGAAGCAATTGTTTCCCAGAGAAGCAATTTTCTAGATATTTGCTATCTTGCCTCAGGGCCATGGGAGCAGAAGTCACCTCCCTGCTAGTAATGAAGACACAAGTCCACTGCCAGGAACTCGATGAGTGGCCTTTTGGGGAGTGTGTAGCCTCCTTCTCTAAGCCTACTGTGGGACCCGTCTCCTACGGCCCCGACCCTGTTCTAGATTCTCTACAACAGACAGACTGCTCACTGCAAGGTGGTGCTGCAGCCCAGCTCACGTGGGAAGCCCGCAGCTTAGCCCGCGCTGTGCCCCTGGACTTTGGCTATTGATAGACTACCTGGCTCTAGCTTAACCTAGCCCCCCTCTCCCTTCCAGCTTACTCTTCTGCACCTTCTGGATGCATCCAGCAATTGCTTAGCGGAGGTGGAGAAAGGGGCAGTGTGATAGTCCACTGCTCTGACTTTGTGCTTCTTCCCCCTCCAGCAAGGATTCCAGTGGCCAGGCCTCGAATGCAGCCTGCCCTAGGGTCTTCCTACTGCAGTCTCTGGGAAGAAATGAGATTATAACGATTATTGCCATTTAATAAATATTTTCTTCACAGTAAGCATGATACTAAACTCTTTCAACATATTATCTTTCTGACTCTCACAGCTATCTAGGAGATATATGCATTGTATTAAGAGGGAAATGGAGGCACAGAGAGGTTAAGTAACATGCCTGAAGTCACACAGCTAATAAACGTTAGATGAAAGATAACTGAGCCTTACCCCACAGCTCTTTCTAAGGTCTGTTATGGGGGCTGGAGAGATGGCTCAGTGGTTAATAGCATGGGCTGCTCTTCCAGAGGTCCTAGGTTCTATTCCCAGCACCCACATGGCAGCACACAATTGTCTGTAACTCTAGGATCCAATACCCTCATATAGATATATGTGTAGGCAAAACACCAATGCACATAAAATAAAAATAAATAAATTATTCTTAAGAAATGAAGAATTCTATTCTTCTACTCACAGGCTCTATGCTCAGAGCCTACATAATGTTAGAAGATGCTGCTCCAGATGCAGGAAGTGTGAGAAGAGTACCTGCCTGAGGATGCCCCACAAGGCAAAAAAGAAAGACCACTTGCTTGCCTGTGGGACAGCCAGAGCCTTGCAGAGTGCTGAGTCTCCAGTCCTGGACGGTGAGTGTCCACTGGAAATCCTTTTTGAGCACCTGCTGTATACATGTCTTTAGCATGGAAGCAGTGGAAAAGGACCAAGCCATGGTCCCAGTTCTCAAATAGCTCACTGCCCAGTGCTGTGGTCTCAGAAACAGTTATTGCCTTAGCCAGGCTGTGACAAGGAATATGGCAAGTTTAACCCAGCAGGAAGGTGCGGAAGTCATCAGAGAGGTGGCAGCTTCAGTGATGAACAGGCGTTTGATGAGTAGGAAATCAGGATAAGGGAACCAGAAAAGAAAGACCAGTGATATCTAAGCCAAGGAGGCAGGACAGATGGTGTCCCGTTCTTTGACAGACACTCAGGAGCTATCAACAGTCCCTTGAGCAGAGGACTGACAAAATGGGATCGAATATCGAGAGGCAGGAATTTGGAGTTCCAGTGGCTCAGAGAGATGTGAGCTGGTCACAGTCCAAAACCACAGAGCAGGCAAGGAAAGGATGGTTCTGGGAGAACGAAGGAAGTCCGGAGGACTGTGCTGGGAGAGGGACGGTAGCTGGAGAGGAAGCGAAGGCCAAGCTGCCTTGGGAATCGAGAGACCCCAGACACAGCTACTCCTATCAGTCCAGTTTCTCCCTCAGGTCATGGTATGTGGAGCTGAAGTTATGTGTGGGTGTGAACTGCCAGTGTGGGTGCTGAGAACGAAGCCAAGGTTCTCTGCAAAAGCAGTATGCTTTGTAACTGCTGGGACATTTCTCCAGCCCTGATAGTGATACTTTGAGACAGGGTCTCACTCTGTAGCCTAGACTGGTCTAGAACTCATGCATAGCTCAAACTGGCCTTAAACTGGCCTTAAACTCGTTGAAATCCTCCTGCCTTGACTTCTTTTTGTAAAAATATATATATATTTATTTATTTATTGTGTATACAATATTCTGTCTGTGTGTATGCCTGCAGGCCAGAAGAGGGCACCAGACCTCATTATAGATGGTTGTGAGCCACCATGTGGTTGGTGAGAATTGAACTCAGGACCTTTGGAAGAGCAGGCAATGCTCTTACCCTCTGAGCCATCTCTCCAGTCCCCTACCTTGACTTCTTGGGTTGAGATTCCTTCCAGGCGTGAGCCCCTATGCTTAGTTTGGAGGTGTTGAGTTCTGATGCCTCCGTGAGGTCGAAACTGGAGATGTACACTTGAAAGCTCTGTCGGGAAAGAGAGAGCTGAAGCCGTGTGAGGGTCATCTGTCCCCAGGGACAGAAGAAAGCTGAACTAGACTGTTAGGCGGGAGGATCTCACAGCTTGTACTCTAACCTACAGGTACCACCCACATATCCCAGAGCACGCTCACCTCACACCGGTCATCACACTGTGAAGACGCCCAGCAAACATGTCGGGATGGCCAGCTTCCCGCCCCTATCAAGGCCCCATTTACTGCCAGACTGGAGCAAAAAAGGTCCCAGCACTTCCTTTCCTGCTTTGGAGCCACTCCCCCTCCCCATCCCACCCCTGCCTTCCTACCACACCACAGCCCAATTGGAGATTAAAGATCAAAATAAATTCTGGTGTTCTAAAGTCATGAAACCTGAGGGTCTATACTTGTGACAAGAGATAACTGATGGGGACCAGAATCTCATTTCTCACTCCAGAAAACACTCCAACCCACAGAGAAGAGATACCCTGGGCTGACCCCACCCACTGTAGACCCTGGCCTGCCTTCCTCCCGATCACCCTCCCCCCAGCAGCCCTATCAAACTGTTGCTCAACTCCTAGGTCCCCACTCCACCTCGCTGCTTAGACTCACCTTGGGGTAGGTATCTCATGGCCCCCACTAATCTCCACCCCCCAGGAGCCAGGGGTTGGAGATTCTGGGACCAAAGACTTCAAGGTCTTTGTGCTCCCAGAAGCACAACTGACTTTCATTTGAGATACTAGGTGAGGTCCAAATGTCAGATCTAGAGAGGCGGAGTGATGGCAGCCCAGAGGACCCGAAGTGAGAGGGGACGTGGGGGCATCACGGGCGATGGAGATAAGTGCTGAGACTCTGACTTAGAGAATACACCCAACTCAGCAGGCGCTATGGGGTGCTATGCAGGGTTATGTAGCCAAAGCATTACCAGGGTGCTAGGATATGGGGGCGGCCCTGTGGGCATTGAGTAGGAGGAAAAGTGTCAAAACTGTGTTCTGGAATCCGTGGGTCTTTGTGTGAATGTGGCAATAGTGTTTGTGTCTGGGCATGGAGCGTGACTGCAGTGAACGGGTGTGCTGCTTGCCTTGGGACAGACCCAAGTAACACTGTGTGTGCATGCGGGGGGGGGGGGGCAGGGGGGTACACGCGAGTGCATGCGTGCATCCATGTCTCTGTGTGTGTGTGATTATTTCTGGGTTAGAATATGTCTTTACTATCATCGAGAGAGGGCAGAAAGTCTAAGATGCAGGGACCGTGTTTTGGGGAGCACACACCATGTTCCCACCCCACATCTCAGAAGGCCTTAACAGAGGCCTCTTTGGACGGAGCCTGGAGAGGAAGCAGAGGAGTCCTAAGCTGCAGCCTTCCATCATAGCTCTGAGGCGCCCCCTCCTGGAAACTGGAGGGTCTTCCAAGCCCGCGGAAGGCTAGTTCAGAGCTAGGGGTGCGAGGGAGACTGCCCGTCAAACAGCTAACGTTCGGATTGGCTGGTAGATCAATTAAGCAGCCAATAGACTGAAGATGGGGCTGCCACCTCAGAGATCTTTATCCCCAGCAACACTAAGCCCAAGGGGGCCCAAAGAACGTGTTCAGGAAGGGCTGATGGATGAGCAGAGGGCTAGAGAGATACAGGGTGATTAAGTAACTGAGTGCCTAGCCAAAAATCCAGGCTCAGCTAGTGACCAAAGAGTCAAGTAAGTGACAAGAGGTTGGGAAACTGAGTGACTGAGATTGCCTGGGAAGGTGTGTGACAATTCAGGAAGTACTGGGATCTGCACTGCCGAGACAGTGATCATCTGCGTGGATCCAGTGGCTGACCTCTGTTCTGAAAGGGCAGCGATAGAGTCTGGGTTCAGACTGCATGATGCACACACTTGAACGCCAGCCCTCAAGCTCAGAAGTAATACATAGACCTCCTTTGGATGACACCCCCTCTTCTGCAGGGTTTTCGAGGGTTGCGGTTACTCTCTACGGCCCCGACCTGTCTTAGGGAATCGCTTCACAAGTATCCCCTCTTCCTAAAGGGCCGGCATCGAAGATGCTGCCTTGCAGCCCCCTGGATTCCCTTGAGGCTTCCCAGGGAGAGCTAGTTCCAGTGCTCTGATACTAATGAACAGAGCCCATTCCGGGCCACAGGCTCAGTCCCAGATCCAGAAGCTGGCAGCCTGAGGATGTGTCCTTCTCTTGAGCCAACAGTCAGGTCTGCGTCAGCATTGTCTGTATCAGGCAGGTACTGTGTACAGCTAGGGCTTACTTCCTGCATTCTAATTCCAGCTCTGGGACCTTGACCACTCAGCCCCCGAGCCTCAGTTTTCCCCATCCATAATCTAAGATGATAACAATGGTCCCAACCTTGTGGAGTAAGAGGTGCGAGCAGGTGTCAAGAGCTCAATGCCCTGTGTGTATTCTAAACATGTGAACAGTCGCTTGAACTGCATGGTTCCTAATCTGCAGCTTGGAAGGGGACACATGGCCCTGTCTTCCACCTCACAAGCCTCCTTCCTATCCCCACACGGACGAGACGATGACCACCACCTGGTGGTTCTGAGACTGGGGGACGTAAAGGGATGGCCTTGTGCCAGGCACTGCTGCAGTCCCCATCACCCACCTCCCACCCACAGGTCCCCAGAGTCCCCTACACTCACCTCTCTTGCCCCACGTGCAGAGCCAAGTGCCTAGACACAGTGCCTTGTACACCATGCCTGCAGACAGCTCCTTACAGAGAACAAAGGATCATGGGCCAACAGTGACATTTGTCCCCATGCTCTCCCCGGCTCCTTGAGTGTCACTCTTTTGCCTGTTTATGGTGATCGTCCCTTGCAACAAAACCACTTCACTGTCTAAATAATAAGGTAATTTGTTACAGCTAATTACTTGAGGATTTCCTTCATCTCAGGGAAAAAGGTCCACCCAGATCCCTGCCCCATCTTGATCTCACGTTCCCAAAGATCCCCTCAATGTATTCTGGATCATAGATTAGTGGGGAGCCAAGCATGGTCCGTGCTGGGCAGAACTGCTCAAATCCATCCCGGCTACGTGAAGCAGTGATTTATTGTGACATGGAGTGTGGGACATTTCCCCAGCTTTTGTGATTGTGGTAATGAAGCCGTAAACCAAATAGCATGAAATGAGGCAAGGCCTTACAATTTAATCAGCTCGTAAACAGATCTACTGCATCAAGCAAATGACATTATTATCCATCCGAAGTAAATCATGCTAATCTCGGGAGATAAAATCAACATCGTTAATGGTCACATGTCATATTCATCAACACTAAACCATCCCCTTTGACAGATTAATCCTAACTACAGCTCCCAGGATGTATGGTAATAGGTCTTGTAGCATGCATTTCGCTCCGCGCCAGGCTAACCAGCACTCTTAGGCTGCTATTACAAATAATTTTTTTATTGATTTACATATTTTAAAATGCATTTAAGGTGAGGCACCATTAAAAACCCTGTCACCCACCCATATTTCTTCCCTGCATTCCGAGACTTTATTAATAGGAGCGGGAAGACAAACATAGTAAGCCTTATAAATACTTTGTATAGGGCACTGTTATGGGCAATTAAGACGGGTACTGGGGTGTGGGAGGGGCACAGGGACAGGTGAGAAACAAGAGGAAGCATAGGAAATGGGAACCCTTTTGTGGTTTGGGTATTGAGGGGAATATCCTCCTTCTGTTTCCTGCCAGGAAAAGCAGGATAAATGTGCCCCCAAATCCAGCCCCAGGGTCTTCTCTCTCCCCCACGTCTCTCACATCCTGCCTCCGCCATGTCAACGCAGACCATGGTATGTGTGTCTTAAGACGTCAGTCTGTGTAGCGTGGCTCCTGACTTCAGATGGCAAACGTACTTATTTATCATGAGGCTGACCTAGGATGAATGCTCCCTAGGAAGTGTCCACTATTCAAAATGTCACTTCCCCTCCACAGGCCGTGCGTTACAGTGACAGGCATACTTTCAGAGGCCTCTGAGTGGCCAGGATGGATGGGGGGCTGCCATGCAGGCATGGTGCCTGAGCAGAAGCAGTGAGGAAATAAGGGAAGGATGGATGCTGGTACTCAAGTGACCTGTCCCCTCCACAAAGGGACACAGAAGCAGCAGAAGTCAGGGTGGCTGCAAGAAATTTCCTCTGGAGACTCACGGGGCCATGGGGCTTGTTGGCAAACAGACAGACACCTACTATGGGAAGCCTGCCACCCTTCTGATGGACATATTTGCAGGGCTTCCTATGCACCTGAAGGGCTGAGAGAAGAAGGGGGGGGAAGAAGGGGTGTCTTCTGAACCACAGGAGAGAAGTCACCAGTGGTCAGACAGATGTGGCACTGCACAATAGTACCCCTAGGAGGTATGTATGCAGGACAGGGACCGTGGGGGTCTCTATTTCTTCATGACTCATGGTCACACCAACCGGAATAGCAGTCCAGGAAAGAGGGCTGGGGAAGGAGTACAGTCCTCTGGCTGCTGGGAAGAGGTGGTGTGTTTAATTGATGCAGCAGGAGCCTGAAACACTCCCATGCCCAGGCCTGTGCTTTGTAAACCTGCATCCATTGATTAGACCAACTAATGAAATGAGGCAGAGTAAATTGGCTCAGGATTGAGGTGGCATCCAGTCGAGCTGCAGCCCACTGTGCTCTAAAGATTTTGCACCCTGGGTTTCTTGGACCCTTTCTGAGAACTCTGGATTGTTGCATCTCTTTTGGGGTCCCTGGGGTGTTTTGGGGTGTAAGTGCTGCTACATACACACAGCTCACCTCCCCACTTCTAGCCAGTCCGTGCCATGCCTAAGCAGTGGATCTACCCCCGATCACTGCTACTGCTGGGTTCAGTTTAGACCAAATGGCTATGCCTTCCAAACAAGAGGGGAGGGACCCTAGGTCCTCCAGGAACTTGGAGCGGTGTCTCCAGAACCCAGTGGATTAGACACCAACCCATCACCTTATGTGAGGAACAGCTGTGATAAAATGATGACCAAGAACAGTAGGTGATCCGGTTTGAACAAAGGGGCAGAGGATCGATGCTCCAAAGTCATGGCCTGTTTTGTGGCTCCTTTAACTACAACATTATATATTATATGCAAATCAGAGCACCAACTTAAGACTGCTTTTCATGTCAAGAGGTTACTTTGAGCCTATACGTTATATTTTCCAGATCTTGGACAGTAACATTTTTCTTTTTAGCACGAAGTTGCTCATGGTTCATCTGAGACTCTTTTAAATTGCGGCTTTCAGAGAAATAACAATGGAAAATGACATGATGATATATGGCCCCATCCGGCAGACCCGGGCTGCAACAGCCACAAACGCCACCAAACCTCTGGGAATGAAGCGGTCTCCGGAGCGCCATTGTGCGATTGTCCTAACCGGATCATTTTTAATTAGTTGCAATTAATTTCAAGTGACAGCGTCCTGCAGTATCAAGTCAGAGCTGCCCTGGTACCTGGGTGGGGTTATTAGGGACAGACGGTGGGTGAGAGAAGCCAGGAGGAGGTCCTGTCACCAAGCTCTTACCATGTGGGGGGCAGAGGTCTGTCATCTCCTAAGTCGGAGGGGAGAGCTGATTCCTAACGAAGCAATTGTTCTGGTGCCTTCTGGGCTGTGTGTGGGCCTCGCTAGGTGGGTACTTATTATGCACAGCATGGCAGCCAACTGTGGAAAATGATCTCACTTTGGGCACACAATTAGTTTTCCTTCATTTTGCAGAAGCAGCTCCTGAGATGAGGAGGTGAGCAGGCAGTTTATTTGGGAATTGACCCCAGGAGTGAGGGAGTGGGCAGGATCCAGGGCACAGAGGGGTTGAAGAACCTGCCTGCTGTTACCTAACCACTTCGTGCTGTATATATGTGGCCTGAGTTCAAAGAAATCCCGATGACAAAGACACTGACCCTAAAAAACTGAACACCTGCATTTCCACTGGGTTTTATTCACACTTCCCTTGAATTAAAACATACATACACACATGCACACACACACATACACACACATGCACACACACACATGCACACACACATACACACATGCGCATGCACACACACGCATGCACACACTCAAGCACAACTAAAAATGCAGTAAGTCAGGTGTGGATGAGCTAGCCCCAAAATTTTGAGCACGGAAGAGTGGCCCCAATTTCTCATCTGTCTTGTGGCATAATGGGTGGGGAAAGATGGCCTCACTCCCCACCCCAGCCCATCAACATTTGGGAAAGGCGGGAGAGTTGGCCCGGTGGTGATAAGAGCAGGAGAATTATCCCTGACTCCCACCAACTGCCAAACTCAGGAGAGCAGGCCCTGCACCCCACCAGGGCAGTGCAACAGATCCAACCCTGTTAGTAGAGGTGGAGGTGAGCCAGCCCCAAAATCATGATACGACAGCTGTCTCCATTCCCCATCTGGCAGACCAACCCTGCAGCTATCCAGGTCCACCCCATCTATGATCTGCTGGAGCACATGACGCGAGCTGACACACAGACCCAAAGCTGCAGCATCTCCACAACACAGGATGGCAGCAGGATGTCCAGGAAGAGTCCTAGTGGAGGCCTAGCATCAAATGTGTAGGGGTCTTGAATCGGACCAGTGACTTTGCCCAGGTGAGCTGCAAGGGCCACATTCCCAAGTGCTGCAGGTGGTGAGGGGCAGGGACAGTTCTCCAGTTCTTATGACCTCAGTGGCAGCTCTCCCAACTGCCTCAGGAGGTGGTGATGGGGGAGGGCGTCTCTCCTTCACCAACACCACCATATGACAGACAGATGGGGGCAGAGCCAGACCCCACGCTTGCATTCTCTAGGTCAGTTTACCTGCACCTGTATCAACAGGGTAAGCTCTACTGTGCTGCCCAGGCAAGCACAGGGCCTGCTTTCCAGAGAGCTGCAACTGGATGGGGAAGGTAAAAATTATTTATTTATATGTATGTGTGCATGTGTGTGTGTGTGTGTGTGTGTGTGCGCGCGCGCGTGCAGTTGCAGAAGGAAGCCAGAAGAGGGCAGTAGATCCCCTAGATCAGAGTTTCAGGTAGCTGTGAGCTGTCAAACCAGTGTTGGGAACTGAACTCTGGTCTCCTGCAAGAAGATTACTCACATTTAATCACTGGACTATCTTTCCAGGCCCTGACTCTTCACTTCTCTTTTAAAAAACTAAATAGAGTTGTGGTGGCACATCCCTCTGTAATTGAAACAGAAGAGCGGGAGTTCAAGGCCTGCCTCAGCTATGCAGTGATCCTGAGACCGGCCCCCATTCCTTAAGACCTCATCTCCAAACAAAAACTTGAATAAATAGTAATTGCCATTTGGGAAACTCCTAGAAATATAGAGGTCCGGCATCACTTCCCTCCATCTAGCCTCAGGTTGGGCAAAAGGGACTCTGTCCAGAGATATATGCCCATGGCCACACTTCATGTACATCCCCTGAGAGGCACTGACTTCCGCTTACCTACCTTTGACAGTGCTGCCCGCCCCCTGCACCACAAAACCCCCTAACTGTGAGACACCAGTGCTCTCCTCCCTGATACAGAGAGGAAGTTGCCAAGGCCCAGAATTCTCTATACTGGCAGGATTTCAGCTGTGACCCCCAGCCCGTGTGGGCCCCTTTTATGACCAGGTTCTCTCACATCCCATTTACCATCTCCGAATGGAAGGCAGAGATAATATAACCAACTTATCCACATAAATTTTTGAAATCGATATATTGACCCCACTATAATATAAAGGAGAAATTAAAGGAAAGTGAGGTCTAATGGGATAATATATATTTCGATATGTAAATGCTCAAAAATGATGAGGAAGTGAAGCGCCACACATACATCTACCACCTCTCCAGGGGACAGGTTCAGTGACACATGGTCTTCCATGGGGCTCCATGGTAGGTTCTGAGCCGGAGAGGGGTAATGTTTCCACCACACAGACACTCACTCACACACACACACTTTCCCAGGGGTTTCTTCTCTGGGAAATTCAGGATCTCTTTGCAGTCAAGTAAATATTCGTTGTGCCCTCATGTCAAATAGAGCCTGGTTCAGAGCTGGGTCACTGTAGCAGGTTTTCTCACTAGGCTCATGCCAACCCTACCCAGCCTCTGAGCATTCTGCAAGCTGCCCACCACACAGCTCTCTACCCCATCACTAAAGCAGATGTGCCCCTGTAGGGCAGGTGGAGAACCAGAGACCTGGCTGACGACATAAACACAGGTACACCAAGCAGAGATGTTAAGTGATCATCCATCTTTTGGCAGTAGCCTTGAATAAAAGAGGCAGAAGACAACCCCAAGCCAGGACCCTACAGAGAATCACTAGTACCCAAAATCACATCATTCCCCCAAGGCCTAGCCCCAGGGGTTGTTTCAGCCAAGATGGGTGAAGTCACAAAGGACCTGTGATACAATATCAACAGTCCAGTTCAGTTCACATCCCAGCCCCGTCTCCCTAACAGGTACTGTCCTTAAACCTGGTTGTGGGGATGGCCTCCCTGTTCCTATTCTGGACTGTGAGAGTCTGGGTGGGGCAGTAAATGACAGAAAAAGTGTGAGTGTGTGTCTGCATTCTGTATGTGAGCATGCACACACATACGCAAATGCACACACACACACACACAGACACTGTTGTTGCAGCAGCTGCTACTGATGGCTGGCCCAACACAGGCATTTAAAGGTCTGATTGTAGCTTTCACACCAGAGTGGGGACTTGCCCAAGGCTGGGGGGGAGCAGCAGCTAAGCAGGATTGAAGAGCCTGACTCTGAGATTTCACTTTGATTAATATCAGGTAGGGAAGCAGAAAGGGGAAGCCCTGATTCCCTGCTGAAGCTGAAGAGTGTTTTTCCCCTACCCTCACACAAGGCCTGATTCTAATGTCTTCTGATGGGACAAATTGGTGAGTGCAACTATTAGCTGGGTGACATCAAAAAGCATTAATCTCTGGTTCCCGAGCAAGACCAGCACCGCATTAGTGCCGTGCACCCAGTCATTATTAAGACTTTAGCCCAAGGGTGTAATAAATGTTTTATGGCATGCAAACCAAGGTAATGGAATGCAAATCCCATAATATAGCCATACATTTGTTTTCTAATGGAGCAAATGATGATGTATTTTATCTGAGAGGAGCTGCCAATAGGGCCTGTTTGGGAAACATGAAGTTTGAGACCCAAAGGATGGGTGGGTGGCCCTATTCCGCTTATCTGGGGGCCTGGGGTGGGCAACGGCGGGGGCCCATGGTCAAGCTTTCCCTGCACACAAACTGCTTCCAGATAATCCATCGTTCCTGTTCTCATACCCCTGACTGACTGCCTTTTGGGACATACATTGAACATTCTGAGGCTTAATTACATCCCCTTTGCAGAGTAGCCCCCCTCCCAAGAGTCCCCACCCCCAGCCAGAGCTGCATACCAATAAGCATTCAGCACATATTGGCTTTCCAAAAAATATGGCCGTATTAAGGTGTGAGATGTTAATGGGCTGGAGGGTCGCGGGGCTGTTTCTCCAATGGAGTTAGGCCTTGGCATCGGTACTGTTTGTATTAAGCAGTCAACATTGCTCAGTTGCAGCCCTGAGGCTGAGGGGAGACTGGACTGGCTACCCCAGGCTGTGACTGCCTGGAAAGGGTAAGTCACTGTTAAAGCTGCTGCAGACAGGAAGTCTGAGCTCCCTGCAGTGGTCACAGGGCCTCTTCATCCCCAAGAATGCCCCCCTTTTAGTCCAGGTACATAGTATCTAGCTGGTAGTGGGGTTACCAGCCCCCCTGGAACTAACCTAGATGCTTGGAGACATGTTCTACAGTTAAATGAATGGGGGCATTAAGGAGACCAAGTCCAAGCTTCCCCTGTCTCCAAGGAACCTGTGTTCCAATTAGAGGAAAAGAAATTAGAAATTAGGGGCTGAAAGATTGTTCAGTCAGTAAAGTGTTTGCCTTGCAAGTGTGAGGACCCAAGTTCAATCCCAAGAGCTCATGTACAAAGCTAGGCATAGATCTTTATCTTTAGTCTCAGACCTAGTGGGGAGGATAGAGACAGAGGGAGCCTGGGGCTTGCTGGCCAGGCAGAGTAGCCTTCTTAGAAAGCTTCAGGTTCAGTGAGAGACCCTGTCTCAAAATAATAATAATGAAGGAGGAGGAGGAAGAGGAAGAAAGAAGAAGAAGAAGAAGAAGAAGAAGAAGAAGAAGAAGAAGAAGAAGAAGAAGAAGAAGAAGAAGAAGAAGAAGAAGAAGAAGAAGAAGGGAAGGAAGGAAGGAAGGAAGGAAGGAAGGAAGGAAGGAAGGAAGGAAGGAAGGAAGGAAGGAAGAAGAGGTGAGGTGGGATCTAGCCTCCACACATGCATGCCCACACACACATAAGAAGTAAACCAGGTAGATGGCCTACGGGTTACACAATGGGAACAAGTTTTTTTGCAGACTTTGTAGATTTCCTATAAAAAAGACACCATGCCCATGGCAACTCTTATAAAGAAAACAATTAGGACCTGCTTACAGTTTCAGAGGTTCAGTCCATTATCACTATGACAGGGAGCATGGCGGCCTGCAGGTAGATGTAATTAATGCATTTGCTGAGGAAGAGGAAGGAGATGAAAATGTCAGTGGAGGAGTCTTGATGGAGAGGTTGCTGTGGGGTGAACATTGAAGACTCCTTTAAAGCTAGAGACACGGGATTTGGCTGCTCCCTAAGAGCTTGTAGTAAGCATCCAGATCACACTGTTGTTTGTTTTCACATTCCGACACAGTGGCTCCCGGTTCCCAGAGGGATCTAGAGTTGGCCGACAGCAGCTCTGAGCAGATAGACCCCCTGTTCTGATGGAACAACAGTAACAATCACACAGTTCATTGAGAACTTTGCGGCTGCATTTCCTCTTCCAGTGGCCCTACCAGGAAGTATTTTCATGATTCCTCCTAAGGAAAATGTCCCCAAGTGGGACTCATCTAGGCAGTTAGAGGCTGGGCTGTACCTGGGCCTCTCTCCTCCAGAGCCCTTCTTACACTGTCTGCCTCTCTAGATCCAGCTGACAAGAGAGAAAAGCGTATGTTACACTTGACAGACACAAGACATTGGTACTAAGGAGAGTGTGCTCCGACTTCAGGCCTTGACTCTATTCTGCACCCCAGCAAACAGAGCTATGTCTTTATGTGGTGGTTTGAAAGAAAATCGCCCCCAAAGGGAACAGCACTATTAGGAGGTATGGCCTTGTTGGAGGAAGTGTGTCACGGTGGGGCCAGGCTTTAAGGTCTCTTTTTCTCAAGCTTCCCTCAGTCAACTTCCTGTGGCCTGAAAGGTACAGGACTCTCAGCTCCAGCACCACATCTGCCTGCAGGCCGCCATGCTCCCTGTCATAACAATGGACTGAATCTCTGAAACTGTAAGCAAATCCCAATTAAATGTTTTCTTTATAAGAGTTGCCATGCTAATGCTGTCTTTTTGCAGCAATATCAAAACCCAAACTAAGACACCTTAGAAATGGTATCCCCCAAATCAAGTACCAGTCTTTGCCCTTCTACCAGCTGTGCCTAAGAAGCACACACTTGCATCCTCAGGCAAGCCCCACCATGGATGAGCACAAACGGGGAACAGTACCGCTGACACCACAAATGGATCCCGCCATCACTCCATGTGAACTTTCTCTGTTGATTTTGTTTCTCTGTGCTCAGCTTAGCAGAAAGGCTCTTCAGAAAGCCAGGTGTGATGGCACATTACTTTAATCCCAGCAGAGGCAGAGGCAGGAAGATCTCTTAGTTTGAGGGCAACTTGGTCTACAGAGCATGTTCCAGGACAACCAAGGCTACACAGACAAACCCTGTCTCGGATTCAGGTTCATTGCCATTTAAGGACACTGGCTGGGATGAGTTGCATCAGGCTCTCTACTCTGACTGGCTTGTTAAAATCCCAGAAAAGGTCTTGGTAAAACATAATCTTCTAAAGTCCAAAATGTGATCCATGAAGAATGGGGAAATACCAGCAATCAATTATGAATTTTTCAGGCTGGCCTGGAGACAGATAGCAATGGGCCCCAGCAGCCTGAAAGGACTGCCCAGGGCTAGGAAGAAGACTGGGGTGCATTTAAGGAGGCACTTGCTCTCAGAAGCTCAAAGATATAGGCCTTAAAAAGGAATGTCCCTTTGGAATGGTTCATTTTCATTGTCTCTATGATTGGATTTGAAGTTGCCTAGGAGACACACTTGTGGACATGTCTGTGAAAGTACTTTTGGAGAGGTTTAACTGACGAGGGAAGGCCTGCACTGAACAGAGACAGTCCTGTGGACTAGGAACAGACCACGTGAAGTGGGAATCAGGGAAAAAGTAAGCTGAAGACAGGCACTCACCTCTCTCTGCCTCCTGACTGCTGGCCCAATGTGGCCAGTCCCTCATATTGTGGCCTCCTCACCCCGATAGATTCAAACCATGATATGGCATAAGCCTCCCTTCCTCGAATTACAGTTATCAGCCCCAACTTATGTTCTGGGCACCCCTCTTGGCCAGACCTTGACCCTAAAAATGTCCCGACTATTACAAGTGGGAAAGGAAGAGGTAGCCCATAATTCACTGTGGTTAACTCTCACTCTTCTGCCTTGAAGCTAAATCACTAGCAATAGGAAGGAGCCTCACTTGAGAAAACACCTCCATAAGATGGGGTTGTGGGCAAGCCTGTAGGGCATTTTCTCAACTAGTGATTGATGGGGAAGGGCCCAGCCCATTGTGGTGTGGCCATCCCCTGGGCAGGTGGTCCTAGTTTATAAGAAAGCAGGCTGAGCAAACCATGTGGAGCAAGCCAGGAAGCAGCTCCCCTCATGAACTCTGCCTCAGCTCCTGCCTTCAGGTTTCCGCCCTGTTTGAGTTCCTGTCCTGACTGCCTTCGCTGATGAATGGTGATGTGGAAGTATAAGGCAAATCAACCCTTTCTTCGCCAGGTTACTTTGGTTATGGTATCTTATCACAATGGGAAGTCTGACCAGCTCAGGTCCTATAGCATCTTTACCGGGTTCCCCTGATTTGTGAGCATCCTCTGTAGGCCTTGCTAAGATTCTTTTTGCTCATCTTTGTTCCACAGCCTTCTTTGAGAAGGCTCATGCTTGATCTTCACTCAGGAAGAAACTGCTGACGTTATGAAAGAATGAATGAAGGCCTGTGCTGGGGCCCCAACTTTTTATTAACTGTGAGGTTAAAAGCTATCAAGGGTCACGGGCACTGCAAAGGGGCACGGGGAGTGAGTCCATTAACACCTGCCTTTTTATTTCCAAATCGAACTGTTGCATGAGGTTTGGGGTGATGTAAGCACTCGGCAGGATTGGCCAGGATTTACGAGGCAGGGGTTGTGGAGTGGGGTCTGAGCAGACAGCTGGTGAGAGGCACTTACCCTAACTGCCCTCTCTTGAACAACTCCCGAAAATAATGCTTGTAAGACATGAAGGCAACTTGGCAGTCAAACCATCCCTCTTCGCCCAGGCTGGGTCTGGTTGAGTCACTTTTTCCTGGGCCAGTAGAGAAGGGTGCCCTGGTCAGGCACGGCTTGGTGCTGCGAGAGGAAGGGGAAGGAATGTTGGACCGTAGAGACTGAAGAATGGCCTGGACGGATCACTGGCTCTGCCTTGGGTCCGGAGAACAGGGGCACGGCCCATCAGAACCCTCTCAGGTGGATTTACTCTGCACGGAGAGTGTCGTTAGCCAGCACGGAGCCCATCTGTGCATGTCAGGTTTTTATCCCCATCTAACGTAAGAGGGATGAGCCTCTACTGGAAGTTCCTGGAAAGGTGGCTGCGCAGCAGGGACTCACCAGCCACTATAGGGCATGAGGGGAGGGAGGGGGAGAAGGAGGTAGGGCAGCCTTCCCTCCGAGCCTTCCCACCAGCACTTGGGTCTGAATGATGAATTTCCAACTGGGTCATTAAATGCTGATTACAGTACCGGAGGAAAGAACAGGAAGGAAAAACAATATCAAGCGCTGTACATACGTACACGCCCCCACTCCAGGCCCCCCTCCCTATTCTCGAGCTTCCTCGGAGTTCGTTCCAAGCCCCCATTGGAAATGCTATAAAAGGCCAGGTTAATTAAGTCCTGTATATTACCAGTACAAACACTTCCAACTTTATTCTGGCGGCTCCGTGAGTGAGGAGGACAGGGCCAGGCAAGGGCCAGGCAGTTCTGGGTAATAAAACAGAAGACTCAATTACCTTGTACATTTGCAGTTTTTATAAAAATCATTTAAATCCCTTCCAATGAAAACCACAGCAGAGAAGGCTCAGGATCCTGAAACCCAGAGAGAACCCCAGGATGTAGGGACTGGAGCATGGCCACAGACCTCAAGACCATCCTTGCCACCTCCCTTGTGCCCTGGGAAGGAGTCTTTGAGAGATGAAGGGGAAACGACTCTCCAACTCAGCACTGAGCACCCATGGGACAGCACCCACAGGGTCTGGGGCACCATGCTCATGGTTCAGCTGCTCACGCAGGCAGGCATTATCCGCATTTGCAGGTGACAAGACTGAGAACACAAAGGGAACCTTTGCTTAAGCAAAGGAGATCCATGCCCCAGGTCTGCGTGGCTCCTGTCTGATCCTAACCTCTCACTGGAAGTTTCTAGGCTGCCATCTGCATATCATGTGCCTATGGGCAGAGCAGGCTCCAGAGAACATGCACCTAGAACTCCGAATCCGGCCTTCACCTAGCTGGATGCCTTTAGGCAAATGGCTTGACCTCTCTGAACCTTAGAGAAGTAACTCCCTTCATCAGCCTTGCTCACACAGCATTGTTTGGAGGCCTAAATGAGAAAGCTGTGTAAAATGCTCAGTGCAGAAAACAGTTTGTGGCTGCTGAAATGAGAATGGCCCCCATATGCTCCTATGTCTGAGTATTTGGTCCCTAGTTAGTGGAACTGTTTGGGAAGGATTAGGGCGTGTAGCTTTGTTGGAGGGGGTGTGTTGCTAGGGGGGCTGCTTTGAGGTTGCAAAAGACTCATGCCATTCCCAATATGCTTTCTGCTTGTGGATCAAGATGTGAGCTCTCAGCTGTTTCTGCCTCTGCTCTGCCATCAGGGACTCTAATCTTCTGGATCTATAGGCCCAATCAAATACTTTCTTTTATTAATTGTCTTGGTCATGAGGTTTTGTTACAGCATTTGAAATGTAACTAAGACCCTGTTCGATATGCATACTCTTTAGGGAATGGAAATACAAAAGGTTGGGACAATGGATGGACATTAAAGTAGTTCCTGTGCAATTGTAAGGACCTGACTTCAGACCCTAAAGCACATAAAAGTTAGGGGAGGTGGTACGTGCCTGTAACCCCAACTCTAAGGGTCCAGAGACAGAACCCCCGGGGCTTAATGGCTAGGCAACTTGGCTGAATTGATGAATTCCAGATTCAGTGAAAGACTTTTTCTCCAATAAATAAATGAAGCAATTAAGGAAGACACTTGAAGCTGATCTCCTGCCTTCACAAGTGTAATGGGTGTAATAACCAGACTAGCTTAATATGAAACAGCAAATTTTAATGAGGGAATAGCTTACAGCACCAGAGATCCAGCGATGAGCAGGAAATACAAAAAAAAAAAAAAAAGAGAGAGACCGGCAGGGCTCACGCTCGCCAGATTTATACGTATACATTAGCCCACAAAGGCTATCATTGGTGTTTTTTATTTTAGCCATTCTGACAGGTGTAAGATGGTATCTTAAAGTTGTCTTGATTTGCATTTCCCTGATCGCTAAGGAAGTTGAGCATGACCTTAAATGTCTTTTGGCCATTCGAACTTCTTCTGTTGAGAATTCTCTGTTCAACTCAGTGCCCCATTTTTTAATTGGGTTGATTAGCCCTTTACGGTCTAGTTTCTTGAGTTCTTTATACATTTTGGAGATCAGACCTTTGTCTGTTGCGGGGTTGGTGAAGATCTTCTCCCAGTCAGTGGGTTGCCTTTCTGTCTTAGTGACAGTGTCCTTTGCTTTACAGAAGCTTCTCAGTCTCAGGAGGTCCCATTTATTCAATGATGCTCTTAATGTCTGTGCTGCTGGGGTTATATGTAGGAAGTGGTCTCCTGTGCCCATGTGTTGTAGAGTACTTCCCACTTTCTCTTCTATCAGGTTCAGTGTATTTGGACTGATATCGAGGTCTTTAATCCATTTGGACTTGAGTTTTGAGCATGGTGATAGATATGGATCTATTTTCATTCTTCTACAGATTGACATCCAGTTTTGCCAGCACAATTTGTTGAAGATGCTCTCTTTTTTCCATTGTATACTTCTAGCTCCTTTATCAAAAATCAGGTGTTCATAGGTTTGTGGGTTAAAGCCAGGGTCTTCTAATCGATTCCATTGGTCGACTTCTCTGTTTCTATGCCAATACCAAGTTAACAATGCCCATAAATAGTCTCAAGTTCCTCCTTGTTCCTTGCAAGTTGAGAACACAGATAAATGTTTCTAATCAAAAATAAAAATAAAACAAAAGTTTCTAATCAAAAAAAACATTAGCCCCAGGTGAACACGCCCCCAAAATGGGCAGGGCTAACCCTACATCCCCCTTTTTGTCTAAATAAGACAGAACTAAACCAAATACAACTATATACAATAGTAACAAATAATAAATATATCTCAAGGAGTCTAAATAATGTAGAGAGTAACTACAATTATATAATCTTCAACTCCATCAAAGATCTGAGAAAGGAATTAATATTACTTAACAAACGAGAGATATCCAAAATGAGCAACAATTGACAGAGACAACTGACTACCTGGGCAATCACCCAAAGTCTCGTTTGCAATGTTGAGTCAACCAACTTTGGCTAAGGCCTAACATAACTGACATACCATTATTAAAGGCAAGGAACTTTCTTAGAACTATCCTACCCTGTCTTGGCAAGATAAGACAATCCTGTTTTATCCACTTTTGGATATTCTGTATCTTTGTCAGTAGTTGAGGTATGGGCTTTTCTTAACCCAAAGGCCAGTTCTGCCAAGAAGACAAGCTCCCAGTGGAGTGTCTTTGGTTGCTCAACGTTCTCTTGGGAGTAGAGTGGTGTTGCCAGGAGTGATTGTGCCTTGTTGGCACGGAATTCTAGGTTAGATTAAAGGCCATTTTTCTACAGCTCTTCGAAGAGGCCGAAGATCATACTATCTACACTAAATATAATCTCTATGTATCTAAAAAACCTGATTAACCTAAAAATAAATATGACAAACATAATTCTCAATACCTATCTAACTTGAAGACTGAATTGAGAGAATAAACAACTGTGCAATATATAAAAACAATGATTTTCAACTGTAAACAATGTCATTATATATAAACAATATATAAACAAGGTTATTATATAAATAGTATCAGAAGTAGAAATGTACATTGTAATATGGTAAATGTATCAATACAATATAGACAAAGTTATAAGCATACTCTTATACAAAAATAGAGGTAGGAACACTCACATTCAATATTCAATATATCAATATACAAGAAACAGTACCAATACAATTTTCTAAAAACAGTAATTCACAAATACCAATCATCCCATCAAACCAGTTAATCCCCCTTCCCTTTTTTTTAAAATACTCCTAATTGGATGTCTCTGTCATTTCTAGAGTTTGAAGTTTCTTAGTTCTTGTTTACTTAGGTAATATTATATCCTTCTGGAGTCTTTGATGGAGTTCAAGAATGGATACATAGTTGTAGTTTTCCTTAGTTATAATAAAAGATAAAATAAATATAAATATTGTAACTGTAATTCTTGCTTGATAACTGTTTTTCTATATGTAATTTTACTATGTTAAAATGAAAGCCTTCTTTTTTGTTTAAACAGAAAAAGGGGAAACAATGTGGGAGTGATTTCTTTCTAATCTGTTGCTTTCATTGGTTAATTAATAAAGAAACTGCCTAGACCCATTTGATAGGCCAACCCTTAGGTGGGTGGAGTAAACAGAACAGAATACTGGGAGAAAGAAGCCGAGTCAGTGAGTCACCATGATTCTCCCACTCCAGACAGACGCAGGTTAAGATCTTCCCTGGTAAGCCAGCTCGTGGTGCTACACAGAATATTAGAAATGGGTTAGATCACTATGTAAGAGCTAGCCAATAAGAGGCTGGAACTAATGGGCCAGGCAATGTTTAAAAGAATACAGTTTTTGTGTAATTATTTCAGGTAAAGCTAGGCGTGCGGGCGGCTGGGTGCCAGGAACGTAGCCCGCCGCTCTTATTACAACACACAAGCACACCCAAGTGTGTGTGCATGCACTCATACCTATACTCATACACACACACACACACACACACACACACACAAATAGAAAAATCTCAACTCAACAGAATAGCCCAGAGGAAAGGGTAGCTCCCTTCACTGTAAGAGGAGCATGAGACAACGGTCACAGCATGGCAGCTGCAAACAGGAAGCAGAGACAACCGTCACTGCATGGCGACAGGCAGGAAGCAGAGAACTTGGTCCAGAATCAGAAGTGAGTATCATCTTCCAGACCCACCCACAGCCGTTAACTCCTGCTACCTAGGATACAGCCCCTGAAGGGGCCACAGCCTCCCCAAATAACGCCACCAGCTGGGAACCAAGTGCTCAAACAGCAGAGCCTGGGGGAATAGTCTTTCCAACTGCAGAATGCTGTGACATCCTGGACACCTCTCAGGCTGTCTTGCCGAAAAGCTCCTTCTGAGAAAGGATAATGAAGTGCACCCTGTTTTCTAAAAATAGCCCCAGTAATATCTCCAGCACCGCTCCCTCCTGACCCCCACTTTCCTAGAACCTTGACGTTTGCCCATCAAGAAGCAAGGTCTGTTTATGCCTCCCCTTGACATCAGACAGGGTTTTGTAGCTTTCTCCCAAATGCAGTGCACCATGATCCTATACAACCTACACAGCCAAATCACACACAGCAATCCAGCCTTCTCCGGAGAAGCCAGCTGCCATATTGTAATGAGGACAAAGCTACATGGGAACCATATTCAGATATTCTAATCAAAAGTTCCAGCCAACAGCCACGCAATACCAGCCGTATAAATGAATAAGCCTCAGCTGATCCCAGCCTGAGAAGCTGTGCACTTGGAGGTCTTGTGCACTCAGAGCATAGGTAATGCAGACTGCAATGCCCTATTTGGACTCCTGGCCCACGAGCTCATAAGCACTGGGGACAGCTGTGATATAATTCCTGCCAGACTGTGTGTGAGTGTCAAGGTCCCTGAAGACTTGAGACAGGAAGGGAGTCTGCAGCCAGACTTGGATGCTGAGGCTTAAGAGGAGATGAGCTGGTGCACACGTGGGCACAAAAAGGTTAAAAGGAAGAGGCAAAAAAATGGTAGAAGAGGGCACACGGCGGTACTAGAGCAAGCTGGCCGAGAACATGGATAATTAGAACAGAGCATCAGTAAACAATGCCTTTTCCCCTCATTAAGGGCAAATCTGTGTGTATAATGTGCCTATTTTCTCTTTCATTAACTTATAAATGGCCACCACTTTAGAGCCATTTAACCAGCAGTTTTGACTTTGCCCATCAGCTCAAAGTGAGACACGTCTTCTCTTACACCCTCAGTCCATAGCTCCCTAGAAGGTAGACTATGTTGGGTGTTCCTCTGAGACTTCCAGAATAGGGTGTAGAAGGCTGTGGGAGGGTTTATGGGGCCGGGTCCTCAGTGTCCCTCTGTGCCTGGGGCTGAGTAACACACACACTACCACCACCACCTCCACCACCTCCTCCTCCTCCACCACCTCCTCCTCCACCTCCTCCTCCAACACCTCCATTTCCAACACCTCCTCCACCTCCACCATCACCATCTCCACCACCACTACCACCACCTCCACCACCACTGCCTCCTCCTCCAACACCGCCTCCTCCTCCACCTCCTCCTCCTCCACCTCCTCCACCTCCTCCTCCACCTCCTCCACCTCCACCACCACTGCCTCCTCCTCCAACACCTCCTCCTCCTCCACCTCCCCTACCTCCACTACCACCTCCGCCACCTCCACCACCACCTCCACCACCACCTCCGCCACCTCCACCACCACCTCTGTCACCTCCACCACCATCACTTCAACCACCTCCACCGTCATCTCCACTGCCACCGCCACCACCAGCCTCCTCTTCAGCATCTCTGAGGACACCCTCAACTCTCTTTTCCTAAACTACCTTTCCTGGGCCTCTGAGCTGCAAAGGATCCTCTTTCTATGAAGTCTTTAAAGACAGACATCCATCAAGATGTGCACAAAAAATGGGAGCCAGGGTTTCAAGAGTGAGGTATCCCATTGGCCTTCATGAGCTCACAGTCTAGTAAAGATCAATTTACATAGAAATATAAGGAAATGAGGACCACACCAAAGGGAATCCTCACTGAGCTAGGCAGAAGCCCTCACTACAAGATGGGAAGCATTCCAAGATGTGTGTCTATTCTGGTAGTCTAAAACTTCCTTTGGAATTCATACCGAGTCTCCCTTATCAGGCTAAACACCTCAGAGGACATTGACTATTTGTCTCCATGAGACTAGCTAATTCCCTAAGATGATGTGGGGTGCCCCTCTGTATGCTGTGAAAATGTTTTATTACCACTGTTTAATAAAGAATCTGATTTGACCAATAGCCAGGCAGAATAGAGCCAAGTGGGAAATCCAAAGATTCAGGGAAAAAGAAGGTGGAGTCAAAGCAGATACCAGCAGATGCCAGGAAAGCAAGATGTGAGTGAACAAGCCACAAGCCTTGTGGTAAAGTATAGAATAGCAGAAATGGGTTGATTTAATTGCACGAACTAGTTAATAATAAGCCTGAGCTAACAGGCCAAACAATTTTTAATTAATATTAAGCCTCTGAGTGGTTATTTGGGTGGGAGAGAAACCTCCAATTAGAAAGATAAGGAAGACTCCCAGGTTTAGGCACGAGAGCTGTGGAGTGGCCATGAGAGTCTGAGGTACTTCTCATGGTAAAGGGTGGGGAGCTCCACTTTTGAATCCCTGTGTCTTTGTGGATGTGAAAGGTGGGAATCCCTCAAGCCTCGTGAAGAACCATGCTCATAAACTCAGTGGCCTGATGTAGGAGGGTCATCTGTCTATGTGTTATTTTCATTGGTTAATAAAGAGACTGCCTTGGCCCTTTGATAGGACAGAAAATTAGGTAGGCAGAGTAAACAGAACAGGATGCTGGGTAGAAGGCAGTGAGGCAGACACCATGATTCTCCAACCCAAGATGGATGCAGGTTAGGATCTTTCCCAGTAAGCCACCACCTCATGGTGCTACACAGATTACTAAATATGGGTTAATCAAGATGTGAGAATTAGCCAGTAAGAGGCTAGAACTAATGGGAAAGGCAGTGTTTAAATGAGTATAGTTTGTGTGTTGTTATTTTGGGTGTAAAGCTAGCTGTGCGGGAGCCGGGCGGGACGAAAAGCAGGCCTGCCCACTTCATCTCTACAGTGGTCCCTAAAAGTTACATCTCTAGATATCATCTCACCTTCAAACTGACTTCTAAACAATGACAGTGTGCTCCTCGGTTGGGATATTCTCACCGTCATGAACATTAGCCTTGTCAGTAACTCTAGAGTTGGAAACTATCTCAGTATTCACAGGCTAGAGAATGGGTAAATAAGAGAGGGCTGGTTGCTATGAAGAATGCCATTGAGAAGCTAATGGGAACGAAGTAGACCCCTGCCAGCTAAATTGGCTAAATTGTCAACACATATGCTGAGTGAACAAGTCAACTTGGACTCAGATGTAGCTAGCATTGTATCATTTATGGGAAAAGAGACCCCACCAAACCCTATACTTACACAGCTACACTGTATATACACCAATCACAGTGGCTGCCTCTGTGGGATGGACATGACTGCTGTGGGACAATGGTCTTTCATCCTGCCACTTGTATTATTTTAATAAAATGCTGATTGGCCAGTAGCCAGGCAGGAAGTCTAGGCAGGATGACCAGGCAGGAAGAAGAGGCGGGGCAATGAGAACAGGAGAATTCTGGGAAGAGTTAGTCAGCCATGGACACAGAGGAAGCAAGATGAGAACGTCTCACTGACAAAAGGTACCAAGCCACGTGGCTGACACAGACAGGAATAATGGACTAATTTAAGATGTAAGAGTTAGTTAAGGGACAGGGAACTCTGAAGTTCCTCATCCCCCACCCTATACTCCCTGGGCTCCCTGCAGGGGCTCTACACCCTGCATACTGCCTCTCTCTTCTTGTCCCACCCAGCTTGCATCCAGAACCCTTCTTCCTTCTGCCCCCTTTCCTCTTTGGGCACATAACACCATCCAGCTCAGTCTGTCTGGCGCTGGGGGCAAATCCTCAGGGCAAGTAGGCAGACGAGACTTCCTTTGTCTCTCCAGCCTGCCTGCATCAAGCAAGGTAAGGCCTTTGTTTACAAACTACCCAACCTGCACAGAGATCTGATCTAGGCACCAGGAGAGACAGCAGCGGGGAGAGTTTGTGACCTGACTGGCGGCGGTGGAAGCAGCCCTGGACAGGGAACTCTGAAGTTCCTCATCCCCCACCCTATACTCCCTGGGCTCCCTGCAGGGGCTCTACACCCTGCATACTGCCTCTCTCTTCTTGTCCCACCCAGCTTGCATCCAGAACCCTTCTTCCTTCTGCCCCCTTTCCTCTTTGGGCACATAACACCATCCAGCTCAGTCTGTCTGGCGCTGGGGGCAAATCCTCAGGGCAAGTAGGCAGGCGCGACTTCCTTTGTCTCTCCAGCCTGCCTGCATCAAGCAAGGTAAGGCCTTTGTTTACAAACTACCCAACCTGCACGGAGATATGATCTAGGTACCAGGAGAGACAGCAGCGGGGTGAGTTTGTGACCTGACTGGCGGCAGCGGAAGCAGCCCTGGACAGGGAACTCTGAAGTTCCTCATCCCCCACCCTATACTCCCTGGGCTCCCTGCAGGGGCTCTACACCCTGCATACTGCCTCTCTCTTCTTGTCCCACCCAGCTTGCATCCAGAACCCTTCTTCCTTCTGCCCCCTTTCCTCTTTGGGCACATAACACCATCCAGCTCAGTCTGTCTGGCGCTGGGGGCAAATCCTCAGGGCAAGTAGGCAGGCGCGACTTCCTTTGTCTCTCCAGCCTGCCTGCATCAAGCAAGGTAAGGCCTTTGTTTACAAACTACCCAACCTGCACAGAGATCTGATCTAGGCACCAGGAGAGACAGCAGCGGGGTGAGTTTGTGACCTGACTGGCGGCGGTGGAAGCAGCCCTGGACAGGGAACTCTGAAGTTCCTCATCCCCCACCCTATACTCCCTGGGCTCCCTGCAGGGGCTCTACACCCTGCATACTGCCTCTCTCTTCTTGTCCCACCCAGCTTGCATCCAGAACCCTTCTTCCTTCTGCCCCCTTTCCTCTTTGGGCACATAACACCCTCCAGCTCAGTCTGTCTGGCGCTGGGGGCAAATCCTCAGGACAAGTAGGCAGGCGAGACTTCCTTTGGTTCACTGGCCTGCCTGCACCAAACAAGGTAAGGCCTTTGTTTACGAACTACCCAACCTGCACGGAGATCTGATCTTGGCACCAGGAGAGCCATCAGTGGTAGAGCTAATCTGGGTACCAGGATTGCCGTCTTTGGGCACGGAGATCTGATATTGGTACCAGGAGAGACATCACTGGAGCACCAGGAGAGCTATCACTGCAGGGTGCCATCACTGGGAAAGTACATCAGTAGGCAAGGAGACCTGATCCGGTAAAAGAAGATCCATAGGGGAGCATTCGGAGAAAGAGATGGGCAGGCGCCAATGCAAGAATTCACCCAACAATCTGAAAAACTATATGAAACCACCAGAACCCAGCGACCTCACAACAGGAGGACATGAACACCTTATTCATGAAGAAGTAGATAAAATTGACTTTATGAAAGTGATTGATGCCCTTAAACAGCATGTAAAAAATGCCCTTATAGAAATGGATGAGAAGTATAACAGAAAGTTTGAAGAATTGAGTAAATCAGTGAATGATACCCTAGGAAACCAAGGAAAAACAATCAAACAAATAATGGAAACAGTTCAAGACTTAAAAACTGAAATGGAGGCAAAGAAGAAAACACAAACAGAAGGCCAGCTGGACAGGGAAAATCTAGGTAAACGAATAGAGACTACAGAAACAAGCATAACCAACAGAATACAAGAGATAGAAGAAAGAATCTCAGATTCTGAAGATACCATAGAGAAAATAAACACGCTGATCAAAGAAAACAGCAAGGCCAACAAATTCTCATCACAAAACATTCAGGAAATATGGGACACAATAAAAAGACCAAACCTAAGAATAATAGGAATAGAAGAAGGAGAAGAAGCGCAGCTCAACGGTCCAGAAAATATATTTAATAAAATTATAGAAGAAAACTTTCCCAACCTAAAGAAAGATATACCTATGAAGGTTCAAGAAGCATACAGAACACCGAATAGGCTGGATCAAAAAAAAACATCCTCTCGCCATATAATAATCAAAACACAAAGCATACAGAATAAAGAAAGAATACTAAGAGCAGCAAAGGAAAAAGGCCAAGTTACTTATAAAGGTAAACCTATCAGACTTACACCTGACTTCTCTATGGAAACCATGAAAGCCAGAAGGTCCTGGATAGATGTACTGCAGAAACTAAGAGACCATGGATGCAAGCCCAGACTACTATACCCAGCCAAGCTTTCGTTCACTATAAATGGAGAAAACAAAATTTTCCAGGATAAAAACAAATTTAAACAATACGTAGCCACAAATCCAGCCTTACAGAAAGTAATAGAAGGAAAATCACTAATCAAGGAGTCCAACAATGACCACAGTAACTCAGACATCTAGAAACCCTTTACCAGCACATCTCAAAGAAGGGAAACACACAAAATCTACTACTAAAAAAAAAATGACCGGAGTTAACAACCACTGGTCATTAATATCACTTAATGTCAATGGACTCAACTCACCTATAAAAAGGCACAGACTAAGAGATTGGATACGAAAACAGGATCCAACATTCTGCTGTTTACAAGAAACACACCTCAACCACAAAGACAGGCACCTACTCAGAGTAAAGGGCTGGGATAAGGCTTATCAAGTAAATGGACCTAGGAAACAAGCAGGTGTGGCCATACTAATTTCTAACAAAGTTGACTTCAAACTTAAATCAATCAGAAGAGATGGAGAGGGACATTTTCTACTCATAACAGGAACAATTCATCAGGATGAAATCTCAATCCTGAATATCTATGCCCCTAATATAAAAGCACCCACGTACGTAAAAGAAACATTGTTAAAACTCAAGGCAGCCATCAAACCGCACACATTAATAGTAGGAGACTTTAATACTCCTCTCTCACCAATGGACAGGTCAATCAGACAGAAACCTAACAGAGAAATAAGAGAATTAATGGAGGTAATGAATCAAATGGACTTAACAGACATCTATAGAATATTCCACCCAAATAGGAAAGAATATACCTTCTTCTCTGCAGCTCATGGAACCTTCTCAAAAATCGACCACATACTCGGTAACAAAGCAAACATTCACAGTTACAAAACAATATTAATAACCACCTGTATCTTATCAGATCACCATGGATTAAAGCTAGAATTCAGCAACAATGCTACCCCCAGAAAGCCTACAAACTCATGGAAACTGAATAGTCAACTACTGAACCATACCTGGATTAAGGAAGAAATAAAGAAAGAAATTAAAGTCTTCCTTGAAGACAATGAAAATAAAGAAACAACATACTCAAACCTATGGGACACTATGAAAGCAGTCCTGAGAGGAAAGTTCATAGCACTAACTGCCCACTTAAAGAAAACAGAGAAAGCACACATTGTAGACTTAACAGCCCACCTGAAAGCTCTAGAAAAAAAAGAAGCAGACTCACCTAGAAGGGGTAGAAGACTGGAAATAATCAAACTGAGGGCTGAAATCAACAAAATAGAGACACAGAAAACAATTGAAAGAATCAATAAATCAAAAAGCTGGTTCCTGGAGAAAATCAACAAGATTGATAAACCCCTATCCAAACTAATCAAACGGCAGAGAGAGAATTTGCAAATTAATAAGATCAGAAATGAAAAGGGAGACATAACCACAGACATAGAGGAAATTCAGAGAATCATTAGATCTTACTACAAAAGCCTGTATGCCACAAAACTGGAAAATGTAAAAGAAATGGACACTTTTTTAGATAAATACCATATACCAAAGTTAAACCAGGACCAGGTGAACAACCTAAATAGACCTGTTAGTCGTGAAGAATTAGAAGCAGTTATCAAAAACCTCCCTTCCAAAAAAAGTCCAGGACCAGATGGTTTCAATGCGGAATTCTACCAGAACTTCCAAGAAGACCTAATACCTATACTCCTTAAAGTATTTCACAATATAGAAACAGAAGAGTCATTGCCAAATTCCTTTTATGAAGCTACAGTAACTCTGATACCAAAACCACACAAGGACCCAACCAAGAAAGAAAATTACAGGCCAATCTCACTCATGAACATCGATGCAAAAATCCTCAACAAAATTCTGGCAAACCGAATCCAAGAACACATTAGAAAAATTATCCATTATGATCAAGTAGGCTTCATACCAGAGATGCAGGGCTGGTTTAACATACGCAAGTCTATCAATGTAATCCATCATATAAATAAACTGAAAGAAAAAAACCATATGATCGTTTCATTAGACGCTGAAAAAGCATTTGACAAAATTCAACATCCCTTTATGATAAAAGTCTTGGAGAGATTAGGGATACAAGGGTCATACCTAAATTTAATTAAAGCTATATACAGCAAGCCGACAGCTAATATCAAATTAAATGGAGAGAAACTTAAAGCCATCCCACTAAAATCAGGAACACGCCAAGGCTGTCCACTCTCTCCATACCTCTTCAATATAGTTCTCGAAGTTTTAGCAATAGCAATAAGACAACATAAGGGGATAAAGGGGATTCAAATTGGAAAGGAAGAAGTTAAACTTGCATTATTTGCAGATGATATGATAGTGTACATGAGCGACCCCAAAAACTCCACCAAAGAACTCCTACAGCTGATAAACGCCTTTAGTAATGTGGCAGGATACAAGATCAACTCCAAAAAATCAGTCGCCCTCTTATACACAAAGGATATGGAAGCAGAGAGGGAAATAAGAGAATCATCACCTTTCACGATAGCCACAAAAAGCATAAACTATCTTGGGGTAACTCTAACCAAGGAAGTGAAAGATCTATTTGACAAGAACTTTAAGGCATTGAAGAAAGAAATTGAAGAGGATACCAGAAAATGGAAGGATCTCCCTTGCTCCTGGATTGGGAGGATCAACATAGTAAAAATGGCAATTCTACCAAGGGCAATCTATAGATTCAATGCAATCCCCATTAAAATCCCATCAAAATTCTTCACAGATCTTGAAAGGACAATAATCAACTTTATATGGAGAAACAAAAAACCCAGGATAGCCAAAACAATCTTATATAATAAAGGAACTTCTGGAGGCATTACCATCCCTGACTTCAAACTCTATTACAGAGCTACAGTAATGAAAACAGCGTGGTACTGGCATAAAAACAGAGCAGTCGACCAATGGAATCGTATAGAAGACCCGGATTTTAACCCACAAACCTATGAACAACTAATTTTCGATAAAGGAGCTAAAAGTATACAATGGAAGAAAGAAAGCATCTTCAACAAATGGTGCTGGCACAATTGGATGTCAACCTGTAGAAGAATGAAAATAGACCCATATCTATCACCATGCACAAAACTCAAGTCCAAATGGATCAAAGACCTCAATATCAATCTGAACACACTGAACCTGATAGAAGAGAAAATGGGAAGTACCCTACAACATATGGGCACAGGAGATCGCTTCCTATGTATAACCCCAGCAGCACAGACATTAAGGGCAACATTGAATAAATGGGACCTCCTGAAACTGAGAAGCTTCTGTAAAGCAAAGGACACTGTCATTAAGACAAAAAGGCAGCCTACTGACTGGGAGAAGATCTTCACCAACCCCGCTACAGACAAAGGTCTGATCTCCAAAATATATAAAGAACTCAAGAAACTAGACTTTAAAAGGATAATTAACCCAATTAAAAAATGGGGCACTGAACTGAACAGAGAATTCTCATCAGAAGAAGTTAAAATGGCCAAAAGATACTTAAGGTCATGCTCAACCTCCTTAGCGATCAGAGAAATGCAAATCAAAACAACTTTGAGATATCATTTTACACCTGTCAGAATGGCTAAAATCAAAAACACCAAGGATAGCCTTTGCTGGAGAGGTTGTGGAGAAAGGGGTACCTTCATCCATTGCTGGTGGGACTGCAAACTTGTGCAACCACTTTGGAAATCAGTGTGGCGGTTTCTCAGAAAAATTGGGATCAACCTACCCCTGGACCCAGCAATAGCACTCTTGGGAATATACCCAAGAGATGCCCTAGCATATGACAAAAGCATTTGTCCAACTATGTTCATAGCAGCATTATTTGTAATAGCCAGAACCTGGAAGCAACCTAGATGCCCTTCAATAGAAGAATGGATGAAGAAAGTGTGGAATATATATACATTAGAGTACTACTCTGCGGTAAAAAACAATGACTTCTCGAATTTTGCATGCAAATGGATGGAAATAGAAAATACGATCCTGAGTGAGGTAACCCAGACCCAAAAAGAAGATCATGGGATGTACTCACTCATAATTGGTTTCTAGCCATGGATAGGGGCCACTGAGTCTATAATTTGTGATCCTAAAGAAGCTAAACAAGAGGGTAAACCCAAGGAAAAACATATAGATATCCTCCCAGCTATGGGAAATAGACAAGATTGATGGGCAAAAAATGGGAATCTTGGGGGGTGGGGTGGGATGGGGATGAGGGGAGATGGGGAGAGAAAAGTGTGAAGGAGAGGATGAGGGGAACTGGGGGAATCGGGGTGATTGGGGGTAAAGGAAGGTTGGATGGGGGAGCAGGGAAACTCATACCTTAGTTAAGGGAGCCACCTAAGGGTTGGCAAGAGACTTGAACCTGGAATGGCTACCAGAACCCCAGGGCAATGTCCCCAGTTAGCTCATTGGGGCACCTGAGGATAGGGAACCTGAAATGAACCTATCCTATAATCATACTGATGAATATCTTGCATATCGCCATAGAACCTTCATCTAGCGATGGATGGAGATAGAGACAGAGACCCACACTGGAGCACCGGACTGAGCTCCCAAGGTTATAATGAGGAGCAGAAGGAGAGAGAACATGAACAAGGAAGTCAGGACCATGAGGGGTGCACCCAACCACTGAGACAGGGGGGCCGATCTATTGGGAGCTCACCAAGGCCAGCTGGACTGCTACTGAAAAAAACATGGGATAAAACCGGACTCTCTTAATGTGGTGGACAATGAGAGCTGACGAGAGGCCAAGGAGAATGGCACAGGAACTTTCATCTGGCGATGGATCGAGAGAGAGACAGAGACCCAATTTGGATCAACCGTCTGAGCTCTTAAGGTCCAAATGAGGAGCAGAAGGAGGGAGAACATGAGCAAGGAAATCAGGACCACGAGGGGTGCACCCACCCACTGTGACAGTGGAACTGATCTATTGGGAGCTCTCCAAGGCCAGCTGGACTGGGACTGAATAAGCATGGGTTGAAACTGGACTCTCTGAACAAGGCGGACAATGAAGGCTGATGAGAAGCCAAGGACAATGGCACTAGGTTTCGATCCTAATACATGAACTGGCTTTGTGGGAGCGTAGCCTGTTTGGATGCTCACCTTCCTGGACCTAGATAGAAGTGGGAGGACCTTGGTCTTCATGTAGAGCAGGGAATTTGGACTGCTCTTCAGTATCGAGAGGGAGGGGGAGTGGACTAGGGGGAGGAGAAGTGGAGTGGGGATAGGGGGAGGGGAACAGGGGGAGGGGGCAATATGTGGGAGGAGGGGGAGGGAAATGGGAAACGGGGAGCAGTTGGAAATTTTAAGTAAAAAAGAATAAAAATAAATAAATAAATAAATAAAAAATTTCTAGGCAAGCATTACTTAGCACCTGCATTGTTTATTATCTGTAAAAATCCAGAGAACACGGAAAAATTCTGTCTTAGTTACCACTCTATTATGCAAACCTAGTACAATGCTTATCACAAACATACTAAATAAATAATTGTTGGCATGTGGAAAAAAAAAAGAGTTAGTTAATAAGCAAAGCCTGAGCTACTAGGCCAACTAGTTTTAATTAATGTAAGTCTCTGTGTGTTTCTTTGGGACTAAACAGCTGTGGGACTGGGTGGGTCAGAAATCTCCTTACAACACAAAACAAAGGCACTTTTGCTTTTGCAGGGTGAGCACCTCTCCAGGTCTGCCCAGGAGGTCCCTACCATCCCTCTTGCTGGTGTAACTAAAGGGTCTGCCTTTCACTATCAAGTCTCTTGCTTCCGCGATAAACTGAACCATGCCCTACTTAGCTGTGATGATTAAACTGTCACAAGAAGAAGATATTCATAAGGGTTGGAGCCATAGATAAGTGGTAAGACTGCTTGCTGCACAGCTTAAAGACCCGAGTTCAGATCCCATCACCCTTGTTAAAACAAAGAGCTAGGCATGGCCATGTGTGTATACCTATAGCCTGGGACATCGGCACAAGAGGATCACTGGGACTTGACTGTCCGCCCAGCTCCAGTGAGAGAGTGACAGATGGGACACCTGGCATTTTCTAGCCTCTGGTGTGTACAGTGCATGCACACGCACATGCGCGCACACACACACATCCCACATGGCCACACACACATCATATTTTCACGCAATAAATGAATTTTTAAAAGAATATGTGAATTCATCCCTGGTGTCATTTCTACTAATGCACGAAGGGAAAGCCCCTGCCCAGCCTCCAGGCCCCCAGTCTCACTCCTCAGAGGTGAAAACTGGTACAATTACCTTGCAGCCTGCCTGAAACAACAAGTCCACCCATACCCGTGTAGCCTTTACGCCCAGAGAAAGAGGCATCGGCAAATATTGTTCCCAATTCTCTTTTCTCACTTAATTTTATCTCTGTCACAGTCATCGGGAAAACCTGACTGGCACCGCTCCTCAGGTTCTGCCAGCAGGATGCCAAGGCCGTCCTTCAACACGGTCCGTGAGCTCAAGCTAACCCCGGATCTTGGGGAAAGTGTTCATTCATTTGGTCAACAAGCCTGGGCTGTGGCTCCTGGTTTGGCCCTGACTGATCTGTGAATTCAGATGAGAACACAGCCAAGCCCAGCCCTCCAGGGTCCAGCTTCCCATCTTCTCCCAGAGGGACCAGTGTTCCTGGCAGTTAGTTGGAGTGATCAGGAAACTATTACTCAAGTCAGAGCGAATCCTGGCTAGCCCTCTCTCTGACTATATCATCTTGGGAAAAATGCTTGGCCACTCTTTGCCTCAATTACCCTTGTCTATAAAATGGGTACAAGAAGCACTATATCTCATGACAGACTCTTACTAAGTTATAACTAGTATTAATAATACAAATTAATTACAAATAAATGATTGGGAACACAGCTCTTGTGATGTTTCTGGCAAGAACGCTTACGACAAAAGTACTCATGGAGCAACACCCGAACACAGGAATTTTCCAGCATAAGCTGAACATGATGGTGGTGCATTCCTTTATTCCTGCACTTGGAGGCAGAGACAGGTGGATCTCGGTGAGTTCAAGGCCAGCCTGTTCTACATAACCAGTTTCAGGGTAGCCAGGACAGTACAGTGAGACCCTAATTCAAAGACAAAAACAAAATAAAAACAAGCTGGGAGAGGGGCTCAGAGGCCCCACCCCTAGCCAGGGAGAATCTGTTTTCCTCAGGGGAGGTTGGTTTCCTGTATACGGCTGTACACCCGCGTGCACACAGGCAGCCTAACTGACTCAGTGTACTGCTGTACACCTGTGTGCACACAGGCAGCCTAACCGACTCAGTGAGATAAAAGGGTGGGAAGGGGTGTGGTGATGACAGAGAAGTTGGGGGGAGGAATGGGATGGTAGATATAATAAAACTATATTGTATATACTATAAAACTCTCAAAGAATAAATAAAACATATTGTATGTTTAAAACGAATAAGCAAACCTGGAGTCGGATAGTGCAGGCTGTCGAGACTTGTGAGATTGAGACTCATCTATATAGTACGTTCCAAAAACAAAAACAAACAATAGTCTGGAAAACTAGCCTATGTCATTTAAAAATATCAATATCATGAAATAGCAAAAAGCTGCAAACAGTTAGTTTAAACCGCAGAAAGAAACACACAACTAAACCAAGGAATGTCTCAAGTCTGGATTCTGGTTTGTTTTCCCTTCTGACACAGGGTCTCCTGTGTCGCCCTGGCTGACCCGGAACTGTGTAGACCAAGCTGGCCTTGACGTCACAGAGCTCTGCTTGCCTCTGCCTTCTGAGTGCCAGGATTAAAGAGAGGCGTGTGCCACCACTCCCGGCAGTATAGTAGACTTTTTCATCCATGGTCTCTTAGTTTCTGCAGTACATCTATCCAGGACCTTCTAGCTTTCATGGTTTCCATAGAGAAGTCAGGTGTAAGTCTGATCGGTTTACCTTTATAAGTTACTTGGCCTTTTTCCTTTGCAGCTCTTAATATTCTTTCTTTAATCTGTATATTTTGTGTTTTGATTATTATATGGCGAGGGGATGTTTTTTTTTTTTTGATCCAGTCTGTTTGGTGTTCTGTATGCTTCTTGAATATTCAAAGGAATATCTTTCTTTATGTTGGGGAAGTTTTCTTCCATAATTTTGTTAAAAATGTTTTCTGGACCTTTGAGCTGTGCCTCTTCTCCTTCTTCTATCCCTATTATTCTTAGGTTTGGTCTTTTTATTGTGTCCCATATTTCCTGAATGTTTTGTGATGAGAATTTGTTGGCTTTGGTGTTTTCTTTGATCAGTCCGTTTATTTTCTCTATGGTGTCTTCAGAATCTGAGATTCTTTCTTCTATCTCTTGTATTCTATTGATTATGCTTGTTTCTGTAGTCTCTGCTCGTTGACCTATATTTGCCATATCCAGCTGGTCCTCAGTTTGTGTTTTCTTCCTTGCTTCCATTTCAGTTTTCAATTCTTGGACTGTTTCCATTACCTGTTTGATCGTTTTTTCTTGGCTTCCCAGGGTATCATTTACGTATTTACTCATTTCTTCAAACTTTTTGTTATACTTCTCATCCATTTCTATGAGGGCGTTTTCTACATGTTGTTTAAGGGACTCTATTGCTTTCAAAAAGTCAGTTTTTTCCTCTTCTCCTGTGTTAGGGTGTTCAATTCCTTGTGTTGTAAGATCATTGGGTTCTGGTGTTTTCATGTTGTTTTTCAGATTGTTGGGTGAATTCTTGCCTTTGCGTCTGCCCATCTCCTCTTACCGATGCTATCTATTGGGTTTGATTTAATTGTAGCGGGGCAATCTGCTCTCAGTGCGGGCTTCACTGTTTCTTGCCCGCACTATCCTGCATCCAGTGCCTCCGCCGCCGGAGCCTGCCTGCCGGTGCCTCCACCGCCCGGGACTGCCGGCGCGCCGGTGCCTCTGCCGCCTAGGCCTGCCTGCCGGTGCCTCCGCCGCCTGGGCCTGCCTGCCGGTGCCTCTGCCGCCCGGACTTGCCTGCCTGCCGGTGCCTCCACCGCCCGGGACTGCCTGCGCGCCGGTCTATAGTAGACTTTTTCCAACATCGTATTTTTATTGATTATTTGGGAATCTCACATCATACTCACATTCCAGTCTCCCAGTTCTGCCTCCTCCACCCCTGCGACCTCCCCCCAAAATAAATCTAATTTGTGTTGCCCATACAGTCACTGGAGCATAATCAAACCCCCAGTGCCAGTCCCTTAGAGAGAACTGAGTGCCCCCCCACCAGAAGCCCTCTGTTGTGGAGACCTACACTTGGGCATCCTTATCACAATTTTTAAGATTTCTCTTCGATGGCTGTCTGTCCAGGCTGTTACGTGGGAGGGGGCTCACAGAAGCCTTCCATGTCCTCTTTCTCGACTGTGAGTCTGCAGTCATTGCAAAAGTAGCCTCCTTGCCCTTTACAGTCAGCGAGTGCATGAATCATGGACTTCCACGTGGTTTCTGACGACAGCACAGACCACAGACATCCACATGGTCTCCAGCTTGGCACATGTCACGGACTTCAGCGTGGTTTCCTGTGGCAGTACAGACCCTGGACACCAACACTGTTTTCTGCTGCAACACCTGGCCACCAACACCGTCATAGCCCTCAAAAGATCGTCACACAGCACACACCTTCTAGTGTGGGTCAGTGAATGCGAGACAGTAGGCTGAGGCTTACCGCTTCCCTGATACCCACGTGCGTCAGTTGCGGGTATGGTGGCTGATGACAACCTGGCTCTTGGTTTGGCTCTCTGGGGAAGATACAGGTTACATCCAGGAGGTACCTCATCTACTCTTGTAAGCCACGCCCAGTTTCAGCTGTCAACCCCTCCGGCAGGACCGTGGCTTTGACTCCTCTCTTTCCAAGCCTTACATTTACCTTTGTCAGTCCTGTGGGCCGCGATGGGTGGAGAGCTAACGAGACGTCCCATCTCACAGGAGAGCCGATCAGACAGGATGGAGACACGAACGCCACATCTCTGTGCTTTATGGATGAATTGCTGGAGTCCTCACTCTCCTCACTTAGCAGAGAACAGAGGCTTTCTCCCTGCCTGGTCCTGTTTCACACATGACTCTGGGGCAGGCAATAGGTTTGTGGAGTCTTTGGTTGGTTTGTTTGTTTGTTTATCCATTTTAGAGACAGGGAAACAAAGGTGCAGAGAAATCAATAAAATTTCCCAAGCAGAGCTGGCTACATAATTTTCAGGGCTCAGAGTAAAATGAAAATGTGAAAGTCTTGTTCAAAATGTATTCAGGTTTTCAAGATGGCATGTCAGGGGAAAGAACGGGAATGGGGTAGAGAAAGTGGACAGCACGGGAGAGGACTTCTCAGAGTGCACATGTGGTGGTTTTGCAGTGAAGCCTGGTGATGCATGCAATTTATATGACTGCATCTTTAAGACTTGAGTCTCCTAAGCATGGAGCCTGCTCTGGGAGAGAACCCTGCGAGGCTGCCAAGGCTGCACAACCGCGAGCCAGGCCAGGGCCCAGTACATAGACAAGCAGAGGAACTTGAACCCAGTAGCTTGACTCCAGTCCTTATCGCAGTCACTGTGCCATAGTGTCCGTCTGCCTCTCAGACTCGCCTAGTTAGATTCAGCCGTCAGAGTTATCTGATGGAGTCTCCACTGGGGGATTGCCTCAATCAGATTGGCCTGCAGGTCTATCTGTGGAGCACATTTCTTGATTGCAAACATGTCGGAGGCCCCAGCTCCCTGTAAGCAATGTCATCCCTGGACAGGTGGCCCTGGGCTGTCTAGAAAGGTAGTTGAATTCAAGCCTGAGAACAAGCCAAAAGCAACATTCCTTCATGGCCTGTTTCAGTGCCTGTCCTAATGGGCCTGTTTTAGTACCTGTCCTGATGGGGTTCCTGCCCTGACTTCCCTTTATGAGAGACTCTAACTTGTAAGCTGAAATAAACCCTTTCCTCCCCAGGTTGCTTTTGGCCATGTCATTTATTGCTGCAACAGAAACTAAGATGCCTTCTCCAAACTGCCCAAGAGCTGGCAAAGCTTACACTTTTAGACCAGGACTGCAGAAGCCAGAGACAAACAGAACAATTCTACCTGCTGGGCCACACAAAGGGCCACTGTTGAAAACCTCTGTGCACTTGATACCTCCACAACCACAGCTTTAAGGATGTCCGTGCCGACCCAGATGACTGGATATATACTGTATAGCTGCTCTTCCCAGACCTCACCGCAAATGCACAGAGCCAGGAGTCTCTATGATACCAGCTTCTAAGTTTGCTGTTAACCTGGTTCACCTATTCCAACTCCCTAATTTTCCAATGGTGAACTGGCCTCTGGATCCTTTTATCCTTTCCTGTCCAAAGATATCAGAAGGGATCGACTCGGGGTAACAAAAAATATCCAGTGTTCTTAACCCCCCAAAATGAAGGTGAATCAGGGTTTTGAGTCCTGTCCTCCAGAGATGATGCTTGGCCCCTATGCAAATTATGTGCACACCAAAACCTCCTTAGAAATTCCCTGTTATAGTCCTGTTCTGCCTTTCTAAGTGCTGTTTCGCTGAGGATGACCCCGTGGATGTGTCGAGGTCACATCCAGGTAATTTCTTAATGACACAGGTGATTAACAGTGTTGGGGACAATGACACTTCCCAAAATGAGGAGATGGGGCTGGAGAGACGGCTGAGCAGATAACAGTGATTTCTGCTCTCATAAAGACCAGAGTTTGGTTCTCAGCACCCGTGTCAGGCAGCTCACAGACACCCGTAGCCCCAGCTCCAGGGGATCCATCTAAAGCCTCCTGGGCCACCACGGCCTGCTGTGCTCACACAGAGACACATGCCACACAGCTAATTAAAAACAAAATCTTTTTAATTGTGAGGAAATCGAGGTGCTGTTTTGTTTAAAGGGCAGAGCTAGTGACATTCAAGTTACTGATGCCACCCTAGCTCAGTGGCTGATGAAGCCTGGAATTCTCTCAGTTTTCCGAGAATCTAAAATCAGGCTATGTTTTCTTCAGTTTTAGAAACATATTCCACTGCATATTACAAAATACCCAACTATCAGCCGCCCAAGCAGAGCTGTATCTTCTTCAGAGCTGACAGAAATGTAAAGCAGAATGGCTCCTAGCACAGGTCTCCCAGCATCAAGGCTGATCCCACCGCAGCTCTCTTGCGTTCTTCAGCCTGCAGATCTGCATTAAGGCAGAAAGAAAAACATGTAGGGGCAGTACTGATGGCATCCAAAACCCTTTCCAGAAAAGGAAAAGGCCTTCTAGAGCAGCGGTGCTCAACCTCCCTAATGCCATGACCCTTTAATACAGCTCCTCATGTTGTACGACCCCATCCGTAAAATTAGTTCATTGCTACCTCACAACTGCAATTGTGTTACTGTTATGATTCATAATGTAAATATCCACGCCTCTCCATGGTCCTAGGCAACCCTGGGAAGGGGTCTTTTGGTCCTCCCCCTCATAGGGCTCACACACCACAGGTTGAGAATTGCTGTTCTAGAGCTTCAAGAAGCTTCTAGCTTATGCCGCATTATGGTGCACTTGGCCTATGACCTTCTGTAGCTGCAGTGAGTCTGGTCATGTGAGCACACCGGGGCTAGGCACATTTTCACCATGAACAAAATCGGAGTGTTGAAGAAGGAAAGGGAAGGTGCGGTACTCTTTCTCCTGTGCTATCTCAGCAGACCCAGGGCCCTTCTCAAGCATGTTGAAGACCCTAAAAAGGGGAGCCCACAGAACCTTGTGACCATTCTAATGCCCCAGGCAAGAAGTGCCCACCCAAGGAGCCAGAATTTCCCAGGAACTAGGAGGCGCAGCCACCCGCTTTTGCCTGTAGTGATTAATGACGTTCTACAGAGCTGAGGAGAGGTGGCTAATTAACCAGAGACTGATTAAGGACAAGGCAGGCAAAAATCCCAGCCACGACAAATGTGAACTCTCCTTCTCCCTCACTCCTTCCACACCAGCAGAGGCCATACTGAAGGCAGCCTCACAATCTGCCTCCCTAGGGAGGCCATGTCAATGCCCACACACGATGGCTCACGCTGCCAGGCCTACTGAGAGCATGAGAGCTGGGGTGGGCATAATGAGGTCTTTTGATGGAGCTTGACTTCTCTTTCAGCCTCTTCGAATCTCTGGGCTCTAGACCAGGCCCAGTTTGCCTAAAATAAAATAGTCTCTTTCCAAAGGAATTGGCAGCTGCGGACTACAGACACCTAGGAAGGACTGAGCAGCGCATAACCAGGAATCAGTGAACAGAGCTCCTCCCAGGAGGAACCTTGGGGGTAGAGGTATGGCCAGGGCGAGAGGAGAGAGCACCTGCCAGGCACAGAGGAGGAAGATCAGAGAGCAGTCTTGACTCAGTGAATAGAGCTGGGAGCGGCACAGAGCCAAAAGTAGATAGATACAAAATAAGCAGTTTTCAGGATGCAGCCCAGCTGTTTCCAGCGTCTGTTCTTTGGTGAGATGGACACAATGTGGCATCCAAAGGCAAGATGCCCCCTGGGTGACCTCACGGAAGTATCCTTCTCCTTCATCTGGGACATTAATCTATGCCTCCTAGGCCAGAAAGCACATCCAGGTGCAGGCACGGTCACCTCACAGTGGCCTAGACTGAGGCTGGGTGTAAATAAGCCCTCGTCACAGGAATCTTGTACAAGGTAGGGATGTGATAAGAACAGGAGATTCATTTCAGTCACAGGTATCAGGAGAAACTCAATGAATGTAATAGCTCAGGCCCTCTCAGTTTCCTCCCAGGAGACACAGTAGGGGCAAAGTTAGATGTCTGTCCAGGAGAAGCTCCAGGTGCACCCCATCCTATCTCCCACCTTGCCTGGTTCTCAATTCCCCTCCCTGGATTCCTCTGACACAGAACATTAAGTCACAGGCACAGCCTCCTCTGACGAGTGCGCCATGGTTTCCTTTAATGCATTTATGTGACGGTACGATGGTTGATCAACTGTCAACTAGATTCAAAATCACCTCGGAAACACGCCTCTGCACATGTCTGTGAAGATGGGTCCAAGAAGGTTTAACTGAGGAAAGAGACCCTGGTTGGAGGTGGCACCATTCCATAGACTGTTGTGTCAGACTGGGTTAAAGAGAGGGAAGGAAGAAGCCAGGTGAACACCAGCATCCATCCCTCTTCCTACTTCCTGACTACGGATGCAGGGGGAGCAGCCACCTACACTCCCCAGCCACCTACACTCCCGTGGGGACAACTATGTTGCCACCAGCCTTAGCAGCCAATGGCGGCTCCACTGGGAGGAGCTTCCTTCCTTAAGCAGCTTTTGTCACAACAAGTAGGAAAGTAACCGAGTCTACCTCTACCACTGTGCATTCAAGCAGTAAACAGTAACGGAGCCCCGTTCTGTGCTAACTTCCAGGGACGCAGTGAGACAGGACCCTGATGTAGCAGGACTGTGATTTAGGCATCAATACCAGTTGGTTCCAAAGCCAACAGCTAACCTGATGTCAAAAATGCAGCCATCTCCAGTCTCAGTAGGGACAACTGGTGGGCCAACACTAGGCCAAGAAGAAGGCACAGCCTTCAGGCCACCCTGGGAAGGGACTTCATGTGTGCTTTCTCAAACCGTACATGCAGAAGGAGGTTCTGTGGAGGGTGGCTAAGTGGAGGCTGCTGTGTGCTGCTGCTTCCTTCTTCAAAAGCAAAACACTCCTCCGTCTCCAAGGTAGACTGTTCGCTAACAGGCGACAGCCGAGCCCTTCTCTCACAACTCAGCCAAAAGAGACAGGCCTTCCCCCTGGTAACCCCCATCTAGCATATGGCCATTGAGTATGTCAAAGGTTTCTCCCCTACCACCTCAATCTAGAAGCTGGGAAGACCATCCAAGCTCCAGAGCTTTCTCAAGGTGTTAGTCAGCATCTCCCTTGCCCTGTCCTGCTTACTCAGGCCAATACAGGGGAAGGTCCTGAAAGCATTCGCCAGTAGGACTCCTACATACAGATTTTGAGTCTTGGAGTTTATGTTTTTCAGGGAGGAGACTCTTTTTTTTTTTCCTGATCAGCCTGGAGGTCACTTCCATGCAGGAACTGAGTCCAGGTGCCACCCTTGCACTTGAGTGGTGAACCAGGAATTGAAGTCAGTGCCAATGAGGCCTTGGCAGTGGCACAGGGGAAGGAATCGAGCCGTGTAGCCAAGTGATTTAGAAGGCTCTGGAGGAAGATATATCAGTGATAAGAAGCCCACCAGCCCGGAGTCTGATTCCAGCTGATTTAACAGGCACCTAGGGCCTCTATTTCAGCAAGACAACCAGGAAATGAGCTGAGGGAAATTATTAAGCCATGTGCCTGGGGTTCCCCCACACTGTGGAAGGGTCCACCCAGCCCTCCCACATGCTAACTCGGGCCTTAGTGTAAGAACTTATCTGGTGGGAGTGGAACAGGAGGAGGGTGGGAACAGGAAGGCATGAGACTTATACAGACTTTGTAATTGAAATCATTAATAGCAGTAAAATAAGTTGTCTGTCCTACATGTAATTTGTAGTAATGTTTGGTTACTGAGATTAATTTCTGGTAATGAAATACTAATTAAACCATTTATTGAGTAATGTATTTGCTTGGTGGTGTTTTATGGGTGTTCGCTTATAAATATTTTAATTACTTTTGCTAAGTAATTAGAATTTACTAAATAATTTCCAAACTATTTATTAATTTCTAGCAATTCTCAGCCAACCAACAAGTAATTGTTTTACTTTATATCAGTAATTAAAGTCTTTCTAAAAAAACAAAAAAAAAAACAAAACTTTGGATGAAGAAGAAGACAGCTATGAGGAGGTCTCCTGTGCTCCATGGCTTATGAGATTGGTCATGTTCAAACAAAGAGAAAAGTGGCGTGAAGACCGCTTGTGGGCTGGGGAGATGGCACAGTAAAAGTGCCTGCCATGCCAGCATGAGGACCTGAGCCAGATCCCCAGCACCCACAGAAAAGCTGGGCGTGGTGCTTTGTGCTTATAATCCTAGCTCTGGGGAAGATAGGAGGATCCTGGGGTTCATTGGCCAGCTGTCTAGACTAATGGGAAAACCTCAAGTCTTTCGAACAACAGGTAGATGACTCCCAAAGTAGACTTCTGGCCTCTGCATGTTCTCTCTCTCTCTCTCTCTCTCTCTCTCTCTCTCTCTCTCTCTCTCTCTCTCACACACACACACACACACACACACACACATGAATGATACACATATGCACTTGTGCACATGCATATGAACTTACACACAGTATCTACACACAAACACACAAAAAAGACCATTCATCACTCATATGTTATTAACAGTGTTATTTGTGCTTTACAGTCTTGTCTAATGACTTCCTGCACTGGCCTTTCCACGTTGAGTTCATAGTAACTAATTTTGTATCTTACTTTCTGTCCAGTGAAAATGCCAAGAAACTGGGAATGTAGCTTAGGGGCAAAACATAAGCTTAGCATGGCAAGTTCCCTGGGGGCAGGGTCAGAGACAGACAGACAGACAGACAGACAGAGTTTGAAAATAACACTTCACTTCTCTGCACCCATATGTCGGATACCATGTAAAGGATACACAGGCTACCAGGATCTTCACAGCAGAAGACTATAAGCCATCTTTGTAAACTGTGTAAGACTAGAGCTCCACATGGTACAGTCCCCGTCTGGAAAATAAAATATCTAGAACAAAAAATTGAAATAGCATATCTATTTGTGTATATGTATACATATGCATGTTTATGGGCGTGTGCAAGTTCATGTGTGTGGGCATGTGCCCATGGAGGCCAGAAGACTGCTTCAGGTGTCATCCTCAAGAACACCATCTACCACGTGCGAGACAGGATCTCTCTTTGTTCTGGAGCTCTCCAATTAGGCTTGGGACCCTAGTTAGACAAGGATCCTCCTGTCTCTGACCCCAGCACTACCACATCCCGCATTCTTACATGGGTTCCGGGGGCTGAACTCAGATCCTCACATTGAGATATCCCTATTGCTCCATATCTATTTTTAATTAAATATTTTATTTTTATTTGTGTGTGCATGCATGTGTATGTGTGAGCATGTGTGTGTGAGCGTGTGTGTGTGTGTGTGAGTGTGTGTACACATACATATGAAAGCCTACAGAGTCAGAAGAGGGTGTCAGATCCCCTGGGCTGAAGTTCCAAAGCTGCAGTTGTGAGCTACCTGCCGTGGGTGCTTGGAAGCCAGGGCACTTTATCACTGAGCCATCTCCCCACCCATTTCTATTTTTCTCTATTAAAAAATAGACTCATGATTATACCGTCCTGAGGTCCATGTTCCTCACTTAAAGTGACAACCATTCTTCCGTAGCATTAAACATACGTGGTAGCAGTATCCTCTGCAGTGGCGAGCACCATGCCATGGAGTGCCGTGTGCATTGCATGATTTCTCCCTGCTGTCTGTTTAGGTTGTTTTCAGTTGTTTGTTATAGTGAGTATAATCATCACAAATGTCACCGTCCCTAGATCTTTGTGTGCTTGTTCAGTGATTTCCACATACAGGTAGATTTGCTGGGCCAAAGTGTATGAACATTTCAAAGACTTTTGAGACTGCCAAAATGCCTCAAGAAAGACTGGACGAATTTACATCCCCTTGGTTGCCCCATGGTGGGGTTAAAGCCCTACTTCTGTGCACTGTGTGTAATGACGATTATTTTAACTCCCTTGTCACTTGTATGCACTTCCTGTCTATGTAAAGAGGTGACCCAGAGAGGCCTACACAGCTTCAAAACCACCTGCCATATTAGCATGGGAGACTCACAGAGACCCACAAGCTGTATCTTCATGACTAAAATAGCATCAGAATGTTTCAGCTACTCTTTTTCACCCCATTCCCTCAGCCCTACAGTACCCCCCTTCTCACCCAGAGTTTCTACTTCCCGGCAGTGTCACCAGGGGTGGCTCACTGACCATGCCACCCGTAGGTACTTAGGTGCAAACAATTTCCTAACTCTAAAACATGGTCCCCAGGAACATACAGGGCCTTAAACTTCTTCCACAAGTAATATACACTAAGCATCTTCCTAAACGGTCAAAGCTTAACCTGGGAGGCATTTTGAAATGTTTGAGTTGCTTGTGTTATATTTGGGGGGCGGGGAGTGTGTATGCACACAGGGATGCCAGAGACCAACTTCTGCTGTCTCCCTCAATTGCTGTCCACACTGTTTTATAGATAGGCTCTCTCACTGAACCAAGCTTGAGCTTGCCAGCTTGGGTAGACTGACCAACTGGCAAGACCCAGGAATCCTCCTGCCTCTGCCTTCTTGCTGGGATTATAGGCATGCACCGCTGTGCCCAACTTTCATGTAGGTTTTGGGGATCAAGTTCAGGTCCTCATGCTTGTGTGATAAGCTTGTTGCTGACAGATCCAGATCCCTGATCCTTATTTAGATTTTGGGAGCTTCCCCAGTGTCTCTTCTGTCAACTACAGTCAAATCACTCAATGCCTTTGGCCATTTGTAGCCCCTTCCTGTTAGCGGGCCTCTAACCATCACATTCCGCTATATCCACAGGTAGGTGGGTGATCATCGCTGCAAAGTGTCCCTTTTATAGTAAGCATGTGTCTTGGTCAGTTTTGTATCATTAGAACAGAGTATTGCGGGTTCTTTGAAAGCGGGCTTCTTTTGGCTCTTGGGTTTGTAAACTAAGAAGACCAAACTCTAAGGGCCACATGATCGGGACTCCGAGATATGTCGTCACACAGGAAATGGCACACATGATCAGGACTCCGAGATATGTCGTCACACCGCAAATGGCACACATGGGAGCAGAAAGCAGCACACAACAAAAGAGGCCAAAGCACCACAAGTGACCTTTTCACAACAGTTTACTATCGTGATAACTGGTCCAGGTCCCTCACACCCGACTCACTCCAGTCTCCTGAGAAGAATGTAAATCCTGAGGACCCTCCCAGCACCCAGCACCTCCCAACATGAAATCTCAACATGAGTTTTTATGGAAGCCAAACACATGTAAGCCACAGCAATGCTGAGAATCCTCCTCCTCCAAACACACCAAGAACCTCTCAAAGAAAGAAAACATTTTCCCAGATTCTGAATAAAGAGAAGCAGGCACGGGGCAAGACTGACGTGGCAGAGGCCTGGAAGAAGAAACAGTGAAAGCACCCTTGAAGTTGCCTTGCCCTCCAAAGAGAGCCTCGAGGCAAGCGCACAGCTGGAGGCCAGTTCATGTTTACTGCTTCCCCACCAAGCAAGTGTCTGTGGTAGCACCATCTGTGATTTCTCTCTTACTCTCTATTTCCTCTCTTCCCAGAAAGCACTGGACCTTGGAAGCCTCTCCAGACATTCAGAAGTCCTAGGAGAGGAAGAAGAGTGTTCCCATGAATTGCTCCTTACTACCCAGAAAAGTCAAAGAAAACAAGGCCAGGCTCATCTTAGTAGAAACCTTCCCCCTCCCCAGCTTGAACAGGATAGAGTGAATTTTAATCCTTGCCAATGTCCTTTATGTCCCTAGAGTGTGCTAGGCCCACTGCTGAGAAATTACACACATTACCACTTCAATAGTACCTTCCTCTGAGCCAACTGATGAGGGAGTGGGACCTGTGGAGCTCAGATGAAGAACTGCTGAGTCAGAGGAGCCAGGATCAGAAAGAGGTCTCTGCTTCTCCAGAGCCCAAACTATCGTGTTCAGCTGTATCCACAGGTAGGCAGATCATCCATCATTGCAAGGGTAAGAGGAGAAGATGAAGAGTGGAGAAAGAAGAAGGGAAGAGGAAAACTGTCCATCCCACCCTGTAGGAAAGACTGTCACCTGCCATATTTACTTGACTAAATACATAGATGATTACATTTACAGATGTTGTTGTTGCTACATTCTACTCCTGGACTCCTGGGAAACTCTGGAATACTTGATCCATGAGTTCCCTTTCTGGTATACAATTCTAGAATCTCCAGGGTTTGAGTAGGTGGTTTTCAGAAAGAAACTAAATGGGCCTTGGATGCAAGGGTAATACAATGCTAGGGACAGATGCAGAGCCGTGTTTATCAGTACATGACACACAGGTGTCCAGTGGAGGGGCATCTGGCTCAGGGTGGCTGTGTGGAGGGTGGATGGGTTCCCTTCAAGCCTTCTGGGACTTATCCCTATCCAGAAAATAATCTTATTTATTCATTTATTGTCTATTTTCTGCAGCAGAAAAAGGGAAAGGAGTAAAGATATTCTAGACAGGAATGGAGCACAAAGGCAGGGATGAATATGATTTGGGAGGAGCTGGTTCCTGAGAGTGCCCAGACTTCACCAACTCAAAGGTAGAAATGAGCTACTCTGCAAACCCACACATGATGCTCCAGAAAACAGACATGTGTCTTTAAGATAGTGGGGCTCTTCTCCTGGTGCAAACCACACGTGATGCTCCAGAAAACAGACGAGTGTCTTTAAGATAGTGGGGCTCTTCTCCTGGTGCAAAAGAAAAGTGGAAGGAAGGGCTCAGAGAGAAGACCAGAAGGAGAGAAAGACCACATGTGGCCTGCAAAACACACAGACAAATTTAAATGCATAGAAAAATAAATCCTTTTTCTTCGAGACAGGGTTTCTCTGTGTAACAGCCTTGGCTGTCCTGGAACTCACTCTGTAGACCAGGCTGGCCCCAAACTCAGAGATCTACTTGCCTCTGCCTCCTGACTGTTGGGATTAAAGGCGTGTGCCACCGTCACCAGGCTGATAAATGAATCTTTAAAACAAAACATGGTACATACACAAAGTTATCAATTCAGTTATACAGAACAATGAAGTTATAACACCACCAGGAATGGATAGAACAGGATATCATTGTAAAAACAAAATAAGCCAGATTCACAAAAACAAATGCCTTGTTTTCTCTCACATGCAGAATCTAGATTTTAATTTGTATATAAATGAATAGATGTACATACACATACATATGGAAGAGAAGGACAAAAAGGGTAATGAAATATATGTTATATGAACACAGAAGAAAGTTTTGTGTGCGTGGTTGGTTAGTTTGTTTTGTTTTGCAGAGGGGGAGAGGAAGAGGAAGAGGGGGTATTGGGGCGGGCAAGAAAGAACAAAATAAAATCTTATATGCAAACTAAAAAATAGCTTTTATTGTTAAATGTTTTTAAAAAGATAAAATGGAGGGAAACAAATAAAAAATAAACAAAATGACTGGGAGAGAGTTCTGAGCTACAGTACTCACCAGTGTGTGCAAACCCTATGTTCATCCCCAATCACACAGTCAGACAAAGGCTTTGCCAGACTAACAAAAATCAACGAGGCATCTGTGACTCACACCTGGAAGAAAGAGTGTTGGGAGGGGAGGGAAGGAAAAGAGGGCGGGAGGGAGGGGAGAGGAGGAGAAGAAGAGAGAAGAGGAAGGGGAAGAGATGTCTACTTGTAGAAGAAATGACACCAGATAAAATCTGTGTCCAGGAAGGAAAGAAGAATGAAAAGAAAAAAACCAAAACCAAAATAAAGTAAAATAAACAACAAAAAAAGCACACACTATTACAATGAACAGACTATTCATGTAGAAAATTCCAGAGAATCAATCCCCCCAAAATCTCCTTGACTAGAAGGTAAGTTAAATAAATCATAGACACAAAAGTCAGTGTAAAAACAATGAATTTCACCCTACAGGTTAGCAAAGACTATTACAATCAACATTTTAAAAGCATTATCATTCACAATAACACCAAAAGTGAGCCTTAGCCATAAATCCGGTTATGTGATCTAAGTGTATGTTGGAAACTGCAAATATTGATGAAGGAAATCAAATAAAACAAGTAAAATGCTACATGGCATGTTTATCAACTAGAAGCAAACTGTTAAGAGTCCTCGAAGTCTCGTCATGCAATTTTTCCAATCCTGAGTGATGAGCTGATTCTAAAATGCATTGAGGGGCTCAGGAGATGGCTCCATGGGTAAGTTGTTTGCCTACAAGCATGAGGACCTGCCTTCGAATCCGCAGAACCCATGTAAAAATCAGGCAAGGTAGCCCATTGTACCTATAGTCCCAGTGTGCCTACAGAGAGATGGCAGGTGCACGCAGGGGATGCCCCAGGAGCTGGCATGAGGTATACTCAGTAGCCAACAACAAAGAGAGCCTGCCTTAAAGATGGAAGGCAGGGTCTAATACCTGAGGTTGTCTTCTGATCATCACACACCATGACTGGCCACGCATGCACACAAGCACATCACACACACACACGCACACATATGCACACACACACGCACACACAGTAATGAAAAGAGTAAATGAGAAAGGAACATCTAGAATGAGCTGAATCATGCATACGCACACACACATGCTCATGCACATGCACACACACACAGTAGTGAAAAGCGTGAATGAGAAAGGCAGGAGGTCTACAATGAGCTGAATCATGCACGTAACACACACACATGCGTACACACACACATGCACACACACACAGAGTAATGAAAAGAGTGAATGAGAAAGGCAGGAGGTCTACAATGAGCTATAAGAACAGCACTGAAGGAATTCGGCTCCTCAATTTCAAGGCTATTCTAAACCTACCTTCTCTAGACTTCAATCCTAGCGATAGGATTGAAAGATAGACATGTAGGTCAATGCAGTGGAACAGGATTGAGAGTCTAGAGTCAACAGAAGTTTGACAGATGTGAAGGGAATCTAACAGGGAAAAGGCAAATGGTCCCAGAACAACTGAATGTTTGTGTCTCCACCTCTCCCCCTAAAAAAAATCTCTACTTACACATCACGCTTTATAGAAAAATTAGCTCATTGCCCTATACACCCAAGGTAATTGAAAAAGCACAACCCCTTACAAAAGCTTGTGCATGGATGCTTGTAGCAGTATTGTTCCTAATTGTCCGAAGTGAAAACAACCTAATGACTGCTATCTGCTCATAAAACGATGGCTAAGAAGTAGAATGCACATGCTGTCTAGCAGAGAAGACTGCTCCAGTCACAGGAAGGGTTACTGATGCCCGCTACACAACAAACAAACCTCAAAGGAATGTGAATAAAGGTCTGGGGAGAGAGCGCAGGAGTCAGAGCACTTGCTCCTCCTGCGGAGGGCTCAGGCGTGGCCTCAGAACCCAATCAGGCAACTCACAGCAGTTGCAACTCCAGTCCAGGCTATCTGACACCTTCACCTGCCTTCCACAGGGACCTGCATGCGTGTGGTACCACAAGCTCTCACAGGCACACACATGTACATAAGCAAACGCGTACATCTTCAAATGTATGTGTACACACACTAAATGAAAGACCAGAGAGCTAAAGCATCATTTAGTGATGGCTTCCCATTGACTCAGGTCCTCTGCAAGAGCAGGACATGCTCTTAACTACTGAGCCATCTAGATAGTCCCCAACCCAATCTTATGAATGGTAGAAATTCTAAACACACATATCATCAAAAAGGAGATATATGGATAATTAATAAGTGCATGAAAATATGTTCAGTATAACTAGTCACAAGGGACACACAAATTGAAGCAACCATAAAATACTATGGCATACCTATTACAGCGACAGAGATGAAAAGGAACGAGTGGCAACGCCAAGCACTGACAAGAGCAGACTCATCAGGAACCCTCACCGTGCTGCTGGGAATGCACAATAGCAGAGCCTCTTCGGAAAGTCACCTGACAGTATCTTTAACAAACACGTACACAGTCCGAAAGAGCAACCCACTCCTAGCTATCTATTCACGACAAATGATGAACGTTTAGGAGAGATTTATTCATAATTGTCCCAAACGGGAAGCAACCCAGATGTCTCTCCTGAAACAAACGAAGAAGCACCATTTAGTACAAGTATACAACTAACACAACTGCACTGCGGCAGTCACCTACGACATGACTGCACTCTGCTGTGTGGAAAGAGTCAGCACTAGAAGGCCACACAGAAAAACAGACTTTGCAGTTTCAGAGCTTAAAGGTGGGCAGAGTTGATTATAACAGCCAGAAATTTGGAACGATGCATTGTTGCAAATCAAGCTTGTTATGGTAAATGCACAACGTGACTAACAAAAATCTATAGACTTATGCATAAAAGCAGATAAAGTTTACAGTGTGTAAATTTTCAAAAAAATCAACCAAGATATAAGAAAAGCCTAAAGTGAAATATCAGCTATGTGCCTGGGGATGTAGACTAGTGCTATTATGTAAAGCTGATATACATATATATTCATATTTGCATATACATATACATAAACATACATATACATGCATGTAGGGGGGAGGGAGAGAGAAATGGAAAGCTAATGTTAGTTCTAGTAAAAACGTAATATTAGGTAGGGTTTAAAGTACATGTAGAACTAAAATACTCAAACTAAAACCATAAAGCTGGGGGGAGATAGGCTAGAGATGGACCTGGATTCAGTCCCCCACACCAACACGGCAGTTCACAACCTGTTAGTTCAGTTCCAGAGGATCCAACACTCTCTTCTAGCCTCTGATGTCCACCGCATGTGCATACACCCACTAAGACACACACACATCCACATAACATTTAAAAAGTTACTCATTTTTTTCATTGGAAGTGGGAGAGGAGTTTAGAGAATTTCAAGGTACTTGCATGGGAAGAGTAGTAAATGCCTTATTTCATATTGACTAACAAATCAAAGGTAACCATCAACTAGCCGGGCAGTGATGGTGCATAGCTTTAATCCCAGCACTTGGGAGGCAGAGGCAGGTGCATCTCTGTGACTTTGAGGCCAGCCTGGTCTATGTATCGAGTTCCAGGACAGCCAGCTCCAGTGTTATACAGAGAAATCATCCCTCAGGAAAAAAGCTTCAAATATATGTGTGTTCCTGTAGATTAAAAAAAAAAACTATGGGGTAATGAATGAGATACACTCGTGTACTACAAGATAATAGAAGAGATACACTCATAGAGATGCTTGTTTGAAAATAAAGCAAGAAACGAAGGAAAGTAAAATACAGAACCCATGGTATAGAAGAAGACCACAGATGGTGAATGGAACTGCAATGCGTCAGTAATAACACTAAATGTGACTGAGAAAATGCTCCAACTAAAAGATAAGGTTTGACAAGCTATAGCAGACAACATATTGACAGGTGTGGAGATACATCTTTAATCCCACACTCGGAAGGCAGAGGCAGATGGATCTCTGTGAGTTCGAGGCCACCTGGTCTATATAATAAAACCCTCTTCCAAAATAAAATCAAAAGCCTTACCTCCTTTAGGAACAAAAAGTTTCAATAAAGACATAGTTTTTAAATAATAACTTCATTGAAAATATTTTCATTAATTTCTATATAATAATTGATACAAACAATGATTATAAGATGTTATACTTTTATGCTTTATTTACTCTGTGTGTGTGTGTGTGTTTACCTGTCTGTGTGCTGTAGTCCTATTTTTAGCTTTTGAGGAAACCCCATGCAATGCTCTAAAATGGCTGAACCAACTTGCATTCCTAGCAACATCTTATCAGGATTTGTTTTTGCTCCACAGCCTCAATAACTCATATCTTCTCACTTTTTAAAAGACATGTGTGATATTCAGCCGGGCGGTGGTGGCGCACGCCTTTAATCCCAGCACTTGGGAGGCAGAGGCAGGCGGATGTCTGTGAGTTCGAGACCAGCCTGGTCTACAAGAGCTAGTTCCAGGACAGGCTCCAAAACCACAGAGAAACCCTGTCTCGAAAAACCAAAAAAAAAAAAAAAAAAAAAAGACATGTGTGATATTTCTATCACATTTCTCTGATAATTAATCACAACATTTTATACAGCACTTGGATATCTGTATGTCTTTATGGTAAAGTATCTATTTGATTCTCTCCCATTTTAAAATTCCATTTTCTGTGTAGTGTTATGAGTTTCTTGTATGTTTTGGGCATTAACCTCTTTGGAGATCTGCTGTCTATACATGTTTTCTCCCACTCTGGTACTGTCAACCACTTCTTCAGTTTGGAGAGAACTACGCCCATATTCCCAAATACTGCTTATTTATGTAAATGTAAAATGTCTGTTTACATTTAAAGGGGATATACTATAGAGATTTGCATTGGTATGGATCTTGGTTTATTGATATAAATTTATATATATATATATATATATGTTCTTGATTAAGGTATTGTGTTTATGTAGCTCATTTAAAAATGTAATGCATAATTAAGAAATATAGGTTAATAGCTAATCATCTATAATAGTCAAGCTTGTAGTCATGTTAGTTAGATTTTCTAGATGGACAGATATGTATTTCAGATGGATAGGCATTCTTCAAACCTTTCAAAGACTACAGAATATGGCATTTAAAATGTTTTAAGGACTTAGAACTTTTCATGACAATGAGGCACATTTGTTCCTAGCAGCACCAATTACTTCAAGGGGAAGATGGGCATCGAAGTGGCTCCTTATGGTGTTTACTCTCCATTTGGGCAAGAAACTGCTCTTGCCTGGACTGCTTGATGAACTGGACATGCAGGACCCGCAGGACTGCTGAACTTGCCTAAAGGTGAGACAGTCCTTTGGGGTTCCTGCTTCATGAAAGAATCTGTCAGACATTCTGCAGGACACAGAAGAAAGTGACTGACAGACTACCAATATAGGTGGAACTGTCTTTGAAATTTTCTGCTTCATGGAAAAGTCTGCTGGATACTATGGGCCTGTAGGCTGAAGATGGATGTCCCAATGATACAGAAGAATTTTGGGTGACTGTCCAGGCAACAGGATGTCTCTGTCATTTCTAGAGTTTTGGAAGTTGCTTACAATGCACTTCCTGTTTACTTAGGTAATATTATATCCTTCTGGAGTCTTTTACGGAGTTGAAGAATATATAGTTATAGTTTTTTAGTTATCATAAAAGATAAAGTAGATATGAATATTGTAACTGTGATTCTTGCTTGATAACTGTTTTTATGTGTAATTTTACTATGTTAAAGTTAGAACCTTTTTTATTTAAACAGAAAAGGAGAGGTGATGTGGGATTACCCTCTGTATTCTGTAAATATCATTGGTTAATAAAAAAAATTGTCTTAGGTTTGTGATAGGGTATGTAGGAGGGAGAGAGGGGAACGGGACATGACTAAACTGAATGCTGGAAGAAAGGAGGTGGAGTCAAGAAGAAGCCATGGAGCTGCCCAAAACCTTGTCGGTAGGCCACAAATCTCATGGTAAAATATAAAATAATGAAAATGGGTTAAATTAAGATGTAAGACTTAGCCAATAAAACGTTAGACCTAATAGGCTAAACAGTGATTTAATTAACACAGTTTCTGTGTGGTTATTTCGGGAGTCTGGGCAGCCAGAAAACAAACAAGCTGTCTACTCCTATGACACTGCTGATTCCAGGATCGTTTGTCTGACAGAGTCCCACGTGTTTTTACCTCTATCAGCTGTGTTCACCCACCAGTGTGCAAACAATACTGCGAAACTCAAGCCCTGGAAACTTTACCATATTTTCTAAGAGTTTTGTAGATTTGGGTCTTACATTTTCATCTTTACTTAATCTTAAATCAGATTTCACATAAAGATATTTTTTGCATAGGACAGTCTTTCCAACACATCATTGCTACTGTCGCTCAAGGAAGAGTCTTCCCAGGTAGCACAGACAGACTGCATTCACCGTAAGAATAGCCCAAACTGCCCTCCACTAGATCATCCACCTGCTATCACCTCCTAAGACCCCTAAGTGGGCATGTACCGTCATACCTGGCTTCTCAGCATCTTTATTGGAGACCATCTTCTCCCCATTGTGTATTACGGATGACTTTGTAAATTAATCAAGTATATGTAAGTTTCTTTCTCTTTGTTCTGATTCACTGAGCTATACATCTATTTTTAATCTATTATGGATTTATGATATAATTTGAATACAGGTATTGTGGTCATCCAGGTTTTTCATAATCAGGATTGCTTTAGCTATTTGGAGTCCTGTCTATTTTAGGATTGTTTTACTATTTCTATAAAAAAAAAATGCTATTCAGTGTTGGTGGGAACTGATTGAGTCTATCACTTTGGGTAGCATGGAAAATTTGAAAATATTAACTCTTCCGATCCATGAACACGGTGTGTTTTCCACGTATCTGTTTATTCTTCAGTTTTTAATTAATGTTCTATGTCTTACACCTCTTGTGTTTGTTCCTAAATGTATTCTTTTTTACTCTATTATGAGAGTATTCTCTTAATCTTTTTCAGGTATCTTATTGCCAGTGTGAAGAAATAATTGATTTTTGTATGTTAATTTTGTATCCTTCCACTTCATTAAATGTGTTTATTAGTACTAAGAGTTTCCTTGTGGCAATTTAAAAAATATTGAATAGTTAGGTAGGCAGACAGATAATAGGTAGATAGATGTTAGAAGATATAGATAGATACATTTATACACATATATACATACATATATGAACATATACACATAAGTAGATACATATATAAGTAAATATGTGTATGTGTGCATGCATAGATATATACATATTTGCATATATGTGTGTATATATACATACAAAGATATATAATACATGCACATATATCATACATTGGTAGATACGTGTTTGCATATTTATGCTCATGTATATAGGTATATGCATACATAAAAACATATATTTGCACCTACAAGTATATGCCATACATAGGCAGACACATACACAGATGACAGTGTCATCTTCCAGAGACTATTTTACTTCTTCCCTCCTGACTCGGACGCCTCTTGGTTTTGATTTTTTTTTTCTCATTGAAGTGTTCTATTGGCAGAAGTATTGAGAATTGGACATCCGCACTAAAAGTTATTTCCAGATTCTATGCTGGTATATTAGCTGTGGCCTTGTTAAGTGTGGCCTCTATTAGGTTAAGGTAAACACCTCCCATGCCTAATTCAAATTCTTCATCTACTTTCTCTGCACCCAGTGGGCTCAGATCTTCACCATTCATTTCTGTGGTGTGACCACATTTTTACTATGATTGTGATTTATGTATTGAAGCACAGTTGCCTCCCAAGAATTAATCTCACCTGGTCGTGGTATATGGTCCTCTACCACAATGCCGGTTTTTATTTCTCATACAGCATTGAACAGGTTTGTGCCCATGTCTGTTGGGGACAGGGTCTGTGCTTCCTGTCCATCATCCTTGTGTTGTCTGGCTTTGCTGCAGGGTGATATAGGTCTCATAGACTTAGTGGAAGTGCTCCATCCTTTTAAATTTTTTCAAAGATTTACTTATTATGTATACAGTGTTCTGCCTGTATCTATGCCTACATGACAGAAGAGGGCACCAGCTCTTTTATAGATGGTTGTGAGCTACCATGTGGTTGCTGGGAATTGAACTCAAGACTTCCAGAAGAACAGCCAGTGTTCTTAACCACTGAGCCATCTCTCCAGCCCCCATAATTAAACTTTTTTAAGAGAAAAGAATGCTATTAACTTTTAATGTTGGCAACTCACAAGAGAAGTCACTGTAGCTGAGTTTCTTTTGGGTGGGAGTTTCTCTTATCACCTATTCAATTCTCTTTCTTGTCTGGTAACAATTTCAGGATTTCTGTCTTTCATGATTTGCTACTGATAGGTTGCATGTTTCAGAGAATTAATCCTTTCCTTCCAGGCCCTCAAATTTGCTAGTACATCAGTACCTGTAGCACTTCTGAAGGTGTTCATTTTGCACTGTTGCACGTCTAGCCCAGGCCTTGCGCCTGCCAGGACAAGGACTCTATCCCTGGGCTACAACCCCAGCTGCAGTTCTTTGTTCTTCTGTGCTATCCACGTAACATCTGCCCCTTCATAGCTGACTTACTTTAATCTTTTTTTTTTCAGGAGATTTATTTTTATTTTATTTTGAGTGTTTGCATGCATGCCTGCATGTGTAGCATGTGTGTGCCTGGTGCCAGAGGAAACCAGAAGAGAGTATTGACTCCTTTAGAATGGAAGATGCAGGTAGTTGTAAGCTGCTAATGTAAGTTCTGAGAACCAAAGCCTGATCTAACCCCCACATAACATCTGGGCACAGCAGCCCTGGGGCTCCTGCTTTGCTAGTCCATCAGAGTCAGTAAGATCCAGCATTGCGGGAATATTCCATTGCGCTGTGAACCTGGAGTTTGTGTTTGCATTAATTAAATAAAATCAACCTTGGACCAGGAGATTGAGTTAGCAACTAGTTGGCAGAAAGTAATCATATAGAGTCAGAGGCCATCTGGAAGATGATAGAGAGATGGACAGGAAGTAGCAGGGAGGGGCCTTGAGTGGTGTGGGGATTTTCTGGCAAAGAGAGAAGGTCAGTTAGTTGCTCCTCAACCTCTCTGAGCTAGCAGGGTTTCACCCCAGCCTCTGACTCCCAAGTCTTCTTGATAAATAGAACTTTGTATTATTGTGTTTTCTTTGAAATTTTTGACTGTGAAGGAGCTAATTACAGAGAGACATTTCATTATATGGGCTTCCAAGCTAAACTAGAATGGATATCATAAGGGTGTTATGACTTCAGAATTTGGGTCTAAGGATATGATGCTTTGGAGAGAGTCTTCGTTTGTTTTCACAGAGGATGAGACCCTGTGGATTGCTTCTATCCCAGTTTGGTATGATAGACCATGCCCTCCTGAAAGGTTGCTGTGAACACCCTCAGAAAATTACTTCACTCAACTGTCAACTGAGACCAAACTAACACACAGGTTACACCATGAAAGATCTGATTAACAGCACCCCCCATTCAGCAGGAAGCAATTTGGAGAGAAAAAACTGCACCCATATTCCCAAATACTGTTTATAAATGTTCTTTTATGTTTAAAGGGGGATATGATATAGATATGATTAATTTACATTGATATAAATTTTGCTTCGTTGATATAAATTTAAGGTAAATTTTGTTATATGTATATATATGTTTATATATTTCTGATATTGATTGAGGTATTGTGATTGTGTAGTTCATGTAAAAATGTAATGCATATAGGTTGTTAATGGATAATTATCAATAATAGTCAAGCTTGTAGTCATGTTAGTTAGATTTTCTAGATATATAGAGATATGTTTCAGTTAAATAGGCATTTTTCATATCTTTCAAAGACTACAGAATATGGCATTTTTAAATGTTTTAATAACTTAGGGCTTTTCATGACAATGAGACACTCTGCTCCTGGCAGCACCAATCTATTTCCTGAGGAAGATGGGCATCAAAGAAGCTCCTTATGGAGTTGGATAGCCATTTGGCCAAGAAATTGCTCTTGCCTGGACTATTGTATAAACTGGATACAGAGAACCCTCAGAGAGAGGAGTGCTGAACTTGCCTAAAGGTGAGATGATTCTGTGGGGTTCTTGACTCATGAAAGAGTCTGCGAGACATTCTGCAGGACACAGCAGATAGTGACTGAACTGCCTTTGAAATTTCCTGCTTCATGAAAATGTCTCTGGATACTATGGGCCTGTAGGCCGAAGATGGATGCCCCAACGGTACAGAGAAACTTTGGGTGACTGTCCAGGCAGCAAGATGTCTCTGTTATTTCTAGAGTTTGGAAGTTGCTTATTTCTTGTTTACTTGGGTAATATTGTATCCTTCTCGAGTCTTTGATAGAGTTGAAGAATAGTTAGTTATAGTTTTCCTTAGTTATGATAAAGATAAAATTGATGTAAATATTGTAACTGTAATTCTTGCTTGATAACTGTTTTGTTGTATGTAATTTTACTATGTTAAAGTTAAAGCTTTCCTTTTTTTTTTGTTTAAACAGAAAAAGGGGAAATGATGGAGGAAGGTCATTGGTTAATTAATAAAGAAAATGCTTGGCCTGATAGGTTAGAACATAGGTGGGTGGAGTAAACAGAACAGAATACTGGGAGGAAGAGGAAGTGAGCTGAGATACCATGCCTCTGCTCTCCAGGGCAGATGTGATGAAGCTCCAACCCAGGATGGACATAGGCTAGAATCTTCCCGGTAAGCGCACCTCATGGTGCTACACACATTAATAGAAATGGGCCAAGCAGTGTTAACATGAATACAGTTTGCGTATTGTTATTTCGGGGCATAAGCCAGCCAAGCGACCGGGAGCTGATGGTAGGAACGCTGCCCGCAGCTCCATACAACAGAGATTTAATTAAAAACTATATTTGGCTGCATCGGCAGAGCTGGTGGCTGCAGGAATGGAATTTCCACCTTACCATGACCTGAGTGACCAGGCCACCTCCAGAGAAGCAGGCCAGTAACTACGAAGCCACAATTGCTGACTGAAACAGCAGCAGTTAAATCACAACCTCTGTGCCAACAGAAAAACAGAAGTCCAGGTTCAGTGAAAGACACTGTTCCAAAAATAAAGTGGAGAAGCACGTCAACCTCTGATGTCATGTGCATGTTTACACACAAAAGACTTGGTTTCCCATTAGCTCAGGCACACTGTCTCAGTGGGTGGACCAACCCCTCATGGTCCTGACTTCCTTGCTCATATTCTCCCTCCTTCTGCTCTTCAAATGGACCTTGGGAGCTCAGTCCAGTGCTCCCATGTGGGTCTCTGTCTTTGTCTCCATCGGTCGCCAAAGGTTCTATGGTGATATTCAAGATAGTCATCAGTCTGACTATGGGACAAGGCCAGTTCAGTCACCCTCTCCTCCATTAACAAGGGTCCTAGCTGAGGTCATCCCGTGTACTCCTGGGAACCCCTCCAAAGCCAAGCCTCTTGTCAACCACAAAATGGCTCCCTCAATTAAGATATCCCCTTCCCTGGTCCCATATCCTTCCTTTCTCCATCTCAACCATCCCACTCCCCTAAGCTCTCCCAAACCCTTCCCTTATCCTCCCTCTCTCCCCCTTTCCCCTTCCCTCTACCTCCCTGCCCCCATGCCTCCAACTTTTGCCTGCTTCCAGTTTCTAGGAGGAGATATTACTTCACCTTATTACTTAGCTTCTCTAGGATCATGAACTATAGGCTCAATGTCCTTAGTTTATGGCTAGAATCCACTAATGAGTACATACCATATTCATATTTTGGGGTCTGGGTTATCTCATTCAGGATAGTGTTTTTTAATTCCATCCATTTGCATGCAAAATTCAATATGTCATTGTTTTTTTACCGCTGAGTAGTACTCTAATGTGTAGATGTGCCACACTTTCTTTATCAGTTCTTCCATTGAGGGGCATCTAGGTTGTATCCAGGTTCTGGCTATTACAAATAATGCTGCTATGAACACAGTTGAACAAATGTTTTTGCAGTATGATTGGGCATCTTTTGGGTATATTCCCAAGAGTAGTATTGCTAGATGGATCCTGAGGTAAGTTGACTCCCAATTTTCTGAGAAACCACCACACTGATTTCCAAAGTGGTTGCACAAGTTTACATTCCCACCAGCAATGGATGAGTGTTTCCCTTATTCCACATCCTCTCCAGCATAGGCTAGCAATGGTGTTTTTGATTTTAGCCATTCTGACAGGTGTAAGATGGTATCTCAAAGTTGTTTTGATTTGTATTTCCCTGATAGCTAAGGAAGTTGAACATGTCCTTAAGTATTTTTGGCCATTTGAAATTCTTCTGTTGAGAATTCTCTGTTCAGTTCAGTACCCCATTTTTTAATTGGGTTATTTAGAATTTTAATGTCTAGTTTCTTGAATTCTTTAAATATTTTGGAGATCAGACCTTTGTCTGTTGTGGGGTTAGTGAAGATCTTCTCCCAGTCAGTGGGTTGCCTTTTTGTCTTAATGACTATGTCCTTTGCTTTACAGAAGCTTCTCAGTTTCAGGAGGTCTCATTTATTCATTGTTGTCCTTATTGTCCGTGCTGCTGGGGTTATATGTAGGAAGTGGTCTCCTATGCCCATTCGTTGGAGGCTACTTCCCACTTTCTCTTCTGTCAGGTTCAGTGTGGTCAGATTTATATTGAGGTCTTTAATCCATTTGGACTTGAGTTTTGTGCATGGTGATATATGGATCTATTTTCATTCTTCTACAGGTTGACATCCAGTTATGCCAGCACCATTTGTTGAAGATGCTTTCTTTCTTCCATTGTATAATTTTAGATTGTCAAAAATCAGGTGTTCATAGGTGTGTGGAGTAATATTCAGGTCTTCAATTTGATTCCATTGGTCAACGTCTCTGTTTTTATGCCAATACCAAGCTGTTTTCATTACTGTAGCTCTGTAATAGAGTTTGAAGTCAGGGATGGTAATGCTTCCAGAAGTTCCTTTATTGTATAGGATTGTTTTGGCTATCCTGGGTTTTTTGTTTTTCCATATAAAGTTGATTATTGTTCTCTCAAGTTCTGTGAAGAATTTTGTTGGGATTTTGATGGGGATTGCATTGAATCTATAGATTGTCTGTGGTAGGATTGCCATTTTTACTATGTTGATCCTACCAATCCAAGAGCATGGGAGATCTTTCCATTTTCTGGTATCCTCTTCAATTTCTTTCTTCAAAGAGTTAAAGTTCTTGTCATAAGTCTTTCACTTCTTTGGTTAGTGTTATCCCAAGACTCCAGCTGGACTGGGAATGAATGAGCATGGGATCAAACTGGATCCTCTGAATGTGGTTGACAATTGAGGCAGACTGAGGGGCCAACGATAATGGCACTGGGATTTGTCTCTGCTGCATGTACTGGCTTTTTGGGATCCTATTCTCTTTGGAGCTGAATAGAAGTGCCAGCAGCATTCTGTTCACACACACACACACACACACACACACACAGTAGATACCACGTGACCAGCTGCCTTACTCAGGCTGCCCTGACCTCCCTGTCATGATGCACTAGGCCCTGGAACCGTTCTCTCTTGCCTTGTTTCTGTCAGGGGAATCTTCACAGCTACAGGGAAGGGAATAAAATGCCTTTCATGAGCCTTCTTTCCTTGCCAACTTCTTTTTTGACGTTGTCTTCGATTTTACAGTTTGACTACGATGTGTGTAAGTTTCTTTAGGTTGAACCTTACCAGAGAACTTCATAGTTTACACAGCTGGATGTCCCCACATTTCGGAAGTTTGCAGCCACTTTTGCCTCTCTGAGCACCCCAGACTACCCACGAATCCATCATCTTCTTGCCTCAGTTTCCCAAATCCGAGGCTCCCGATGTGCCACCATGCATTATGTGCCTATCGTTTATCTGTCTCTTTTCCCTCTAAGATCCCCACGACACAAAGGGGAGTTTTCCTGGCGGCGTTTCTCAGGGGTCTCGGGTTTTCTACGCTCCTTTCCATTATTTTCTTTCCTCCTCTGGATATTTTTTTCTTTTTCTGAGACAGGGTTTCTCCATAGCTTTTTTGGTAGTAGCTCTTGTAGACCAGGCTGGCCTCGAACTCACAGAGATCTGCCTGCCTCTGCCTCCCGAGTGCTGGGATTAAAGGCGTGCGCCACCACTGCCTGGCCTCTGGATATTTTTTAATAACCTATCTTTGAATTCACAAACAGTCTTGCTCGACAAAGCTGGCTGTTGTACTCTGCTAAAGTTTTCATTTGGTTCTTCCCCTCGGAATTTCCACCTCATACACTTTCTCTGTGTTGCACATTTTAGCTTGCTTCTGTATTGTTTTTCTGATTTTTCTAGTTGTCTGTATGCGGCCTCTCATGGCTCACTAAAAACTTCCATAAAACTATGAAGTTCTTTTTCAAGCAATTAATGATTTCTATTCTTTTGGTAGAGCCTTGTTCCTATGATTCTTCGTGTTCTTTGAACTAACAATCAGCTCCTTTACTCTCCAGTGAATAGCTTCAAAGAAAACACCCTTACCCCACAGTCCAACGAGGCGTTCTAGAGCTCTCTTGGACTTTTGGGGTAGATATGCCCACTCCTCTCCTCTCGTTCCTTCTTGAGGAGGGGGAAAGATTCTTAAGATTGAATGTCTTCTCTGTGTCCCACAAAACAACATCAGGCTCTGGGACCACCTTGTTTGTTTTAATCAGGACAATTCCCTGAAGTGATCGATCGTGTTTGATTTTTTTTTTCATTGTTGCTTGAACAGATATCTGCAGTAAGATACTTTCCCACACTTTCTACCAGGGTGAGGTCAAGGAACAAGCACAGAAGAGAGGAAGATTTGGATTGCCCAGAGGCCTCTAGACACCCAGGCAAGCTCAGGTGGCTCACACTCAGCTTCCCGTGCATCCAGAGAGTGTTTAGGAAGTCCACAGTCTCTCCCTCTCTTTTCCCTACTTCTTTTAATCATTCAAATGAGACAATCATGTTTTGTTGAAGAAGGACTGGAAACAACTCTAGGAACCCAGGCATTCACTCACAATGCTCTTACTTTCCCTTACTAAAGAAAACACAGGCTTGACAGGGCGGGGGTGTCTCTTGGCAACAAACTGTGGCACCTTGGGAGTATATGAAGTAAGCAAGACAAAGCTTTTGTTCTACTCTCTTCAGTAAGTCTTTCTGTTAATTTTTGTTCCAAGTGGGAGTGAGGGGTGGTATTTGAGATTGAACCTGGGCTTCATGCATCCTAGGGAAATACTTTCCTACTGTGCTGTACACAGCTCCAGTCCTCTTTGGGCTTTCATACTTATAGACTATCTCACTAAGTTTCCCAGGCTGGCCTTGAACTCTCTCTACAGTCCAGGCAATTCTTCCATTTGTGATCCTCCTGCCTCAGGTTCCTATATACCTGGAAATGCATGCCTTTCCCACAAGGCCCAGCTCTTGCCTTTGCTTTTTCTACTTCCTGGTGTGTTGGAACTCACTAGACTCCCAGGCATCCAGAATGTCGGAGACAGGTGTCAACATCAACACTTGTGTTGAGAATAACTAGAGAAAGCCCCTTTCTGACCTCATTCTGCAATGCTGGTTTCTGATGAGATGCATGCCTGCCATTCAGATCTCTTCTATGTGTAAAACACAGCTGTCTGCCTTTCTGTTATCGTAAGCTTTCAACAATTTGGTTTTGATATACTTAATTAGTATATCAAAGTTTGTCCTCGTTGACATTCACCCTGCTTCTTATGGAGATATATATACCCATATATATTTAACATATAAATATGGAGAGAAATATATATATATACATATATATACACATATATGTATATATATATATATGGAAAAAGAGAGAGCGTGTGCATGCCATGCATAAGCGGGGATGAGGCTACAGGGCTTCTTAATTGTCACTTTATGTCTCTCTTTTGTGTGTTTCAATTTAATAAAAAAATAAGTCATGCCAAAATCCAAAATTAACTCAAACTGAATTCTTCAAAAGGCAATCAGTAAATATCAGTATCAGAAATGCTAAATTTATGTGACAAATTTGAAAGCCATCATGATACAGAAAGGAAAAATAGTTCAATCAACAATTACAAATGTTACGCCCAGTGGTGGAGGCGCAGTGCGGTTACCCTAGGAACCCCCATCATGTCGCTGCCAGTGGCTAGGAGCGCGGGCCGTGGCCTGCAGCCTGCGCAGCGCCCTGGCCTCCTGCCCGCCGGGGCCCTGGGTGCCAAGCGCTGCCGCTATCCGCGCGCTGCGCACTGGATCCGCTGTGCAGTCAATGCGTAAATTCGCAGAGAAACACGAATGGATAACCACAGAGAATGGTATTGGAACAGTGGGAATCAGCAATTTTGCACAGGAAGCTTTGGGAGATGTTGTTTACTGTAGTCTGCCTGAAGTTGGGACAAAATTGAAAAAACAAGATGAGTTCGGTGCTTTGGAGAGTGTGAAGGCCGCCAGTGAACTCTACTCCCCTCTGTGGGGAGAGGTGACCCAAGTCAACGAGGCTCTTGCAGAAAACCCGGGGCTCATCAACAAATCCTGTTATGAAGATGGTTGGCTGATCAAGATGGCACTGAGTGACCCTTCAGAGCTGGATGATCTAATGAGTGAAGAAGCCTATGAAAAGTATGTGAAATCCATTGAGGAATGAACACGGCACCCCACTCCCAACAGAACTGTGGGGTAACCTGCTCCAGGATGCTTGTCTTAAATTAGTGGAGGATAGTAGATTTGAAGTAACTTTTAGCAATACTGATGGAAGGAAACTATTCTCTACAGTGCTACTTAAAAAACCCAACTTCCTGATGAGTGCAGATAAACACAATGTACATATAATTCTCATGCTAGGTATTTAAACGAGGGGTTAAGCACTGGTGTTTAGAATTCTTGATCATCTATGGTAAAAAAAAAATGGTTATGAAGCTGGGTTTGGTGATGAACCTATCCTTTAATCCCAGCACTCAACAGGCAGATCTTTTGTTAGTTTGAGGTCAGCCTGGTCTACTAACAAGTTCTAAGCCAGCCAGAGTTACTTGGTGAGATCCTACTCAGTGATTATGAGAATTTCATAATTCACGATAACAGTGTTATAAATCTCCCATAATATTGTAACTTGTCCACATCCACCACTGGATTTTGGCTAAAAGACTTCATGTGTCTTCTCATTGGCAATGCCTGGGAGCACAGGAAAGTATTGTACAATGTCAGGTGCAAGACAGCACTGCGTTTTACCACGTGCTGCGTTGGCTGCCATGTTTTTCCTCTATGAAGTACTGGCTTTGCAACGAATAAAACAGTCATCCTCTTTGTAAAAAAAAAAAAATTACAAATGTTCTTGAAGCAAGGGAGCAAAAGTAGAAAGTTTTGGCTAAGAATAGATTATATAAGCTAGAACTACTACAAATATTGGAACCAAAAAACACTCTAACTGAAATAAAAGATCAAATCCACACTGGCCTGAGGACAAAGAATCAAACACTGGGGAACAGAGCCATTGCAGTCATCTGGTCTGCATAGCAGACAGGAAAGAGGCCACCAAAACACAGAGCTCGGGGGGCTTCACAAGAAAACAATAGCCACTGTTTAATTCCATTTCTACAAGGTAGCTAGAGTCACCAGGCTCAGAGAGACATTGTGCTGGCCAGGGCCTGGGAGAGGAGAGGACCAGAGATACTGTGCAGTGGGTATGGTTTCTGCTTTACAAGATGAAAAGAGATCCAAGGATAAACAGTGGTCGACTGGGCAGAGAAAGAGGAGTCTGAGCATGTGGGGTCTTATCGTGATATAAGCGCACTCACTATCCCTGAATTACATACTTAAAAATGCAAAAAAAAAAAAAAAAAAAAAAAAAAGGGTTTCCTTTCTTTTGACAAAATGCATACGGCTCGTCAAGCAGTAAATGCAACTCTTTTCTTATTTATTTTTGTGTGTCTATGCAAGGGCACGTGTGTGCCAAGGCACACATGTGGAGGTCAGAGGACAACTTGATGAAGTCATTTCTCTCCCTCTGCCGTGTGGGTTCAGGGTGCAAACTTCTGGTCATCAACAAGGCAGCAATACCTTTACCTGCTGAGCCATCTGACAGGCCCTCAAACAGGAATGCTTGCAATCGGCATACATAAAATGTTTAAACCCAACAGTGCTTCTCATATGACAGAGACCTACATGTGTACACATGTGTGTGCTTGCGTGTGTGTGGTGTGTTGTGTTTTAGTTTACTAAAAGTCCATTAATTAATGTTAAAAATAAGGGATGGATATTTTTGTTGTTTTGTGCATAAGCATGTGTTGTGTTTGATTACGTTACTTAATGTAACAAAATGGGGGAGGGATTTTTTTTGTTTTATTTGAACAAAGATTCTGTGAAAAAATATACAGAAAACTGAGAACATTCCTATCCAAAATGACAAAATATCGCCAACAGTGATAATACATAGAATTATATTTAGGATGGTATTTTTAAATACTTAAGGTGAATTAAGGTAATAAATAATAAACCATAACCTTGAATATTTTAAGGTCAAATATATTTCGACATCAATTATTTCTAAATCAAATGTCATTTTACCTCCCTCAAGATTCCATATTTTTCTCTAGAAAAAAAAATAAAATTTTCATGAATATTCTTGAGTTCTAATTTTAGAATTTTTAAAGTACAGTGAGAATTTTAAAAATAATTTTCAAGGGGGCTGGAGAGATGGATCAGCAGTTAAGAGCACTGCATGCTCTTCCAGAGGTCCTGAGTTCAATTCCCAGCAACCACATGGTGGCTCACAACCATCTGTAATGGGGTCTGGTGCCCTCTTCTGGCCTGCAGGCATACATACAGACAGAATATTGTATACATAATAAATAAATAAAAATTTAAAAAAAAAAAAAATAAAAATAAAAATAATTTTCAAGCAGAAAGCTTCCTATAGAAGTTATTTGGGGATTGTGATATGTTCCTCCTCTAATCTTCCCTAGTTTCCATCCATGCTCCCAATTCATTGTGGTAGTTTTGGTGCATCTCTTCACTGAGTATATCCTAAACATTTAAGTTTGCTAGTATAGAAGATGTTTGTTTCTTCTTGGGATTGTATTTGTTTTGTTTGTATCATATTTAAATAAATTATGTATTTAAAATTATAGGTCCGACTGGCATAAACATGTTTGAGAGAACAAACAGGAAACTGTGACAGTGACAAGTGTTTACTGAGCTGGTGATGTCATTCCATGTTTTATAGAGAGAATGAAGAAGGGGTGGCTGGATGGCGCGCTCTCAAGCCTGATGATGGCCGGAGTTCAATCCCAGGGACTCTTGGTGGAGTGAGGGAACCAACTCCCATAAGTTGTCCTCTGACTTTGGAATACATGCAGACACATATGCACAAACACACATACACACATGTACACACAAACACCACACACTAAGAAAATGTAAATATGTTGGTGGTGGCACATACCTTTCATCCCAGTATTTGGATCTCTGTGAGTTCAAGGCCAGCCTGGTCTACAGAGTGAGTTCCAGGACAGTCAGAAGTATACAGAGAAACACTGTCTTGGGAAACCAAAAGAAAACAACAACAACAAAAACCCCACAAATGTAAATAAAAGAAAGAAAACAATGGATTTTTAAATGAAGGTCAATTGCCAGAGCTTCTGCTGTACATTTGGAAATCATATTTTCTCTAATAACCAATTTTACTAAATGGGATTCTCACTTGGCCTGTTTTAATGAATAATGACACACATTAGTAACTAGCAAGATTAATTTGAAAGCAGAAATGCTTGAGGCTCTAAGCACAGTGAGTTATTTCAAGTAGTTCAAACACTTTCTCCACAATCCTGTTTTTGCTGCTCTGTTCTTTTGGTAAAGAAAACATTCTCTTCCCAGAGAACAAAATATAGCAAACCAAGGTGCCTATAAGATTCCCACTCTCTGTGGTAAGAGGGTCTTTGTCCTTGATAATGAACAGTGCTCTGTGATGCTAAGGACACGGGCCTTGTTTCCCAAGAACACTTGTAGTATGTAGCACACCATATAATGAGATTCTGATCATAGAATCTGTGAATGCATGTGTCAGCAAATGAATGTGTGCCTGAAGAAAGTAACACAGGGACTTAACAGCTCTGTCTTAGTTATGGTTTCTGTTGCTGTGAAGAGGCACCATGACCACGAAAACTCTTATAAAGCAGAACATTTAATTGACTGGTGACTCACAGTTCAGAGCTTCTCTCCATTATCACCATGACAGGAAGCAAAGTAGCACATAGGCAGACATGGTGATGGAGAAGGAGCTGAGAATTCTTACATCTTGATTCACAGGCAACAGGAAGTGGTCTGAGACACTGGGTGTGACTTGAGCATATGAGACTTCAAAGCCCACCTCAACGGTGACACACTTCCTCCAATAAGGCCACACCTCCTAATAGTGCCACTCTCTTTAGGGGCCATTTTCTTTCAAACCATCACAGTCCCTCACTCACTTTGTCTAGTCAGCCAATGGCAGCATGAATCAAAGAAGAGCAGGGACCAGACAAGGGTAGTTCTCCCATACCCATCTTAACAGCTTTATTGTCACACCATATGGTAACTATGGATCTCACAGATTTGTAGCCCCTTATCTTCATCCTTCTGGCTCATGTCCTCTCCAGTCCTCATCTGTGTTGCTAATGTTGCCAATAGCCACTTTCCAATTATGTGTAGAGTTGGTCAGACTGGGTTGAAACTACAATAGGAAATCTGTGGTGTATGTTTGGTCCTGAGTTCATGTGATTGCTTCTCCTGAATTTATCCCCTAGGCTTCCAACTACTTTCAAGGCACAGCCAGGCCACTGTCTATGAATTGACTTGGAGAAAGAGTTTTGCCTACGCCTATTGAGATGAACATGGTTCTTCCTACTATAAATATGAGCCATAATTATAAAGAATGTGGGTATTCAGTAAAGAAAAGGACAGAAACTCAGACAGTCAAACAAGTCCCTGACTTGTAACATGATGATTAAAATGTCTCCAAAACCTCTTTCCCCAAAATAAGCCATTAAAGTGGATGAAATCATCAAAAGTCTAGTTTTAGCACTCTGGGGGAAAAAAAAAAAACTTGTGCAAAACCCAGAGGAAAATATATCAATGAAAACTGCTCAAGTTTGGGCAAAAGCACCATGAGTACATTGCTACTCACTATTTTCCCCAGTTTGGGCAACATTACACCTAGCATCTCTATCACTGGTGCTGGGGTAGGCACATTTGACTTGCATCCTAATCAACTAAAGTGATTTCAGTGACGAAGCTCATGAGCTCCATTAACCCAAGGCTATAAGCTTGTTTCCAGGCAGATGAGCTGAGGGATTAATGAGGAGTTACAGGAGCTTAGTACTTTCCTATTGCTGTGACAAAATGCTATGATGGAGGCAACCTATAAAAGAAAGCATTTAATTTGAGGCTTACAGGTTCAGAGGGTGAATCCATGACCAACCTGGCAGGGGAGCATGGCAGTAGGCAAACAGGCATGGCACTAAAGCAGAAGCTAAGAGCTCAAATCTTGATCCGCATACATGAAGAAGTGATAGCTACCTGGAAATGGTATGGGTCTTTTGGAACCTCAAAGCCTACCCCTAGTAACACGACTCCTCCAACATTACCTCCGAATCCTTCCCAAACAGTCCCACCAACAGGTGACCAAAAGTTTAAACGTAGAGAGTCATTCTCATGCAAATGGCCACACACACCAACAGGATTCCTCACACATGCTAGGATGCCTAGTAACCCTGTGCATGTATAGCAGGAGCAAAAAATACCAAAGGAACCCATCCATCCCTGGTCAACAAAGCCTGTGCACGCGTGAAGAAATGGAAGGCATGGGAGACGAGCAGCATTGCTTCACTGCTCTCCTGGAAGAATAACACTGAGAGAAAGAGCAGAAAAAATATTCAAAGTTGGGATTGACATAAATTTTGAAGAAAAAAATGTTAATCTACTCAGCTAAACATTTTAATAAACCCTAATTATAATGACTATAAAGTGATCTATTCTTGAATCCATGTAACCAAATTGGTAATTACCCACACACACATACAAACACACACCAAAAAGAAAACACTTGGAACAAGAAGAAGCCAAGAACGCATGTGTCCCAGAGAACAGTGAACAGATAACCCCTCCTCAGAAACAAAGCAGGTCAGCCAGCAATGGATGGACACAGTGAGAGCACCAGAAGAAACTTTTCAACTAGAAATGAAATTCTGATCTGGCTAAAATAATTTTTAGCATGGAAAGGAAATAAAGACAATACCAGATACATAAAGACGAAGGATATTTGTTGCTAGCATGACTGCTAAAAATTTTCAAAGTAAACTGGGCATGGTGGCACACACCTGTAATCCCAGCACGCAGGAGGCAGAGGCAAGTGAATCTCTGTGAGTTTGAGGCCAGCCTGTTCTACATAGCTTCCAAGACAACCAGAGCTACCTAATAGAGAAACCCCGTCTCAAAAATGAACAGAAGTATTTCAATTTAATGTCTTTTAGATTAAAAGGACGTAACATAGGTGACAATTTGAACCCACAGCAAGAAATGAAGTCACAAAGCTATGTGAGTGATCATAAAGGTGTTGTGTGTGTCCCTTGTTTCTTTTCTCGGCTTCTTTTGTTGTTGTTGTTGTTGTTGTTGTTGTTGTTGTTGTTTTTTCAAGATAGGGTTTCTCTGTGTAACAGCCCTAGATGTCCTGAAATTAGCTCTTTTGACATGGAACTCACAGAGATCCACCTGCCTCTGCTTCCCAAGTGCTGGGATTAAAGGCATGCACCTCCACTGACCAGCATTTTAGCTTCTTTTAAAGTGTAAGTATATGAGTATAATAAAGAAAATACTGTATTGTTTGTTGGATTTATTTATTTTTTAATTGTTTTATTAAGCTATATATTTTTCTCCACTCCTCTCTTTTCCTCTTCCCTCCCCTTCTACTCTCTCCCATGGTCCCCATGCTTCCAATTTACTCAGGAGATCTTGTCTCTTTCTACTTCCCATGTAGATTAGATCCATGTATGTCTCTCTTAGGGTCCTCATTGTTGTCTAGGTTCTCTGGGATTGTGAATTGTAGGCTTGTTTTCTTTGCTTTATGTCTAAAAGCCAATTATGAGTGAGACCATGTGATAACTGTCTTTCTGGGTCTGGGTTACCTCACTCAAAATGTTTTCTAGATCCATCCATTTGCCTGCAAATTTCAAGATGTCATGATTTTGTTTTACTATGTAGTACTTTTTTGTGTAAATGTACCACATTTTACTTATCCATTCTTCAGTTGAGGGGCATTTAGGTTGTTTCCAGTTTCTAGCTATGACAAATAATGCTGCTATGAACATAGTTGAGCACATGTCCTTGTGGTATGATTGAGCATCCTTTGGGTATATACCCAAAAATGATATTGATGAATCTTGAGGAAGGTTGTTTCCTAATTTTCTGAGAAATTTCCATATTGGTGTTCAAGGTGGCTGTACCAGTTTCCACCCCAACCAGCAATGCAGAAGTGTTCCCTTTACCCCACAACCTCTCCAGCATAAGTTGTCATCAGTGTTTTTGATCTTGGCCATTCTTACAGGTGTAAGATGGAATCTCAGAGTTGTTTTGATTTGCATTTCCCTGATGGCTAAGGATAGTGAACATTTCCTTAAGTGTCTTTCAGCCATTTTAGATTTCTCTTTCGAGAGGTCTCTGTTTAGGTCTCCACGCCATTTTTTTTTTATTGGGTTATGTGATCTTTGGGTGTCCAATTTCTTGAGTTCTTTGAATATTTTGAAGAACAGACCTCTGTCTGATGTGGGGTTGGTGAAGATCTTTCCCATTTTGTAGGCTGTTGTTTTGTCTTGTTGACCATGTGCTTTGCTTTACAGAAACTTCTCAGTTTCAGGAGGTCCCATTTATTAATTGTTTCTCTCAGTGTCTGTGCTGCTGGGGTTATATTTAGGAAGTGGACTCCTGTGCCAATGCGTTCAAGTGTACTTCCCACTTTCTCTTCTATGAGGTTCAGTGTGGTTGGTTTTATGTTGAGGTCTTTGATCCATTTGGACTTGAGTTTTGTGCATGGTGATACATATAGATCTATTTTCATTCTTATGCATGTTGATATCCAATTATGCCAGCACCATTTGTTGAATATTCTTTCTTTTTTCCAGTTGCTTCTTTGTCAATAATCAGGTCTTGATAAGTGTGTGGATTGATATCCGGATCTTCTATTGGATTCCATTGGTCCTCTTACCTGTTTTTATGCCAGTACCAGGCTGTTTTCAGTACTGTAGCTCTGTAGTAGAGTTTGAAGTCAAGGATTGTGATGCCTCCAGAAGTTCCTTCATTGTACAAGATTGTTTTGGCTATACTGGGTTTTTTGTTTTTCCATATGAAGTTGAGCATTGTTCTCTCAAGGTCTGTAAAGAATTTTGCTGGGATTTTGCTGGGCATTGCATTGAATTGTAGATTGCTTTTGGTAAGATTGCCATTTTTACTATGTTAATTCTGCCTACCCAAGAGCATGGGAGATCTTTCTACTTTCTAATGTCTTCTTCAGTTTCTTTCTTCAAAGATTTAAAGTTCTTGTCATACAGGTCTTGCACTTGTTTGGTTAGAGTTACTCTGAGATATTTTATGTTATTTATGGCTTTTGTGAAGGGTGATGTTTCTCTGATTTCTTTCTCATCTGTGTAAAGGAGGGCTACTGATTTTTTCAAGCTAATCTTGTATTCTGCTACATTATTGAAAGTGTTTATGAGTTGTAGAACTTTCTTGGTAAAATTTTTGGGGTCTCTATCTATGATACTATCATATCATCTACAAATAGTGAGAGTTTGACTTCTTATTTTCTGATTTGTATCCCCTTGATTTCCTTTTGTTGTCTTATTGCTCTAACTAGAATTTCAAGTACTATATTGAATAGATATGGAGAGAGTGGACAAACTTGTCTTTTTGCTAATTTCAGTGGGATTGCTTTGAGTTTCTCTCCATTTATAGTGATGTTAGTTGTTTACTTGCTACATATTGCCTTTATTATGTTCCTTGTATCCCTGCTCTCTCCAAAACCTTTATCATGAAGGGATGTTGTATTTTGTGGAAGGCTTTTTCAGTATCTAATGAGATGATCATGTGGGTTTTTTTTTTTAGTTTGTTTACATGGTGGATTACATTGACAGATTTTTGTATGTTGAACCATCCTTACATCTCTGGAATGAAGCCGACTTGGTCACAGGGGATGGTTTTTCTGATGTGTTCTTGGATTTAGTTTGCCAGTAATTTATTGAGTATTTTTACGTCAATGTTCATGAGTGAGATTGGTCTGTAATTCTCTTTCTTAGTAATGTCTTTGTGTGGTGTGGATATCAGGGTAATTGTAGCCTCATAAAAACAGTTTGGCAATGTTCCTTCTGTTTCTATTATGTGGAACAATTTGAGTATTGGTATTAGTTCTTTGAAAATACTGTAGAATTCTGAGCTGAAACCATCTGGTCCTGGGCTTTTTTTGGTTGGGAGACTTTTGGTGACTGTTTCTATTTCTTTAATAGTTATAGATCTATTTATTTTGCTTATCTGGTCTTGATTTAATTTTGGTAAGCTATATTTATGCAGAAAATTGTCCATTTCCTTTAAGTTTTCCAATTTTGTGGAGTACAGGTTTTCAAAATATGAACTAATGATTCTCTCGATTTCCTCCGTGTCTGTTTTTATGTGCCCGTTTTCATTTCTGATTTTGTTAACTTGGATATTCTCTCTCTGCCTTTTGGTCATTTTAGATAAAGGTTTGTCTATTTTGTTGAATTCTCAAAGAACAAACTCTTTGTCACATTGATTCGATTCTTTGTATTGTTTTCTTTGTTTCTATTTTGTTGATTTCAGCTCTCAATTTGATTATTTCCTGCCACCTAGTCCTCCTGGGTAAGTTTGCTTCTTTTTGTTCTAGAGTTTTCAGGGGTTCTGTTAATTCACTAATGTGGGATTTTTCCAGCTTCTTTATGTAGGCATTTAGTGCTAAGAACTTTCCTCTTAACACTGCTTTCATTGTGTCCCATAAATTTGGGTATGTTATTTGGTAATTTTCAATGAATTTTAGAAAGTCTTTAATTTCTTCCTTTGACCCATTGGTGATTCAGGTGAGCATTGTTTAATTTCCATGAGTTTGTGGGCTTTCTAAAATTACTATTGCTGTTTAATTCTAATTTTAAGCCATGGTGATCCAATAAGATACCTAGGGTTATTCCAATTTTTTTTTATCTGTTGAGGTTTGCTTTGTTACCTAGTATGTGGTCAGTTTTTGAGAAGGTTTCATGAGGTGCTGAGAAGAAGGTATATTCTTTTATGTTTGGATGGAATGTTCTATAGATGTCTGTTAAGTCCATTTGAGTCATAACATCTATTAGTTCCCTTATTTCTCTGTTAAGATTCTGACTGGTAGGGCTGGAGAGATGGCTCAGCGGTTAGGAACACTGCTTGCTGTTCCAGAGGTCCTGAGTTCAATTCCCAGCAACCACATGGTGGCTCACAACCATCTATAGTAAGATCTGGTGCACTCTTCTGACCTGCAGAACACTGTATACATAATGAATAAATAAATCTTTAAAAAAAAAAAAAAAAGATTCTGACTGGTAGACCCGCCCAGGGGTGAGAATGGAGTGTTGAAGTCTCCCACTATTAGTGTGTGGGGTTTAATGTGTGATTTAAGCTTTAAAAGTGTTTCTTACGACAAGGCTGTCCACTCTCCCCATACCTCTTCAATATAGTGCTTGAAGTTCTAGCAATAGCAATAAGACAACAAAGGGGATCTAGGGGATCCATATTGGAAAGGAAGAAGTTAAGCTTTCGTTATTTGCAGATGATATGATAGTATACATAAGCGACCCCAAAAACTCTACCAAAGAACTCCTACAGCTGATAAACACCTTTGGTAATGTGGCAGGTTACAAAATCAACTCCAAAAAATCAGTTGCCTTCCTATACACTAAGGATAAGGAAGCAGAGAGGGAAATCAGAGAAGCATCACCTTTCACGATAGCCACAAATAGCATAAAATATCTGGCGGTAACTCTGACCAAGGAAGTGAAAGATCTATTTGGCAAGAACTTTAAGTCTTTGAAGAAAGAAATTGAAGAGGACACCAGAAAATGGAAGGATCTCCCTTGCTCTTGGATTGGGAGGATCAACATAGTAAAAATGGCAATTCTACCAAAAGCAATCTATAGATTCAATGCAATCCCCATCAAAATCCCATCAAAATTCTTCACAGATCTGGAGAAGACAATAATCAACTTTATATGGAAAAACAAAAAACCCAGGATAGCCAAAACAATCTTATACAATAAAGGATCGTCTGGAGGCATTACCATTCCTGACTTCAAACTCTATTACAGAGCTACAGTATTGAAAACAGCTTGGTATTGGCATAAAAACAGAGAAGTCGACCAATGGAATCGAATAGAAGACCCTGACTTTAGCCCACAAACCTATGAACACCTGATTTTCGATAAAGGAGCTAAAAGTATACAATGGAAAAAAGAGAGCATCTTCAACAAATTGTGCTGGCAAAACTGGATGTCAACCTATAGAAGAATGAAAATAGATCCATATCTATCACCATGCACAAAACTAAAGTCCAAATGGATTAAAGACCTCAATATCAGTCCAAACACACTGAACCTGATAGAAGAGAAAGTGGGAAGTACTCTACAACACATGGGCCCGGGAGAACACTTCCTACATATAACCCCAGCAGCACAAACACTAAGGACATCATTGAATAAATGGGACCTCCTGAGATTGAGAAGCTTCTGTAAAGCAAAGGACACTGTCACTAAGACAGAAAGGCAACCCACTGACTGGGAGAAGATCTTCACCAACCCCACAACTGACAAAGGTCTGATCTCCAAAATATATAAAGAACTCAAGAAATTAGACCGTAAAAGGTTAATCAATCCAATTATAAAATGGGGCACTGAGCTGAACAGAAAATTCTCAACAGAAGAAGTTGAAATGGCCAAAAGACACTTAAGATCGTGCTCAACTTCCTTAGCAATCAGGAAAATGCAAATCAAGACAACATTAAGATACCATCTTACACCTGTCAGAATGGCTAAAATCAAAAACACCAATGATAGCCTCTGCTGGAGAGGTTGTGGAGAAAAGGGCACACTCATCCATTGCTGGTGGGAATGCAAACTTGTGCAACCACTTTGGAAAGCAGTGTGGCGGTTTCTCAGGAAAGTCGGGTTCAACCTACCTCTCGACCCAGCAATACCACTATTGGGAATATACCCAAGAGATGCCCAAACATACAACAAAAGTATATGCTCAACTATGTTCATAGCAGCATTATTTGTAATAGCCAGAACCTGGAAACAACCTAGATGTCCTTCAATGGAAGAATGGATGAAGAAAGTATGGAATATATACATATTAGAGTACTACTCAGCAATAAAAAACAATGACTTCTTGAATTTTGCATACAAATGGACGGAAATTGAAAACACTATCCTGAGTGAGTTAAGCCAGACCCAAAAAGAGGAACATGGGATGTACTCACTCATATTTGGTTTCTAGCCATAAATAAAGGACATTGAGACTATAATTCGCGATTCTAGAGAAGCTAAATAAGAAGGTGAACCCAAAGAAAAACATATAAGCATCCTCCTGAATATTAACCTTCATCAGGTGATGAAAGAAAACAGAGACAGAGACCAACATTGGAGCACTGGACTGAAGTCTCACGATCCAAAGGAGGAGCAGAAGGAGAGAGAGCACGAGCAAGGAACTCAGGACCGCGAGGGGTGCACCCACACACTGAGGCAATGGGGATATTCTATTGGGAACTCACCAAGGCCAGCTGGCCGGGGTCTGAAAAAGCATGGGACAAAACCGGACTCGCTGAACATAGCGGACAATGAGGACTACTGAGAACTGAAGAACAATGGCAGTGGGTTTTTGATCCTATTGCACATAATGGCTTTGTGGGAGCCTAGGTAGTTTGGATGCTCACCTTAATAGACCTGGATGGAGGTGGGTGGTCCTTGGACCTCCCACAGGGCAGGGAAACCTGATTGCTCTTTGGGCTGAGGAGAGAGGAAGACTTGATTGGAGGGGGGGAGATGGGAGGTGGTGGCGGGGAAGAGGCAGAAATCTTTAATAATTAAATAAATAAAAATAAATAAATAAATAAATAAATAAATAAATAAATAAATAAATAAATGAAAGTGTTTCTTTTAAATATGAAACTGCCCTTGTATTGGGGGCATTGGTGTTCAGTATTGAAATTTCCTGTGGAGGCAGGCCTAGGTGGCGGAAGCACCGGCGCGCAGGCAGGCCCGGGCGGCGGAGGCACCAGCACGCAGGCAAGTCCAGGCGGCAGAGGCACCGGCATGCAGGCTGGTCCGGGTGGCAGAGGCACCGGCAGGCAGGCCTAGGCGGCGGAAGCACCGGCGCACAGACAGTTCCGGGCGGCAGAGGCACTGGATGCAGGATAGTGCGGGCAAGAAACAGTGAATCCTGCACTGAGAGCAGATTGCACCGCTACAATTAAATCAAACCCAATAGATAGCATCGGTAAGAGGAGATGGGCAGACGCCAAGGCAAGAATTCACCCAACAATCTGAAAAACAACATGAAAACACCAGAACCCAATGATCTTACAACACAAGGACTTGAACACCCTAACACAGGAGAAGAGGAAAAAACTGACTTTTTGAAAGCAATAGAGTCCCTTAAACAACATGTAAAAAACGCCCTCATAGAAATGGATGAGAAGTATAACAAAAAGTTTGAAGAAATGAGTAAATACGTAAATGATACCCTGGGAAGCCAAGAAAAAACGATCAAACAGGTAATGGAAACAGTCCAAGAATTGAAAACTGAAATGGAAGCAAGGAAGAAAACACAAACTGAGGACCAGCTGGATATGGCAAATATAGGTCAACGAGCAGAGACTACAGAAACAAGCATAATCAATAGAATACAAGAGATAGAAGAAAGAATCTCAGATTCTGAAGACACCATAGAGAAAATAAATGGACTGATCAAAGAAAACACCAAAACCAACAAATTCTCATCACAAAACATTCAGGAAATATGGGACACAATAAAAAGACCAAACCTAAGAATAATAGGGATAGAAGAAGGAGAAGAGGCACAGCTCAAAGGTCCAGAAAACATTTTTAACAAAATTATGGAAGAAAACTTCCCCAACATAAAGAAAGATATTCCTTTGAATATTCAAGAAGCATACAGAACACCAAACAGACTGGATCAAAAAAAAACGTCCCCTCGCCATATAATAATCAAAACACAAAATATACAGATTAAAGAAAGAATATTAAGAGCTGCAAAGGAAAAAGGCCAAGTAACTTATAAAGGTAAACCGATCAGACTTACACCTGACTTCTCTATGGAAACCATGAAAGCCAGAAGGTCCTGGATAGAGGTACTACAGAAACTAAGAGACCATGGATGCAAACCCAAACTACTATAACCAGCCAAGCTATCGTTCACTATCAATGGAAAAAACAAGACATTCCAGGATAAGAACAAATTTAAACAATACGTTGCCACAAATCCAGCCCTACAGAAAGTAATAGAAGGAAAATCACAACCCAAGGAATCCAACATTGCCAACACTGCCTACAATAACCCAGGCATCTAGCGACCCTTCAACAGCACAACTCAAAGAAGGGAGACACACAAACTCTTCTACCAAAAGCAGTAAGAATAACCGGAGTTAACAACCACTGGTCATTAATATCACTTAATATTAATGGTCTCAATTCACCAATAAAAAGGCACAGGCTAAGAGATTGGATACGAAAACAGGATCCAACAGTCTGCTGTTTGCAAGAAACTCATCTCAACCACAAAGACAGGCATCTACTCAGAGTAAAGGGTTGGGAAAAGGTTTTTCAAGCAAATGGTCCTAAGAAAAAAGCAGGTGTGGCCATACTAATTTCTAACAAAACTGACTTCAAACTAAAATCAATCAGAAGAGATCGACAGGGACACTTTATACTCATAACAGGAACGATTCAGCAGGATGAAGTCTCAATCCTGAATATCTATGCCCCTAATATAAAAGCACCCACTTATGTAAAAGAAATATTGCTAAAACTCAAGGCAGACATCAAATCACACACACTAGTAGTAGGAGACTTCAACACACCTCTCTCACCAATGGACAGGTCAATCAGACAGAAAACTAATAGAGAATTAAGAGAATTGTTGGAGGTAATGAATCAAATGGACTTAACAGACATCTATAGAACACTCCACCCAAATAGGAAAGAATACACCTTCTTCTCTGCAGCTCATGGAACCTTCTCGAAAATTGACCACATACTTGGAAACAAAGGAAACCTCCACAGATACAAAAAAATATCAGTGTCCACCTGTGTCAGATCACCACGGATTAAAGTTAGAAGCCACCAACAATGCTACCCCCAGAAAGCTGACAAACTCATGGAAACTGAACAGTCAACTACTGAACCACACCTGGGTCAAGGAAGAAATTAAGAAAGAAATTAAAGTCTTCCTTGAATTTAATGAAAACAAAGAGACAACATACTCAAACCTATGGGACACGATGAAAGCAGTGCTAAGAGGAAAGTTCATAGCACTAAGTGCCCACTTAAAGAAAACGGAGAAAGCATACATTGGTGACTTAACAGCACACCTGAAAGCTCTAGAAAAAAAAGAAGCAGACGCGCCCAGGAGGAGTAGAAGACTGGAAATAATCAAACTGAGGGCAGAAATCAACAAAATAGAAACACAGAAAACAGTCCAAAGAATCAATGAAACAAAAAGTTGGTTCTTGGAGAAAATCAACAAGATTGACAAACCCCTATCCAAACTAATTAAACGACAGAGAGAGAACACGCAAATAAATAAGGTCAGAAATGAAAAGGGAGACATAACCACAGACACAGAGGAAATTCAGAGAATCATTAGATCTTACTACAAAAGCCTGTATGCCACAAAACTGGAAAATGCAAAAGAAATGGACACTTTTTTAGATAAGTACCATATACCAAACCTAAACCAAGACCAGGTGAATGATCTAAATAGACCTGTTAGTCGCGAAGAATTAGAAACAGTTATCAAAAATCTCCCTTCCAAAAAAAGCCCAGGACCAGATGGTTTCAATGCAGAATTCTACCAGAACTTCCAAGAAGAGCTAATACCTATACTTCTTAATGTATTTCACAATATAGAAACAGAAGAGTCATTGCCAAATTCCTTTTATGAAGCTACAGTTACCCTGATACCAAAACCACACAAAGACCCAACCAAGAAAGAGAATTACAGGCCTATCTCACTCATGAACATCGACGCAAAAATTCTCAATAAAATACTGGCAAACCGAATCCAAGAACACATCAGAAAAGTTATCCATTATGATCAAGTAGGCTTCATTCCAGAGATGCAGGGCTGGTTCAACATACGCAAATCTATCAATGTAATCAACCATATAAATAAACTGAAAGAAAAAAACCATATGATCATTTCATTAGATGCTGAAAAAGCATTCGACAAAATTCAACACCCCTTTATGATAAAGGTCTTGGAGAGATTAGGGATACAAGGGTCATACCTAAATATAATAAAAGCTATTTACAGCAAGCCGACAGCTAACATTAAATTAAATGGAGAAAAACTCAAAGCCATCCCACTAAAATGAGGAACACGACAAGGATGTCCACTCTCTCCATACCTCTTCAATATAGTGCTTGAAGTTCTAGCAATAGCAATAAGACAACATAAGGGGATCTAGGGGATCCGTATTGGAAAGGAAGAAGTTAAGCTTTCGTTATTTGCAGATGATATGATAGTATACATAAGCGACCCCAAAAACTCTACCAAAGAACTCCTACAGCTGATAAACACCTTTGGTAATGTGGCAGGATACAAAATCAACTCCAAAAAATCAGTTGCCTTCCTATACACTAAGGATAAGGAAGCAGAGAGGGAAATCAGAGAAGCATCACCTTTCACGATAGCCACAAATAGCATAAAATACCTTGGGGTAACTCTGACCAGGGAAGTGAAAGATCTATTTGGCAAGAACTTTAAGTCTTTGAAGAAAGAAATTGAAGAGGACACCAGAAAATGGAAGGACCTCCCTTGCTCTTGGATTGGGAGGATCAACATAGTAAAAATGGCAATTCTACCAAAAGCAATCTATAGATTCAACGCAATCCCCATCAAAATCCCATCAAAATTCTTCACAGATCTGGAGAAGACAATAATCAACTTTATATGGAAAAACAAAAAACCCAGGATAGCCAAAACAATCTTATACAATAAAGGATCGTCTGGAGGCATTACCATCCCTGACTTCAAACTCTATTACAGAGCTACAGTACTGAAAACGGCTTGGTACTGGCATAAAAACAGAGAAGTCGACCAATGGAATAGAATAGAAGACCCTGACTTTAGCCCACAAACCTATGAACACCTGATTTTCGATAAAGGAGCTAAAAGTATACAATGGAAAAAAGAGAGCATCTTCAACAAATTGTGCTGGCAAAACTGGAAGTCAATCTGTAGAAGAATGAAAATAGATCCATATCTATCACCATGCACAAAACTCAAGTCCAAATGGATTAAAGACCTCAATATCAGTCCAAACACACTGAACCTGGTAGAAGAGAAAGTGGGAGGTACTCTACAACACATGGGCACAGGAGAACACTTCCTACGTATAACCCCAGCAGCACAAACACTAAGGACATCATTGAATAAATGGGACCTCCTGAGACTGAGAAGCTTCTGTAAAGCAAAGGACACTGTCACTAAGACAGAAAGGCAACCCACTGACTGGGAGAAGATCTTCACCAACCCCACAACTGACAAAGGTCTGATATCCAAAATATACAAAGAACTCAAGAAATTAGACTGTAAAAGGTTAATCAATCCAATTATAAAATGGGGCACTGAGCTGAACAGAGACTTTTCAACAGAAGAAGTTCAAATGGCCAAAAGACACTTAAGATCGTGCTCAACTTCCTTAGCAATCAGGGAAATGCAAATCAAGACAACATTAAGATACCATCTTACACCTGTCAGAATGGCTAAAATCAAAAACACCAATGATAGCCTCTGCTGGAGAGGTTGTGGAGAAAGGGGCACTCTCATCCATTGCTGGTGGGAATGCAAACTTGTGCAACCACTTTGGAAAGCAGTGTGGCGGTTTCTCAGGAAAGTCGGGTTCAACCTACCTCTCGACCCAGCAATACCACTATTGGGAATATACCCAAGAGATGCCCAAACATACAACAAAAGTATATGCTCAACTATGTTCATAGCAGCATTGTTTGTAATAGCCAGAACCTGGAAACAACCTAGATGTCCTTCAATGGAAGAATGGATGAAGAAAGTATGGAATATATACATATTAGAGTACTACTCAGCAGTAAAAAACAATGACTTCTTGAATTTTGCATACAAATGGACGGAAATTGAAAACACTATCCTGAGTGAGGTAAGCCAGACCCAAAAAGAGGAACATGGGATGTACTCACTCATATTTGGTTTCTAGCCATAAATAAAGGACATTGAGACTATAATTCGTGATTCTAGAGAAGCTAAATAAGAAGGTGAACCCAAAGAAAAACATATAAGCATCCCCTTGAATATTAACCTTCATCAGGCGATGAAAGAAGACAGAGACAGAGACCAACATTGGAGCACTGGACTGAAGTCTCACGATCCAAAGGAGGAGCAGAAGGAGAGTGAGCACGAGCAAGGAACTCAGGACTGCGAGGGGTGCACCCACACACTGAGGCAATGGGGATATTCTATCGGGAACTCACCAAGGCCAGCTGGCCGGGGACTGAAAAAGCATGGGACAAAACCGGTCTCGCTGAACATAATGGACAATGAGGACTACTGAGAACTGAAGAACAATGGCAATGGGTTCTTGATCCTATTGCACGTAATGGCTTTGTGGGAGCCCAGGTAGTTTGGATGCTCACCTTAATAGACCTGGATGGAGGTGGGTGGTCCTTGGACCTCCCACAGGGCAGAGAAACCTGCTTGCTCTTTGGGCTGAGGAGGAAGGAAGACTTGATTGGGGGAGGGGGAGGGAATGGGAGGTGGTGGCGGGGAAGAGGCAGAAATCTTTAATAATTAAATAAATTAATTAATAAAAAAAAAGAAATTTCCTGTGACTAATATAAAATGTTCTTCTTTGTCTTTTTTGATTGATTTTAGTTTGAAGTCTATTTTGTTAGATATTAGGATAGCTACACCAGCTTGTTTCTTAGATTCATTTGATTGGAAAATCTTTTCCCAACTTTTTACTCTGAGGCAATTGTCTGTCTTTGAGGTTGAGGTGTGTTTCTTGTATGCAGGAAAAGGATGGATTCTGTTTTCATATCCAATCTGTTAGCCTTTTATAGGTGAGTTGAGTTCATTTATATTAAGGGATATTAATGGCCAGTGCTTGCTAGTTCCTGTTATTTTAGTTTTTATTGTTGGTGATGTTATTATGTGTGTTTTCCCCTTCTTTAGGATTTGCTGCTGTGAGATCATCTATTGTCTGTGATTTTGTGGATGTAACTAACTTACTTGGGTTGGAGTTTTCCTTCTAGTACTTTGTGTAGGGCTGGGTTTGTGGCTAGGTATTGGTTAAATCTGGTTCTGTCATGAAATATCTTGTTTTGTCCTTCTATGGTGATTGACAGTTTTTCTGGGTATAATAGTCTGGGCAGGCATTCATGGTCTCTTAATGTCTGCATAATGCTTGACCATGACCTTCTGGCTTTCATTGTTTCTCTTGAGAAGTCAGGTGTAATTCTGATAGGTCTGCCTTTATATATTATTTGGCCTTTTTCCTTTGTAGCTCTTAACATTCTTTCTTTATTCTGTATGTTTAGTATTTTGATTATTATGTGGCAAGGGAACTTTTTTTTATCCAATCTGTTTAGTGTTCTGTAAGCTTCTTGTGTCTTCATAGGCATATCTTTCTTTATGTTAGGAAAGTCTTCTATGATTTTAATATATTTTCTGTGCTTTTGAGTTGTACTTCTCCTTCTTCTATCCCTATTATTCTTAGGTTTTCTCTTTTCATGGTATCTCATATTTCCTGGATATTTTGTGTTAAGCTTTTGTTAGATTTGTTGTTTTCTTAGAGTCTATTTCTTCTATTGTATCTTTAGCACTTGAGATTCTCTCTTCCATCTCATATTCTGCTGTTTATGCTTGTATTTGTGGTTCCTGATCATTTTCCCATATTTTCTGTTTCCAGAATTCCACTGATTTATGTTTTTTTTTATTATTATCTCTTTTTTGGTTTTCTAGTCTTGAATCATTTCTTTCATCTGTTTGATTCCTTTTTCTTGGTTTTCTTTAAGGGATTTGTTAATTTCTTCTAATTTTTTGTTTGTATTTTTTTCCATTTCTTTGAGGGAATTTTTCAATTTCTCTTTAAAGGCCTCAAACATCCTTCTAAAGTTATTTTTAGGTTATTTTCTTCTGCTTCATCTATATTGGGGTGTTCATGTCTTGCCATTGGAGAGCCACTAGTTTTTGTTGGTGTCGTGTTGCTCTCTGTGGTATTGTTTTCTTACCTTGTCTAACCATATTTTTCTCTGATTGATGTAGTTGGGGCTGTGTCTCTGCTGCTCAATCTTCCAGGTGCCAGTGGATCCAAGGCTCAGGTGGTTGATCCTTGCGGTGCAGTTGGGGTCACGGTTCAGTCACCCCAGAGATCATTCGGTGTTCCCAGAGGTTGGTCCAGGCTCCTGGGGGTTGCTCCGCAATTCCAGAGGTCATTTGGGCATATTCCCATGGAAGTTGCTTGCTTGGACCTGCTCCTGTTGAGATCTCTGGCTTGGGCCTGGTATGGCAGAGGCCGCTGGCTGGGGCCTGCTCCCACAGAGGTTCCTGGCTCAGGCCTGCTCCCACGGAGTTTGTTTGTTGGATTTATAACAAATATATGTTACACATGTATATGTCTGAAAATAATAGTATAAAAAGGAGGGGAAAAGGAGATATAATCAAGCAAAGTGCCTTCCTTCACTTTCCTTCCTTATTTGTTCAGGACTGGGAATTAAGGGGGGGCTTGAATATGCTATGCATGTACTCTATCACTAAACTATCTTTCCAAGCCTTTTTCTTTTTTTTTCCTTAAAGTTACTCTGTACCCTAAAAAGGCATTGAGTTTGTTATTCTCCTACTTCATCCATTGGACTTAACTGAACTAAATTTGTACATATTTCCAGAATTAAGGTACTATTTTTTAAATAGATTATGAAAAGTTAAATGCAGCCATAATCCCTGGAACAGTGGCTAATTGCTTAAAATCATATAACAAAAAAAAACTAGAGGAATTACTCTTCCAATATTTAGCTAATATATAAGTATCTAAAATATGGTGATGAAAGTAGGCCAGAAAAACAAAAAGTACCCAAAACAGGAAAAAAAGCCAAGTATAAATCTAAGCAAATCAATAATCACATTAAAAAGGAATGTACTTAGCAATTCCATTCAAAAGTCAGAGGTTGTTAGAGCTAGATTCAAAAGAAAAGTCTAACCAAATGATATCAACAAGATATATATCATAGATTCCAAGACATAAGATTTTAAAAATAAAAAAATGAGAAAATACTAGGTGGTGGTGACACACGCCTTTAATCCCAGCACACAGACGATGGAGACAGGACAGGCTCCAAAGCTATAGAAAAACCCTATCCTGAAAAACAAAAACAAAAAAAGATGAGAAAATACATTTCAGCAAAGGAACTACAAGAGAGCTGTAATGGCCACATTACTGTCAGATAAAATAAATTTTAAGGTAAGAAACATTGTCAGGGACAAAGAACATTTTATGGTGTTAAAATGGTCGGTATATTAGCATGTAACAATTTTAAACACATCTCACCTAACAAGAGTCTCAAAACATTGTTGGGCCGGGCAATGGTGGCACACGCCTTTAATCCCAGCACTCGGGAGGCAGAGACAGGCGGATCTCTGTGAGTTCGAGACCAGCCTGGTCTACAAGAGCTAGTTCCAGGACAGGCTCCAAAGCCACAGAGAAACCCTGTCTCGAAAAAAAAAAAAAAAACATTGTTGGGCATGGTGGTGGCCCACACATGTAACCTCAGCACTGCAGAGGTCGGTGCACGAGGCACTGCTAGTGCAAGGCCAGGCAGCTGATCTACACCGCGAGTAGATGTGGATGTATATCATGGGATAACATAGAAATGAAGAAAGGGTCCATTGCGAGGAGGGGCTGAGCAATAGAATATAGCAGGGTGCAAGTGATCTGAAGGGGAAATGGGAAAGTGGGGCGGCTTTAATTAGTGACAGAGGTGGGAGGAGGTGAAAATAACAGTATGGATGTCTGAAAAGGTCAGAGGAATCAACTACTACTACTGTCTACTAAAAATACTTATAGACATGTAAGTGTGTATATACATATAGAGTTTCAGTGAAATTTTCCCATCTGGGCTGACCTTACAGGAACCTAGCGCCAGGCATGAGAAACCCACTTTTGATTTGCTGGTCAGGATTGTCCAGGAGACTCCCAAAATATCACAGGTATTACTGTTGCCCTGGGTTGTACCTCTCAAAGACAGAAGGCAAGTTCCTATTATTGAAGACGCATGTACTTTGGAAACAGGACCCAAAGGACCTGAGCTAGATCTGGTCTGAAATCTTCCTCCCTGTGGACCAGCTTTCATGGTATAGGAGGTACCATGCAAACTTCCAAAGGAGGGAAGCAACCAACTGTCCTACCTGGCTCTGATGTCTGTGAACCACAATGACCAGCATGGCACAACAGCCCTAAGTGTGCAGTAGTGGCATGCGTACCTTGAGAGTAAGCAATAGCTCTCTAATTGGACGTAAGGCCCACTCAATAAGAGAGATAGCGTGTCTGGTCCTGGAAAGCTAGCCAGCTACTCAGGAGTAGTGAGGTCCTAGATCTTGGAGTAGAACATACAACTGACACCTCACTAAGCCAGCATAATCCCTAACTATATGCTAATATTGGTCCTTACACCCACAGGTAAGTCCTCACCCCTCACCAAGGAAACTTCTCTTTGCAACAGAAGGAACAAAAAACTACAACCAATCAAATCACAGAGTCCCACCTGATAGATCACCACAACTCCCAAGTCCAAGGCTCAGGGATTGTTGCAGAAGGTGGGGGGGGGGGAGAGATTGTGGGAAAAAGCAGAGGAACAGGAAGTTTGCTGTGAGATCATGTGTCCCCTAGACTTGCCAGAGAACCTACATCCACCATGCTGCACCAACATGGCTGCCTAAACAAAACCTGAACAAAGTTGACACCAATGGACATGCAAACGTGAATGAGGGAGGGCTCATGAGGACCCAACCTGCACAAAGAACTACAGGCTGGTCAGGAGGAGTGGCGCACGCCTTGAATCCCAGCACTCAGGAGCAGGCAGAGCTCTCTGAGTTCAAGTCCAGCCTGGCCTAGAGAGTGAGTTTCAGGACAGACAGAGCTACACAATGAGACCCTGTCACAAAAACAAAACGAAACAAAATGAACTACAAGCAATTTAATTAACAATAAGAGCAGGAGGAAAAGTCTTTCCCTGGGGAAGAGAACACCAATTGGTTCCTGAAAACATATATAACAAGTCACGCTATGCCAACCAACAAGTTGTAATACTGTATTTAGAAGTGTGGTGTGTGCGTGCGTGTGTGTGTGTGTGTGTGTGTGTGTGTGTGTGTAAATGACAATATGGCCATATTTTGAGAGAAACGATGCATACATGGAGAAGTTGGAAGAAAGAAAAGAAAGGATGCAATTATATTGTAATCTTAAAAAAATAAAAAAAATATTTTAAAAAGTTTGAAAAAATTTATGCTGAAAAAATTTTATTCAAAATTTTTATCTAAATATAAGTAAACAAATAGAATTCTTAGATCATTACAAATGTAAAATTAAGCTCTGAATCAAACCCTTAAAATAGAATTGGTCTGCGACCTAGTAATCCTGGTAAAGAGAAATAAAAATATATCCATGAAAAATTTTGTGCATAAATTTGTGCACAGCAACAATATTCAGAATAGTCCCCCAAATGAAATCAACTCAGATGTCTATCAATTGAGAAATGAATAAAGGAAATGTTGCAAATTCATACAATGGAATATTATTTGACTGTAAAAGAAAATGATGTTCTCATCTGTGTTATGACAGGGATAGAGCCAACATTAAACTAAGATGAAAGAAGTCAGAGTCTTAATCAGCCAAATATCATGAGTCTGTTTCTTAAAACGTAATCCAGAGATGACAAGTTACCAGTGATACAGAGACCCCAGGAAGACAGACACGCGGAGTAAACACAAACTGAATACAGGATTTCTTTGGTGGGAAAGTAGCGATGATTTTGTATAACTTTACAAATGTACTAAGAATTGAAAATATTTTATATTTTGTATTTTAAAGCTACTCTATATTTTGTATTTTAAAGCTATTTTATATTTTGTATTTTAAAGCATATACTTTATAACATGTAAATTCTTTTTCAATAAAGAGCTATGTTTATAATTATAAAATATAAAAAATGGTTGCCTGAGGCTAATGTTGGTAGACTCTGAGTAATGATTTAAAATGGATTCAAGAGGATTTTGGAGAATAATAGAAATATTCTAAAACCAGTTTATGAGGTGGCACACGCCTTAATCTAGGCACTTAGGGAACTGAGGCAGGAAGATCCTGGGTTCAAGACCAGCACAGGCCACAGGATGGATTCTAGACCAACCTGAGATATATGCTGTGATCCTCTTTCAAAACAAAAGGATCTTATTAACATTTGCACTTTTTATAAAGTAAAACCACTTAAAAAATTGTGGGGGAAAACTTAGAGTTAGGGTTTTTTTTTGTTTTTTGTTTTTATAAGAAATAAAGCAAAGGAGGCTGGAAAGATGGTGCAGAAGTTAAGGGTACTTCCTGCTCATCCAGAGATGTGTGTTTAGTTCCCAACACCCACCTGAGAGACTCACAACCACTCATTACTCCAGATCTAGGGGATCTATAACCCCCTTCTGGCCCCTGTAGGTGAACACACCACACACACACACACACACACACACACACACACAGAAAACAAATATAAGGAGACCAGTTAGAAATAAGGAGGCGTGAGGGGCAATAGAAAGGGTAATGGGAGTGAAGAAAATCAAAATACATTATATACATGCATAAAAATATTATAATGAAACTCATTATTATATATAATTAATATATGGTAATAAACATTTTCCCAACATAATATTTTTATTAATTATTTGAGAATTTCATACAATGTACCCCCATCACACTCGCTTCTCATTCCTCCCAGGTCCACTCTTTTACGTCGCACCCTCTCCAGGAAGAGAGAGAGAGAGAGAGAGAGAGAGAGAGAGAGAGAGAGAAAGAAGCAAAAAAAAAAAAAGCCGGGCGGTGGTGGCGCACGCCTTTAATCCCAGCACTCAGAAGGCAGAGGCAGGCAGATCTCTGGGAGTTTGAGGCCAGCTTGGTCTACAAGAGCTAGTTCCAGGACAGGAACCAAAGCTACAGAGAAACCCTGTCTCGAAAAACCAAAAAAAAAAAAAAAAGGAAGAAGAAAGAAGAAGAAGAAGAAGAAGAAGAAGAAGAAGAAGAAGAAGAAGAAGAAGAAGAAGAAGAAGAAGAAGAAGAAGAAGAAGAAGAAGAAGAAAGCACCAAGTCTAATGAGTATATGGGCAACACAAATAAGCTTTTTTTTTTTTTTTGAGACGCTGTCTCACCATGCAACTCTAGCTAGCCTCGAACTTGTTATGTAAACTAGGCTCACCTCAAACTAAACAGGTCTGCCTACCTCTGCTTCCCAAGTAGTAAACATTAAATGTTGTTTAATGTTTAACAAGTCCACTTTGAGGTCACGTAGGTGTTACTGTGACTAGTTACCTGAAAAGTTAAAGGAGATCTGGGTTAGCACAATTTCAGAAGGCTTCCTTCCTTCAATGAAGTTCATGTTTCAGGGCCCATTGACGCGTTATAACGTGGTGGCAGGGGGAGAGTGTGCAGAAGGAAGCTACCCACCTTGTGCTGGACAGGAAGCAAAACTGAAGACTGACATCTTCCAGACAGACTCCATCTCCTGTTTCCAGAGCTTCCTAAAACTGCACCACCAGCCGGGCACCAAGTATTCAACACAGGGGCTTATGGAATGTTACACGGCCAAACCATGCCAGAGGTCTACCGACACCACAGCTGGGTCGTGAAGGAGTGTGCAGAGGGTTTCCAGAGAAAGAAGCCAGAGGAAGATAGATGGAAATTAAAAAGACATAAGTACATTGTTCTGAAAGAGCCTGGGGACACGAAAAATGTTCATGAAGTAGAAATGTGGGGCTCACAGCTGGGGACAGGTGAGGAATGAGGCTGGAGAGGCCGGAGTAGATGGAGAGAGAGAACGCCTATCACCAGCCAAGACCTCGTGCTGACTCTTGGGGTGTCCACGGCTGTGGGTTTCTTTCCGTTCTTTTCTCGGGACACCATCCCTTGAAGATGTCCCTCAGCCCCATCTCATCTGCCCTCAAATTGCTTTCAGGTTCCACCTCCAGGACTTCCCCATCTCCAGGATGCCAAGCTTACCAGAATGGGTCCTTCTTAGTAAGAAATTGTGGGTTTCCTTCTTAACCACAAGCTTTTCTGGGTCTTTCCAGTTCCGAGAAGGCTGAGAGAAGAAGGCAGGTCTGAGCCATCTCCTGCTGGGTGCAGGGGAGTAGCGAGTCACCAACTCAGAGGCCTGCCTGGAACCATTGCTGTGGGGGTGGGGGGAGGCAGAGATGGCACACCCTCCTCCTGCAGGAAAAGCCCAAAGCCCCTTACTCACAAATCTGACCTTCTCTGAAAGCTGCCTTCACCCTTCCCAGGGACAGGATAACCGGGTTAGAGGGGAACAGCCCCTCTGCCATACTGGGCCTGGGACACCTTCCAGGACAGCTCTCTCCCCCAGGGAGGAGAGATGGTCAAACTGCTCTTTGAACATGACCTCGGAGATATGCAGCAAGGACCTGGGCCCAATTTATCACTGCAGGGCTATAATTAGGTTTGTTAACATGGAGTCGCGAGTAGTCTTCTTGACTAGGGACTTAATCACGTTACTATTGAGTTCCTGTACGCATTGCTGGGGGTGACCGTTTTACTCGCAGAGTTATAGCCAAGCCCAACGGGAGGAAATTAGCTTTGGACACAAGTTTGGGGGGGGGGTCTTTTTCCTCCTGACTCTGCCTCCCTCCCCCACCCTTTCCATGTGAAAATATTTAGCAAACAGTGACAATGATGAAAACCAGTAGGGAACAAAATGTTCTACATTAGTATAAACCATGAAAAATGCAGCAAGCACCCTTAGCGGTACAACATGTGTTATGCTGGCTGGCAGCCCATTAGCTCTGATAGACATTTCACTTACCCAAGTCAAATATAACAGTCTAGTATTCATTAATATAAGAAGGGGCTGTGGAATCAGAGCTACCATCTGGCTGGGCCGACAGAATAATCTACAACTCATGATTAGGTCTAAGGAGTGGGGTTTCACTTTAATCTTTCTCGTTGCTCGAAATTTCCATCTGCGCAGTTCGGCACATCATTTTTCTTCAAGACAAATGTGCTGTTTTTCATGTTCCAAAATTAGATCAGAAGAAAACGATTAATCATGTCAGGCTTGGGAAAAGGAACAAAGCTCCCATATTCCCGGCTCTCCCTGCCCCCCACACCCTCCCTGGCCCTGCAAGTTTGGGTTCCCCTCACCACTACCACCCAACTTCAAAATAACTTCAGGGGGATAGCACAATGTATCCACGGGGAAGTGGGGCTACGGGGAGTGGATTCGCAGGGTTCCAGAGAGCCCGCACTATGGCTCACCCTGCACTCCTGACCTAACACACGTGCTCCGGAGGTCACCCCTGGCTGGTCTTGGAGGCACTGAGGCACTGCCCTGAGTCCAGAATGACAAAAAAAGGCTGGGAGGAGGCCTTCTGCAGCCCTTGTCCCCTCCTTGCCATAGCCCTGTCTGTCAGCCGGCTTGCAAGTCATAACAAATCCCTGGCGCGGAGCTGAAGCTGAGCGTTTGCCTGGGCGTCATGGGGATGATGAATGACCCGCAGGCCTTTGAAGTGCTCTGCCAGTTCAGCTGGGTCCGTGGTGCTGACAGAGAAATATACACAACAGCGTAACCAATAATGAGAACATTAAACATTCCTGCGCCGTGACAGGCTGACAGAAAAACCCAGGCTCGCATCAATCACCGTGCAGATAGAACCTTGACAAGGGGCCCTCGCCATGGCCCTCACCCGCCTCCCCGGCTCCCTCCGCTTCCGCCCAGCCACCTCTCTGTCCTCCTTACCAGGCCCACTCTTCCTTCCTCAGGACCCCTCCTCCGGGGCCGCTGCCCTTCTGCGATTTTTTTGCCTTCAGGGCCTCTCTGAGGTCAAGTGAGGTTTGAGTGAGGCAGACCATGAGTGACGCTGCGAGGAGACACCACAGTGGTGACAAGAAGGGCCGAGGCTTCGAGCTTACAGCACTGGTAATTATGGCTTTCAGGGCAGAGAATGAGTACAAATCACTGTGTGTTGGAAATTGTATCAAAATCCAAAGCCAGGCGCTTGGGGCCATTGACCCCAAGCCCCCGGCTCCCTGTGTGTCTTGGGCAAAGGCCCCTTTCATAGCGCTTTGGTCCCTTTGTCAGCTGGATTTATCTGGGGCCATCTGAATCCTGATCTGTCTGAAAAGGAAGAAACAGCAAAGAAACAAATCTCTCTTCCTTTTCCTCCAACAGGAAAGGGTGTCTGTCTAGATAAGACTCTGGATGGACCTTCTGCCCCTCACCGATGATGCCCAAGGCTTCTCAGCCTCTCTCAGGACTTGGCTTGAATGCACGCATCCCTAGGCCCGGTCTCTATTCTCTCTGTAAGATGGGGTGTCCCCCACCTTTCACACAAAGACTGGCCAAGCCAACTCCCCACTGGGGAGTCATCCAGGGGCTGGCAGACAGAAACGTCATCCCAGTCACAGCTTGGAGGCCTTGGGCAAGTCTAGACTGTTCCTGTATCATAAAATAAAAGTGGAAGTCCCTGCCGGAAGCCTTCGCGTGTTTGTCTCCACGTCCAGAGGGCTATTGGCCTGCTTTTAACCTTGGAGTTTGGAGGGAGAGGAAGTGATTTTTGTTTATGTATATGCCCATTTTTCGCTTTTTAGCAGGGGCTAAACTTCTTGACTTTCAAAAAAGTCATGAAAACTGCTGGACAGTGACTGGAGTAGATAAGGTCTTTCAGGGTTATCCAGGCAGAGTGGGGTTTGTGGAGGAGACAGAGGAGGGATCAGTGCCTGAACCCCTCTATTCTGCCCTTCCTCTCTGCCTCCTCAGAGGTCAATGCTGTTCTAACTAACCAGCAACGGTCACTGGCTTCACCCTCCTATGACACCTATGACCTTCAGCCCCAGCAAATGTCTTGCTTGTCAAATTAGACGTGAAGCTACTTGAGGGCATGACAGCAAGATATATTGTAATCCTCTGAGTCGCTTCTGCTACTAGCAGGCTACCTCGCTCTGCAATACCTGCCTCAGGCTACCTCGCTCTGCAATACCTGCCTCAGCCTCGGCCGCTTCTTTTAGACATTAATCTCCAGACCATGTTTGAAGCCTGTAACAATATCCTTTACCACTGATGTCCAGTCCAGCATTTATTTAACACCCATCTCTCCAACAAAACAAAATTAGTAACAGTCAATAAAGAGCAGTGCCCATCTCTGCAGCCAGTAGGAGTCGCTCTTCCTTGAAATAGGAACTTAGCCATAGCTAGTGTTGGGCTCCTAAAAGTCGTGTGGTGTCTGGGGCTGGGGAGTCCATTTTGAGCCATATACATAAATGCTGAGAAGCTAAGCAAAGGCTGATGCTTACGGACAAGCAGGAGAATGAGGAGGCCAGGGAGAGAGGTGTGTATGCTGTGCCGGGTAGATCCCAGAGAAGACCGTGGAGCTTCGGTTCTTACTTGCCTGATACTATCCTAACGCCTTGTTTCATCGCTTTGTTTCTGTTGTTGTTGTTTTGGTATTTTAGCCCTGACGTGCCGGTGTTCACTGGAAAAGACATATGATTTGGGCCTAGTCAGTCATTTTATCTCAACCTCCTGCCAAAATGATTGACCCATGGATAATCACATGACTTGTGCAAAGCAAGTCGTAAACCTCTAGAGTTCTATAGACTGATTCTGAGAGGCACGCTTTTCAATCCCTTCAAGTATTTGTTTTGTCATTGTTATTTGAGACAAAGTTTCCTGTATCTTTGTTCAAGATTGACTCTGCCTGGCCTCGGTGGTTTAAGCCTGGCACTCAGAGGGCAAAGGTCCGTGAATCTCTGTGAGTTCAAGGTCAGCCTGGTCTACAAAGTGAGTTCCAGGACAGCCAGGGCTGTCACATAGAGAAACCCTGATGGGGGTGGGTTGACCTTGATTCTGGTTCTCCTACCTCTACCTCCAGAGTGCTGAGATCACTGGCACCTATCACTGTTGTGGAATATTATTTGAAGAAGTGTTACATTTGTTTATGCTGTGGAACATTTGTTTAATTATGCAAAGATGTGTTGCATTCTTTTATGTTGCATTTGTTTAACTCTGTAAAGCTGTGTTACTTTTCCTGTCTAAAACACCTGATGGTCTAATAAAGAGCTGAACAGCCAACAGCAAGGAAGAAGAAAGGATAGTGGGGCTGCAGGCAGAGAATAAATAGGAAGAGGAATCTGGGAGGAGTGAATTGACAAGAGAAAGAAGGAAAAAAGAAGGGGCCAGCCACCTGACCACACAGCTAGACACGGAATAAGAAGGAAAGAAAAGATTTACAGAAATAGAGAAAGGTAAAAGACCAGAGGCAAATGGTAGATGGAATAATTAAAAAAAAAAAAAAAAAAAAAAAAAACTTGCCAGGCTGTGGTGGTACAAGCCTTTAATTCCAGCACTTGGGAGTTTGAGGCCAGCCTGGTCAACAGAGAGAGTTCCAGAACTGGCTCCATAGCTACTGAGAAACCCTGTCTCAAAAACAAAACAAAACAAAGAACTGACAAAATTAAGGTCGGGCATTCATAAGAAAGAATAAGATTCCATGTGATTTATTGGGGAGCTGGGTGGCAGGCCCCAAAAGAGTAAACAAAGAATAAAGAGTGAAACCAACCAACCAACTACACGTCACCATACCCAGTCCCAGGCCAGGACTTCATGCACACTAGGCAAGTACTCCATCAGCCGCGGCGCCTCCTCAGCCCATCTTCAAGACTTTGGGATGGAGTGTTGCAAGGCTATGCCTTCCAGAGCTTTCAGTGCCACGGCTACTGCCTGCAAGAAACCCATCTACACTAGCACAAATGAGGCCTACAGTAAAGCCCGCTGGAGATGGGTCCCAGTGACCTTCTGGTCTTTGTCAGTGCTGGAGCCTGCTTCATACCAGCCATTCCTAGAGGGCGAGCCAAAACATTCCCTACTCAGCTGAAAAGTGATTTTGTTTGATTTGTCTTCCTGTGAGCTGAGAAAGTTTTCCTACAAGAGTTTGGGGGCCAGGCTGGTTTTAGGAGGCTGCCTCTATCATTCACAAATGATTCCTTTTTTTAGTTCCATTGTAATTGAACATAAATAAGACCACTGGAGCACAGAGTAGAGAAGGCTCCACACAGCCCTCTCCTGTAAGGCCCACCTTCCACCATTCCTGCCCAGTCTGCACACCTGCATCTAGACGCTCCCAGATCTAGCCCGAGTGACGGACTGCTGAGAACCTCTAAAATGGCCCTTCTCAATCTCATTTTCCCCTCCCAGTCAAGAAAGGCCGGAATAAGTGGTGATCATCCCAGCCTCTGAAAAAAGCCACCTGACCCACCCCCCATGCCATCCCAACAAGAAGCCAAGCACAAGTTTGTGGGAAAAAAAATTTTTTTTCAACCCACCAAGGGCCAATATTCCATGCCTTGTAAAACTTTTATGCAAATCTTTAATCTCCTCTAGCTAATAAAACTTTTATGCAAATCTTTTAAACAGCCCCCAGCCTTATAAAACTTTTATGCAGATATTTTAATCTCCCCCACCATAAAAATTGCATTTACACAAAGCCCTGTTGTATTCCTGGAACTTCATCCCAAAGTGGCCAGCACCCCTTGCCCCTTCCCTTCATTTCCTTCATGTTGCTTTCAAAATTAGCCAATCAGAAAAAATTATGAAATTGAACCTCAGCCAATGAGGAACAACCAGGCTTCTCCTTATGAATATAAGACATGTGGGCTTCTTGCTAGCCAAGTTTGGGTCAAGGGACACCATTTAAAAAAAATTTTTTTTAATTAAAAAAAAAAGCCTTACCAGTTTATTTAATTTTGCTTTATTCGGGTGTTTCTTTGTGTGACACCAAGAATATTCTTTCCCAACAAGCTGACCCTCCATCTACTTCAGACATAACCCCAGAGCCTACTCTTCAGAAAACACTCCCCCTCCATCCTCAAGACAGGGGTTCACTGTGCTTCTCAGGCTGGTCTCAAACTCCTAGGTTCAAGTGCTTCTCCTGCCTCAGCTTCCCAAGTAGTTGAACATGCCCAGCAGCCAGATTTTATCTTAGACGCTCTTTTCGGGGGGCCAGTGGACCTCAGGGTCTTTGTCCTCACCCCAGTTCTGTTCTGATAACAAAACTCTGGATCACACAGGAGACCTCATGCAACGGGGAAATGGAAAACACCTTGGAGCTTCAGTTAACTGCAAGCTTCACGTAAGCCACTCTTGTATGATGTCACTTCTGAAAGACATAATAATGAAATGGTGAATCAGGGAGTGTCACATTCAAACAAGGTCATCTTATGAACCCTGAGAAGGGCTGGAGAGGTGGCTCAGTAGTTAAGAGCTGCTCTTCCAGAGGACCTGGATTCAATTGCCAGCCACCATGTGGTGGCTCACAACCATCTATAATAGGATCTGATGCCCTCTTCTGGCATGTAGGTGTACGTGAGGAACACTCAAACATATAATAAAACATACAAATAACTAAACAATCCCGAGGAAGGGGGAGAGGAAGAGAGGGAAAGAGAGCAGATAAACAGACAGGGGCAGGCAAGGAGGGGAAGAAGGAGTATGATGGTACATGTTTGAAATTTAGTACTCAGAAGGCTGAGGCAGGAAGATGGCAAGTTCCCAAGTAATCTGAATTGATAGGTTAACACTATCTCTAAAACAAACAAACCTGTTGTGTGTCAGAGTTTTTACTGAGGGCAAGAGAGAATCCCTGCTGAGGACTAGGAACATCCAGAGAATTCTGAGAAACAATAGCACAGACGGAGGTGTTGAAGAGCAGCCATCTGGCCTTTGAGGAACTAGGAGGCCAATTCCATCAGCATCTGGACTGGATTCTAGGAGCCCAGTGTGAGCTGGCTTCTCATGGGATGACTGGGAACCCTCCAGAACCAGCTAGTACTCAGCTTCTCTCTGTCTTCTTTCATCCTTGCTCATCCTTACTCAAGGGGAAACTGACCCAGAGCCAGGGAGATCTTACAGGAAAGTCAGTGTTCCTCTCGTCCTAAGGGTTTCCTGACATTCCAACCACACAGAACCAGAACCAGCTCTTCAAACAGTACTGAGCTCTACGTCATTGCAGACACTCAAGCAGAGACTAGATGGATGTCATGGAGATGAGCCCCTACATTGAGTGGATGTTTTCAGTTTGAGGGCACTGCGGCCTCAGTTGTCCCTCTGCAGTGGATGTGAACAGCCCCTCTCACCTTCCTGGCACAGCTATGCTCAGGGGATTTTCCCAACATGACTGGTTACATTTCAGACTATGATGACGGTACCTCCTCACAGCCCACACACGTCCACTCTGCACAGCCTGCCTGGCTCTCCCCCATGAGGAGGAATGGGCCAGTCTTCATGCTGGTTCTCATTAACGGAGATGCTAACCACATTCAAATAGGACACGGCAGAAGTGTCACCAGATGACTTTTAAGGCTGAATTCAAAGAGCTCTCTGGGAATACTTACTCCTAGAACCCAGCCACCATGGTGTGAGAAAGGCCAAACTGACACACAGGAGTGTTCCCATGGAGGGACCTGCAGAAGTGTCCACCCCCACCTCCAGACAAGCCAAGGTCCTGGCCTACATCTGGGACACCAGGTCCCCAAAGTGAGTGGACATTAAGTCCCAGCAGCAGCACAACCAGAGCTGGCAAGAGTGTCAGTAGGGAAGCTGCCTGCAGCCAAGGCTGGTGGCCTTCATGGAACCCCTGGGGCCCACATGGTGGCTCAAAGGAGAGAGCTGATTCTATAGCTACCCTGTGACTTCCACACACATACCATAGCACACATGTCATTATATACAGTAAATACAGGTAACTTAAAAATTAAAAATCTACTCATGGTGACTAAAACACGAAAATAGCATAAGTACCTGCCAACAGATGAATGGGTAAACATACACATACACACACACACACATACACACACACATACACACATACACATACACACACATACACACACATACACACACACACATACACACACACATACACATACACACACATACACACACACACATACACACACACATACACACATACACATACACATACACACATCGAAATATTATATAGCCTTAAAAAATGAATCACAGCCGGGCGGTGGTGGCACACACCTTTAATCCCAGCACTTGGGAGGCAGAGGCAGGCGGATCTCTGTGAGTTCGAGACCAGCCTGATCTACAAGAGCTAGTTCCAGGACAGGCTCCAAAATCACAGAGAAACCCTGTCTCGAAAAACAAAAAAAAAAAAAAAAAAAAAAATGAATCACAATGCATGTCGTCGTGTGGACTGAATACTGCTCTTTAAGTGCACCAAGCTGTTCAAGGGAAGATAATAGCATAGTCTACTTTTCTGAGGTTTCTAGAATAGCCAAAACACAGAGGAGTAGAATGGTAGCTGTCAGGAACTGGGGAAAGGAGGGAGCAGGGTGTCGGTATTCCAGGGTTCAGAGCTTCAGCTTTACAAAATTAAAGGAGTGATAAAGATGATGCTGCGGATAGCTACGGAGCATCAAATGTGTTTAGTACCAAGGTGCTGTGTACTCACAAATGGTCACAGCTGGGCTAAGAAGGTGCTTCAGTCGGTACAGTGTCTGTTCCACAGACATGAGAGTCACATAAGAAGGCTGGAGCACGTGCCTGCTTTCCTAGGCCTGAGGATGCAGACTCAGAAAGCTCCTCAGAACTCAGGCTCTTGTTTAATCAGTGAGCTCCAGGTACAGAGAAGGACCTTGGCTCAAAAGAATAAGGCAGACTGCGGCAAAGGTTTGTTACAGGAGGAGCGGGCGGGCCTGCTTTTCATACCGACTAGCTTACACCTGAAATAATCACACAAAAATTGTATTAATTAAATTACTGCCGGGCCCATTATCTCTAGCCTGTTATTGGCTAACTCTCACAACTTGATTCAACCCATTTCTAATCATCTGTATAACACCACAAGGTCATGGCTTACTGGGAAAGATTCTAACCAATGTCAGTCTCAGACAGGAGCTTCATGGCATCTGCCACACTGTCCTTCTTCCCAGCATTCAGTTCGATCTACTCCGCCTACCTAATTTCTGCTCATCAAAATGCCAAGGCAGTTTCTTTATTCAACCAATGAAAGCAACACAAAAACAGAAGAACCTCCTATACCATTTCCCCTTTTTCTGTTTAAACAAAAAGGAAGGCTTTAGCTTTAACATAGTAAAATTACATATAACAAAACAGTTGTCAAGCAAGAGGTGCCCTCTTCTGGCCTGCAGGCATACACACAGATAGACTATTGTATACATAATAAATAAATATTTTTTTAAAAGAAGAATTACAGTTACAATATTTATATCTACTTTATCTTTTATCATAAATAAGGAAAACTATAACTATCTATTCTTCAACTCTATGAAAGACTCCAGAAGGATATAATATTATCTAAGGAAACAAGAAGTAAGCAACTTCCAAAACTCTAGAAATGACAGAGACATCTCACTGCCTGGACAGTCACCCAAAGTTCTTCTGTGCCATTGGAGCATCCATAGTATTCAGCAGACATTTCCATGAAGCAGGAAATTTCAAAGAGTTCAGTCACTTTTTTCTGCATCCTGAAGAATGTCTCACAGACTCTTTTATGAAACAGCAACCCCAAAGGATCATCTCACTTTTAGGCAAGTTTAGCAGTCATCTCTCTGTGGATTCTTTATGTACAATTTATGCATCAGTCCAGGCAATAGCACTTTCTTGCCCAAATGACTAACCAACTCCATAAGGAGCCTCTTCAGTGCCCATCTTCCTCTTGAAGTAGATTGGTGTTGCTAGGAGCAGACGTGTCTCATTGTCATGAAAAGTCCTAAGTTATTAAAATATTTTAAATGCCATATTCTGTAGTCTTTCCGGGCGGTGGTGGCGCACGCCTTTAATCCCAGCACTTGGGAGGCAGAGGCAGGCGGATCTCTGTGAGTTTGAAACCAGCCTGGTCTACAAGAGCTAGTTCCAGGACAGGCTCCAAAACCACAGAGAAACCCTGTCTCAAAAAAAAAAAATATTCTGTAGTCTTTGAAAGATATGAAGAATACCTATCTAACTGAAATATATCTCTATATATTTAGAAAATCTAACTAAAATGACTATAAGCTTGACTATTATCGATGATTATCCATTAACAATCTATATTTTCTAATTACACATTGCATTTTTAAATGAACTACACACTCACAATACCTTAATCAAGATCAGAAATACATATGCATTTAACAAAATTGACCTTAAATTTGTATCCATAAATCAAGATTTATACCAATGTAAATTATTTATATCTATATCAAAGGTAGAAACAAATGTCCACCTCTGCTTAGCACATCTGTGCACACAAACATGTCATATACCCCCACACAGAAATTATCACAATGGTAAACTTTGTTATGTGTATTTTTCCATATTTTAAAACAATTGAAAATAAGCAGATAAGTCAGGTGGTGATGGTATATGCTTTTAATCCCAGCACTTGGGAGGCAGAAGCAGATGGATCTGTAAATTCTGGTCTACAGAGTAAGTTCCAGGAGCCTGTCTCAAAAAAAAAAAAAGAAAGAAAAAGAAAAAAGAAAGAAAATAAGCCAATGAAGACTTTCCCAGATGATCCCAGCCCATCCATGGAGTTTCTCCTGCTCTCTAATTTGGTCCAAGTGAGACCTCAAAAACAAAACAGACTACTATGTCCTGTCTAAATTTCCAACCCTCAGGACCTGTGACACAGTAAGTGTCTGGGAAGGGGATGCTTGTGAAGGTCAGGGGTAGTGTTAGGTGTCTTCCTCAATTACTTTCCTGCTTTATTTTGGAAACAGTCTCTCACTGAGCCTGGGACTTACCAGTCAGTTAGATCCAATAGCCCAAGAGACCCTGGGACCTCCCTGTCTCTAGCAGTAGGGTTATAGGAACACCCTACTGTGCCCAGATTTTCTTGTGGGTTTGGGGGATCAAACTCAGGTCCCCATAGTTACACAGCAAACACTCTACTGATCTACCACTGCACCCCACCCATCCCGTGAACTAGTTTAGAACCGCTTCCTGCGCAGCAATGGCCACGGAAACAGTTTGAGCAAGATGGCCAGGCCACTGTCAGAGGTCTGTGGTCACAATGCAGACACAGCGACGGGGCCCACCAGTGGTCCAGTTGCCCCCCACTGGGTCCCCTGGGTTGGCCTTTTCCCCTCCAGGATGGCTTCTTCGCCGGTCATATTCTATCCTAAGTTGAAATCCAGGCCTTGCCTCTAGATAATAGTCCCTGTTTCTGGCCCTTTTAGGCTCATAAACCTTCTCTTGCTCACGAGGTAGAAGAATTAAGGGTGTGAGACCTATGCCAACAGGTAGGGAGCATCCCTGAGGTCTTCCTTTCAGATCCCTGAGCCCATCTGTCACTCTTTAGCCCCCATGGAAACGCACATAGGAGCAGACTTGGGGACAACTAGGAGGAGTGCTTGAGCAGGGTGCTGCGGACAAACCCAGACCAGGCACTCTTTCTCCGCTGCTGTCCAGGCACTCGGCAAGCCGCACAGTTCCCGCTGTCCAGGCACCAGGCTAGCTGCAGTTTCCCGCTGTTCCCTGTTCAAACATAGCACATAGAAAATCTGGGTCCCTGGAAGTAAGAAACATATTTTATATAAACAACATTTCTGTATGTGGGGCTCATATAGACCCCACCCTTGCAGTCAAAACCTGAAAACGTCCCCCCATCCTAACCCAACTCCCTGCAGAAAAGCGTCCTGTGTTAGGGACTCAGGCCAGCCCTTTCTCTAGCAGAAACACTAGACCACTCACAACACAGAAGGCAAGCTTCAGCACTCAACCAATGCTAATGGAAACGAGGCCAGTTCCCTACTGTCACACTGGGGGAACTGATAGTTTGAGTATTCCCCAGAGAACAGAAGACAGCGAGGCACTCTGGAACACACAGCCTTAATAGTGAGCCTACCCATCCTCTCATAGCTCTGGGGTCCAAAATCCAGACACGCTCACGCAAACTGGGCACTTCCTAGGTGTCAGCTGGTGCCCAGCATCTGATGGACCTTGAGGAGGCATGAGGGGAAAAGATCTTGTCCATCTTGATCAGCACTGTCATTATCCCGAGAATGGTGTGTGACAGATATGTTGATGGAGACCTAACTCCTTCCTAGTTTCTTCTGCCCAGTATTGGATGGGGAACACTGATCAGACCTCAGCTAGAGCTACCACACTGGAAACTTTTGTATAAGAAACAATTCTGATTTATACACACGGTGCTTTCAACACATCATTCTCTTCAGGCAATCTTCTGTGGGGCACATTTATAGTGTTTGAATCTAATGCTTCCGTACTATGGTGGTTTGAGTGAGAATGGCCCCCATAGGCACATAAATTTGAATGCTTGTTCCCAGTTGGTGGAACTATCTGGGAAGGATTAGGAGGTGTGGTCTTATTGGAGGAGGTGTGTCACTGGAGTGGGCTTTGAGGTTCTAAAATCCCAGCCATTCCCAGTCAGATCTTTCTCTGCCTCATGCTTGTGAACCAGATGTAAACTCTCAGCTACTGCTCCAGTGCCATGTCTGTGTGCCTGCTGCCATGATCTCAGCCATGATGATCATAGACTTATCCTGATACTGTAATCAAGTTCTTAATAAGCTCTTTCTTCGAGAAGCTGCCTTGATCATGGTGTCTCTTCACAGTAATAGAAAAGTAACTAAGACACAGCACTCAGACTGACTCACACATGTTGCAGGTGCTAGGATGTCTGGCCATCTTCATATCTGCAGTGCAGTTACCCTTTCCTTGCTTGGCATTCCCTCTTCTTTCCTCTTGATGGGGCAGATGGACCCATGAGACCCATCGCATTGCTTCATCTTCTCAGTGTCAATGGCTCGGGGTGAAACATGCATCCCAGTGTGGACAACTAGTGTCCTTTCCCTGGGTGCCTTTAGCTAGGTTCAAGGATGGATCTAAGTGATGGGCATGGATGTGAGGACAGGCTTTGGCATCTGAGCCCTTAGTGTGGGGAGGGACAGTTCCAAAATTTGGCACATACCAGTCCAAGGAAGGAAGAGGGTGTGAGTGCTGGTTATGGAGAAGGCCACTCATTCTCTCTGCCAAGTCATTCAACCTTTTCTCAGAGGTCCAAAAAGTACCATCAAGTCTGGCTCCTGCTAAGTGGGGGGAGGAGAGTCAGCAACAAGAATGGGAGGTTCCAAAAGGAAGTATAATTAAGACTAAGGAATAAGGGGGTGATTCGGAGGAGAAAAACACTAGAAAAAAATCCCAAGAGAGGAAAGGATATGCAGCAAAAATGATGAGTCTGTCCCCCCAGGATGGGCAAACAGCAACCGCTGGTGGATGAGGAAAAGAGAACCCTCAGTATTTGTTCAGATATTGGTGCTGCCCGGAGTGTAGTGAGGCATGAAAACAAAGCACTGAGCCAGAGAGCTAAAGCATAGAAGGCAGAAGCCAAGTGACTGCCACCCCATACATAATCACTACAAGAAACAGAAAGAGGAGAGGGCTCTTCTGTGAAGAATGGCACTTTTGACCACTTACAGGATGGAGGTAGGGAGTCCCACGAACCTGTTCAATATCCTTCCAGAAATCTGCTTGAAGAACCCAAGGTCATGTTCCTTCAGCTGGAGTCTCCATATCCATCATTAACACCTTGCATGAGGTTAAGGAACATGAAAAGAGTTGCAATATCTGCTGGTGGCATAGCAAGTTAGAAAACACAGCTGCCCTGAACTGTAGGGCCTCAGGCGCATGCCTTTAATCCCAGCACTTGGGTGGCAAAGACAGGTTCTGTGAGTTCGAGGCCAGCCTGGTCTACAAGAGCTAGTTCCAGGACAGGCACCAAAGCTACAGAGAAACCCTGTCTTGAAAAACAAAACAAAAAACAAACAAACAAAAAAGTCAGGTGGACCTGCCTATGCTCTGGCCCCTGTAAAGGGCTCCGGCAGATGGGAATGGGCTATGAGACACCAGTACAGACAATATAGAAAGGGAATGGCACTGATCTTGGCCAAGGATTGGGCACTTCTTACATGTCAGCCAGTGTCCAGCATCTGATGAGACCTGAGACAGCATGAAGGAAACAATCTTATCCATCTATCTCGATCGCCATTGTCACCATACCTAGAATGTGTGAGACAGCCATGTTGATTGAGCTCTCACTCAGCAAGTACTGTTTCCAGGTTGAGTGCTGAGTGTAGGCTCCAATGTTACCTAAAAATTGGGATTTCTTTTTTCTTGCTTTAACTGTATTATGTTTTTAAACAGCCATAAGTTACCCTGGATAATAATGATTATAATTTTTAAGTTCATCTAAATAGAAGAATAGACCCGTCCCTTAGTTCCCCATGACTATGGAAACTCCTGGTGTAGCCTGTAGCACAGACATTAACCAGACTGGAGGCAGAGGACCCATATGGAATCTTTCAGGATTACTTCTACACATCCGTTGAAAGAACAGAGATGGTCAAGCCCAGCTCCAAGTCCTGCCAGTCCCACCCACAGGCCAGGAACCAAGGAAGAATGTTCTGGAGCTGGATAGAGGTTCTGTTCCACTCTTTCTGTCCCCTCCTGGCTCACTTTCCTAGTCTCCTTCCCCATGCTTAGCCTGTTCCCTGCGCAGGCTTCCTTCTTACCGTTCCTGGCTCTACAGACACACTGATTCCTATAGCATGAAAAGTAACTCTACAGAATAAAGATGTCTGCCCTCTGATGAGCAGGTTGGCAGAGGGATGTCAGAGATCCCTGGGCAAGGGTTGGGCAGCCTTTCAAAAAAACTTGTTTCTCTCCCCACTCCTGTCCTCCTTCCCTTCTCCTTGTCCCCCAACTCCCTGGCCCCCCTCTTTGCTTACTTATTGGAGGAGTAATAAATATCGGGCCGACAGGCCCTTCTCACAGTTACAAAGCTACCTGTAAGGGAGTTCAATAATTAGCAGTCTTGAAGATGATATATGGCTTCCATTACCCTTTGGGACTGGAGACTAAACGAGGACAGAGCTAATTGCCGTGCAAAGCAGTTTGGCATGAATGAGGAAAATGCAGACCCTGTCTCCTGCCAAAAAAAAAAAAAAAAAAAAAAAACCCTATTGCTGTTCTGCTCTCCAAGCTGGTCTCTGCCGCAGGAGTTCACTCAGTGTCCATAAATCATGGGCTGCTTACAGCTGAAGCTGCCCAGAGTCGTCAGCGGCTGGTCGCTGAGTGACAGATCCCAGCCGAGCGAATTAGAGTTTCAACTCGCTCCTTTCTTCTCCTGCTCCTCCTCATCACACTGACCAGAAAATTAAACCCAGACTCCTCCAAAAGGGCGGCAGAGGCCCAGGATAGGCTGGGGGTTGTGAACTTGGGTTGTTTCCCCTGTTTTCCGTGTCAGGCTGCCTACTCCCCACACACAGCTCTCCTCACAAACATGCTCTGCTCCCCAAAGCCAGAGGACTAAGGGGCCTACTGGCCCTGCTCCGGAATGCTCCAGGCTGGGCATTTGTCCTTGGCTTGTCATGGAGACAAATGTGGTCTCCCCTCTGGTCTACATCTCTCCTTCTCCCCCCACCACCCTCGCAGGAACTTCTTAAAGGAGAAGGACAGACACCAGCCACATGTGTTTTCAGCTGACAGCTGCAGGAGTCACCTGGGGAAGCCCCATAGGATAGAGGACACCTCCCGGAAGGCTTTCTTCTCCCTCCTTCACACCCAGCCCTGAGGCATTCCTCAAGGATCCCTGACTCAGGGGGTCCAGGGTAGGATCCATAGTGGACATGCAAAGCCCTAGGCTGTTCCCATCTGTCAGGTAGCATGGAGACCAGTAAAGTCCTCCCGGCAGGTAGACATCCCCTTCACACTCAGAGCTAGCTCATGGCTCTTCTAATAATTAATTCTTATATTGTCAAATTATATTTGACACTCCATTTAAACCTCAAGATTTCACCATGCAAAGTGCCTTCTGGCAGGGAGGGTACCAGGAGCGCAGAAGATCCTGCAATCTGACAGCTAGACCTAGAGGGGTATGTGGTAGGTTGTCAACTTGATGGGATCTGGAATCACCTGGGAGACAAGACTGTGGGCAAGCGCATGAGGGATTGTCTAGAATCACCTGGGAGACAAGCCTGTGGGCAAGCCCATGAGGGATTGTCTAGAATCACCTGGGAGACAAGCCTGTGGATGAGCCCATGAGGGATTGTCTAGAATCACCTGGGAGACAAGCCTGTGACTAAGCCCATGAGGGATTGTCTAGGTTAAATTCATGGATGCAGAAAGACCCACCCTAAATGTAGGCTACACTATTCCACTGGGCCCTCCTGGACAGCATGAAAAGGAGAAATCTGAGCACTTGCACCCATCTCTCTCTGCTTCCTGGATGTAGGTACCGTGTGGCTGCTGCCTCAAGCTCCCGCAGCTGTGGCTTTCCCTCCCTGATGGGCTGTACTTCGAAGCCAAAATAAACCATTCATGCCTTACATGCTTTTTGTTGGGTACTCACAGCAAGAAAAGAGCTAACACAGGGGGACCGTTCCATGGGACTCGCAGAGGAAAGGGAGCTGACTCCAGTACCAGCTACTTCCTATTCGTATTGTACATGTCTTATCCCATTGCCTTCCACCAACCCCAACCCCATGAGTAGCCATCATCACTGCCTCCATTGGGTAGCCAAGGAAACGGAGACTCACAAGGTTAAGTCATATAAAGTCATGATGTCAGGGACAAAGACCAAGTTGGGAGTCTACTCCAATAAGCTCCCACATTCTTTATGCATGCTCCTGAGAATAAAATGCAGCTCTATATACCTTGACCTACACATAGGTGTCCTGTTACCCCAACATTATTATGAATGGAGTGTCCTTCCACTCTCAAGTCTTGCTAGTTTGGGTGATAAAACACAGCGTCACCATCTCAAGCATTTGGCTCCACATGTTCCCAGCCTCCTCCCTCCACTGGGGCTGAGCAGGTCCTGGAAGGAACCAAGATCTTGCTCATCTCAACATCCTCAGACTTGAAACATAAAGGCCTGTTTCTTCCCTCAGCCAATCAACATTCAGCTCTCAGGACTCACAGAAATGCCAGTCTGCCTTCAGCTACCTCCATGAACCTTAAGCTGGCTCCTTCCTTCAGTCTAGCACATCAACACTGTGATTTATCTTTGCAGATTCACCACGTGTGATAGATAACATTCTCAGCTGCCTAATACCTGTTCTCCCAGTGGACTGTGAAGGCCGCAGCCACTGTGTCTTCAGGCCTGCCTTGGAGCTGTGCCCATAGTATGTGATATATGAATGAGTGACTTTTCTCACAAATGCATGTCTTGACACCCACATGTACTCCAGGATATCAAAGGCCCCACAATCATCAAAAGGGGAGAGAATCCCATTCTGGAACAAGCTGAGCTTCCTCACAGCATTACAGACCACTGAGCTTCTCATCAGAGAATCTCAGAAGCTGTGTCGGGAAAGGACACCTGTGGGGTGTGGGACATGACACAGTAAGGCCCTCTCTAGTCTGCTTCTCACCACAGATGGGAGATCAGGCATATACCATTTCGAGCTCCACGCCAGTCATACAACCACAGTGAACCCTCCTCTACAAGCACCCTATTTCCCACTAATGAACCCTTAGGGATGGATCTACACAACTGAACAAACCCCTGCTCTTCACTGTTGTTTACATTTACTCTGTATGTTTGAGTACATCTACCATGGCATGCATGTGGAGGTCAGAGAACAACTTCCGGGAGAGGGTTTCAGAGAAGGAACTCAGTTCATAGGATTTGTGGCAAGTGCCTTTACCTCCTGGACCCTGTTGTTCTTAAGACCGCGTCTTACTCTATAGCACAGGCTTGCCTGAAACTTGCTATGTAGACCAGGCTAACCTCAGACTCACAGCAATCTTCTTGCCTCGTCCTCCCAGCGCTGGGATAATAGGCGTGAGCTACAACGCCAGGTTGTTTTGTTCATTTGATTGCTTTGGTTTGGTTTGATTCAGGGTCTTCACAAGTTCTGGAATTCTTGGAGTTACTTATCGATCTTGACAAAGGATTGACGGTGGCAGTGCACCCCTTTAGTCCCAGCACTCAGGAGGCAGAGGCAGGCAGATTTCTAGTTCAAGGCCAGCATGGTCTGCAGAGTGAGTTCTAGGATTTCTAGGGCTACACAGAGAAACCCTGTCTCAAAAACAAACAAGAAAGAGAGAAAGAGAGAAAGAAGGAAAGAAAGTTAGTTTTGAATCAAATTTAATTTGGTTTAACTTCTTAAAAACCCACCACTTGAAGATAGGGAGATAGGGCAGTCAGTAAAGTATTGGCTTATGAACATTATGACCTGAGCTGGATTCCCAGAACCCACTTAAAAAGGAAGGTATGGTTGGGTGTGCTTGTAACTCTAGTGCTGGGGACTTAGACACAGGAAAATCAACCAACCTAGCCAAATCAGCAAGTCTTACTTACGCCATTGAGAGACAGTCTGAGGTTAGCCTCTGGCCTCCACTAGCATGTACACATGCATACTTGTGTGCTTGCCCATCCATTTATATACACAATAAAAGTAAATATAGACTTTCCCCTATCTTGCAATAGAAATATACATGTAAGCAATAGACTTATATAGTATACATGTATGTATGAATGTGTGTGTGTGTGTGTGTGTGTGTGTGTGTATTCCTACAAAATTCACAGGTAGAAATTCTTTTTGTTGTTGGGGGATAATGCTTTAGTACACTGTAAAGATGTGTCACTCTTATTGGTTTAATAAAATGCTGATTGGCTAGTAGCCAGGCAGAAAGTATATGCAAGGTGACCAGACTAAGAAAATTCTGGGAAGAAGAAAGGCAGAGACATGGTCACAAGCCAGATGCAGAGGAAACAAGATGAGAATGCCTTACTGAGAAAAGGCACCAAGCCATGTGGCTAAACATAGACAAAATTATGGGTTAATTTAAGTTGTAAGAGCTACTTAAAAAGACCAAATAGTTTATAAGCTTCTGTGTTTCTTTGGGACTAAACAGCTGCAGTACCCAGTGGAACAGAAATTTCCGTCTACATTTTTTTTTTTTTTTTTTGGTTTTTCAAGATAAGATTTCTCTGTGTAGCAGCTTTAGCTGTCCTGGAACTTGCTTTGTAGACCAGGATGGCCTTAAACTCACTGAGATCCACCTGCCTCTGCCTCCAGAGTGCTGGGATTAAAGGAGTACACCACCACACCATTTCAATTTCATGGGTTGAAATTCTAATCCCAAAGTCTATGAAAATGAGGTAATTTGGGAAATAGAACCCCCATAAAAGAGGCTTCACTGAGACCCATTGCCTCTTTAGCCACGTGAAGTTCTAAGAAGGAGATGGATGTTCAAGAGAGTGGCACCTCAGCAGCAACACAAGCCTGGCGGCACCTTGACCTTGGACTGCAAGAGGTGAAATTCTTATTACTGATAAGCCCTCTTGTCTATTGGTATTTCCTTACAGCAACCTGATTGTGCTAAGACACAGCCTGCCCGGGCATTGTGAGATGCTTCACTCCTGCTCCAGAGGTGTCAATGTACCACTGTCCACCTTCTGACAGACATCCAGAGGTGTCAATGTACCACTGTCCACCTTCAGACAGACATCCAGAGGTGTCAATGTACCACTGTCCACCTTCAGACAGACATCCAGAGGTATCAATGTACCACTGTCCACCTTTGGACAGACAAAGGCTTCAGACTGGGCTGGACACTCTGGAAGGAGTCTAAACAATGTCTGCATCTGCCCAATTCCTAGCAATGAGTGAAGGGTGCTGTAGTGAAGAAAAGGTAGATGTGGACTCTCCTGAAGACCTTGGGAGCATCCACTTTTAGAATATTAAGCAAGCCAGACGTGGTGCTGCAAGCCTTTAACTCCAGGCAGAGGCAGGCAGATTTCTGAGTTCAAGGCCAGCCTGCTTTACAAAGTGAGTTCCAGGACAGCCAGGGCTGTTCTATAGAGAAACCCTGTTTTTAAAAAAATTAAATAAAAATAAAGATAACACTAGGCTATATTCCTTGGAAGCCTGGTTTAAACCTAGCCCCCTCCCATGCAAAGTGAGACAGTATGGAAGCATAACAAATTCAACAATAAGATTCTTTTGCCCCTATCCTGCCTTCCCAGCAAAACCACAAGAGGCAAATGTCTGTTTGGCTCCTCATCGGCCTGCCTACAGGCTAGGCCTGACGACTTGGGTATGGGCATGGAGTCTGAAAGCAGCTTGTAACATCATCTGAGCAGAACAAATGAGAGACCTTATTCTAGAGGGCAGCTACAGACAGCTCTCAAGACTCCAGAAGAATGCATCCAGACATACAGACAGATGGGCAGATGGACTAGGAGACAGACACAAAGACATGCAGATTGATGCACAGTGATAAACACTAGAAGATGACAAACACACAACGATGGGCCCAGAGATACACATTTTCTCACATCAGCTGCTTCATCCAGCCAATCCCATCAAAGACCTCCATCTTCTCCAGATCTGCTAACTGAAAAGCCAGGCCGTACCTCAGTAGTAGAAGCTTGTAACTTTGCTCTGACTGAAAGTAAAGAAAGCAAAAGCGACAGACAGCCTTCTCCTTCCACAAGGCAGAACTGAATTTGCAGCCCACCTGAAACTGCTAAGAGAGCAAGGGACATCCATGAGATGGCCATCAGGATGCTAAACATCGAGCTCCAAAAAAGGAAATCAGATACTGAGTTCTACTTGGTGGTGGAGGATAGACCAGCAGTGTGAGACCCTAGGTTCAATCCCCAGCACCAAAAAAAGAGGTGGGGTGCAACAGGTGAACTACATACTGTTCCCACGTTATGGCCTTGGGAGAGTTTCCAGTATATGGCAAAAGGGAAAGGAATCCTTAACAGGATTAATCAAGGAGAGGAGTGGAATCCAAGCCAGCCAAGGAGTCAGCATCTGTAGCAGAGAGTTCTAGAGAGGATCTCTGAAGCATTTGACAAGGTACCACTCAAATTGTGATATATATGGAGACAAGGAAAGAAGGGAAATCAAAATCAATCATGTGATGTGCCCTATTTATAAAAGGAAGGACTAAAAACAAATGATAATCTCAATAGATAGAGGAAAGATACTTGGTGAAATACAATGCCCAGGCCCTGAGGAAAGCCCTTAACAAACTATAAATAAGGTGATTGACCTGCTCCAGGGCCTGCAAAACACACTTGAGAGTAGAAGGTTGACTGTTTTTCCCTCAAGAGGACAGATAAGACAAGGATGTCCACTCTTGTCACATTTATTTATATTTATATTAGAGATTCTAGCTAGTCCAGTAAGACAAAAGGAGGATTTTTCTTTCTTTCTTGTTTGTCTGTTTGGTTTGGTTTTTTGAGACAGGGTTTCTTTGTGTATTTCTGGCTGTCCCAAAACTCACTCTGAAGACCATACTGGCCTCAAACTCACAAAGATCCACCTGCCTCTGCCTCCTGAGTGCTGGGATTAAAGGTGCATGCCACCACTGTTGGAGAAGGGAGCTGCTTGTTGGTTCCCAGCTGCCCGGCTAGCTCAGCCCTGAAATAATCACACAGAAAGTGTATTAATTAAATTACTGCTTGACACATTAGCTCTAGCTTTTTATTGGTTAACTCTTACATATTAATTGAACCCATTTTCATTAATCTGTGTATCACCACATGGCAGTGGTTTACTGGCAAAGTTTCAGCATGCCTAACTCTGCGGTGGCTCTATGGCTTCTTCTCACTCTGCCCTTATTTTTCCCAGCATATAGCCTAGCTTTCCGCGCCTAGCTAAGTTCTGCCCTGCTATAGGTCCAAAGCAGTTTCTTTACTTATTAACCAATAAAAGCAACACATAAACCAAATGACCTCCCACACCATTTCCCCTTTTCTTTAAAAAAAAAAGACTTTAACTTTAACATAGTAAAATTACATATAACAAAACAGTTATCAAGCAAGAATTACAGTTACAATATTTGTATCTACTTTATCTCTTATCATAACTAAGGAAAACTATAACTATAAATTCTTCAACTCTATCAAAGACTCCAGAAGGTTATGTTATTACCTAAGTAAACAGGAAGTACATTATAAGCAACTTCCTAGAATTGACAGAGACATCTCGTTGCCTGGACAGTCACCCAAAGTTCTTTTGTACCATTGGTGCATTCATCTTCAGCCTATGGGCCCCTGAAGCAGGAAATTTTAAAGACAATTTCACCTATATTGGCAGTTTTCCAGTCACTTTCTTTTGTATCCTGCAAAATGTCTAGTAGAGTCTTCTATGAAGCAGGAACCCCGAAGGATCGTCTCACCTTTAGGCAAATTCAACAGTCATTTCTCTATGGGTCCTGCATGTCTAGTCAAGAAGTCCAGGCAAGAGAAGTTTCCTGCCCAAATGGCTAACCAACTCCATAAGGAGCCTTTTCAATGCCCATCATCCTCTTGAAGTACCTTGGTGTTGCCAGGAGCAGGTGTATCTCACTGTCATGAAAAGTCCTAAATTCTTAAAACATTTTAAATGCCATATCCTGTAGTCTTTGAAAGGTTTGAAGAATCCCTATCCATCTGAAATGCATCTCTGTACATCTAGAAAATCTAATGATCATAACTTGAAGCTTGGCTATTATAGATGAATCTCTATTAACCTATATTTCTTAATTATACATGACATTTTTAAATGAGTTGCACAAACACAATTCCTTAATCAAGATCAGAAATACATATACACACTATAGCAAAATTAACCTTAAATTTGTATCAATAAACCAAGATCCATACCAATGTAAATCTCTATAGCATATCCCCCTTTAAATATAAAGAAACAATTATAAACAATTTTTGGAAATATGGGTGTAGTTCTCTCTATACTGTTTCCTGGTGTTTAATGGGTGAAGTAATTTTTGAGGGGTGTTCAAAGCAACCTTTCAGGGGATCTTGGTCCATCAAACCACATTAACCTGGAATGAATCCACAGGCTCTAATCCTTTGTGGAAACAAAAGAAGAACTTCTTTTCCAAAACAACATATCCTCAGACCCATACTTTGAAATCAAGATACCTTTAAAGTTTATATGTTGGTTTAGCTTAGCAGCCCATACAATGAAATGTCTCTTTGTAGTTAGCTCCTTCACAGTCAAAACATTCAAAGAAAACACAATAATATACATAATCCAGACTCCCTGTGAATTTTCCATCTTTATGTGGCTTATTTATTTTTACTTTGTTACTTTTTAATATTTACTTTATTATCTTACTCCTTTAATCTATGACTGAGGAGGTCTTTCTGTCTATGTGTTGCCTTCATTGGTTAATGAATAAAGAAACTGCCTTGGCCTGTTGATAGGGCAGAGCTTAGGTAGGCGGAAGGGGGGACTAGTTGGAATGCTGAGAGAAGGAAGGTGGTGGGAGAGAGCTGCCATGGAGCTGCCGCCAGAGTAAGACATACTGAATCTTTGCCGGTAAGCCACTGCCATGTGGTGATATACAGATGAATAGAAATGGGTTTAACTAAGATGTAAGAGTTAGCCAATAAGAAGTTAGAGCTAATGGGCCAAGCAGTGTTTTAATTAATACAATTTCTCTGTGGTTATTTCGGGGCTGAGCAGTCAGGGGGCTGGGAACAAACAAGCAACAGACTGTCTGTACTTTGTCTCTTTAAAGACTTTGTTTTATTAAAAAAAAACATTTACTTCTTTTTATAACTCTCTATACTCTTTTTCTTCTCTCTCTCATGCCTATGTACATTTATCCAACACTGTGACCCATAGAGGTCTTTAATATCTGAATCTGTCCTATTGTGAATCTGTAATTGTTTACTGTTCAGGAGCACTTCTTAAAAACTTAAGCTATATCGTTGCTAGGAGAAATACAGCAGTGCCTGCTTGCACCACCCAGTCCAACATGGTGGAGCTGCTTGCACCTCTGAGCCACATGCACTACCCCACTCCTAGGCACAGAGCAGTCCACATTGCCACCAAGCAAGCCACAGCTCACTCCTCACAAACCCTATCCAAATGTTCAGTTTCCCGAAAGAGTTTGTGCTAGCAGCTGGGCTCATGGCCAGGAACCAGCAGTTTTGAAACCACACAGCTGCTACTGCTAAATCAGTAAGACCTCTCTTAAAGGAGCCACAGCATGCTGCCTCAAGCAAAGCCCATTCGGGGAAAAAAAATGTGGCTAACCTTGTTTTTTTAGTGTCTATAATTTCTTTTCAAGCCCTCTCACATTTTAAGTGGACTTTAGTTGGCTATGTGGGTGTGGTTCGTAGGAGGAGGCTGTTTGTTGGTTCCCAGCTGCTCAGCCCTGAAATAATCACTCAGAAACTGTATTAATTAAATCACTGCTTGGCCCATTAGCTCTAGCTTCTTATTGGTTAACTCTTGCATATTAATTGAACCCATCTCCATTAATCTGTGTATTGCACGTGGCAGTGACTTACTGGCAAAGTTTCAGCATGTCTGACTCTGCTGGTGGCTCCATGGCTTCTCCTCACTCCACCCTTTTTTCTCCCAGCATATAGCCTAGCTTTCCCCACCTAGCTATACTTTGCCTTGCTATAGGTCCAAAGCAGTTTCTTTATTCATTAACTAATAAAAGCAACACATAGACAGAAGAACTTCCCACACCACACCACCACCTGACAAAAGGAATTTTAAGGCATCTATCTTGGAAAAGAGAAAGAAAATTGCCTTAGTTTGAATAGATTCCAATCATCTATGCTAAACTTTGTAAACATATGAACAGAACATGGGAAAATTCTGGGACACCATCAGCCTTAGTCAGTGTTCTATTGCTGTGAAGAGACACCACGATAATTGCAACTCTTATAAAAGAAAACATTTAGGGGGGCTGGCTGACACTTTGAGAGGTTTAGTCCATTACCATCACGGCAGGGAGCATGGCAGCATCAGGTAGACATGACAGCTGAGAGCTCCACAGGTGGCATGAAGAGAGAAGGGACACTGGACCTGCCTTGGGCTTTTGAAACCTCTCCCCCAGTGAAATGCTTCCTTCATCAAGGCCACACCTCCTAATACGTTTCCAGGATCTCTCAAGAGCTGTTTCCTGATGACCGAGCTTTCAAATCTACAAGCCTATAGTGGTCATTCTTATTCAAACCACCACAACATCAAAATGCCTAACTCTCAGATTATGGATACAGAAGGAGAAAAACAATACATGAAAGGCATAGAAAGTATTTTCAATAAAATCACAGCAGGAAATTTCTCAAACCTAGAAAGAGAATACCTATCCAGCTACAAAACGCCTGCAGAACATCAAATAGACAGGACTAGAAAAGAAACTCCCCCAGAACATAATGTACTTATAAAGTTTAAAACACAGAACAGGTAAAGAGAGGTGGCTCAGTGAAGAAGAATGCTTAAAAGAAATCCCACACTAGCTCAGAATTGAGAATAATAGAGGGTTATTTATTTACGGGTAGACTCACAAATCACAGTCCTCTGATGGAATGGAGAACAGCAACCGAATTCCGCAGCTGGAAAAGAGACCGGATGCGCACTTTACATCGGCATAAATAGTATAAGAGGCCATGCCCAAGTGAACGGGTAACTTAAAGGCTACTGGAGATAGCAATTCCTACAGTAGTTCAGCAATTAAGAGCACTAGTTGCTGCTCTGCCAGCAGAATCAGGATCAGTTCCCAGCACCCACATGGTGGCTCACAACCATCTGCAATGGTCTGTGACTCCAGTTCCAGAGGATCCAAAACTCTCTTTGGATCTCCTCAGACAAAACACTCACATACATAAAATAAACTACAAACAAATTTAAGAAAAAAACAAAAACACAGAATAAAGAAAGGATATGGAAAGCTGCAAGAATGAAAGATCCAGCCATAAAAGCAGGTCCATCAAAATAACACCTGATTGTTCAATAGAAACTTTTAACTCCCTCAGAGTATAGAAAGATATAGTCTAAACTCTGGCGAATAGAAGTGTCAAACCAAACTATGACACCCAGCAAAACTATCTAAAATTGAAGGCAAAATAAACATTATCCATAAAATAGAATTTAAAAACCAAAACTGAAATGAAACAAAAAACAACAAAAACATGCTAGAGGGCTATATGACCACTAGCCCAGCTCTACAGAGCATACTGGAAGGTATACTTCAGTCTGAAGAGGGTAAATGCATCCAAGAGGTCACAGGAAACAAACAAACCCAAACAGTTCATCAAAGGAGGAAAAAAATCCTACAATGGGTATTTTCTGCTTTTGTAGAGGGTTCAGGTTCAGCTCCCAGCACCCACACAGTGACCTTATATCTACAGAACATTGTAACACAAACACTAGAGAACACACTCTTGAACAAAGAAATACATACATAATTCATTTGGGGGGAACATGGGCATAATTTCTAGGCTACTTCCTGCTGATTGGGAACACTGGTTATCTGTGGAGGACCCTGTGAAAATTTAGGAATATGGTCATATATTGACTGGAGTATTCTCTAAAGCTTGATCACCTCAATAAACAGACTTGGAGCTGTTCTTGATGTAGAACTCAGAGAAATCTGCAAGAGAGGTGCTCTGAGATGCTGGATCATCTGGGCCATCCACTCCTATTGGAAAATTTCAGGAGGGGTTTCCTCGATCAAACCTGATTTTTTTATTCATTTTTATTGAGCTCTACATTTTTCTCAGCTCCCCTCCTTGTCTCTCCCCTCCCTCTTCAATCCTCCCCCAAGGTCCCCATGCTCCCAATTTACTCAGGAGAGCTTGTCTTTTTTTACTTTCTACTTCCCATGTAGATTAGATCTATGTAAGTCTCTCTTAGTGTCTTCATTGTTGTCTAAGTTCTCTGGGACTGTGGTTTGTAGGCTGGTTTTCTTTGCTTTATGTTTAAAAACCACCTATGAGTGAGTACATGTGATAATTGTCTTTCTGGGTTATCTCACTCAAAATAATGTTTCCTAGCTCCATCCACTTTCCTCCAAAATTCAAGATGTCCTTATTTTTTTCTGCTGTGTAGTACTCCATTGTGTAAATGTATCACATTTTCTTATCCATTCTTCGGTCAAGGGGCATTTAGGTTGTTTCCAGGTTCTGGCTATGACAAACAATGCTGCTACAAACATAGTTGAGCATATGTCCTTACAGCAGCACAATTGAGCATCCTTCGGATATATACACAAAAGTGGTATTACTGGGTCTTGAGGAAGGTTGTTTCCTAATTTTCTGATAAATGGCCACACTGACATCCAAAGGGGTTGTACCACCTTGCATTCCCACCAATGCAGAAGTGTTCCCTTTTCCCCACAACCTCTCCAGCATAAGTTATCATCAGTGTTTTTGATCTTGGCCATTCTTACAGGTGTAAGATGGAATCTCAGAGTTGTTTTGATTTGCATTTCTCTGGTGACTAAGGATGTTGAACATTTCCTTAAGTGTCCTTCAGCCATTTTAGATTCCTCTGTGGAGAGTTCTCTGTTTAGGTCTGTACTCCATTTTTTATTGGATCATATGTTCTTTTGGTGCCCAATTTCTTGAGTTCTTTGTGTATTTTGGAGATCAGACCTCTGTTTGGTGTGGGATTAGTGAAGATCTTTTCCCATTCTGTAGGCTGTCATTTTGTCTTGTTGACCATGCCCTTTCCTTTACAGAAGCTTTTCAGTTTCAGGAAGTCCCATTTATTAATTGTTTCTCTCAGTGTCTGTTCTGCTGGGTTTATATTTAGGAAGTGATCTCCTGTGCCAATGCATTCAAGTATACTTCCCACTTTCTCTTCTATGAGGTTCAATGTGGTTGACTTTATGTTGAGGTCTTTGATCCATTTGGAGTTGAGTTTTGTGTATGGTGATAGATATGGATCTATTTTCATTCTTCTACATCTTGATATCCAGTTATGCCAGCACCATTTGTTAACTATGCTTTCTTTTTACCATTTGATATTTTTGCTTCTTTGTCAAAAATCAGGTGTTTGTAGGTGTTTGGATTGATATTTGGGTCTTTGATTCGGTTCCTTTGGTCCTCCTGTCTGTTCTTATGCCAATACCAGTCTGTTTTCAGTACTGTAGCTCTGTAGTAGAGTTTGAAGTCAAGGATTGTGATGCCTCCAGTAGTTCTTTTATTGTACAGGATTGTTTTGGCTTTCCTGGATTTTTACTTTTTCATATGAAGTTGAGTACCGTTCTTTTGTGGTCTTTGAAGAATTTTGGTGGGATTTTGATGGGCATTGCATTGAATCTTTAGATTGCTTTTGGTAAGATTGCCTTTGATGTGTTCTTTAATTCAATTTGCATATATTATATTAAGAACTTTTGCATATGTATTAATCAGGGAGATTGGCTTTATAATCTTTTTTCCTTTTTTTTTTAAACTTGTTTTTGTGTCAGGGTATTACCAGTATATTAGTCGTGTTTCTCTTGCTATGATGAAGCACCATGACCAAGGAAACTTATAAAAGAAAGGGTATAAGAGGCATAAGAGTCCATGATGGCACAGTAGAGGTAGCAGGTGGCTGTCACTGTGGCCAGAGCAGCAGTTGAGAGCTTACATACTGAATCACAGAATGAATACAGGGAGAGTGAAATGGCACAGATCTTTAAACTCTCAAACCCATCCCAGTAACATACATCTTCTATCAGATCTAGCCTCCTAAATCTACTCAAACAGTGGTACCAACTGGGGACCTGATGGAGGTGGGTCTTGTATTTATCTGTTGCTTTCATTGATTAATTAATAAAGAAAACTGCTTGGCCCTGACAGGACAGAAAATTAGGTAGGCAGAGTAGACAGAACAAAATGCTGGGAGAAAGAAGCCGAATCAGTGAGTCACCATGATTCTCTCACTCCAGACAGACGCAGGTTAAGATCTTTCCTGGTAAGCCAGCTTGTGGTGCTACACAGAATATTAAAAATGGGTTAGATCAATATGTAAGAGCTAGCCAATAAGAGGCTGGAACTAATGAGCCAGGCAGTGCTTAAAAGAATACAGTTTCCATGTAATTATTTCAGGGCATAAGCTAGCCATGTGGGCAGCAGGGCACCGGGAATGTAGCCCCGCCACTCCATATTACTACAGAGTGGCATCCAACGTGATGGACTAAATCCACTTAAAAACCTGAGAGGGCTTTAAAAAAAAGGGGGAGAGAGAGTTTAACACAGCTTTTTGCTGTTTGTGGGTGGCTTGCCACAAAGAAATTTTCTTGACTCAGCAGCAGGAAAAAACTGGCTGTTTTAAAATGCCGGCTTTCTGGGCTGTGCCGCCATTGTGATATCTGCCTGGCTCCTGCGGGAGACAGAGCATTTGAATGGAGCATTTGGAGTAAAGTGCTATGGCTTGCTTGATGGCAACTAGACTCACTGTGTGCCTAAAAGGAAGTCATTGCATGCTGCGGCTCAGAGGCACAAGCAGCTCCACCATGCTACTGGTGCAATATGCAAGGATCAGAGACACGAGCGGCTCCGCCATGTTGGACCGGGCGGGGCAAGCTGGCAGTACCTGTTTTTGACCTAGGAATGTCATAGCTTAGATTCTTAAGTGTTTAACGATTTAAAAGCTCAAGACAAAGTGCTCCTGGATAGTAAAAAATTACAGATTCACAATAGAACAGATTTCAAACATAGAAGACCACTAAACGGATCACACAGTTGGATGAGTGTAAGTAGGCTTGAGAGAGAAAAGAAAAAAATATATAGAGAAAAAAAGTTAATGGTTTAAAAAAAGGGTAAAGTCTTTAAAGAGACAGAGTACAGATAATTATAGATTAAAAGAAATAAAGAAAAATAAGTCACATAAAAATGGAAAAATCACAGAGAGTCTCGATTATGTACATTGTGTTTTCTTTAAAATTTTTGACTGTAAAGGAGCTAAATACAGAGAGACATTTCATTATATGGGCTGCCAAGCTAAACCAGAATGGATATCATAAGGGTATTATGACTTCAGAATTTGGGTCTAAAGATATGATGCTTTGGAGAGGGTCTTCTTTTGTTTTCACAGAGGATGAGACTCTGTGGATTGCGTCTATCCCAATATGGTATGATAGACCACGCCGTCCTGAAAGGTTGCTGTGAACACCTTCAGAAAATTACTTCACTCAACTGTCAACTGAGACCAAACTAACACACAGGTTACACCATGAAAGATCTGAATAACAGCGCCCCCATTCAGCAGGAAGCAGTTTGGAGAGAAAAACTGCACCCATGTTCCCAAATATGGTTTATAAATGTTCTTTTACATTTAAAGGGGGATATGATATAGATATAAATAATTTACACTGGTATGGATTATAAGGTCAATTTTGTTATGTGTACATGTATTTCTGATCTTGATTAAGGTATTGTGATTGTATAGTTCATTTAAAAATGTAATGTATAGTTAAGAAATATAGGTTAATGGATAATCATCAATAATAGTCAAGCTTGTAGTCATGTTAGTTAGATTTTCTAGATATATAGAGATATATTTCAGTTAGATAGACATTCTTCATATCTTTCAAAGACTACAGAATATGGCATTTAAAATATTTTAATAACTTAGGGCTTTTCATGACAGTGAGACACGTCTGCTCCTGGCAGCACCAATCAACTTTGAAGATGGGCATCGAAGAGGATTCTTATGGAGTTGGTTAGCCATTTGAGCAAGAAACTGCTCTTGCCTGGACTATTGCATAAACTGGACTATTGCATAAACTGGAAAGAGGACTGCTGAACTTGCCTAAAGGTGGGATGGTCTTTCGGGGTTCCTGACTCATGAAAGAGTCTGCGATGCATTCTGCAGGACACAGCAGATAATGACTGAACTGTCTTTGAAATTTCCTGCTTCATGGAAAGTCTGCTGGACACTATGGACCTGTAAGCTGAAGATGGATGCCCCAACGGTACAGAGGAACTTTGGGTGACTGTCCAGGCAGCGAGATGTCTCTGTCATTTCTAGAGTTTGAAGTTTCTTATTTCTTGTTTACTTAGGTAATATTATATCCTTTTGGAGTCTTTGATGGAGTTGAAGAATGGTTAGTTATAGTTATAGTTTTCCTTAGTTATGATAAAAGATAAAATAGATATAAATATTGTAACTATAATTCTTGCTTTATAACTGTTTTGTTATATGTAATTTTACTATGTTAAAGTTAAAGCCTTTCTTTTTTGTTTAAACAGAAAAAGGGAAAATGATGGAGATAGGTCTTGTATTTATCTGTTGCTTTCATTGGTTAATTAATAAAGAAAACTGCTTGGCCCTGATAGGACAGAAAATTAGGTAGGCAGAGTAGACAGAACAGAATTCTGGGAGAAAGAAGCCGAGTCAGTGAGTTGCCATGAATCTCTCACTCCAGACAGATGCAGGTCAAGATCTTTCCTGGTAAGCCAGCTCGTGGTGCTACACAGAATACTAGAAATGGGTTAGATCAATATGTAAGAGCTAGCCAATAAGAGGCTGGAACTAATGGGCCAGGCAGTGCTTAAAAGAATACAGTTTCCATGTAATTATTTCAGGGCATAAGCTAGCCATGCGGGCAGCAGAGCGCCGGGAATGTAGCCCCGCCACTCCATATTACTACAGGGACCAAGTATTCAAATGCATGAGACTATGGGAGGCATCTCCTCCAAAGCTCTACACTCAGCTTTAGAAAAAGAATTTGGAAGTGGGACTGAGGATATGGCTCAGTAGTTAAGAGCATTTGCTGCTCTTGTAGAGGACCCAGGTTTGGTTCCTAGTACCTATATGGTGGTGGCTCATAACCATCTATAACTCCAGTTCCTAGAGATCCAACATCCTCCTCTGGTTTTTAGGGGCATTACACACATGTACATACAGGCAAAATACTCATTCACATAAGATTAAAATAAAATTTAAAACCCTAAAATATTTATTAAAAATTTGATGTTATTCCTTCTTTTTCTACTTTATAGGAGAATTATGTATGTTAGTAATTCTCTGCTAAAATTCTTCAGCGAATCCATTAAGCCCTGAGGTTCTTTTACTTGGGTGCTGTGGGATAAGACTCTTGTATACTGTAAAGATTTGTCACTCATATTGTTTCAATAAAATGATGATTGACCTATACAGGATGTATAGGTGGGGTGACCAGACTACGAGAATTCTGAGAAGAGGAAAGGCAGAGATGCAGTCTCCAGCAAGATGCATAGAAAGCAAGATGAGAATTCCTTATTGAGAAAAGGTGCCAAGCCATGTGGCTAAAAATATAAGAATTATGAGCTAATTTAAGTTGTAAGAGCTAGTTAGTAATAAGCCTGAGCAATAGGCCAAAAAGCCTATAATTAATATAAGCCTCTGTGTTTTTATTTGAGACTGAATGGCTATGGGACCAGGTGAGACAGAAACCTCCATTTATAAATGGCACACATGTTTGGCAACTACATCCATGTAAAACCTGAGAGAGCTTGGGAAGGGATTCTAGGCACAAAAGAAAAGAGTCAAGTTTCTTGGTTGCAGCACTTTTTCAGGTGGTATGTTTGCTAGAAGCAAGCAGAGGCATGGCTTTTTTAAGAGAGATTTTTTTTCTAGCAAAGCAAACCAGTCTACAAATCACAATCCCAGAGAACCTAGACAACAATGAGGACCCTAAGAGAGACATACATGGATCTACTCTACATGGGAAGTAGAAAAAGACATGATCTCCTGAGTAAACTGGGAGCATGGGGACCATGGGAGAGGGTTGAATGGGAGGGGAGAGGAAGGAGGGGAGCAGAGAAAAATGTATAGTTAATAAAATCAATTAAAAAAAAAATAGGGAGATTTGCTGACTCAGCATTAGTGCCCCAAACCACGCAGCTCTTTTAAGAGGCCCTGTTACCAAACACTTAAATGCTGTTTATGAGCAGCTGGCAGTATGCTTCTTAGTGGTAGAATGGACCTGGAATCTCCACAGAGTTGTGGCAGTAAACGTGGTTCATGCCCGTACCTCCGCCATGAATCCAGACTCTCAGGAAGCCAAGAAAAGGGACACAGCCAGCCACCAAGGTCACAGCTTTAATCCTAGCCATGCCACTTAGCAAATTGAAGATTCGTGTGCTGACATGGGAGCACTGGACTGAGCTCCCAAGGTCCAAATGAGGAGCTGAAGGACGGAGAACATGAGCAAGGAAGTCAGGACCGCGAGGGGTGCATCCATCCACTGAGACAATGGGACTGATCTATTGGGAGCTCACCAAGGCCAGCTGGACTGGGACTGGTGGAGCATGTGATCAAACTGGACTCTCTGAATGTGGCTGACAATGAGGGCTGACTGAGAAGCCAAGGACAATGGCACTGAGTTTTGATTCTACTGCATGGACTGGCCTTGTGGGAGACGAGTCTGTTTGGATGCTCATCTTCCTAGACCTGGATGGAGGCAGGAGGGCCTTTGGCTTCCCACAGGGCAGGAAACCCTGACTGCTCTTAGGACTGGAGAGGGAGGGGGAGAAGGAGTGAGGGGAGTGGGAGGGAAATGGGAGGAGGGGAGGAGGTGGAAATTTTTAATAAATAAATAAAAATTTAAAAAAAAAAGATTCATGTGGTGAGAAAAAGGTGGCCATTTGGATGTCAGTGTGGCCATTTATCAGAAAATTAGGAAACAACTTTCCTCAAGACCCACTTTTGTGCATATATCCGAAGGATGCTCAATCGTGCCACAAGGACATGTGCTCAACTATGTTTGTAGCAGCATTGTTTGTCATAACCAGAACCTGTAAACAACCTAAATGCCCCTTGACCGAAGAATGGATAAGAAAATGTGATACATTTACACAATGGAGTACTACACAGCAGAAAAAAATAAGGACATCTTGAATTTTGGAGGAAAGTGGATGGAGCTAGGAAACATTATTTTGAGTGAGATAACCCAGAAAGACAATTATCACATGTACTCACTCATAGGTGGTTTTTAAACATAAAGCAAAGAAAACCAGCCTACAAACCATAATCCCAGAGAATTTAGACAACAATGAAGACACTAAGAGAGACTTACATAGATCTAATCTACATGGGAAGTAGAAAGTAAAAAAAGACAAGATCTCCTGAGTAAATTGGGAGCATGGGGACCTTGGGGGAGGATTGAAGAGGGAGGGGAGAGGCAGGGAGGGGAACAGAGAAAAATGTAGAGCTCAATAAAAATCAATTAAAAAAAGAACACATCAAAAAGATCACCCAGCTTCATCCCAGAGATTCATGGATGATTCAACAGTTCTTCTATCCCAAGGTTCCAAATTCTGTCTACAGTCCTCCTTAAAACATGGTCAGGTCTCACCAAGTGGTGATGGCACACATCTTTAATCCCAGCGCTTGGGAGACAGAGGTAAGCTGATCTCTGTGAGTTTGAGGTCAGCCTGGTCTACAAGAACTAGTTCTAGAACAGCTAAGGATGTTACACAGAGAAACCTTGTCTCAAAAAACAAAAACAAACAAACAAAAAAAAATGGTCAGGTCTACCACAGCAATACCTCACTAATATCTATCTTAGTTATGTTTTTATTTTTATGAAGAGACACCATGACCTCAGCAACTCTTATAAGGAAAACATTTAATTGAGATGTTGACTTACAGTTTCAGAGGTTCAGTCTATTTCCAGCATGATAGGGATCATGGCAGCATGCAGGCAGAAATGGTGTTGGCTACATTTTGACCAGAGGGAGCAGGATGTCAACTGACTGTCACACTGAGTGAAGCTCAAGAAAAGAGACCTCAAAATTCACCCCACAGTGACCCACTACCACCAACTAGACCTACCTACTCCAACAAGACCACACATCCTGACAGTGCCACTCCCTTTGGGGGCCCTCTTCTTTCAAAACTCTACAGAAATGATGATATCTCAGCAGTGTTTCTATTGTTCAGGATTTCTTTGGCTATCTATGGTTTTTTGTGTTTCCATATGAATTTTAAGATGACTTTTTTTCAATTTCTGTGCATAATTGTGTTGGAATTTTGAAGGGCGTTGTATTAAATCTGTAGATGGTTTTCAGTGGGATAGCTATTTTCACCATATTTATCCTACTGGTTCCTGAGCACAGGAGAACTCTCCCTCTGATAACCCTAACCCTGACTTTATTTCTTCAGTATCTTAAGCTTTTCATTGTATAATATACCTTTGTCATATTTATTACAAGAAAAAAATTAGAAAACAAAGTTTGTTTTTTTTTTTTAAGGAGCTCAGTAGGATGTTCTTTAGGAACCTAAGAGCAGTGCAGAAGATGGGGGCCTGGCTTGTAACATTTCAAAGAGAAGGTTAAAGACTTTCTCATGGCCATTTGGTATTTTGAATTAAAATCCTGTAGTTCTGGTTAGCTGGAGCTGAAAACCCAGCTGTGATTAACAAGATACCAGAATTACTAAAGCGAAATTTTGCTTTGCTGGGATACTTGATGCTGGTCACCTAGACCTAAGAAATTGGTGGTGACTAAGAAGAGACCAGCTTTGCTAAGGTGAAATCTTCTGAGATTTGTTTCCTTCATATCTATAAATCAGTGCATTTCTTAACTCTCATTGGAGAAGATTCTTTTTGCAGTAGATGGAGATAAGCACAGAGAGCCATAACTGGTCAACATGCAGGAACTACTAGACGATAAAGTGTTCACATCTGAAGGGGACACCTATATCACATACCCCTCTCCCTGTAGATGGAGCAGGGGGCTGACCTGCTTTTCGTCCCGCCCGGCTCTGCATGGCTAGCTTAGCTCCGGAAATAACAACACACAAACTGTATTCTTTTAAACACTGCTTGGCCCCTTAGTTCTAGCCTCTTATTGGATAATTCTCACATCTTGATTAACCCATTTTTAATCATCTGTGTAGCACCACGAGGTGGTGGCTTACCGGGAAGGATCTTAACCTGCGTCCATCTTGGAAAGGAGAGCTATAGTGTCTGCCTCACTTCCCTTCTTCCCAGCATTCTGTTTGGTCTACTCTGCCTATCTTAATTCTGCCCTATCAGGCCAAGCAGTTTTCTTTATTAACTAACCAATGAAAGCAAGAGATAAATAGAAGACCCACCTACATCATCTCCCCAAAACTCAGGAATAATTCCAGAAGAGGGAGCAGACCTCAACAGTGAAATGGTATTTGCTGAACATGATAGTGCTGTTGTACACATGAACTCACAGTAGCTGTGACTGCATGCATTAGATCCACACAAGGTTAAGCCAGTCTACATCCCAGCATAGATGGGAGGGGCTCATGAAGTCACATTCTTAGCTGAGGAGCTATTGCAATGGATGGCTACTTGAGAAGGGAGAAGCAGGTTTCTTCAGGGTTACAGACCCTAAGAGATTATTTGTGGTCTAGTAGAGGGCACTACACGCATGTACATTGTGTACATGTGGGCAGCACTGAGTGGACTAAGCGCATGAGGTTGGAGACAAATTGCTGTGGGGTAGGGGAGGAGTTAGAGGGGAGGGAGTCAGAGACAAGCTTGATCAACACATGCTATAGACAAAGCTTGAGCTTTTAACACCAGCACTCAGGAGGCAAAAGCAGGTGAATCTCTGTGAACTTGAGGCCAGCCTCAAAAATCAAAACAATGAAGCCCCACTATGTGCATGAATGAAATGCTCAATCAATGAAAGAGAAGATAAATATCTTCATAAATGGAGAAATACTATTTCTTCATAGGCCAGACTGTTAGGGTGTCATTACTTCAACTGGTGGATAGTATCAAAACAATTCTAGCAGCTTTTTTTCCTGGAAAGGGGATTGAACCCAAGACTTCACAAATATAAGCACATTAAATGGGCTTTTTTTGTGTAGAAATGGACTAAAATTTCTAAAACTAACACTAAAGATTCCAGTCACACAAAACAACTTTGAACTAAAAGAACAAAATTTGAGTTCTAACACTTACACTTACAAAATAATGTAATAAAAAAGGGGGTGGTGGTGATGGCTCATTGGGTAAAGGCACTGCTCACCTAGGCTGACGACCTAAACCCAAAAGCCCAGACCCACACTCTCCATCAGGAGAGAACTGATTTATGCGAGATGTCTTTTGACTTCTGCACTAGTTCTGCAGCACACGCACCACACACACCCACTCCACAACGTATCTGCATGCATACAAACAAGACAAATGTCTGAAAGGGAGCATTGGCTGCTACCGAAAGCTAGCCAGATTGTTTGGCATTGGCATTAAGATAAACAGAGCTATGAAGCTGAAATGGTTATAATTTTTAACAAATATGCAAAGGCAATTCAGTACAGAAAGGATGCTTATCAACAAAAGATGCTGAAAAAAAAAAAAAAAAAAAAAAGATGCCCAGCTAGGATAATAGTGCTGCCTGTAATCCCAGCTCAGGGAAGGTGGAAGCAGGAGAATGATGAGTTGAAGGACGGCTTGGGCTATGTAGCAAGACCTTGCCAAGGAAAAAAGAGGTAGAGACTGTTTAATCCATACCTCCTCATACCACATGCAAAATAATAGCTTAAAAACAAGTTAAGGATGTGCGCGCGCGCGTGTGTGTGTGTTGAGAGAGAGAGAGAGAGAGAGAGAGAGAGAGAGAGAGAGAGAGAGATCCTGGGGGTTGCATCGAAGACCACAAGGTGTCAGATGAGCTCCAGTCACTGATCTTCATCCCCAGCTCTGGACCACAGACTTTCATGAAATGCCTGAAACTACAAGGGTGGTGGAATAGAGCACGGTCCTAGCAAGATGCACAAAGTTAAGAATCTTCTGGGGCTGAGGGGCTGGTAATCAGTAAAGTGCCCTCCCTTGCAAGTATGAGGGCCTGAAATAGACCCCGGCCCCCAAACAAAAGCAGGGTGTGGTAGTGCGTGCCTGCAGTCCAAAACCTGTGGGTATAGAGGCAGGAAGAGTCTTGAGACCTGCTGACCAACCAGCCTAGGCTAATCAATAAGCTATAATAAGATTCATGGAAAGACATTGTTTCAAAAACCCAAGTGACAAGTGACTGAGGATGACATCTGTCATGGATCTCTAGCCAAGGGTTTGAGAAGAGTCAGTCAGTCGGAAAATATGAATTAAAACCACAATGAGACACCACTCCAAACCTACGAAAATCGTCAGAGTGTAGGTGCGGCTGTGGAGAATTGTCTTAGGATTTCTGTCGTTGCGACCAATTTGTGACCAAAGAGTAAGTTGGGGAGGAGAGGGTCTATTTGGCTCACACTTCAGAATTGCTGTCCATTACTAAGGGAAGTCAGGACAGAAACTCAAACAGGACAGGATCCCCGGGGACAGGAGCTGGTGGAGAGACCACAAAGAACTGCCGCTCACTGACTTGCTTCCCATGGCTTGCTCAACCCACCTTCTTATAGAATCCAGGACCAGCAGCCCAGGGATGGCCCCACCCACCATGGCCTAGGCCCTCTGCTCATTGATCACTAATTGGGAAAATGCCTTACAGCTTGATCTCATTGAAGCGTTTCCTCAACTGAGGCCCCTTCCTCGGATGACCCCTAGTTTGTGTCAAATTGACACAAAACCAGCCAGTACAAGAATCTAGACCCACTGTTGTCAGGAATATAGGTTTACCTGACCACTTCAAACAATAGTTCCCAGTCTCATTAGAAACTAGTTAAACATACACCAGGCACTTGATCTGACCACCCCTAGATATATGCCCAGAGAGGTGACAGCATATATCTTTTCAAAGACATGTAGCTGGCTAGAATAGACAGGAAGCAACCCAAGCCTCCCTCAGCAGATGCAAGGATAAACGAGTGACCTAAAAGCACAATTCAACCAAGAGATAGTCACACACCTAGTACACAGAATACAGCATTAGAAAGAAGGAAATGCAGATTAACCACAGATTAACCACAACTTCATTTTACTACTTTTAAAATGTTTCTTTAAAGCCACAAAAGGGGATGTGGGAGAAAGCCTTCTTCCTTCTCTCTGCTTGGCAGCCACCAGGTGAGCCAAGATGGGTGCACACAAATACATTCAAGAGTTACCATTGCAGAAGCAGTCCTACGTGATGCGTGTTTCCTTCCGAGGGTCAGCTGCTGGCAATACTGCCAGCTCTTGGCACCACACAGCTCTCTGAACACCCCACCTCACCCCACCTGATAAAGCACAAAAGCTGAGATTCAGGCCAAGCAAGGTTGTGTCATACACAGGATTTGTGTCAGAAGTAATGGCTGCAATGCCCAGCTCCACCTGTCCATCATGGTGTTAACCAGCTAAAGTTTGCCTGAAGCCTGCAGCCTGCTGCTGGGGAGCAAACTGGATGCCACTGTGGAGTTTTGAGAGGCCAGAATACTGAGTTGGTAAACTATCAGAAAAACCCTGATACTCAGTGTGCCAGACCAGTACACAAACACAGAAAGAAGTGTTGATAGAGGTCACACCTGGTCCCACAGCTTATCAGTGAGGCATTCTCATCTTGCTTCCTCTGGGTCTGGTGACGACTGCAGACTGAGCCTTCCCTGAATTCTCCTATTCTGGTTGCCTCACCTGCCTGGCTACTGGCCAATCAGCATTTCATTAAATCAATACAAGTGATAAATCTTTACAGGGTACAAGACCATTGCCCCACAGCACTTCCCCTTTTTTCTTTTCAAAAAGAACTCTGAATCTAACCTCTTTTGTTTAGCTATTTTCCTGTAACTAGTAACCAACACTCTAAACAAAGATAAATATCCATAATCCATTTTTTGGGAATGTGGACATAGTTTTCTAGGCTACTTTTCTGCTGATTGGGGTCACTGATAATCTTATGGGAACCTAAAGAAAATTAGGATTATGATCAAGTCCTGACTGGAATATTCTGTGAGGCTTGATCATCTCATTCAGAGATGATCCAGGCTGTTCTGGACATAGAACTCAGAGGAAACTCCAACAGAGGTCCTCTGAAATGTTGGATCATCTGGTCATCTGTTCACATTGGAGATTTTTCAGGGGGTCTTCCTTGGTCACACCTGATTTTTCTTAACCCAGAATTAATCCACAGCCTCTCATTTCCTGTAAAAACAAAAGCAAAACCTCTTCTCCAAAGTAACATATCTTTTGACTTAAATTTTGAAGTCAAAGCATTTTCAAAATACATATGTTGGATTAATCCAGCAGCATTTATAATCAAATATCTTTTAGCAGCTGTTGCTCTTTCCTCAGCCATTAAACAATTAAAAGACAACACAATAACATACAGTATCCAGAGTCTCTGTGTATTTTCCATCTTTATGTGGCTTTACCTTAAACTCTATTTCTTTAATTTTTACTTTTCATTTTTGGCTTTTTGAGACAGGGTTTCTCTGTGTGTCTTTGGCTGTCCTGGAACTCACTCTGTAGACCAGGCTACCCTTGAATTCACAGAGATCTGCCTGCCACAGTCTCCAACATGCTTGGATTAAAGGTATGTACCACCATACCCAACTATTCTCTTTCTTTTTTTTAAGGACTTTATTCTTTTTCTTTTCTCTCCCAAGCTAGCGTATATTTTTTAACACATTTTAAACCATTTAGTGGTGTTTTTTTCTGAATCTTTTTAAACCATTTAGTGGTGTTTTTTTCTGAATCTATCTTTATTGTATATCTCTATTTTTCTGACCACATGAGTCAAATTAAAATTAGCAAATTAAAGCTAAGTGATATGTCTAGGATTAAAGCTGTGGCTTTGATGACTGATCTACCTTATTCCTTAGCTTTCTGAGAGTCTAGCTTCATGGTAGAGGTACTGGCAGGAGCCATGTTTATTGCCACAACTCTATGGAGTTTCAAGGTCCCTGCCACAACCAAGAAGCATGCTGTCAGCTATTCATAAACACCATTTAAGTGTTTTGTGGCAGGACCTCCTAAAAGAGCTGCAAGGTTTTACAGTTAAAGCTAAGTCAGGAAGCCTCTCTTAATTGAGGTGTGATTTCCTCTAGCAAACAGAGCTCACCTGAGAAAATGCTGCTACCAAGAAGCCATGTTTAATTCTGTTCTTTTGTGTCTAGAATTACTTCCAAGGCTCTCTCTGGTTTTCTGTGGATGTAGTTAGTTCTCCCACGTTGGGCACCATTTTTTGACAGAGGTTTCCGTCCCACCCGGTCCCGCAGCTTTTATCAGTGAGGCATTCTCATTTTGTTTCCCCTGTATCTGGTGACAACTGCAGACTGAGCCTTTCCTCTTCCCAGAATTCTCCTATTCTGGTTTCCCTGCCTGTACTTCCTGCCAATTAGCATTTTATTAAACTAATATAAGTGATAAATCTTTACAGGGTACAAGACCATTGTCCCACAGCAGAGAAGCATGGGCTGGTATCTAGAAGTTCAAGGCCAGCCTGATCTACAGAGTGAGTTCTAAGATAGCTACACAGAGAAACCCTGTCTTGAAAAATCAAAAAAACAGAAATAAGAAATAGATAAATTATTCATGTATGTGTGTGGGAGACCGTGAGTTTGGGCATGTGCGTGTAGTACCCATACACACGCACACACACACGCACACACACACACACACACACACTCTGAGAAACAGTTTCTTCTTGGTTAACTGGGCAAGGACTCATATTCCTTACCCTTTAGCTAACTGCATCAGATTGTAAAGTCAAGCTCCTACCAATGGGCTCAGATGCAGTCACCTATGTTAAGGATAAAATACACCTGTGTTTGCTAGCCTGGTGTGAATTCTAGTATACCCTTTTTTCAAGCTGTACTTTGCTAAGCTACTTTTCTTTGTGTGTTCCTTTGTGCTACACCAAGGTTTTTTATTGTTTCTAAAAACTCACATGTATACATACAAAGATATTTAAAAATAATTATGACCGTAAATGCTATGTTCTATGTATTTCATCACAATAAAAAATGGAGAGAGAAAAATGAACCTTTTTTCCCACTGAAGAAAACAGAAACAGTACATACTGCTTCTAAGGTATTGATGTGACCATCTCCCCAGCCCCTAAATGTTTGTTATTGATGATGTGGTTTGTACAAGGATTTTTACATTTTAACATTTATTTGTTTGTTTGTTAATTGCATTATGATACATTTATATGTGTGAGGGATGTATGCAGTCATGAACAACTTGCAGGAATCTGGTCTCTCCTTCTATCACATGGATCCCAGGAATTGAACTCAGGTTGTCAAGTTCATAAGCAAATGCCTTTAACATCTGAGCGATCACAAAAGAGCCAGTGTGTGTGTGTGTGTGTGTGTGTGTGTGTGTGTGTGTGTGTGTCTTGGTATTAAAATGTTATTATAACCTACAAAATCAAGAATGCAGTTCAAGATGACTAGATCAAAGCAGATTTGGGGTACTGTGTTTTTACCCTGACTCAAGGTCCCCTCTCCTTCCACCAGTCATGTTGATGACAGCTCTTTCCCATGGGAACTTTACCTCCTGGACTTCCAAAGCCTTCTTAGCCATTGGGTTTTCTGATTGTTGTTTTGAATCACTGCTTAAGGAGGTATTCAAATAGCATACAATTTACCTGTATAAAATACACATTGCAACTGGGTTTAATGACTCTGGCTTGTAATCTACACAACTCTGCTTCAAAAAATAAAGCAGGCTGGAGAGATGATTCAGTGGGTAAGAGCACTTGCTACTCAAGCATGAGGAACTGAGTTCAAATCTCCAGGTCCCACATAAAAGGCCAGGCATGGTCATATGCCTATAACCAAGCAGAGACAGGAGAATTAACTCCAGATTCAATGACATACTGTCTCCAAGGAATACAGTGGGGAATTGTAGAACAGGACACCCACTATCCTTCTCTGGCCTCTCTACACTAGCACATACATGTGTGCACACACACATCACACACACATACAACCACTGTTGATTTTAATGCATTACAACTAGTGTGTCTGTTGGTGTTTGTTCGTTTGTTTGTTTTCAAGGCAAATTTTCAATTTGTAGACCAGGCTATCTTTGAATTATAAATTCTCCTGCCTCGAGCTTTTGGATGCTACAAATCTTAACTGTATGCCACAATGCCTGGATACCACTACGATTTAATTTTGGTTTTGTTGTTGTTGTTGTTGTTTGCTTGTTTGGTGTGGTGTGTGTGTGTGTGTGTGTATGCGCGCGCGCATTTAGTTGGTTGGTTGGTTGTAGATAGGGTCTTGCTATGAAGCAATGGTCAGCCTCAAACTCATGGTCCTCCTGCCTCAGCTTCTGAAATGCTAGGGTTACAGGAATGTGCCACCATACCCAAGGTACCACCATGTCTTTATCTGACACAAACACACACTCCATTGTCTTCACATCACAAATCTTACACTAAAGGAACTGGCATCTTGGTTCTTTGTCTCCTGGCTACATCTTTGATGTCTTCTTTAAGGAGAAAAAACTCACTGGATCCCTACAGGGTGGAATAGTGAATGACAATCTTCCGGAACAAGTCCAGGTTAACAAAGGTCGCAGGAAATGGAACTGTGGGCATGGGAGCCGCAGGAAACTTTCTCACACAGGAGTGGATACAGAGGCAAGGGGGATGGAAACTGGCTCGGCCCAGAATCCAGGGGGCCCTGCCATCAGACCTGTGCCCATCCGATGTCTCTTGCCCTTCCCGCAGGCCCAGCTTGACCCAGAGCCTACAGAGCTATCGTTTCCTAAGCTTGAAAACAAACCATTTCCACTGCCAGCCACTCAGGATCCCTTTTCCTGTCTCTCTGCCCTGAGAAAGCACTTTTTAAAAAACTTATCCTCCTGGGAACAGCATGGATGGAAACTTCAGTAAATGTGACTGGGTGCAGAGTCCACCTGGAACTCACCTTTCACCTTGCTCCATAAGAACCCCAACCTACACTATCTATGATCGGAGCTCTGAGGTAAGGCATTTGGCTCAAAGTCAATCTCTGCAGATGGCTTGCACAGACTGTCTGACTCTTTGCCACCTTCTCCTGCCCTCACCCCACCTAGGAGAGTCGTTCTTGTTCTGCTGACGTTACCCAAAGTAACGTCTGGAGAAGTGGGATAGAGTAAGAATATCCCAGGGCTTGCAATGGTGGGTGATGGCTGGGGTGGTTTGAATAAGATTGGTCCCTATAGGCTGGTAGATTTGAATGCTTGATCATCTGGAGTGGCACTACTTGAGAAAATTAGGAGGTGTGGCCTTATTGGAGGACGTGTGTCACTGGGGGAGGGATTTGGGGTTTCAAAAGCCCAAACCAGACCCTTCTCTCTTCATGCCACCTGTGGATCCAGATGTGGAACACCTGATGCTGCCACGCTCCCTGCCATGATGGTAATGGACTAAACCTCTGAAACTGTAAGCCAGCCCCAATTAATGTTTTCCTTTATAAGAGTCGCCATGGTCACACCAATAGAATGCTGACTGAGACAATTCTCTTCCAAACCTGGCCCAGAATGAGCAAAGGCCCTAGCCATGAAGCTGTAAGTGAGAAACCCATAGGAGTCCTTGGCCAAGTGACCTGACCTCTCTGAGCCTCAGTACCCAAATCAATAAGACCAGAGTTAATAAACGGAAATAGAATGGAGGAGATAAAGGCCTTCAAAATGATCCTCCTTCTTGTTTATTGGTCTCTGGCCAATCTTGTTTATCCCAGCTTTGTTCCTGCCTTGGAGTCTTGACACTGACTGTCCCATGTGCCCCAAACATCTCCAGCTCAGATGCTACCTTCACAGAGAACCCTTCACCACCACCTCCCCATTCCTGCCTTTTACCCCACTTTTATTTTTTTACAAAACCCTAAAACTACCTACCATGGTAGAGGGCAATGAGTTTGCTGACACTGAAGTGCTAGAAATGACATTTGTGGGAGGGGCTGGGGAGATTGCTCGGTAGTTAAGAGCACTGGCTGCTATTCCAGAGGACCTGGGTTCAATTCCCAGCACCCACGTGGCAGCCCACAACTGTCTGTAACTCCAGTTCCAGAAAATCTGAGACCTTCACAGAGACAGATGGGAAAACAAAACATTGATGCTCATTAAATAAATAAATATTTTTTTTTAAAAAAAGGCATTTTAGTGAGTTAGAGACCACACCTGTTGCTTTGTCCCTGGTCCTAGGACAGCACCTGACATGTAGCAATCCACAAGTGTTCAACTCAAGACGCAGCAGCTTGTGGTATATCCTAGTCAGTTTGCCTTCCCTGAAGCTCAGCAAGAGCAGGTGCTAATATTTCTGCATTGGAGGAGTCAAGAGGCCCAGGAAGGGATAGGGCTAGTGTCCTAAAAAAATGTAGGGCTGCTGCCGGGCGGTGGTGGCGCACGCCTTTAATCCCAGCACTCGGGAGGCAGACGGATCTCTGTGAGTTCGAGACCAGCCTGGTCTACAAGAGCTAGTTCCAGAATAGGCTCCAAAAAAAACCACAGAGAAACCCTGTCTCGAAAAAAAAAAATGTAGGGCTGCAATGGATGGGACTCAGAGGTGCCTATAGCCTGTCCTAAAGCAGTCGCCCCAGGCTGTGACAGAGAGCAAGTGTAGGCATTGACCTCAGAGGACTCCCTGCCTGAGCCCACCCTGAGCCCTGGCCTAACAGCTCTGCTCCCCAAGGTCCTACAGACCTGGATCCATACCCAGCAGCCCCTCCCTGCCAGAGGATTGATAAGAGACTGACTGTCCCCAAGGGATGAGACCCCAGAACAGGGTTTCCTCACCTGCAGACCAGGTAGGCAATGAAACCAGACCCTAGGCAGAGAGTCCAGGGAATATAGTAACAGGTGGATATCCTAATCCGTTGCACCAGGGGCCTGCCACATCACAACTGAGGAAGTCAGAGTCATAGAGAAAAGCTAACCCCAATCAGCTCTAGGGATGTGACCTCAGAAAATCACATAGCAGTCTTTGTGCCTCAGTTTCCCCATCTGCCAGAGGGAAATACTAAAGTCCACTTCCTGAGATGACAGGTTGTTTCTTGCCACTTCTCTGCTGGGTTCATGTTGAGGGTGATCCCCAAAACCTTTCTAACATGAGAGGTTTCTACTCCACCTTTGGAGAGGGGGAAAACAGGGTCAGAGAGGATAGCGGCCAGCCCAAAGCCACACAGCTAAGGAGGACCGAGATGAAAATAGACCCAAGTCCATCCACCTCAAAACCCAGTATTTACACCACAACTCCAGGCCAGACACACAAAGATCCCCAAATAATGTGATTTCTTCCCCCTCGTTCCTTAAGCTTTAGATCTTAGGGCATATGATGACCACAGAAGATGGGAGGGTCCAAGGCTCCAGATAGAGACTGCAGCAATGTACCCCTACACTCCCAGTCAAGAGTCAAGTACACGACCAGTGTAGGCTGGCCTTCCCAGCCACACACCTCCTCTCCAGCCCAGGCAGGGTTCAGCCAGTTCAGGTCCAGTTCCCACAGCCTCAGTGTGACCCTCTGTCTCCTCTCCACTCATATTTAGGTAAAGAGACCCCTGAAATCCCTGCCTACCTAGGGTCTGCCCGGCTGAGCTGCCACTGACGTGGAACTCTCAAAATCAGACAGCCCTCACTCACATGTGACCCGCACCCATAAATCAGGGAGGGTGAAGGGTGGAGACATTCATAAATCCATATCAAACAGCCCCCAAATTATGACAGATGACACAGCAGTCATAAAATTGCCCAAGCAAAACTCACCAAGCCATTAATTTCATGGCTCTAGAAAATAAACAGACACATTTTTCCTCGGCCCTAATAAATTTTTAAAAACTCAAAAGAATGGTCCATCTGCTTCGAATAATTTTTAATTTCCTATTCTGTCTCATTCCCATTAGCTATTCCACAGAGATATTTGCTAAATTCTTTCATTTACCTCCACCCATCTGTATTCAATTACCTGACTCCCAAATAGACCGAGTTTTTGTTTCTCCCCTGCACGGCACAAAATGCCCTCACCTGTCCCCTAAAGCAAACGTTATGTGTGTTTTATTATCTGCTAGACTGTATGAGTCATTCTAAACTCGATTGCCTGCTACAGAAAGGCTCAGAGAGCATGTGATTTTGATGTTTTCTGGCTTGGGTGGTGAACACCTGCCTCGTTCTCAGAGAGAATCTATTAACGTGGTAAATGCTGTAACAGATGCTTGTGAGTGAGCAAGGGGCCGCGAAGCCTGTGACGGGGCTGGTGTCGGGCGTGCTGGGGAAATGCTCAGAGATCAGAGACCAGCAGCACCGCAAGGGGCCAGGCTGCCAGAAACGGTGTTTCCTGGCCAGGGTTCTCCTTCTTGCTGCCTGGAGGCTCCCATTGCCTCCCTGGACTCTCAGCAGCCACTAGAGTTGTAAGGACCTTTCAAGGTTACTTTGGATTAATGCGAAAGAAGCCAATGACCAGAGAGGGCATGTGCCTTGATCAAAGCCACACAGCACACTGGAAAAGAAGAACGTCCCGAAAGGTTGCAGGTGGATCAGGAACCAGAGCTGACCTGCGGGCACAGCTCAGCATCTCCTATCAAGGAAGGTCACATCATTCGCTGCATTGTCAGCCTCCTGCCACTCTTCCCTCTCCTGCAGGTGCTGAGCCAGGGCCATCACACAGTAAGGAACTCAGAACAGAGCTGAGGGCCAGAGCCTTGCCTTGGGGTGGCCTGCCTTCGGTGGTCCTTGCATGCTTCTTTTACAAGGCCCCAGGAACGTGGGCTTCCAGAGTGGCAGGGTCCACCCACCTGAAGGGTAGATGACCACGACTGTCACAAAGCTGCTAACGATCTCATCGTTGTGTGCCTCCTCCTGCCGAGGACCAGGTTTAATTGACTTTCAGGATAGTCCAGGAGTGTAGGGCCTTGAACGTCCTCAAAAGCAACCCTAAGACAATGATGGAGAGGCCCTTGCCTCTTAGATGGGATGATTCTGAGACATGTCCTGCCACGTCTAGGCAGGGGTGATTTTGTTCCCGTGGGAAACATCTGATAACATCTGGAGACATTGTGGTTGGAAGGTTATGACTGGCATTGTGCAGAGCCCGGGAAAGCCCCACAAAAACTAAGAGATGAATTGTCGGCAGAGGGAAGGGTGAGAAGTGCTGTCCTCTGCTCTCCCAAGAGTCTCCAAAGGGCAGCGCGCGGCTGCTTGTAACCTCTCTGTTCATCGGAACAGTCCTCCACTGTTACCCTCCCTGGCTCAGAACCCACTGTCCCCGCCAGCATCACACCTGCACTGCCCCCACGAACGGCTTTCACTAAAATTCTGGTCTCACATCTGCCCCTTGGGTCACATAAGAACCTTAGAAGGGGTAGACAGGAGGTGGGGGGAGGGAACAGGAGGAGAGGAGGGAGGGAAACTGAGGATGGTATGTAAAATTGAAAAAGAATGTTAGAAGGGTTTTGCAGGTATGTCCACCCTTTCAATGTGCCAACACGATGCCCGTAACAGAGTTCATACTTGAGAATCATACAACTGAGTTTTAACAAAAAAAAAAAAAAAAAAAAACAACTCCAATAATGTTTTATCTAAGCTTATGGCTTTGTATTGAACTACATGTGTGCTATCCTGTGCTTTACACATTCTCATACAGCCCACAGGAGATCCACTGAGCAGCCACGGTGGACCACACCAATGAACCCACACAGCCACGCCAGATGAACACAAGCAGCCATGTGGACCAGCTGCCTGCAGACGTGCTCACCCCAGAGAGATAGGATTGCACATGCAGTGTGGCCCCATCAGAACACGGATTCTTTGCAGCAGTTGGCAGGCTGGTTGGACACGTCAGCCTTGTCCAGCCAAAATTACCTTTAAACAACAACATGGTCCATGCCTGTAACGCTAGCACTTGTGGGGAGGATTTCAAGTTTGAAGCTAGCCTAGTCTATGTAGCAAACTCTGTTCCAAAAGGGACTGGATGTGTAGCTCAGGAGAGCGCTTCTCTAGCACAACATAAACTGGGTGGTGCACAGCTGTAACCACAGCTCTAGCAGAGGTTCAAGGTTATCCTCAGCTGCGTAGTGAGTTTGAGGCCAGCCCGGATTACACGAGATCTGAGGAAGAAAGAAAGAGAGAGCAGAGAAAGGAAGAAGTAAAAAAGGAAGATAGGAAGGAAGAAAGAAAAGGTTCATTTTCACAATCTTGGAGTTAGTAGAGGTTCCTAGTTACGGCTCCAAAAGAATGAGCGTCAAAGAAAATTTCAATTGAGCTTTAGGCTTTAAGCACAGTATCGATAAAGGGAAAATATAGAGGCTGGAGAGCCGCTCAGCAATTAAAAGCAAGTCCTCTTGCACAGGACCTGAGTTGATTCCAGAGCCAATGTCGGGTAGCTCACAACTGCCAGCAACCCCAGACCCAAGGGCTCTGATGCCCTCTGACCTCCACAAGCACCTGTGTTAACATGCACTTTCCCACACAGACACAAAGACTCACAGACACATAACTAAAGGAGCAAATAATCAAAATAGCAAAATAAAAAAGGTAAGATGAATATGATAAAATACAACCTACGAAATACAAAATATTTGCAAACCATGTATCTGATAAGATGGTCCACCTTGTTCACTAACTTCATCGGCTTGGAAAATAACTAGGTTAGCATATCAGGCCTCTGGGTTTGGCAATGAAGTTTTCCAGACAAGATTAACCCATGTAGTGGAGGAGACCTTTCTGAATAGCTGTGTTACATCTCAAAGGTTGGAGATTCAGACAGAAAAATGAGAAAGGAGAACACCATCTAGACTGGCATTCATCCTGTCTACTCCACCGCACAATGGCCTAATTAATCTGGCAGAGGAAATCTCGATGCAGTCCAACATTCAAGCTGTTGCATTATTTTTTCTGGCTGCTTTTGGCCAGGTTTATAATGAGACTCTGGAACAAAAGTTGGAATGGAGATATTTTTATAACTTAATTTGTTTCTCTCGGGTATTTTGCCACAAAGTGGTGGTTTGAATAAGAATAACCCCATAGGCTCATATATGTGAATATAGGGAAATGGCAATATTTGAGAAGGATTAGGAGGCGTGGCCTTGTCTGAGAAAGTTTGTCACTGGGGGTAGCCTTTCAGGTTTCAAAAGTCCACACCAGACCCAGTCAGTGGACCAAGATATAGCTCTGCACTACTGCTCCAGTGTGCCACCATATTTCCCATTGTGATGATAATGGGCTAAAACCCTGAAACCGTAGCCAGCCCCAATTAAATGCTTTCTCCTATAAGAGTTGCCATGGTTATGGTGTCTCTTCACAGCAATAGATGTGTGATTAGGACACACAGTGACAAGAAAACCTACCACATTTGAAAAGGAACATTACATATTTTGAAGCTACAGCACAAGGTGTCAGTAAGTGATTAATTTTCTCCTTTAGCTAGCAAAACCCTAGAGCTGGGGCTGCCCCTGCCTGGGGAAGCCCACATCACCTACTATGTGCCCTGCCAGAGCTGCCCCTGCCTGGGGAAGCCCACATCACCCACCACGTGCCCTGCCAGAGCTGCCCCTGCCTGGGGAAGCCCACATCACCCACCACGCGCCCTGCTGGCCAGGCCTGGGACATGACCCTGCTAATGTTTGTTCCACTGAGTCTTGGTCTTTCTGTATTATTCCCCGTCTGTGCCTCAATCTGCCTCTTTCAGCATGGGAATGCCTAGTCCTAACACACGTTGAAAGTCTCTAGGTTGTGTTTGTTTGTTTGTTTGTTTTTCGGGGCTCCTAGCTGAGAGCATGCTTTGAGTCTCTCAGGAGACTTTGAACTTGGACTTTTGAACAGTGACTGCAGCAATTCTTGGAGAAGGGCTGAATGCATGTTTGCACTATGAGATAAACATGGGCCTTGTGGGACTTTAAGGAGATATGTCTGGGTGTCAAGATGATGAGGGGTGGACTTGTTAATCTTTTCCACTTGACTGGACTGAGCAATACTAAAAGATGGATCTAAAGATGGATCTAAAGGTGTATCCAAGAGGATGTTTCCAGGAAGGAGCAAAATTGGAACACCTGCCCTGGATGCCAATAGTTCCATCTCATTGAAAAAGAGGGAAAGGAGAAAGCTACTTATGCGAGCACTCTCTTGGGCACTTGTCACAACAAAAGCAATAATAATAAATAATTTGGAACTGGAGAGATGGCTCCGTGATGAAGAGCACTGAATGCCTTTCCAGAGTCAGTGCCCAGCACCCACATCAGGCAGTTCACAACCATCTGGAACTCCAGCTAAGGGAATCAAATACCTCTGGTCTCTGGAACCTCTCATGTGCACACATCCACACGCAAATGTATGTACCTATACATAGTTAAAATAATAATAATAAATCAAAGAATAATAAAGGAATCTATATATTTTGAAGCTGTATTATTAGGTATATATGACTTCACCTCTAATTTTCTCTTGTCAAATTTTAATTTTATTATATTCACACTCTGTCTCTTGTGATGCAGCGTTGTCTTAAAATCTATTTTTCCTGACATTAGCATGAGAAGAGTAGCTTTCTTCAGCTAGTACATCCCTGATTCTTTTTCACTGTGGGACTTCATTCTCATCTGTCTTCCACTTGAGAATCTTTTTTTAAGATTATTTTGGGTGTATATATAGATACGAGTGCAGGTACATATGGGGGCCAGAAGCAGGAGACAGATCTCCTGGAGTTGGAGGTAGGGGTGGTTGTGAGCCACCCAGTGTGGGTACTGGAAACCCAACTTAGGGCTTCTGTAACAGTAGTGCTCACTCTTAACTGAAAAGCCTCACAATCTTTTTAAATCCAGTCTGGTAGCTTATACTTTTTTCATTTGTTAATTTTTTAGTGAATGAACTGATGGCTTCTTTGTGTCATTTGCAAACACACCTATCACACTCCTGATCCTCCCCCGCCTCTCCTGTCTGCACTGGTTCCCCTTCCTCCCCACAAATGACCCCACTATGCTTTCATAGGTAAATATTTAAATCTTTCATAGGTATATATTTAAATATTTCAGTCTATACCTTTGTCTGGAAAAGTCAGTCTGGTTTTATTTCTAGAGATCACAAACCCATTTGGTTTTATTTCTGTGATCTGATCTTGAGTGTTTGGGAAGTTGCTTTGTTTGAGGGATGTTCTATTTTCTAAGGTGACCCGCCCAGCAGGTCGTAAGTTACTCCAGGGTCTTGAAGAGGCACCATCTGAAAGACATGGGGGGGAGAGAGAAACAGACACCAAGCAGTATTCCTCGTCAAGGCATCCTGTTTATTGAAGCAAGTTTGATGTCTTATATACTCCTCAGAAAGAAGCTAGGGCAAGGGGGAACTGAGGAAAGGGGGAAGGGAAGGAGGGGCTCGGTAGCTAGGCAGCTAAGCAGGCAGTTGCAAGGTCAGTGGCTAGAGCACTTGCTGTTAGTGATAAGCAGCAAACAAAGAAGACACTCTGAGGTGCCTTCTGGAGCTTGAATCTCCAAGGTCAGAATACAATGTCTCAGTTAACTTTAAGTTTTTCTTTCTTTTTTTTTTTTTTTTTTTTTTTTTTTTTGGTTTTTCGAGACAGGGTTTCTCTGTGGCTTTGGAGTCTGTCCTGGAACTAGCTCTTGTAGACCAGGCTGGTCTCGAACTCACAGAGATCCGCCTGCCTCTGCCTCCCGAGTGCTGGGATTAAAGGCGTGCGCCACTACCGCCCGGCTCTTTTTTTGTTTTGTTTTGTTTTGTTTTGTTTTGTTTTTCTGTCTCAAGATTTCCACCTCAAGGCCCTGTGAGACGTGAGAAAGGAGAAGCCTGAAATGGCTCCTGACACTAAGGATTTTTCTTTTTGCGTTCTTTTTAATTGACTGTAATTGGGGTTTTTTGGATTTTTGTCTCTACTTGCCTCTCGTCCTGCTTTTCCCCACCTCCTGGTTTGGAAGAGGGGCTTTTGCTCCCATTGCTGATGATCAAACCCAGGATCTCACACAACTGAAAGCCATCTGAGTTGTTTCCAGTCCTTGGCCATGGTAAACCATGTTAGCATTCTCGTGTGTCTTCATGTGGAGATATGTTCAATACTCTTCAACCTCATGCTCATCCTTAAAAGATAGTTTTATTGTGGTTAAAGCCTATAGCTGCCTGATTTTTTTAAAAGTTCACATTGTTGGATACACGTACATAATACATAATAATCAAATATAGTTACTAACAGTTCCAGGATCCTTAATTATTATTTCTGTGTGCTGAGAGCCCCCTTGCTTTTGGTAGTTTTAAAGTGTGTACTGCTGTAAACTATAGAAACCTCATTGAGGTGTTGGTAGCATTAGAAATCCTCCCTCTGTGCGTAGCACCCATCCCCCTTTCCTGGCCTCTGTTCTACTCACTTCTCTACTGAGATCAATATTTTTAGTTTCCATAAATTAGGAATGACATATGTTTAAATTTCTGTGCCTGGCTTATTTCACTTAACATAGTGTCTTGTTCTATTTATGGTGCACAAAGATAAAATTTCACTAGCTTTTATGGAGGAATAAAATTCCCATTGTATATGCACACCTCATTTTTAATCCATTCCTCCACTGGCATCTTGGTTGACTCTGTTATCTTGATTGTTATAAATAGCACTGAAAAAACATATATGTTTAAATATAATGTTTCATTTTCTTCGTATATATAACCAGAGTGTGGTTAGAAGATCAAGTGGGAATTCTATTTTGAATTTTTGTTTGTTTGAGATAGTCTAGCTAACCTCAAATGCCCAATCCTCCTGCCTCAACTTCTTGAATACTGGAACTACAGACCTGTACCACCACACCCAACTTGTTTCATGTGTGTTAAGAACCTCCATACAGTTCCCAAATGGCCTTACTAATTTATACTCACTGACGGTGTGGGAGAGCTTCTCTTTCTCAGCATCATGCCAGCGTCACTTATTTTTCATCTTTTTTATGAGTCACTATGACCAGGGTGAGGTGATCGCTCACGGATTTAATTCTCATTCCCTTTGTGATCAGTAGCAGGAGCATCTTCACAGATTTGTTCACTGTTTGTGTATCTTCTGAGGAATGCCTACTCAGATTGTTTGTCCCGTTCCCTCCCCTTTAATTTCTTTTCCATTTATCTGTTAGTGGTACTAAGGGTGAACCAAAGGCCTCTAGTATGCTAAGCATGCACTTTAGCATGATGGTAGATTCCCCAGCCCTCATTTACCCATTTTTGAAATCAGATTTTTTTGTCTTAATCAACATTTTTGGTTTTCATAAATGAGGGGGAATGTTTATCTTTCTGTTTCTGGCTTATTTCATTTAACATAGTGTCTTGTTCCACTCATGTTGCCACACATGCCAGAACATATTTTTATGGATGGGTAATAGTCCACTGTACATAAATACCATTATTACCTTTTTTGTGGGGTAGGGAAAACAAGACAGGGTTTGTGTTGCTTTGTAGCCTATCCTGGAACTTATTCTGTAGACCAGGCTGACCTCAAACTCACAAAGATCCGCCTGTCTTTGCCTCCCAAGTGTTGGGATTAAAGGTATGTATCACCACGGCCTGGTGATAACATATTTTCAATTCATTTTTTTGTCTGTTGAATTAACTTTACTTTTATGCTGTGGTTTTTGAGACAAGGTCTTACTGTGTAGTCCTAGATGGATGGAATTTGATATCTAGACCAGACTAGTCTCAAGCTCACAGGAAAATACTCCTGCTTCTGCATCCCAAGAGCTGGGATTAAAGGCCTGTGCCACCATGCCTGGCTTAACCTCACTTTTTAAGCTTGTTTCAAAGTTAAAACTCTGAGGTTGGAAAGATGACACTTGCTGTTCTTACGGAGGACCTGGGTTTCATTCCCAGAGCCCACTTGACAGCTTATAACTCAGTTATGCAACTCCAGTTCCAGAGAACCCAACACCCTCTTCTGGTCTCTGCATGCACTGCACACATAGGGTGCACATCCATGCAAACACTCATGCACATAGAATAGATATAAATTTGTTTGTTTCAAAGTTAATATTTCTCTTTTATTGTTACAGTAGATAACATTATTATTAATCGGCCACTAGTCTAATCTCCTCTAATATTAAAAGTGGTAATGGTTTTTTCTCATTCTTTCAGAGCTTCTATTTTCTGGTACTTGTCTTTGTGACTATACATATGGTGCCTATATATGTGTCTATATTAATTTATTTTTATCTAACTTGCATGAAATTATTGAAATTCCTATAGATGAGAATTTTTTCCCATTTTTCAAGACAGAGTTTCTCTGTATAGCTCTGGCTATCCTAGAACTCGCTCTGTAGACCAGGATAGCCTCAGACTTACTGAGATCTGCCTGCTTCTGCCTCCCAAGTCCTGGGACTAAAAGTGTGCACCACCACCATGCCTAGCTTGAGTCAAGGTCTTATGTAGTTTAGATTTGCTTTGAGCAAAATACAGCACTTGATGGGGGAGGCTGCTTGTTCATTTCTCAGCCATCCAGACTCCCAAAATGATCATACAGAAATCTGTATTAATTGTACTATTGTTTGACCAATAGCTAACCATATTTTTGGCTAACTCTTATATCTTAAATTAACCCATTTCTATTAATCTGTGTATCGCCATGTGGCTGTAGCTACATGGCTTCTCTCTGACTCTGCCTAATATATATATATATGCCTAGCTTTACTCTGTTAAGCCATTAAACAAAAGCAGCTATTTATTAACCAATGGCAATAAAACATATTCACAACATACATTACCTCCCCTTTTCTATCTAAACAAAAAGGAAGGTTTTATAACATAGCAATATTACATATAACAAAACAGGTATCAGCCGGGCGGTGGTGGCGCACGCCTTTAATCCCAGCACTTGGGAGGCAGAGGCAGGCGGATCTCTGTGAGTTCGAGACCAGCCTGGTCTACAAGAGCTAGTTCCAGGACAGGCTCCAAAACCACAGAGAAACCCTGTCTCGAAAAACCAAAAAAAAAAACAAAACAAAAAAAAAAAAACAGGTATCAAGCAAGAATTACAGTTACAACATTTTATCTATTTTATATTTTATCATAACTAAGGAAAACTATAGTTATATTTATTCTTCAACTCCATCAAAGACTCTAGAAAAATATACTACCTAAGTAAACAGGAAGTGCATCATAAGCAACTTCCAAAACTCTAGAACTGAAAGAGACATCTCGCTGTCTGGACAGTCACCCAAAGTTCTTCTGTACCTTTAGGGCATCCATCTTCAGGATACAGACCAATAGTATCCAGCAGACTTTCCCGTGAAACAGGAAATTTCAAAAACAGTTCTGCCTACATTGGCAGCTTGTCAGTCACTTTCCTCTGTGTCCTGCAGAATGTCTAGCAGACTCTTTCATGAAGCAGGAACCCCAAAGGACTGTCTCACCTTCTTTAGGCAGCTTCAGCAGTCATTTTTCTGTGAGTCCTTCAAGTCCAGCCAAGCAGTTCAGACAAGAGCAATTTCTTGCCCAAACGGCTAACAAACTCCATAAGGAGCCTCTTTGATGCCTGTCTTCCTCTTGAAGTAATTGGTGCTGCCAGGAGTAGATGTGTCTCATTGTCATGAAAAGTCTAAGTTCTTAAAACATTTTAAGTGCCATATTCTGTAGGCCTTTGAAAGGTTTGAAGATTATCTATCTAGCTGACATATATCTCTATATATCTTGAAAACCTAACATGACTACAAGCTTGACTATTATAGATGACTATCTATTAGCCTGCATTTCTTAATTATACATTACAATTTTAAATGAGCTGCACAAACAAAATACCTTAATCAAGAGCAAAAATATACATATAACAAAATTGACCTAAAATTTGTATCAATAGACCAAGATCTATACCAGTGAAAAGTATTCATCTCTATAGCATATCCCCCTTTAAATGTAAACAAACATTTATAAATAATCATCATTTAGGGAATTTGGGTGTAGTTCTCTCCAAACTGCTTTCTGCTTTTTGTTGGGCAAAGTATTGTTGGGGGTATTCATGGCGACCTTTCAGGGGGTCTTGGTTCATCAAACCACATTGGTGTGGAAGAAATCCACAGGTTCTCATCCTCTGTGGAAACAAAAGAACTTCTTTTCCAAAGCAAGAAATCCTTAGACCCAAATTTTGAAGTCAAGATACCTTTAAAATATATATGTTGGGCCGGGCAGTGGTGGCGCACGCCTTTAATCCCAGCACTCGGGAGGCAGAGGCAGGCGGATCTCTGTGAGTTCGAGGCCAGCCTGGTCTACAAGAGCTAGTTCCAGGACAGGCTCCAAAACCACAGAGAAACCCTGTCTCGAAAAACCAAAAAAAAAATATATATATATATATATATATATGTTGGTTTAACTTAGCAGCCCATACAATGAAATTTCTCTCTGTACTTAGCTCCTTCACAGTCAAAAAATTCAAAAAAACACAATAATATATATAATCCAGACTCTGTGTATATTCAATATTTATGTGGCTTATTTTTCTTTAATCTATGACTATCCATACTCTGTTTCTTTAAAGATTTTGTTTTGGCCGGGCGATGGTGGCGCACGCCTTTAATCCCAGCACTCGGGAGGCAGAGGCAGGCGGATCTCTGTGAGTTCGAGACCAGCCTGGTCTACAGAGATAGTTCCAGGACAGGCTCCAAAGCCACAGAGAAACCCTGTCTCGAAAAACCAAAAAAAAAAAAAAAAAAAAAAAAAAAAAGATTTTGTTTTGTTTTTTAAAACAATGTACTTCTTTTTATGACTCTCTATACTCTTTTTCTTCTCTCTCCCAAGCCTATGTACATTTATCCAACATTTAGTGACCCATTTAGAAGTCTTTTCTGTCTGGATTTGTCTTTATTGCACGCATATCTGTAATTATTTTTTGACCAGGAATGCTTCCCTTTTTTTTTTTTAATTCTAAGTGGGCATGGTAAGGACCAACTCATGTGGTCCTGCCTGCTTGCTCTGCCCAATCCAACATGGCAGAGGGATGTTCATTGCCTCTGAGAGCCACTCTCACCATCCTAGATTCAGGGTCACAGCAGGTCTATGTCACCATTAAGCAGTTTGTAACATGCTGCTAACAGACCCCATTTAAATGCTCTGTACCCAGACCTCCCCAAAGACTCAGAGCCATTTCATGCTAGTGAACCAAGAAGTCTCCATCACACTTTTTAAATTAGCTCCACAGTTTTACTGCTAAAACTGAGTCAGGACACCTCTTAAAGGAGTCATGTCTCTGCTTTCAAGCAGCAAACAAAGCAAGAAGCTGCATTAAACTTGTGTGTGTGTGTGTGTGTGTGTGTGTGTGTGTGTGTGTGTGTGTCTAGAATTTTTTCAAGCTCTCTCAGGTCTTTACATGGATTTAGTTGACCATGTTGGCGCCAATTTGTTGGGGGAGGCTGCTTGTTCATTTCCCAACCACCCAGACTTCCAAAATGATCACACAGAAATCTGTATTAATTGCAATACTATTTGGCCAATAGCTTAAGCATATTTCTGGCTAAGTCTTAGATCTTAAATTAACCCATTTCTATTAATCTGTGTATCACCATGTATGTGGCTGTCGTTTACCAGCAAGGTTCCAGTGCATCTGTCTCCTGTAGGCTGCTACATGGCTTCTCTCTGATTCTCTCTCTCTCTCTCTCTCTCTCTCTCTCTCTCTCTCTCTCTCTCTCTCTCTCTCTCTCTTTCAGAGAGAGATCTTTCAGCCCGACTTTACTCTGTTAAGCCATTGGCCAAAAGTAGCTTCTTTATTAACCAATGGCAATAAAACATATCCACAGCATACATCACCTCCTACATCAAACACTGAAACTGGCTTGAACTCCCTTCTGCCACTGCCTCCCAAGTGTTGGGATTACAGGCATGTGCCATCACACAAAACTAAGATTTATGAGGGCTTTCTTGTTTAGTGTTTGATTGTGTGTATGTGTACATGCATGCTCATGTGCAGGAGTATACATGCCGTGTGTGTGTGTGTGTGTGTGTGTGTGTGTGTGTGTGTGTGTAGAATCAGAGAACAAACCCAACAAACGGAGTGTCAGTTGTCTTCACTACTTGCCTTGTCTGAAACTGGGTATTTCCACACTCAGCTCTACGTATGGGACCTCGAGCCTCAGGGAAGTCTCCCGTCTTCCCATGGGGTACTGGCATTACATATATGTGGGCTACCACATCTGGCTTTTGCATGGCTTCTAGGACCCAAACATGGTATCACACAATGAGCTATCTCCCCAGACCAGACATACATTTTTTTCAATAATCTTGGAAAATCATGAGTTAGTCATTTTAAATATTGCCTCTTTCCCTTTATCTCTATAATTCCTTTCAAATAACTAGATTAGATACATATTAAGGATTTTAATCCAGCTTTAATATGTCTTAACTCCTTGTACATTTTCATCTGTCTATGTTCTCTATGATTTCCCAAACCTTTCACTTTACAAATTTCACCTCCGATTATATCTGTTTGCTGTTTTGAGTTTTTCCTATGTAATTAACTTAAATCTGTTTTTTAATTATTTATTTTATTGGGCTTTTGACTCTGTGAGAGTGTCAGATCCCCTAGCACTGGAGTTACAGACAGTTGTGAGCTGCCATGTGGGTGCTGGAAATTGAGCTCAGATCCTCTAGAAGAGCAGCCAGTGCTCATAACCACTGAGCCATTTCCCTACCCAGTTTCCTAGTGACCTTTATAATCTCTGCCTCCTTCTTATGTACAGAGATCCGAGTTGTGGGAATCTGAGGCTGCCCAGAGAAGCACTTATTCCCTGGGACAATGATTTTAATTTGTTCCTGGTCTCTGAAAATTCTGTCTCTTACAGACTCTCCCACTGACTAAAGGGGATTTCAGCATTTTCCCTAACCCTATTTCATGCTCTGAAGCTGATTGATCTTTAAATCCTTAGTCATTATATAGATATTTAAAATCCCTTTGTTCTTTTTCCAGTGTTCATTCTTTGAGCTAAGAGCTATAAGTACCTACTTTGTGCCAAGAATGGTGCTAAGGAACTGATAGAAAATAAGAGTGTGTTCCGGCCCCCAAGACTGGGTAAAGTCTCTGCAAGGAAACCAGACACTCAAGCGGGACACGGCACTTCAAAGTCAGTCTTGCTGTGATAGAGTAAGCTATGCCATACAGAAGCACACGGAGCCAGCACAACCTAATACTATGACTGTCTTTCAGTTATCAACATACATTTAAAGGAAAGGAGTCCCACAAAGGAAACTGGCTGACTCCCTACCTCAGGAGGCATTACAGAAACAGCCTGCTATTATTCAAGTTCATTTTGTTACTGGGACATTTCTACTCTGGGGACGGTCTAGACCCCATCCCAACCCCACGTTACTTAGTAAATCAGTAATTCCAAGCACATGCAGTCACCTCCTGGAGAGATGCTCTGGGAACTCCCATCTCATCACATTTTCACTGGTATTTCAGTTGCAAGCCTACCTATCCCATAATTCCGGTGCTCTAAACAACCGTTGCTACATAGGAAGTGGCCCCAGATGGTGGATTGTGGGTTGAATAATGCAATAGCTTGAAGTCCTGATATCCAGTACTTCAGAATGTGACCTTATGTCAAAATAGGGTCATTGTAAATGTTAAAAGGAAGCAAGCAGGAAGAGAAGACTCCTTCACCCCCACAATCCAGATGAAGGAAGGGAAATCTGGACACAGTGTAAACCAAAGGAAAGGGCAATGCATGCGAAGAGGATGCTAGCCCACAAGCTGGGGGGTGCCATTGCCCAAAACTCCAAGCTGAGGGAGAGGCCAGGAGCGGACAATTCCCCCAGGACGCCATGCTGAGACTGTGATTCTGGCACTGGTCCCAGGAACTGAGTCACTAGGTTTCTGTCTCGCTCAGCATGAGTTACCTCTGAAACCCATGGACCCAAATGCGCCACATTTTGCTCAACCTGGAGGCTGCTGGAATCATCCGGCACTTCTCCCTCTGGCTCCATCACACACTGCAGAGACTCCCAGTGTATATGTCTAACATCTGGCTCAAGCCTCTCAAGCAGCTGGGCCGTCTGAGCATCTCTTAGACCGTGTGCTGTGCCCACGGAGGCTTTGGGGAGATGGAACAAGTTCCAGGAGAATCCAGGAGAAGCTCTGTCCTTTCCTAGTACAGCCTAGAGACTCACAGCATCGCAAATACTGTCCTAGATGGTTGACCAGAGACCAAGCTGGGAACACAGAATGTTCCATGTTTCAAGACTATCACAATGGCTGGGTTGGGACCGCTGACTGGGGAGCTAGAAGATCTAAGACAGCAAAGCCTGCCTGCCTGCCTGCCTGGAACCTGGGACACAGAGGGTGAGAACCAAGTGAGCAGGGCCAACAGGCTCCGAGGAAGTAATGGCTCCCCTTGCCCTGCCTGAGCCTCCTGGATACTATGGGGGAAACCAAGGAAAACCACCCGCTCTGTCTTTTAGCCACCAGCATAGTCCTGACGAGTTCCGGCTCCAAGCAGCAGCTGCGGGTACTAGCACTGCGCTGGACCGGGGCACAGATAACCCCCAAGCAGAAGTCAGCCACGGCCAACCTCTGCCTCTGGCCAAAGGTGGTACAGAGGCAACGTGAGGGTCCTGCCCTGGATGATCCTTTCACCTTGAGTCAAAGGCCCTGTGCTCTTACCTTACCCAGAGCCCCAAGTCTCTCAGAGAAGGGTCCCCACACAAGTGCAGCAATATCCTCTGGTTCACATGTTAACACAGCTATTCAACCCCCAGCTGTGGCTCGCCAGTTCCCTGCCTAGGGAATCTTTTCCCTCCCTAGTCTCCACTCTGAGGACAAAGAGGAGCAGCAGAATCCTCTAGGGTTTCCGGATGATCAGGGGCACACCTAGGAAGCGTCCTGTGAGCTTGTGTGCCAGGGTTGGGCAGAATCAGAAAACACTTCCTGCCCTTCAGGGCACACCCCAGGACTCTGGAGCCTGAAGGGACCCTGAAAGCCTCTTTTCACCACCACACAGATGGGAAACTGAGGCCCATAGGGACAGGACTTCCTGACACATATCAGAGCTAAAGCAAAGCTTCGTGGGCTCTGAGCTCCTCTTCGTGGTCTGTTGGAGTCCTCAGCTGGCAGGGGTCAGGCCAGGAAAGGTGTCTTTGTGCGATCTGTCCCCACAGACAGCGCCCCAGGCAGGAGGCAGAGAGGAAAGGAAGGAGGTTAGAGTTGAGGGGAGGATGGGCCAGAGGGAGGCTCAGAGCTGCAGAGCCACACAATGCTCATGCCTCCTCTAGGCTGAGGAACCCTCCACTCAGCCATTCAACCCTTCCTCAGTCACATTGTATCCAGACTGAGAGGAGAGGCCCCGCCTCCTCGCCTGCCCGCCCGCCTACCTGCCTGCCAGGGGAGTGCTTGTCTTCAGAGAGGGACAGCAACCTTCCACAACTAGGGACAGGTAAGCACTAAGTTAGCAGGAAAGGAAGCAGGTCTCCTACCCAGGGGCTCAGAGTCACCCCAAATCCCCAGTACAGAACAGGGACAAGACTACAAAGCCTCAACCTGGATTCATAGAGAAGCAAGGCGTGCAGGAGGGGCTGGGTGTCCCCTCCCATCTCTGCTGTTCTGTCTGGCTCTACTCCCTGTTACAGTCCCACCAGGCCTCCCCACCCCTGACCACTTCCCTCAGCAGTAGGAGAACCAGTGAGACCCAAGTGGGCTTTTTACTCTATCAGGCCAAGTTCCCTAGGGAGGGCTGGGGCAACAGCTTCTTGATTTTAGGACAAGCCTGCCTGCCCGCCTGCCCAGTGGGCCTGGGAGTCAGAATTTCTAGACTGTAAGTACTAAGACCACACTGGCGTGTCAGTAAATTCATTATCCCATTACACAGGCTTGAATTATTCAGTGCGCAGGAGGCCGCCTCAGCAATGCAGCGAGCACAGCTGATGCGGGTATTAGTGGGATGGATGGAGCCAGTGCCTGGCGCGTCGGTGCCACCAGGATAGGTCTGGGACTAGAAAGCACTAGAGATCTGAGCCGTGGCCCTGGGTGTTCCCAGAGGCTGGGAAGTCTACCGAGAGGTCCTCCCCGCCGAGGGCTCCACTTAGCATCTCTCTGGGGCCCTACCTGTTTGGCCCTTCCCCAGCTGTGTGACCTCCGGTCAGTGGTTGACCTCTGAGTCTTCAGTTTCTTCACATATATCATGTGGCACTGTGGTAACTGTGCCCAGTAACCACCATCCTTTCTGTCAACTTGTTATCTGTTGACACAAGTGTGTCACAAATGCGGCTGTTGTCCAAAGAATAAACGTAGAAGTCTGTGGGGACCCTCAGTACACTGTTACGAAATGAGTCCGGTTCCATCCCTTCCTCCCTCCTGATCGTCTGATATGGCTGGGGTTCAAGCAGCTCTCTTGCCCAAAGAGAAGTCACACGACGAGGAAGGAGTTTCCTGCAGGCTAGGATGACTCTCAGAAACTGTAAGTCCTGAAACCAGGGCACATGGGTTCAAGTCTCTACCACTTAGAAGCTGCGCCGTGTGGGGCGAGTTGCTTTAGTCCTCGATGAGATGGGAATGAAATGGTTGGTACCTGGCACACTATTGCCGTGAGGATTAAAAGAGCCCACAGGAAATCCTAAGGAGTGGCCCGGACTCAGTAAGGCTGATCTGAGTATTCACTGCTATTATCCGTTTACACACCGGACAGGATTCCCTGTACGGCTCTGGAATTCCACTCCAGGCGACTGCTCTCGGCAGCGAAAACCAGGGATGCTGCACGTTCCAGCTAGGGCAAAAGATTTCTCTCCAAGGAAGAAGGAAAAATAAAGGGTCTACCTGGGCATGGTGACTACTCAAGCAAGCACGGGCGCACGGTTCAGCCAATCAGATACTGTTCCAGCAAACACGATGACCAGCCAGGTGTCGATCCCGGAGAAAAGCAATATGACTCCTACTACCTTGGAGGTGGTTGTGGCGGAGTCTCACCGAGACAGGAGGGCTGCGGTAGCAGCTAGGTTTTAGTTAGAACAATCTTAAGATGGGACAAGTGGGCCAGGTGGTGGTGGCGCACACCTATAATCTCAGCACTGAGGAGGCAGAGGCCTGCGGATCTCAGTGAGTTCGAGGCCAGCCTGTTCTACAAAGCGAGTTCCAGGATAGCCAGGACTGTTACACAGAGAAACTCTGTCTTGGGGAAGAGGAATAGAACAGGTGATAGGACTTCCCAGCTGAGCCTCTGGGCCACTCCATGCTCTGTTGAGAGAATTGTTGTTTGTTGTAAAGTCGAACCTGACGTTGGCCACAAGGTGGCGCTGTGGCTTGTCATCAACAGACCCTGAGAAGCACACTGTCCTGTCTGAATCCCCTTATTGTGGGGGCGGGGGGTGGGCTCTTTATAACCATTCCAGGAGATTTGTGGATTTGGGGAAGAATTTTGGCTCCAAGGCCTTTATCATCAACGTTACTCTTTTGGTAACGACCTGGCAAAGGGGACCTTACAGATGAAGTTCCTAGCCAGCTTACCTAAAAACAGTGAGATCATGAAGTCTTCACCTGGGCTCCTGGATGCAAAAAACTAAGGCAGAGAGACCAGAAGCACCAGAGGATTCCAGACGTCATGTCTGGCCTCTGAGATGTGGGACTCTCAAAAGAATGAAGTGAGCTGTGCTGACAACTTCTACCCCCCGCCCCAGCCTAGAGAGAAAAGCAGTTACGCAGTCCTGGCCTGGCAGGGCTGCCTTCCCTCACTGATGCACAACTGTGCACTAGTATTTTTAAGACAAAAAAAATGTGTGGACATTCAAGATAGAGCAATAGAAAACTAAGAACAACCCTATACAATAAAAGAACTTCTGGAGGCATCACAATCCCTGACTTCAAACTCTACTACAGAGCTACAGTACTGAAAACAGACTGGTATTGGTATAAGAACAGACAGGAGGAAAATGGAACCCAATAAAAGACCCGGATATCAATCCACACATCTTTGAGCACCTGATTTTTGACAAAGAAGCTACCAAAAAAATAAAAAATAAAAATCAAATGTAAAAAAGAAAGTATATTTAACAAGTGGTGCTGGCATGACTGGATATCAACATGTAGAAGAATGAAAATAGACCCATATCTATCACCATGCACAAAACTCAAGTCCAAATAGATCAAAGACCTCAACATAAAGCCAGACACACTGAACCTTACAGAAGAGAAGGTAGGAAGTACACTTGAACACATTGGCACAGGGAACCACTTCCTAAATAGAACCCCAGCAGCACAGACACTGAGAGAAACAATTAATAAATGGGACTTCCTGAAACTGAAAAGTTTCTGTAAAGCAAAGGACACGGTCAACAGGACAAAACGAGCCGGGCGGTGGTGGCGCACACCTTTAATCCCAGCACTCGGGAGGCAGAGGCAGGCAGATCTCTGTGAGTTTGAGGCCAGCCTGGTCTACAAGAGCTAGTTCCAGGACAGGAACCAAAAAACTACGGAGAAACCCTGTCTCGAAAAATTCAAAAAAAAAAAAAAAAAAAAAAAAAAAAAAAAAAAAAAAACAGGACAAAACGACAGCCCACAGAATGGGAAAAGATCTTCACTAACCCCACATCAGACAGAGGTCTGATCTCCAAAATATACAAAGAACTCAAGAAATTGGGCACCAAAAGAACACATAATCCAATAAAAAAAAAAAAATGGAGTACAGACCTGAACAGAAAACTCTCAACAGAGGAATCTAAAATGGCTGAAAGAAGAGGCAGGTGAATCTCTGTGAGTTCGAGACCAGCCTGGTCTATAAGAGCTAGTTCCAGGACAGGCTCCAAAGCCACAGAGAAACCCTGTCTCGAAAAACCAAAAAAAAAAAAAAAAACCAAAAAAAAAATAAAATAAAATAAAATGGCTGAAAGACATTTAAGGAAATGTTCAACATCCTTAGTCATCAGAGAAATGCAAATTAAAACAACTCTGAGATTCCATCTTACACCTGTAAGAATGGCCAAGATCAAAAACACTGATGACAACTTATGCTGGAGAGGTTGTGGGGGAAAGGGAACACTTCTGCATTGCTGGTGGGAATGCAAGGTGGTACAACCCCTTTGGATGTCAATGTGGCCATTTATCAGAAAATTAGGAAACAACCTTCCTCAAGACCCAGTAGCCGGGCGGTGGTGGTGCACGCCTTTAATCCCAGCACTCAGGAGGCAGAGGCAGGTGGATCTCTGTGAGTTCGAGGCCAGCCTGGTCTACAAGAGCTAGTTCCAGGACAGGAACCAAAAGCTACAGAGAAACCCTGTCTCGAAAAATTAAAAAAAAAAAAAAGACCCAGTAATACCACTTTTGGGTATATACCCAAAGGATGCTCAATCATGCCACAAGGGCAGGTGCTCAACTATGTTCATAGCAGCATTGTTTGTCATAGCCAGAACCTGGAAACAACCTAAATGCTCCTTGATCGAAGAATGGATAAGGAAAATGTGGTACATTTACACAATGGAGTACTACACAGCAGAAAAAATAACGAATATTGCAGGAAAATGGATAGAGCTAGAAAACATTATTTTGAGGTAACCCAGACACAGAAAGATAATTATCACATGTACTCACTCATAGGTGGTTTTTAAACATAAAGCAAAGAAAGCCAGCCTACAAACCACAATCCCAGAGAACTTAGACAACAATGAAGACACTAAGAGAGACTTACATAGATCTAATCTACATGGGAAGTAGAAAGTAGAAAAAGACAAGATCTCCTGAGTAAATTGGGAGCATGGGGATCTTGGGGGAGGATTGAATGGGGGAGAGGAGAGGCAGGGAGGGGAGCAGAGAAAAATGTAGAGCTCATAGAAAAAGAAGAAATAAGAGAAAAGGAAAAAAAAACAAAAGAGAGAAAGAAACCAGCATGGCTTTGGCCCCTGTAATTCTGGCAATTGGGAGGCTAAGTTAGGAAAACTAGACATTAAGACTAACCTGGGATATATAGGGAGAGGCCATCTTGAAAGGGGGTTAGAAAGATGGTTTAGCTGGGTGGTGGTGCACGCCTTTAATCCTAGCACTCTGGCAGAAGCAGGCAGATCTCTGTGAATTCAAAGCCAGCCTGTCTACAGAGTGAGTTCCAGGACAGGCTCCAAAGCTACAGAGAAACCCTGTCTCAAACAAAACAAAACAAAACAAAACAAAAAACCAAAAACAAACAAGAAAGAGAGAAAGAAAGATGGTTTATTTGGCTCACAATTTCAGTTTTGGCTTCATCGTCATCCAGCCAGTTACTGTGTGGATACGGTGGCCCAGTACCTCATGGTGGCAGGAGGAGCCGCCACAAGGCTCTTGGTTTCATGAAGAATGGGAAGCAGTTATAGAGGAAAGGTGGTGTCTCAATATCCCCTTCACGGTCACACCCTGCAATGACCCTGCTTCCTCTAACTAGGCTGCTCCACTCCCAATAGCCCCACATAGCAGCCACCAAACCTCTAAGATCCAAAGCATGACGATCCTGTTTTATCCAACTGAGATTCTGGCCTCACCCAGAGTGAGATCAGCAGAGCATCCCACACTTGAAGCCCCGTTCATCTAACCCTAGAACCCATGTTGTTGCTTCCTTGTCTGGTCTCTCAGATGAGGAAACTGGGACATTTTGGCCGTTGCCAGTAAGCACAGAAGTTACCCAATCTGTGGGTCCCGTCCCCGGCACCCGGCCCCAGCCAGTTTGAAGGACTCGGAAATCCGGGCTTTGCAGTCTCTTTGCCTCAACCCACTCACATGAATTGCCTTTAGGGTCCTCCAAGTCTCAGGCTGGCCTCCCAAAATCTCAAATTAAGAGGTGCTACCTTCCCTGAGTCTAGCAGAGGTGACCCAGATGTGATGGAGTTAGATTGCAAGTTTCTCTATATGAGACAGGGACTAGGAAACCTGGAAGTCCATCCAAAGGTGTCTCGAAAGCCCAGGAGAAAGAGAAGCTAACCAAATATGGAATGGACCCCAAAGGGCCCAAAGGGAAGAAGAGGGTTCCTTAGGGCCACACAGGGATGGGCAGATGGTCGCAGAGGCCCACTCCACCCTGAGGGATCCATTTCACGTCCTCACATCGCCGCTCGGTTCCAGGAATGAACAGGAGCCGGTGAACCAGATCAGACGCGGTACAAAGCTGTGTGCGGGCTCACCGACTGTTTAAAACACCAAGCCCAGAGGTTTGCGAGAAGCCGGGCGGTGGTGACGCACGCCTTTAATCCCAGCACTCGGGAGGCAGAGGCAGGCGGATCTCTGTGAGTTCGAGACCAGCCTGGTCTACAAGAGCTAGTTCCAGGACAGGCTCCACAGCCACAGAGAAACCCTGTCTCGAAAAACCAAAAAAAAAAAAAAAAAAAGAAAAGAAAAAGAATCAAACCAAGACCCAGGCACCCTGGCCACACCCGGCTCTCTGAGTGGCTGTAGTGTCCTCTGGCGGAAGGGGAGAACTAGAGTGACACAGGCCCCAGAGAACTGTCCCCTGACTGGCCTCACCTGCCCGGCCCCTGGAGACACTCAAGTTCCCAGCTCTTCAGCTCAATTTAACCTTCGGTCTTCATCTTGTGCTCAGGCCTGCCTAGTCCCAGGGGTGGGGGTGGGGCTCTGAAGAGAGACCAAGCCTGTGGTGTTAGCAGGGCTGGAAGAAAGAGAAGGCGGGAGGCATCAGGCAAAAACTCAGAGGCCTCTCCCAGCCCTGTGTCTATGAACAGCTGTGACCCAGTTTGGCTAAGAATGTCCATTTATCTGCATGGACCCAGTTCCATACCCACTGACAAGTTCACTGACAAGGCCCGGCAGCAGATCCGGAGGTGACACCCCCTTCCTTGTGAGTGAAGGCACTGGCACGGCAATGGAAGAGACAAGAGATGAGGAGCAAAGGGAGAGGGAGGTGGAAAAAATTAAATTTTGCGTGATCAGCAAGGTTTCAAACAATCGCTCGCCAACTGAAGTGGGTGCCACGTGTATAAGTCATTCTGTTTTATAGACCATTAGGGTCTCCAGAGAGAATCTACATAGAGACCAGTGCTTTCTGTTGAAATTAAAATGTCAGAGAAAAAGAAATAGAACAAAACAGGGAATCTGCAATTAATTACCAGGCCATAAAAATTCAATAATCAGGAGGCAGAGCGTCCGCAGGCCCAGAGGTATCAGAGCCAACGTAACAAGAATGGAAGGCATTAATCTTTTCAAATTAGTTTTTTAATTTGACGGGGATATATGGTGACATGGCTCCCTCCTCGCCTGCGCCCCCCCCCCCACTGCTTCTGCCTGAAGCCAGGTTGGGGGAAGAAGGCTATGGTGTGCACTGGAAACCTGTGGGCCACGCAGATCCCCAGATGTGCTGGCACCCTGTGCCGTACGCGGGCTGGAGGCACCATGACAGGACCGCACTGTGTGCGTCTCAGAGAAGTAATGAAGGTGGTGGAATTTAGGAGAGAAGGCAGGTGGACAATGAGGTGACCACTTCAGGATTTCCCTTTCCTCCTCTGGAAAATGGGAACGATGCTGTAACTGCTCCAAGGGATGCCGGGTGTTCAGCGTCTGGTACCTAGTAGGTGCTCAGTAAAGACTTCCGTTGTCCCTGTTTTTACCACTGCCCACTGAGTGGGACCACCTCATCACTGAGAAAGCATACAGTGTCTGCTGTGTGCTCAATGCTAAGGAACTTCCTCTTCCACGGTCCTTACCTGGAGAACATAGCTCAAACTTGAGACATTTTCAGGATCAAACGGGATGTTTAGAGAAATGAGGACAAAGAGTTTGTCCTAGGGGTGGCTTTCGGGAGCAGCTGGGAAAGCTCACCACGTACCTAAAGAAAGCTCGGTGCCAGGGACAGACGCCAATAGGTCAAGAAGTCAATCTACCCTAATTGAAAATGGAGGCGATGCTCCCCGGCCCGGCACCCCTGCCCTTACCTCCTGCGGCCCAGGATTCCGGCCACTCAGCTCTAGGTGACCTGACTGGGGCCCCTCGCGCATCCTGCACCAGTTTGCCTGCCCAAGCCTGGCCAGTGTTGTTAAGAAACGGGCTTCCATGGCAAGCGCCTCAGGGACCCTGCAGATTGCAGCGTCTTTTAAAGATGGCACTGATAGCCTATAAGGCTTGTGCCTGTGCTTTTGCTCACAACCCCGTCCAGCGCTGTGGCAGTGAGGACCAGTCATGATTTCACGGGGTAGAAAAGGAGTTAGTACCTTTAATCCCAGCACTCGGGAGGCAGAGGCAGGCGGATCTCTGTGAGTTCGAGACCAGCGTGGTTTACAAAAGTTAGTTCCAGGACAGGCTCCAAAGCCACAGAGAACCCTGTCTCGAAAAACCAAAAAAAAAAAAAGAAAGAAAGAAAGAAAGAAAGAAAGAAAGAAAGAAAGAAAGAAAGAAAGAAAGAAAGAAAGAAAGAAAGAAAGAAAGAAAGAAAAGGAGTTAGTAACACTGGGTCCTGTCCGGTTGTCTCCAAGCCCAAACCACAGGGGCCTTTCCTTCCACCAGAACTCAGCATACAGTAGGTATGCAATAAATGCCTAGGGAATACTGGTCTGGTAGAATAGCTCTGCAAGGGGAACTCAGACGCCTCCTGCCAAGATGGCCTCTCCGGCCAATGGCTACCACTGTTGAACACCTACTGTGTGTGAGAAATCTGACACCTTTCATGGTAAGACTGTAACCCCTGCTTTACAAAAAGGAAACTGAGACTCAGAAAGACGGATAGGCACAAAATTCTACACCCAGCATTCCAGTCTTAGAACCCACTAACTCCCTCCCACCCCCAGGGATCTGTCTCCAAACCAGATCCTTGGTTCCCTCAACTTGGGTACCTCTCCAGGAAGCGTCCCTCAAGTCTCTCTGAACTTCTCCATTGGACACACGGTCGTTTTAACCATCCCGGGGGCTCCCCATGCTCATATATTTCTTGGGAGCCTCAGCAACAATGGCAGTCAGGAGGGGGCGATTACACTGCAGACACCGTTAACTCCAAGCTCAGGCGTGCTCTCTGGTCCGACGCAGTTCTGCATGAGGCCACCGGGTGGCGCGCGGTTCTCCCAGCCCGACCTTGCAATACGGCGATGTGTCGCCAGATGGTGCCCGAAGGCCGCGGCTCTTCCGGCAGGCCTGGACAAGGTGGAGCCCAGTCGGCCCGATAGTCCCAGTCCCATCCCCGCTACTCCAGCACACGTGATCACCGCCGCTGCCGCCTGCTACCCGCACCATGGCCCAGTCACTGCCTCGGCTATCTGTTCCCGCGGTGCTGGCCCTGGGATCGGCCGCCCTGGGCGCCGCCTTCGCCACTGGTCTGTTGCTGGGTGAGCTGCGGCAGTCCCGGGAATGGGAGGGCGCGGAGCAGAGCCCGAGAACCCTGTCAGAACCCCAGGCCCTGATCTGGCACCCTTTCCCCGGCAGGGAGACGGTGGCCTTCGTGGGGATCCAGACAACAGCGCCTGCTGCCCCCCGAGGACAGTCCCCTGTGGCAGTATCTGCTGAGCCGCTCCATGCGGGAGCACCCGGCGCTGCGGAGCCTGCGACTGGTCAGTAGGAATGGGGGACCAGAGCAGGCGCCTCATTTCCTAGCGTGGTGGATCTCACGTGGCTGTGTGACCTTGGGTTGGGCAGAGGCCCACACTGGGCTTCCGGGTTCCCTGAGACCTGTCCCCTCTTGGCCACACCTGCCACCGCGCCCCTGCAGGATTCAAAATCTGTGCGGGGGCGGGTGATTGCCAGGAATGGTACCACCCTCTCCCCACACACAGCTGACCCTGAAGCAGCCGCAGGGGGATTCCATGATGACCTGTGAGCAGGCCCAGCTTCTGGCCAACCTGGCGCGGCTCATCAAGGCCAAGAAAGCTCTGGACCTGGGTAGGGACGCACAGCCAGGGTCTCTGGGAACCCGGCTCACAGGTCCCGCCCCGCATCCTGGACTGAGCCTGTGAGTGTACCGGTCCACAGGTACTTTCACGGGCTACTCCGCCCTGGCGCTAGCCCTGGCGCTTCCCGAGGCTGGCCGCGTGGTGACCTGCGAGGTGGACACGGAGCCCCCAGAGCTGGGGCGGCCCCTGTGGAAGCAGGTGAGAGTCCCACACTTGCGGCTGCGCGTGCTCGGGGATTCGGGGGCGTGCCGGTCTGACCGGCCTCCTTCTGCAGGCGGAAGCGGAGCACAAGATCGACCTTCGGCTGCAGCCCGCCCTGCAGACTTTAGGTGAGCACCGGCGCAGAAGGGCCCCATCTGCACTGTCCAACCTGGGGGACCAAGCCTGGCGACCCTGAACCTTGGGCAGGGGCTTCCTGCCACCGGAACCGCAGCTCAGCTGCACCTGCTCTGTCCCGCAAGATGAGCTCCTGGCGGCGGGAGAGGCCGGAACCTTCGATGTAGCGGTGGTGGACGCGGACAAGGAGAACTGCACCGCCTACTACGAACGCTGCCTGCAGCTGCTACGCCCTGGAGGAGTGCTCGCCGTGCTCAGAGTAAGGACTAGCAAAAGCTAGCCGGCTCCCTCTCGGGGCTCCGTTCCCGCTGGTATCGGCTCCTCCCGTCCCAAAATTCCGCCCACAACACCGTAGGCACCGCCCCCCACTCCCGATGGCCCGCCCCTCCCTCCACAGGTCCTGTGGTGCGGAGAGGTGCTGCATCCTAAACCCAAGGACAAGGCTGCTGAGTGCGTGCGGAACCTGAATGAGCGCATCCTGCGAGACGCCAGGGTCTACATCAGCCTCCTGCCCCTGGGTGACGGGCTCTCCTTGGTCTTCAAGATCTAAGGAGAACCCCAGACAGTGACCCTAGTTTTAAACCTGACAATAAAAGGACTAGGACACACCATTTTCTGAGCATCCCTATCTGCCGTTTATTAGGTGGTGGTCCTACAGGAAGTCAGCTTTTCCAGCAAAGCAGTCTCCCTGGCACCAAGGCTTGTGGCCCTATCTGATAGAATAATCTTAATGAAGTGTGCCAGCTGCATGCATTGAGTAGAGTCCCAACAGGTTATGAGGGCTAGACGTAAGGGGTGTCTCCTGCCTCCCACACCTGGGGCCTGACAAGATAGATCCCTGCAAGAGAGCAGCATCCAGATCAAATTTCAACCTGCTACCTTCCAGAGATAGGTGCTTGGGGACAGAACCTTTCGAGAATCAGTCTTTTGATTCACATGGCCCCCATCACCCCTGTCAATCCCTTAGGACATGCAGTGGGGCTGGAAGGCACCCGTGTCCCTCAGGCCCCATTTGGCAAGGCAAAGTGCTATCTTCTAGTCCTTAACCTACAAGTTCTACATATGCACCATTTCTCGGAGAAGTCCCAAGTACTCCAAAGCTTCAACTGAGCTCTAGGGTCTAATCAAGCAGTGTGACACTTGACTCCTCTCTCTCATCTGTGATTCTCCCTCCTCCCCAGGGAAGCTTGTGCTTTCTAACCAGAATCACTGGGTCCTACAGATCACCCAGACAATGGCTAAAGGGGTTGTCCGCTTTTCAGTGTTCATCTGGAAAGAGCGCCGACTTCCTGCTGGTGCCCTCTTCCTCCTCTCCCAGCCCTCTCCCCTGCACTGCTCCTCTCAGGGTCCTCTTCCTCCAGTGTCTGTAGTTGGGGTTCAGGGGATGGCATGCCTGTTTAACCACTCAGCACCACTGCTGCATCATGCATGGGTTAACAGTGATTCACTATAATTGTGCACAAACTTAGAAACTGAAGAATGCTAACATATGTATCCTCTGATTTTATTGTAGTCTCAAAGACCTCGTGGAATTATGCTAAGGACACGGGAATTTAGTTGCACAGACTTAGGTAAAGAGCAAACAGCTCACCAGAAGAAAGTATTAACCAAGGTTAGACCCTGGCTGGCCAATCTGTAACTGCACATACGTGGAGTCATTAGTTATGTACACTTGTTTATTCATAATTTGTCATGTTTGGGGATTATCAAAGTAATTCTAATGATGGCTGAATATAACAAAAGAAAATCTTTTACCTCATCTTAAAACATCCACTGATCCATCTCATTCAGTACAATAGTCAATGTTAAAAGAACATAAAACAAACATGCACACCATGGCACGGTTTTCATAAACGTCTATTTCATCACTGGTGGGTAGCACATTTAACAGTTAAATACGTTTAAATAAGGTATGGTGGCTGCACGACGGCAGCGCTGATAACCAGATAACCATCCAACTAAAACCAGCCAACAGGAAACTATCTAAATAGTTAAAATACAGCTCTTGTTTAATCATCCTTTGATTTGATCACCTTCTGGGGGGAAGGGGAGGAGCCTGCTGGTCACATGGAAATATATTAAGGCCAAATCTTCTGATATCCGTTCCCAGAGGTTTCTTTCAACTGGATTAAGCCTCCAGTTCCAAGGCAAGCCCAAGTTTGTGGCCTCCAGCATTAAAGCTCTTCCCATCTACCAGAGCAGACAGTGTAAGCTTCACACCTGCAAACAAAGCAAACCGCCATGATGGTCCTGACAACCACTCACCCCCCACTGCCTAAGTCCACAGCACCACACTAATCCCAAAGGGCACTGGATGAGCCGTGAATACCAGCTTATCATGGGAAATGTACACCTGAGACCTCAAAAGGTTAGTAATAAGTTCAAAGCGTTCTAAGCCAAAATCATGGTCACTATACTACCCAGATTGTAACTGAATTCTCAAGAGACCTCTGGGGCGAGTGGGAAGCACATATTAGGTAGGTAGGTAGTGCTGATGTAAAGAAGGGTGCCAGGTATGTCAGCAGGAACTGGTCAGGTGTAGGAAGTAGGGTCCCCACTACAAATGTTGGGCTGCTTTGAGACCTTACTCGTCAACTGCTCTAAGCGCTCCAGAGCTCGCCACCTCAGATCCACTGAGTGACAATCTGCCTGCATATGACCCCGAAGCTGCTCTGAAATCCCCTGCGCCTCAAGGGGATGCAGAGACAGACCAGCCAAATCACCAAGTAAACTCTGGTCCAAGACACCATTTAGACAGCAGTGAGAAAACTACACAATGGGTTAGATGGTTAGGAGGGGCTCTCTAGAATGAGGAAGGCAGCTGTGCTTACTCAGGCCGCATCCTCACTACACAGAGCAGGGGAGGGAGTCATAAGCTGTAACTTTCAGGAGGGGAGCATCATCCCACTACAGGCTTGAAACGTTTATAAAACAATAAACTAAAAAAAAAATTAATTTTAGCCGGGTGGTGGTGGCGCACGCCTTTAATCCCAGCACTCGGGAGGCAAAGGCAGGCGGATCTCTGTGAGTGAGGCCAGCCTGGTCTACAAGAGCTAGTTCCAAGACAGGAACCAAAAGCTACAGAGAAACCCTGTCTTGAAAAATCCAAAAAAAAATTAATTTTAGGCAGGGGTGATGGCGCATGCCTCTAATCCCAGCAAATGGGAGGCAGAGGCAGGCATATCTGAGTTCGAGGCCAGCCTGGTCTACAGAGATAAGTTCCAGGACAACCAAAGATACACAGAGAAACCCTGTCTAGAAAAATGAAAGAAAGAAGGAAGGAAGGACGGACGAATGGGGGAGGGAAGGAGCGAGGGAGGGATTGATTAATTTTGATAGAAGAGGTCCTGGGTTCAATCCCCAGCACCAACATGGTGGCTCACAACTGTCTGTATCTGTTGTCCAACGGGATCCAATGCCCTTTTCTAGTGTGGACATTCAAGCAGACAGAACACCCAGACACTTCAAACAAATGAATCTTATTTAAAAGGAGGGGAGGTGGTAAAAACAATCCTACTTACCAGGCCTCAGAGTCTGAGTGTAACCCACTCCAATTAAGCTGGAGTTGTTGACCTTTGCCTGGAAAGAGAGAGAGACATTTCTGAAGGGAGCAAAGCATGAACTATAGGACCCAGGGCTTTAAATCAATGGGATACTAAAATTTAGAATCGTGAATTAAGCAAACACCAAGTGCAACTTAAAATTAGACATTAACTCAAAATCAAATTGTCATTAGGGTCCAACAACACATTTTATACCCCTTGGGATGTATATGGAGACCCCTATTATCCACACAATATAAAGACCACTCAAAAAGTCACCCTATGCACAAAAGCTAAAATGTGGCTGATGACGCCTACCAGACCCACTAGAGGTGAAAGCCATGTTTGGAATGTACATGAGGAATTTATAAGCTTGTGGCTTTCCACACATCACCACTCCCAGGGTTCTTTCTCAGATCCCCACAGCTTAATTCCTTCTTCACGCTCTTAACTCTCAGCTGCTGGATTTGGGCTATAACTAGTTGGGGCCTCATGAGGCTCCAATGGGGAAGTTCAGCAATCCCTTATATGCCCTGACAGTGTAGGATTAGGTCACAGACTTCGAGGGTTGACAGGAATGCTGAAGAGCAAACACGTTAAGCAGCAGCTCCAAGCACAAGTCTCCACTACCCCGGCTAGATGCTCCAGTCCGCCCACACTGCATCTTAATGTTGTTACCTATCAATGTGATGGTACTATACAGGACACATGCAGCCTGGAGGCCACAGCACAGATAGACCTGCAACTTACCGCCAACTCCAGAGCCTAGACAGACAACTGGGCTCTTCAGTATCCTGGGAGCTACAAAATAAAGCTAATATCTTGCTGCGAGCACAATGGATCTGGAATGATTCAGTGACTCTTCTTGTGATGTATAAATATCAAAACGCAATCAAGATAATGCCTATGCTTCTAGGCGCTGCTCCACTGGGCCATCAACAGCTCCACTTGATAGGAAATGCTGTCATGATTCCACAATGACTGGCAGCAGTCACTCAATGATACCTAGGCCCCAAGCCACCTTTTCCCATGGACACTATTAGCTGAAAGGGGTCTCTACCACGGGCATCCAATCTGCTATGGTGCCACAAGCACACATCTGAAGACCAGCAATGTGAGAGACAACGGTGTGCTGAGCAGAGTGCTTTACTGGTGCAGTCAGATACAGCGGGAGTCATAAATGTGTCACTGACTTATCAAAGGGAGAAGCATTCTGGATATTTTTCACTTTACACTGTGGCTGATCATAAATGTTTTATCATAAAGCAAAGATGGGACTAAAACATACCTGCTTAAGGTATTGAAACGCAAGTTCTTGAGGATCAAGAGGACTTTATGTAATAGCAGTAACTCTCCTGGACTGTTTAACTTCCTGTCATCCCTAGTACATACAGTACACACAGTCCCTGACACACAGTAACAGCCGCTCATCTGCCAGGAATGGAAGTCAATCCCCTACCCTCACAGCACATGCTCTTCTACCCAAACCACTATGTTTGACTAAAGACACAAACAGAAGAAAGAGCCAAGAATCAGACAAGAGTGGCCAACCACCTTGCTCTAGCCTTAGAAGAGGGGGGAGTAGTAGGTCCTGGAGGTGCAAGTTTTTAGGTCAACAGTCCCAGGAAGATGTTCCTCCCCATCCCCACCACCAGCAACAGTAATATTAAATCCTTTCTCTTGCCAAACTCTAGTCTCTTTCTTCAGTGACCTTTCAGACCAAATCTGATTTCATAAACCACAAAAAAGATGAAATCAAAAATACTATTATACAACACAAGTACAAACAACCCAGGACTCCAAACATGGGTTACCTGGAGCTTAGCCAGGCTTGGGGGCTCAGGGATATCAGCAATACTAATTCAGCAGCTCTCAAACTCAAGTGAACGTCTTTGATTGTCTTGGTTACTTTTCTGCTGCTGTGATAAAACACTACGGCCAAGGTGACTTATAAAAAGAGCCTTAATTCGGGCTCCTGGTTTCAGAGAGTCCATGACCATCACGGTGGAAAGCTGGGCAGCAGGCAGGTAGGCCCAAGCAGAAAAAGTTAACGGGGAATGACTGGGTTTTTGAAGCCTCAAAACCTGCCAAGTGACACACTTCAACAAGGTTACACCTACTAATCTGTCCCACCAAGCATTCAAATCTATTACCATATGGAGGCCATTCTCATCCAAATCACCAGTGAGCTAGCTTGAAAATCAAACCTCTATCCCAATTTTCACAGGAAACGCAGCATTCCAATTTCAATCTCAGTATATGTGTCAACATGGACTGTGTGACTCCCGGGCAAGCTTTCCACACCATCCAATATGCCCAGAGTAATTCCCACAACCAAAACCCCATTCTGAGGTGAAGAAGTACTCACAGAAATAGAAGCAGTAGGATCCAACTGGTATTTAGCTGCAATGCCAAAGCGAGTGCAGTTGGTACCTGACGTCCAAGCAAGATTTACCGAGGTATCGAAATCCTCGCACACTTTCTGATAAATTGATCCTCCAAATTCTGTCCCATTATTGCTATAAGATATTTTGAATTAGAATCTAGAATAGACAATGTAACCGTTTCTAAGGCACAGGGTAATACTGTAGCACTGCATGTTACTAAAAACGACTACTAGCCCTGAGCAGGCGGCCTAGTGGTAGGGTGCCTGCCTAGTGTGCAAGAGCCGCTCTTTAAAGTTCTACTGAAAATTCAAAGTCCTTTCTGGTTTGGTTGAGACAGATGAGTCTTACTCTGTAGCCCAGGCAAGATTCACAGCAATCCTTCTGCCCCAGTCTCATGTTTTTAATGATTTATTTTATTTTATGTATACTGGTGTTCTACCTGATATACGTCTGCATAGCGGTGTCCGATCCCCTAGAACTGGAGTAACGAACCGTTGTGAGCTGCCATGTGGGTTCTGGGAATTGAACCTGGGTCCTCTGGAAGAGCAGCCAGTGCTCTTTTAACTGCTGTGGCATCACTCCAGCCCAGCCTCATGTTTGGTCTGGTTTGGTTTTTTGAAACAGGGTTTCTCTGTAGCTTTGGAGCCTGTCCTGGAACTTATTCTGTAGACCAGGCTGGCCTCTGCCTCGCGTGTTGGGATTAAAGGCATGTGCCACTACCACCCGGCCAGCCTCATGTTTTTAAAGACACGGTCTCTCTATGTATTCCTGGCTGTCCTGAAACTCATTATGTAGAGCAGGCTGGCTTCAAACTCACAGAGATTCTTCTGCCTCTATTTCCTAAATGCTAGGATTGAGGTGTGCAACACGTACACACAGAGCAGAGGGGTTAGGATCAAGGACAGAATATTGCCTACCATGGATGAAGCCCTGGATTCAACTCGCAGCAGTACCATGCACATACACATGCACACACACAAATGTTCACCAAAACAAAGTTTATATATCAAGGTAGGAAATTTCAGGCTAGGCAGAGCTGAGATTACACTGTGTAAAATTATGTCACGGTGACTGATTTAAGAAAAAGCTAAATAGCCAACAGCAAGGCAGGAGGGTTAGGCGGGAATTCTGGACAGGGGGAACTCTGGAAGAAAGGAAGGCGGGGTCAGGTCACCAGCCAGATGCAGAGGGAACAAACACAGAAGTAAAACCATATGGCAACTTGTAGGTTAATAGAAATGGGTTAAGTTATAAGAGCTAGTTAGAAACAAGCCTAAACTAAGACCAAGCTTTCAAAATTAATAAGAAGTCCCCATGCACTATTTGAGAGTAGCTGATGGGACTAGGACCACAGACAGACAGACAGGTGGCTTACTGGGTCTTAAGGCCCTTGCCACCAAGCCTGAACTTGAGTTCAATTCCTGGGACATTCAGTTTTCCACAGTTAACCTCCATATTTATGTCATAACAAATAAATATTAAAAAAATTTAAGATTTTGTGTCTAGCTGGTAGGATTATGGGAAATAGTTTTCTTTTGTACTTCTGTTATGTACCAATATACTGTTTTATGGGGAAAACAGTTAAGTCCTTTTCTATGTAATCTAACTTGAGTTAGTTAAAAAAAACACCATTTTTTTTCCATTTTTTCTTTATTGAGAAAGGTGCTCACTATGTAGTTCTGGCCAGCCTAAAACTCACTATGTACACTAAGATGGCTCAATCTCAGGAAGATACAGCCGCTTCTCCCTCCCAAATTAAAAATGTAAGGCACCACATGATCGTACATGCTAAAATAATCCTATCAAACCAGGACCCCACCCATCCTAGCTCATCATGTCAGAGACAGCAGCACTGGTAGCAGTCTGTCAAAGTCTAACCTCGCACCCCCAACCCCCTAGAGCTATAAAGCACCTCAAGCCTCAGTGACATTAAGCATGCACTCTCAGTGTCTACACCACATGCTTCTGAGGAGCTCCTAAAACTATCCCATGTCAGACACCCTTTAAATAAAAAACAGATAAAAAGAAGTGACATCACACAACATCCTGAGAGCCTATAAAGGAATACTTACACATTAGTATGTAACTGGAAGTCCCCAGTCCTGTAGCCCACTGCAAAGTTACTCCTTGTCAGCTTTGACTTGGCACTGTCAAAGGTCATCTGGTACCCAGCAAGCCAGCCCTCATAACCAAAGACAGCTGAGCCATGGATCGCAGGTCCAGCAAAATCAAAGTCAACATCACAGCCAAGGTTTATACATTCCCTCTTGTAAGCAGACTTGATTTTACCACTTTTCTTCCTGAAAAAAGGAAAGACTAGTTTCAAAATGATGCTAGTGACAGAGATTTATATACCTAACTCTACAGGGGGGGCATGAAAGATTTAAATAAACTGCAGTATGAAAATTTCAGGATTAAAAACGAAATAAATTAAACCCACAGGGTGACAGGGAGAAGAGTTTTGTAAAACTACCAGTCATCTGACGAGAGGCCAAGGAGAATGGCACAGGAACTTTCATCTGGCGATGGATCGAGAGAGAGACAGAGACCCAATTTGGATCAACCGTCTGAGCTCTTAAGGTCCAAATGAGGAGCAGAAGGAGGGAGAACATGAGCAAGGAAATCAGGACCACGAGGGGTGCACCCACCCACTGTGACAGTGGAACTGATCTATTGGGAGCTCTCCAAGGCCAGCTGGACTGGGACTGAATAAGCATGGGTTGAAACTGGACTCTCTGAACAAGGCGGACAATGAAGGCTGATGAGAAGCCAAGGACAATGGCACTAGGTTTCGATCCTAATACATGAACTGGCTTTGTGGGAGCGTAGCCTGTTTGGATGCTCACCTTCCTGGACCTAGATAGAAGTGGGAGGACCTTGGTCTTCATGTAGAGCAGGGAATTTGGACTGCTCTTCAGTATCGAGAGGGAGGGGGAGTGGACTAGGGGGAGGAGAAGTGGAGTGGGGATAGGGGGAGGGGAACAGGGGGAGGGGGCAATATGTGGGAGGAGGGGGAGGGAAATGGGAAACGGGGAGCAGTTGGAAATTTTAAGTAAAAAAGAATAAAAAAAAAAAAAAAAAAACTACCAGTCACAAACGCTAAGAAACAATTAGCACTGCCACAGTGAAGAGGCCTATTTCTGAAGCAAGCCAGCAGTGTGGAGCAGCATTTACAAGCAGAAGTGAAGGACTGAAGTGAAGCTGCCTCTCTCCTGACCAGACAAATATAAACACTTACCCTGTGTTCGGTGAAAAGGTAGTATCAAATGTCAGTTTCAAACCTTGACAGATCTATTTTAGGAGAAAAAGAGCTTATGAGAATTTATGTTCAGCTTGATTTCCTTTTTGAAATCCAAAAATACACAAAAGCAAGTGTGTGAAACACTACCTGGTCTTCAATTGCAATCTCTGTCCCCAGAGTGTTATCGGTGTTCCATTTCTCTGTGAAAGTCAGACCATACTCACACCATTTGTATTTGGTCTCCAAGGTCCCACTAACTTTACCAGTGTCCGTGTTAGATGAACCAGATGTTGAAAATTCCTAACAAGACAATAAACAATCTCATGAACCCTCCTTCTCCTAAGCCTGGAAGAAACCACTGCCTAATTTATATTACATTCTATCTTTATCTTTTTTTTTTTTTTTTTTTTTTTTTTTGGTTTTTCGAGACAGGGTTTCTCTGTGGTTTTGGAGCCTGTCCTGGAACTAGCTCTTGCAGACCAGGCTGGTCTCGAACTCACAGAGATCCGCCTGTCTCTGCCTCCCGAGTGCTGGGATTAAAGGCGTGCGCCACCACCGCCCGGCTCTCTATCTTTATCTTATGCTAGTTCCAAAGCGAACCCAACAGTGAAAACTTACCTCCGACCGACTGATGCCACTACAATGCCACCTAACGTTTCTGACTAGTCAATAAAGATCACACACACAGGGCTGCTGAGATGCTCACTGGAGAGAAAGGCTTACTGTCAAGCCTGATGACTTAACTCCCATCTCTAAAGCCTACATGGCAGGAAGAGAGGACAGAGTTCTGCAAGTTGTCCTCTAACCTCCGCCCACATGACAATGTATGCCTGCACATACACATAATCCTCACTCAAAATGTAAAAAATTGTAAGTAAAATTTAAATTTTTTTTTTTTTTTGGTTTTTCGAGACGGTTTCTCTGTGGTTTTGGAGCCTGTCCTGGAACTAGCTCTTGTAGACCAGGCTGGTCTCAAACTCACAGAGATTCGCCTGCCTCTGCCTCCCAAGTGCTGGGATTAAAGGCGTGCGCCACCACCGCCCAGCAGTAAAATTTAAATTTAACAATCCAAATAGTCTATTTTTCTTTTTTCCTTTTTAAAGAATTATTTTTAATTTGCATACATGTGAATATGAAGTATAGATGCCATGAAGGCCAGAGGAATCTGATTTCCCTGAAACTGAAGTTACAGGTGGTTGTGAGCCACCATGTAGGTGCTTGGAAATGAACTAGGGTCCTCTGCAAGGGCACCCCCTCTTAACTGCTAAGCTAATCTCTCCAGTACCTCTGTTTTTTGGAAATGAGTCTTCACTAGGTTTCATGCCTTTCCAAACAACTTTCAAGCCATCTTTTTACTGTTTTTTGTTGTGGTTTGTCTCACTATGTGGTCCTGGACATCCTGGAACTCGCTTTGTAGACCAGGCTGGCCTGATCTACCTGCCTCTGCTTTCCTAGTGCTGGGATTAAACGTGTACACCACCACACCTCACCCAACTAACCACATTTCCATGGGGCCAGATAGATAGCTAAGTAGTTAGGAGCACCTGTTGCTCTTACAGAGGACCCAGGTTTGATTCCCAGCATGCACAGGCAGCTAAGTCTATAACTCGAGTCCAGAGTATCTACGGCCTCTGTAGGTACTACACACACTTGGTGCAGATACACATGCAGTCAAAAAGACAACCATACACATAAAATAAAGTCTTCTTAAAGTGGAGTAGGGGAGCTTCTTGATTTTTATCACACATATAAACTATGTATGTAGTAAGCAAAATAAATAAATAAATGGAATTAATCTAAAGTACCATAAAAAGCTTTGCCTCAGACTGGAAAAATGGTCAGTAAGTAAACACACTTCTTGCAGAAGACCCAAATTCGGTCCCCAGCATCCACATGACAACTCACAACCACCCTTATCTCCAGTTCCAAGAAACCTGACACCACAGGCACACAAAGACATAAAGGCAAACACTCACACATGTAAAATTAAAAAAAAAAATGCTTTTCATTAAAAATGAATAATCTTTTAAAAAGTTTTAATCATGGGTTTGTGTACAACAACCTGCCAATCCCTTGTTGCATACCAAGTGAAAAGGAAACACAGAAGGAGGCTGTACCTCAGCATTTTCTAGACGACCTAAGGATCTGTCTTTACCAGGCATCACACTTGAGTGAACGGCCCAAAGTAAAATGTAACCTTTCAGCAGTCTGTTGGAGTTCTGACTTCCGGTTCCTCTGTCAGTGTTGCTACATCCTAGTCACTGGAAGGCTGTTTTGATTTTTTAATTATTATTTTGAAATATTTATTTAGCTTTATTTTATGTGTATTTAGTATGAAGGCATCAGATTCCTTGGAAGTGGAGTAACATACAGACAGTTGTGAGCTGTCATGTGGGTGCTGGGAATTGGACCTGGATTCTCTGAGAGAGCAGCCAGTGCTCTTAATCACTGAGCCATCTCTTCAGCCCCCTAAATTTTGTTTTAAGTTTATCAGAAATTGTGATACCTGCAGAGTTAAGAAATATTAGAAACTGCCAGGTGGTGGTGCACACCTTTAATGCCAGCACTGGGGAGGCAGAGGCAGGTGGATCTCTGTGAGGTTGAGGCCAGCCTGGTCTACAAAGCAAACGCCAGGCAAGATCCAAAGCTACAGAAAAACCCTGTTTCGAAAAACCAAAACCAAATAAACTAAACTGCACCGGGTTATATTAGAAAGAACATTTGCTATAAAGTTAGGAGTCCTAGTCTGGGATGAGGTGTCATTGGCTAACTGAGAAGCACCAAGGAAAACCTTTAATTAACTGTGGAGGTCTGTCTTCTCAACCGTAACAGCACAGCCTGCTGTGGGATGATGAGCCAACAGAGCTGACAAAAGGGCAAGCTCTGTAGCTCTGTTACTTTGTCAGAGTAACATTAAATACATGTGAAGCACGTTCTTCCAGCAAACAATTGAAATGGAAAATGTTTACGGGCAGCAGTTGTTCTAGGTTTTTAATCATGACAATGGTTAATGACCCAAGCTCCACCTACTACCATCTATCAGTCCTGCGACCAAGGACCAGTCTAATAATGTATGCCAATGAATGCTCAGGAAACTAAGTCAACATCAACCTGTGGGCACAACAGGGTCAGATGAAACCAACAATAAAGCAACTCACTCCACCACTGTGAACTTATCTTTACATCTTGGGTAGACTGAACATCTCTGCAGTTCAATAAAGAAAATGGCTTTAATAGAATTTAATTTTGAGTAGGTTTATATATTACAGCACCAATACTATCCAATTTTACTCAGAAAGTATAAACAAAACATACCCTCGCCAGGCAGTGGTGGCACACTCCTTCAATCCCAGCACTCAGGAGTCAGAGGCAGGCGGATCTCTGTGAGTTCAAGGCCAACCTGGTCTACAAGAGCTAGTTCCAGGACAGGCTCCAAAGCTACAGAGAAACCCTGTCTTGAAAAAACAAAACAAAACAAAAAAACATACCCTCTTAGATCCAATTCCTAGATATCCTTCAAAATCTGAGACTTACTTTTATAACTTTCCCTAACTGTGTTTTACAATAAGCTTTTCCTTTCCAACAAGAATTTTTGGCTTATAAATCTAGTGCTTAATACAATTCTCCGGTTATTCTCAGCTTAAAGTTTGTCTACCAACTAGAAAGGGGTATTTGTCTTGCAGCACTGGCCCTCAAGCACTGCGTTACACCCCCACCTGAAAGTAAGCATTTTAAAGACAAGAATGGTGTTTATTTTACGGTAAAGTAACATGCACAAACATTTAAAAACCCGGTAAGCTGAAAATAAAAATTAATAATAGAGATGCAAGGCCCTGGGCTCAATCTCCAGCAACAGTAGAAAATATTAACTATCAGCTAATTAATATTCTATAACCTCTTATCCCAGCTAAGTTAGTCACTCAGTCATCACTAAACATTTAGACTTCTTTGCAAACCAAGAAAAGCACAGGACAGGACAAATGTAAGAACCCACAAATGTAACAGGTCTGAGCTTTAAGAAACCCCACCAGGAACAACTTTAATAGACAGCAGTTATATGCAGAACAGTATGCACTATCAACAGTGCCCCATAATCATAGTTTAGCATATACACAACACATCCTTCTCCAAATTTCAAAACAAAAACCTTTCGAGAAAAAAAGCACACAATACTTTTACTTTATCCCTTTCTTAACAGCTGGGAGGGATTAACATGCTAAGTGATATTCGAGTTAGGATAGACATATGTAGACATCTCTATGGATGACTGACAGAATATAGCCATTATATTAAATGATCAGTTTTTATATTCCTTTAAAAACCAGTTACTATTAAGCCCAGAACTATGAGGGTATCAGGAGAGAGGGTTACAAGCCTCTGGCCTTCAAGTTTGTAGTCTACCCAAATAACCAACTTCTACCTAAATTTCCCAACTTCTTTGTACAATCATATGTACACATATGTAGACAGGATATAAGAAAACATGAAAATCAGAAATCATATCCAAAGCCAATAAATCAGATTACATGTAAATCACTCAAAAAAAAAAAAAATTAACCTCTGCGTCCTTAAGGCAAAATAGCTGCAGACATTTACAGGATTAGAAATTAAAAGGCTGGGGCTGGAGAGATGGCTCAGAGGTTAAGAGCACTGGCTGCTCTTCCAGAGGTCCTGAGTTCAATTCCCAGCAACCACATGGTGGCTCACAACCATCTGTACTGAGATCTGGCGCCCTGCTCTGACGTGCGGGCATACATCGAGGCAGAATGTTGTATACATAATAAATAAATAAATCTTTAAAAAAATGTAAAATAGAAGTGACTTAAAAAAAAAAAGAAATTAAAAGACTGATGAGAACTCCGTAGTCACTTACCACACCGCTGCACGACTTTGTTTTCACATCCAGCTTTACCAACCCAAAGCCTTCAAAAAACAGAGAGCAAAGGTTTGACTCTTCTGCGGGTGTGCACCCGTCATTCACATTACATTCCAAACAATCCCAGCACCAGTCATTCACATCACATTCCAAACAATCCCAGCATCCGCCATTCACATTACATTCCAAACAATCCCAGCACCCAGGGACACAAGCAAGCACTGCTGCACAGCACGGAAAGGAACACTTAAAAAGCCATCAGTTCTGCTGCAAAGGCAGAGCAGCTGCCCAGTAGCGTGGTAGGTAACTGGCTCCACCCCCTGACACACCCTTTTCAAGCATTTTTAAATGTTAGATAAGAAAGTCACTTCCTCAGAATACACTGTTTAGGGCTACACCTCAAGGACGTTTATCCCAAAGGACTGGGAGAAGGGTGTGTCTTCAAGATCACTCAAACTCACTCTAAAAAGCCCACAACCCCTTAAGGCTTCAGTCCTCCCAGGAGTCACAAACACAAAATGAAAACACTAAGTCAGGGCTGAGCGGTCACTGAAGAGAATAAAAGCACACGCCTTTAATCCCAGCACTTGGGGGCAGAGGCCAGTGGATCTCTGTGAGTTCAAGGCCAGCCTGGTGCACAGAGTGAGTTCCAGGACAGCCAGGGCTACACAGAGGAACCCTGTCTCAAAAAACACAGAAAAAGTACAAATTTTTCCCTTAAAAGGTTAGAATTCGTAAACTTCGACCTGAAGAAAACCTGGTGCAGCGTAGCAGTCTATAACACAAAAAGCATTAACCCGTCAGGATATCCAGTCTGGAAAAACAAGCCAATTTCCTGAAGGGATCCAAAGTACACATTTTCTCTTTTCAGCTAAAAACATCCCGAGATGAGGCGTGGCCAAAAAAAAAAAAAAAAGCTAAAAATCAAAAGAAAAGTCCTTACCATATCCTTTGTTGAAAGTATCTCTGGCAGCTTTGCCAAGATCAGCATAGGAAGGAGGGATACACATTGCTGGAGAAAAGAAACATTCTACAGTTAATGTGACTGGATTATGATTGGACTATGAGTAATATTTACATGGAAGCAGACTAACGGGAACTATGTTTTTGACGCCTCTAGAACCATGACAAAATTGACTCTAAACAGCCATCCATGACAATAGTTTACTCCCAAAAGCTATGTGGTAATATAAACTTGGGGTAGTTCTACAGGACTGTTCTAATAGGTGGGGGTAGCCTATCTAATCCCTGAACAATGTATCCAGTCTCACAACACCAGTACATGTACACACCCTTGACCGAATTCAAGGGGATTGACTGATTTCACTGAGATAAAAACCAAAACTTAGGGATTTTCCCCTAGCAAATCCCTTGGTATGTCTTCCAAGAACAAAACCAACATTGAGGCACGGAGGCGGAAATTTAACATCTTGAAACATAGGGGGTAAAATACAACCATCTTATGTTTCAGTCAAGTACCTACGGCAACTAAATATCAAATAGCACTTTGAACACATCAATATGACTCCCAAGTACTCCGCCAATGCAGTGAGGCTTAAGGGCACGGAATCTGAGCTCCCGCAGCTCATTCATTCTAAAGAGCACGTCCACGCCCTTAGGAACACGAGAAATGACCTTGTAGTGCACCGGTCTCTGCAGGCCGGAGAACTACTTCCTCCTGCAAAGTGACTGATCTAATTCTCCAAAATGGAATTCAACAACTAGTAGTTTCTCTTTTGCTTTCGGATTTGTAAATGACACATCCAAAAGCAGAGGGTGGGTACGGCTAAGAACCAACGCCCAGGGCGCGAGCCCCTATCTGCAACCCAACAGCCCAGCACCGGGTCCGTCAGCAGAGTCCTTGCAGGCATGTGGATCGCGGAGGGACCGGCTATGGTTTCCCAAAGGGGACACAGCAGCCCCACCGCCGACATGTCTATCGATCTACTTACGCCGTGGGCATGTCCGTACACAACAGTCCGCCATAGCGAAGCCGCGGGGAAAAGGAGATCTGTAGAAGGGACAAGAAGTGCGGTCAGGGAACGATCAGAGGGCCCACAGGGGATCTCGGGCAGAAGGGCAAGGGGCCGGGGCTGGGGCCGGTGCGGCCATCTTATGGGCGCAGGGCCGTCCCGAGTCCGCTCAGGCGGCCCGCTCGGCCTAGGCCCCGGGCTCGGCGTGAGGCGGACGACGTAGTACCTGCGGGTGTCCTGAGGGGCGCTGCCGCCGCCGCTCCGCTCGCAGTTAAGGCCGCTCCGCTATCTGGCGATTGCGCTGCAGCCAACGCGGCTGGAGGGCGAAGTGAAGGAGACACCGTTGCGCCCCGCCGCAAGCTTGGCCTCCCCCAGCCAGGACCCCGCCGCCGCCGCCCGGGCTGTCCGCTGCGCTTGTCCTTGCCGCGCCGCCCGCCGCCCACTCCCACCTGCTCCGGAGGGGCCACGGGGGTTGAGGGCGCGACGATTCCCCCGGGGTGAGCTGTCTCGGACCGTCCGGCTGGGACCGGGCGAGAAGGAGCTGGCGGGCCACGGGTCAGGCAATGTACGGGGCAGCCCCAGAGGCGAGGGCCGGGAACGGCGGAGGCGGCGCAACGGCACCCGCGCGGCCAGGATGGGAGAGGCCACGCGCGTCACGACGGGGCGGGGCGCCGCAGCACGTAGGGTCACGTGCACCCCCTCCACCTCCGGGCTGAGGGTCCTAACAAGGAAGAGTGCAGGCAGTCACCGCCCGATCCGGACTTCAGAGCCGGGGAGGTCGAAGTGAGGTGTGCTGCGCCATCTGCAGCCTCCATGCCCTTCTTACATGGGTTCAACGCCCACTGCAATGTCATCTTCTGGTGGGGCTGGGCTCCCGAGGAACCAATTTGAGCCGGGCTCAGTGGGCTCTGGTCTGAGAGCCTCACGGTTGCGCTCCTGCAGCCTCCTTCCCACTCATGCATGGAACGGCTTTCACACACGTGCAGAAGCCATGCTCCATCCAGTAGGGAAATAAGTTTCCCCTGGTTGAGATGCCTGGAGGGCTAGGGGGAGAACTGAAGGGTTCGTGTTTGCCAGGCATTAGAAGGCTGCTCTCAAATTGTCTGGATGTGCAAGGAGAGTGGGGGAGCAGCCAGTCCTGATTCTTGGGAAGCAGAGAGATTGCTGCCAGTTTGAGGCTAAGCTAAATGTGCGAGCTAATGAAGATAGGTACAGGGCCTTGGGGGAGGGCTCAGCGGGTAAGGACCTGAGCTCCGATCCCCAGCCCCCACATTAAAATCCAGTAATAGCCCCAGAAACAGCAACAAGTGGGTCACTGAGGCTCCCTGCCAGCTGGTCAGCAAACAGCATGCTCTGAGTTCAGTAAAAGATACGACCTCAAGGGAGTAAGGGGAAGAGCAATAGAGACTACCCGAAGTCCTTATGCTCTCCTCGGGCATAAGCGTGCATACCTGTACCCACACAGACACCCATACAAATTAGACATGGAGACAATTGAGGCTTCAATTCAATAAAACTCAAGTAATTTAGCCCGTGAATCTCAGTTTCCTCATCTCTAAGGTAAGGTTTAATAATGTTTAATAGTCATACAGCGGACTGAGAGCAAAGACTCCGAACACATACACACTCACAAACCAATTATCTCTGAACTTTTCCTCGACTCAAGCATTGTGAAGTTTTCACTCTCGTCCTAAACTGTGAAAATATGGCAAATTGGGCTTCCCCAATCCAAAACCCAGTTAAATTGGCAAGCTCTGGATTCAGCAAGAAACCTTGCCTCAGTAAATTAGAGAGTCATCAACGAAGACACAGACATGCATGGGCACACATTTACACATCACCCACATGGAAAATATATGTATATATACCACCATGTCCAATGCAGCTTTGGTCCAGGAACCCTGGGAGGGGATGAAGAAACGATGTACGTACAGTGAAACTGAGGTGAGGTGGGGTTCTCTGATTGCTATCACTGCAACCTGCATAGGGGCAGGGGCTAGGCAGTCGTGGTAGGAGGTGTCTGCAGGCAGTGGTCTCAGGCTGTAGGCATCTGGGAGGAGGAAGGTACTGTTGCTAGTTATTCCACTCATCAGCCTTCCATAAACATTTATACCTTTGAGGGAAGTTTTGCCATTTCTCTTGGGCTCCATCCACATGGGTAATAGTTTTGCCAATTGTCCCATGTGTTGGAGGCCTTGGGATTCCATGAAATGACCATACCCGTGTCTAATATGCATTCACACAGGACTTCATTTCTCAGGGCTTTGGCTGTTCCCTACATATGCCGCAAATACATCGACATAAAAAGTAAGTTAAGGGGGCTGGAGAGAAACTACAGAGAAACCTTGTCTTGGGGGGAATCTAATTTCCTGGCTATCTTGGGTGGAGAGCATAGATGGGACAGGATAAATTTAAAGAGAAATTGTTTCAAGGTCTTCACTTTGAGCAGGATTCAGTAAACAATCTGAGTGTTCACATCCAAACTGCTAAAAGACCGTCCCTGATGTGGTAGCACATTGCCTGGAATCCTGGCACCTGGCAGACAGAGGCAGGAAGATCGGGGTCTCTCTCTCTTTTTTTTTTTTTGGTTTTTCGAGACAGGGCTTCTTTGTAGCTTTGGAGCCTGTCCTGGAACTAGCTCTTGTAGACCAGGCTGTTCTCAAACTCACAGAGACCCGCCTGCCTCAGCCTCCTGAGTGCTGGGACTAAAAGCATGTGCCACCACTGCCAAGCTACAGGGTCATTCTTTTTTTTTTTTTTTTTGGTTTTTCGAGACAGGGTTTCTCTGTGGTTTTTGGAGCCTGTCCTGGAACTAGCTCTTGTAGACCAGGCTGGTCTCGAACTCACAGAGATCCGCCTGCCTCTGCCTCCCAAGTGCTGGGATTAAAGGCGTGTGCCACCACCGCCCGGCTGCAGGGTCATTCTTGAGTGCATAGTGAGTTTGATGCCGGCTTGGGCTACATAAGGAAATTTTTTCAACAAACAAAACAAAAATCCATGATACTGAAAACGAAAAAAAAAAATAGAAATAAAATGCAAAAAAAAAAAAAGAGTAAATTACTCAGACCAGTTTATACCAAGGGGAGGGAAATTGGGCTACATCCTATGACAAACATGTCAGTGAATATGTGGACATATTTTACAACTCTGCAGCTCATGCTTTGCTCACAGAGTTATTTCCATTCTTATACGCAAGGACATTTACTTACTTCACAGATAACCTGCCCCAACCCTCCAGCTTCCTGTCAGAATGGGGCCACTTAAATGATCTAGTTCCCTGACTTCAGTTCCTGTGAACTAGGGACTACCTTTCTGCCCTCACCCACTTCCAGCACATAATGGTTAAATGAGCACAGGATTAATTTAAAGACATCCTTGCTCAAAAAGGTGGGAAACGAGAATTCTTGGGCCACAATTCTGAAATTCTGAAATCCAGTCAGGTAAAGTCAGTCTTACTCCTGCATGGGCTCAAAGAGGGCCTGTTGAAGAGCTGGCCCTATACACACATTCTTTGCCTGCCGCTGGCTCTCAGACGTACTAGGAGAGGGCCACCCAGCCCACACAGCCGAGTGCCATCCCCTTAGGTTTACACACTCTGACTATCGCGTGGGTTTAGAGATAGATATGCAACTCGGTCCACCCTTAGCACAAACCAGATGAGGGTAAAGTTCATGCAGGCCCTGGAACAGGCTCCGGAAGGCTCGACAGGATTCGGAAAGCTCCTCTAAGTGGAAGTGGGTCTACACATGGGGGTGGGGGTGTCCCTTGGCCTGAAGACGCCACCCCTTCTAGGAATGGGCAGAATCCTAGAAGGTTGGAGTGGGATCTATACTACGGAAGTGAATTGGAACCCCTTTTGCTTAGGCCTGGGGAAAATGAGGAATTGAAGACTTAGAGCGAGAAAGCGGTAGTGGCGCACACCTTTAATCCCAGCACTCGGGAGGCAGGAGCAGGCGGATCTCTGTGAGTGAGGCCAGCCTGGTCTACAAAGTGAGTTCCAGGACAGGCTCCAAAGCTACAGAGAAACCCTGTCTCGACAAAACAAAAGGGGAGGGGGAGAAGGAGAGGGATACAGAGAGAACCAGAGAGCACGAGGCTCACTGTGAGGCAAGGGCATTGGTGTGGGCTGCACTGCACAAAACCGTGAACTGGCACGAGCTGTTGGCTGAGATGCTGGAGTCACCGGGGTGTTAAAGGATAGAGGTGAGGAGGACAACTCTGAGTCAGGTGCCAAAGTTCTCCACGACCAACAGTGCTCGGCAAACGGGTCATAAAGGACGGCAGGACTTGGGGTATGGTCCAGTGGAAAGGTACTGTATGGTGCGTGCTTCTCTGTTACCCCACCTCTCCTTACCCTTTAAAATTCCTAGGGTACCCCATAAAGAGTACAGAGAGATGGGGTGGCAGAGAGGCCAGAATAGAGGCTTATACCAGGAAGGGGGGCACACAGGGTGGAGAGCTAGGGAGGGCAGAAATCCACACAGGGACTTGTATTTGGGTATACTTGGGGAGGTTAGCGCCTGCAGCCAGCCGTGAAGGATATCCTGGAATTAACTGGTCTCCGAAGTAAAACCAGTACATGTAATAACTGCTCCTATTGTGCATGAAGAACAGTGTGCGTGGGTTTGGAGTACACAACCTCAGGATGCCATTTTTAGGCACACATTTTTAGGCATGAAAGACAGTGATCTAGACACTCATGTCCCAGAAGCCAATTAGGGAGAGACAAGCGTTCTTCAGTTTCCAGATCACAATAGAGTTGGGCCTTCTCTAGCTCGATCTAGTTTGTGATCATTAGGGCAGACAGTGGATTTACAGCTTAACAGGACCCAAAGTGCAAACTTCACATAGCTGCTCCCACTTCAGATGCAGGGTTGGTACAGAGACCGATGTGGAAGGACTTTGCTATTCGTGTCTAGCCAGTGACTCGGACCGCCGGCAAACGTTGTTATTGTTTTAATTTGCTGTTTGTTATTGTTGTTGTTGTTGTTTTTGTTTTGTTTTGTTTGGTTTGGTTTTTCGAGACAGGGTTTCTCTGTAGCTTTGGAGCCTGTCCTGGAACTAGCTCTTGTAGACCAGGCTGGTCTCGAACTCACAGAGATCCACCTGCCTCTGCCTCCCAAGTGCTGGGATTAAAGGCGTGCGCCACCACCGCCCGGCTGTTTTGTTTTTTGATACAGGTTTTTCCTCTGCATAGCCCTGACTGTCCTGGAACTCACTCTGTAGACCAGGCTGACCTCTAACTCAGAGATCCGCCTCTGCCGGGTGCTGGAATTAAAGGTGTGTGTGCCACTGCTGTCCAGCTTCATTTGCTAATTTTAACAAGTTTAATTTTGTATTTTTGATATGTATGAGTGTTTTACCTGAATGTGTACCATGTGACTGTCAGGTGCACAGCACAGAGGCCAGAAGAGGTCATCAGATTCCCTGGAACTGGAGTCACACATGTGAGCCACCAGCTTCTTTCTTCAAGAACAGTAATTGTTCTTAAGCCCTGAGCAAGCTCAGCCGGGTACTGGTGGTGGCACACGTCTTTAATCCCATCACTCAGGAGGCAGAGGCAGGCACATCTCTGTGATTTTGAGGCCAACCTGGTCTAGAAAGTGAGTCCCAAAACAGCTAAGAATGTTACACAGAGAAACCTTGTCTTGAAAAACAAAAAACAAAACAAAACAAAATTACCTATATCACTTTTGTTTGTTTGGTTTGGTTTGATTTTCAAGACAGGGCTTCTCTGTGTAGCCTTGGCTGTCCTGGAACTGATCCATAGACCAGGCTGGCCTCGACCTCAAAGAGATCCTCTGGCTTCTGCCTTCCAAGTGCTGGGATTGAAGGTGTGCGCCACCACATCCAGCTACTTTTATCTCTCCTTTTTTGCTTTGTTTTTGGCTTTTTGAGACAGGGTTTCTCTATGTAATAGTCCTGGCTGTCCTGGAAGTCACTTTATAGACCAGACTGCCCTCGAACTCACTGAGATACGCCTATCTCTGCCTCTCGAGTGATGGGATTAAAGATGTGCGCCACCACCACATGGCCTTTTATCACTTTTAGAAGATTCTGCTCTTTAACTGTGAGAACTGTTTCTTACTCACCTGTACCCACATACATAACCACCTACCCCAACATGCAAGGCGCCGACATAGGCAAAGATGACCATAATCAAAATAATCATTATTAACACATGCCAGGCACCTCCTTTGCTCTGAAAAGAACATATGCTCCATTTAATTCTTAGAGCAACCCTTAGAGAACATAAATAGCTCCCTGGCTGAGTACACACAGCCGGTTCTGGAAGGGTGGGCAGGCAGAATTTGAGCCCAGTTCTGGTACAGTCAGAGGCAGACTCTCTTAAGCACCAGGCACGCTGCTGCCCACTTCAAGTCTTCCCCACTGAGGGAGACTGACACAAAACAAAGGGAAAGCCAACTGCTTTAGGCCCACCGTGGCTTTTGTCCACGGCCTTATAGCTGCCTCCCTAACTTAAGTTCCGGGTAAGAGCCTCTACAGTAACTAAACAGGGGATCAGGAGCTGGCTTTATGGGGTCACTGCTGAGACTGTTTTATGACTTGCACCCCATGCCTCTCTGTATCTGCTGTGTGGCTACCCTGTGTCTCTGGAGTTGGTGTGGGAGGCAGTGGAAGGAAGATGAGGGAGAATTCTGGGCCCCAGGAAGTCACAAGGGCAGTTTGGCAGGCTGCCTGGACACTCCATACAGAGCAAAACAGCAGAGGAAGCAGAGGGACAATGGGCCATTATTTCTCGCTGTGGGAGGTTGGTCAGCTTGGTACAGGGTGACCTGCTATCCCTCCCACTAGCCTGCCCTGGGCTTTGGTTGACATCCACACCCTCTGTCTGGAGAAGGGATGGAGGGCTGTAAGGACGGATGGGAGTGACTCAGAGGGCTTCCCTCTTCTCCAGTCTGCAAGACACACCGCTGCCGCCGGATGAACACAGCCAGGCACAGGGCACTGCCTCAGAACTTCACCACGAAGCAATCCACAGACCAGCTGAGTGCAGGCTATAGGCCTCCACGACATAGCCCAAACCTGACTTCCTAAACCAGCACAGCCTTGCTGAATGCTAACCCCACAAGGAATTAGTAGAATTATCACACACAAAAAGAACTGAGATTGGATGGATTTGGTAATCAATGAGTTACCCCAGCATTGATCCACTTCTTTAAGCAGAAGCTTCTCAGAACCCTGCTACTCTCTATGATGAATAAGAGAGAATGCAACACAACCCCGGATTTCTTGAGAAGGATCTGGAGAGCCCGAGTGCCACAGAAAGTATGTCAATCTGAAATAGCACCCCCAACATAGCAGCCCTGAAATGTGACCAGCTCTGGGTCTATCATGGTAACCATGAAGACACACCGTTTAGATGTCCTGTGGTGAGGTGCAGGACCGGGGACTGCCCATCAGGACCCACTGAGAGTCACAGAACTGCTCCCAGCTGAGGAGCAAGTAGGATGGAGGGGCGGCTCTTAGAATGGCCCATCTTGCAATGCACAAGACTTGTCAAACGAGGCCTACGTTGGCTTGAAGGTTGTTTTCTCCCAGCCGGCTCCTCTTAGCACTGTATCTTCGTGGACCATGGTCTGAAGCCTCTCCTTCCTCCATTGTCCTCAAGCACATTCCTTCAACGTACCTCTTCTTAATAATATCTTATTATTACTTGGGGGCATGTGCCACGGAGCATCTCTGGAGCTCGATCAGAGGACAACTTGTGGAGTTCTCTCCTTCACCTTGATGTGGGTTCCCAGGGTCGAACTCAGGCAAGGCCCTTTACCCGCTGAGCCACAACATATCTCCAGCACATCCATCTAACCCCACATTGGCATCGACTGTTAGAAGGACCTGCACTAATCCACCTGTCTCAGGTGTACTTATATAGTCTCACTAGATCCAGCTCCTCCTGGAGGCTCCGCCCACTTTGAAGGACCTTTGTTTCTTCTGATCTGCACGCTGAGGTCTCCTCATGCAGAGGAGAAGCCTGCAGACCCTGGGAGATCCTAACACCTAAGGAAGCTCCTTGATTGGTTGAATGGTGCGGGGTTATTGTGACATTCTTGTACCGCCTGTAAGGACTAACTGAAATGTAAGAGCTCTGGGTGTACCGCCAGGCTTGCTTACAACTTCGGGTGGGTTTTTCCACTTGTCAGACTATATACTCCTGAGAGTGGTGAGTGTAAACTTCATCTTCTTCAACTCCCCTGAAGCACCTGAGGTAAAGGCATCACTGATGGTGTGTAAACAAACAGATGAATTATGGGGTGTGAGGGCAGAACCATGCTGAGTCTCCCATAGTTCAGGGAATTATAAGCATGGTTGGCTGTTCATAGCCATCAGTTTCACATCTATGGATTCAAACCATATATTGAAACTTCAAATACTGAAAAACCAACAATTGTAAAGATCAACCAAAATATTGTAGGGCCCAGCAGGTGAAGACGGCCCAGAAGGTGAGGGCACTCGTTGCCAAGACTGACAATCTAAATTAAATCCCTGAGCCCCACATGCTGTAAGGAGAGAACAGACTCTTACAAGATGGCCTCTGACCTCCACATGTAAGCCACAGTATGAACACACACATAAATTAATGTAGCTTTGAATTAGTGTTTAAAAGGAAAACTACAAGCCGGGCAGTGGAGGCGCACACCTTTAATCCCAGCACTCGGGGGCAGAGGCAGGCGGAGCTCTATGACTTTGGGGTCAGCATGGGCTACACAGATAAGCAAACAAACAAAAAAAAACCACAGATATACTCTGTGCTCCTTCATTGACATCAGTTTCTTTAAACCCTACACACCTTGCAAGGACTATTTTAGCAGCGAAATCCTTAGCTCAGAGGAAAAAAAGTGTCCTTAGCTAGGCAAAACAATGTGTCAACTGAGGGTTAAAATTAAGACATTGAGAATATGGACTTTCTTGCAAAGTCAAAAGTCTGCCTTTTGGCCACTGGTGAGATTGCTGTTCTTCCAGAAGACCCAGGTTCAAGTCCCAGCACCCACATGGCAGCTCACAGCTGTCTGTAGCTCCAGTTCCAGGGACTCTGACACCTTTACACCAACGCACATAAAATAAAATGATTTAAAAAAAAAAAAAAAAAGAGCTCCAAAGCCACAGAGAAACCCTGTCTCGAAAAACCAAAAAAAAAAAAAAAAAAAAAAAAAAAAGAATCTGCCTTTCTATTTCATTCAGGACCTCAGGCTACCTTGGTTTAGTTTTCTGTCTCAGTAGCCCAAACCATAATGATGCTACCAGAATTCCTGTGTTTTCTACCTTTGTACCCAGCTGTGCCTCAGCCTCTAGAGAGGCTCCACGAAGGATTTACACCTATTTCAGGGCTTAATCCTCTGCTGGAAGGAGACGATATCCTTCAAGAAGATTATTCTTGAAGCTACGCCTCCAAGGAAATTATATCTATCAAAGTGTGAAAAAGGGAATCTGAGTTATGTGCAGCTCAGCCTGTGTTCAGTTTCTGGCTTTCTCCCACCCCCAATACACACACACACACACACACACATACACACAGAGGGAGGGGAGGGGAGGGGAGGGGAGAGAGGAGAGGGGAGGGGAGGAGAGGAGAGGAGAGGTAAAAACACCTCCTGAGTGGGAACCTAGCCCTCTCTGCTTAGTAGATAAGTATATTGTTTGTAGCCAGATCTCCTACCCCAGAGCTTCCTTCTGTCTGTCAGATGAGCCTCTGTGGCCGTCATTTCAAAGTTTATATGCTTGCGCTTGTACTATATGCTTGGGGGCTTTTGTTTTGATGGCAGGGTATTTTGTTTGCTGCAGAGGAGGCGGGGAGACACTCGTGCGGTCCCAGTTCAGTCAAAGTGCTCTGGAGACGCCCTTCCCTTCCAAAGGGCATCCATTTTCTCTGAGTTCCACAAGCGTCTGAGACAAGCTACAAAATGAACCAGTGCTTTTCTGCGGTGAGCAGAACTGCAAATTCAGTTAATTCAAGTTAATGAGGGCCAGTTGATGAGACTGATTTGTCTGCATCTAAGACACAAGAAAAAGACATTCACTTTATTACCACCCGGAATGTTGTGGAGCTATGCTAATAAGCTGCTCCTTTGTGTAGGTCTTGAGAATCTGTTTTAATAGATGAGAATGTTTCCTAAGTCAACTCATCCATTGTTCCCACAGAGCGGGCTACTTGTTAAGACTGAAATGGCTGTTGTTGTTTATTTCACAGTATTTTAGCTAACTTTGTGTTTGTAAATGGTGTAAAGTATCCAACTGTCATTATTTGTAAATTAGAGAAGTCCCAGACAATGCTTCAGTGGTCTCTTAGCGCAGCATCAAGGATCACGTGAGTCTGGGGACATGGTACAATGGTATAGTACTTGCCCCAGCACGCTAAAAAAAAGTTATATTCTCTCTAAAAGGCTTTTCCACAGGTTCTCTTGATCTCAAGGGCCAACACTAGTCTTTCAGATTCTGGGGCACATATTCTCTCCACAAGCATTTATCAAGCAACTAGTGTTGGCTGAATTGAGACTAATTGCTTAACAAACTAGAAAGGGGCAGAAATGTGAATAAGTCCTGTCAAAACTCTTAAGACAGAAGAGTGGGGCACCTGTAATCCCTGCACTCCAGAGGCAGACAGGCAGATCTCTGTGAGTTCAAAACCAGTCTGGTCAATAATGGAGCTAGTTCCAGGACAGGCTCCAAAGCTACAGAGAAACCCTGTCTTGAAAAACCAAGAAGAAAAAAACAAAAGACAAAAAAGAAAGAAGTGTGGATCAAGTTCAAATGAATCAAAGACCTCAACATAAAGCCAGCCACACTGAACCTTACAGAAGAGAAAGTAGGAAGTACACTTGAACACATTGGCACAGGGAACCACTTCCTAAATAGAACCCCAGCAGCACAGACACTGAGAGAAACAATTAATAATTGGGACCTCCTGAAACTGAAAAGCTTCTGTAAAGCAAAGGACATGGTCAACAAGACAAAACGACAGCCTACAGAAAGGGAAAAGATCTTCACTAACCCCACATCAGACAGTGGTCTGATCTCCAAAATATACAAAGAACTCAAGAAATTGGACACAAAAAGAACATATGATCCAATAAAAAAATGGAGTACAGACCTAAACAGAAAACTCTCAACAGAGGAATCTAAAATGGCTGAAAGACATTTAAGGAAATGTTCGACATCCTTAGTCATCAGAGAAATGCAAATCAAAACAACTCTGAGATTCCATCTTACACCTGTAAGAATGGCCAAGATCAAAAACACTGATGACAACTTATGCTGGAGAGGTTGTGGGGGAAAGGGAACATTCCTGCATTGCTGCTGGGAATGCAAGCTGGTACAACCCCATTAGATGTCAGTGTGGCAATTTCTCAGAAAATTAGGAAACAACCTTCTTCAAGACCCAGTAATACCACCTTTGTATATATATCCGAAGGATGCTCAATTGTACCACAAGGACATGAGCTCAACTATGTTCATAGCAGCATTGTTTGTCATAGCCAGAACCTGGAAACAACCTAAATGCCCCTCGACCAAAGAACGGATAAGGAAAAAGTGGTACATTTACACAATGGAGTACTATACAGCTGAACAAATAGCAACATCTTGAATTTTGCAGGCAAATGGATGGAGGTAGAAAACATTATTTTGAGTGAGGTAACCCAGACACAGAAAGACAATTATCACACTCATAGGTGGTTTTTAAACATAGAGCAAAGAAAGCCAGCCTACAAACCACAATCCCAGAGAACTTAGACAACAATGAGGACACTAAGAGAGACTTACATAGATCTAATCTACATGGGGAGTAGAAAGTAGAAAAAGACAAGATCTCTTGAGTACATTGGAAGCTAGGACAGACCACGTCAGAGAGCTGTAAACAACACCACTAAAAGATGAATGGAATGGCTGCTGGTCCCCACGGGGCTCACTCCTGTGGACGGTGAGGCCTAGGTTCCCCTATGCCCTTCTCTCCTGATAGGGCAGTTTACCTGGACTTCCTGTAAGGGAAAAGAAAAGCCAGCAGGGCCTCTGATGCTAGAAGGTATGAGTTCACTTTCAACAAATATCTCCAGAGCAAACTTTGAGGACAGGGCCATCATGAGTAGTGGAGATGGTCTTTATCCTCTCAAAGTCACACCGAAGAGCGTGAAGCCCACCACATACAACCTGGCACCCTCTGCAAAATTACCCGTGTGATGTGGGGTGCACACAGAGCCTGAACGGGAAAATGCTTTTCCCAGGCTCTTGACCAAGTTTAGCACAGACCACTGGACTAAGTGAAGGGCTGGTAGCCAGCCACACGTCTGTGGGCCCAACTAAATCCTTATCAGAAGGCAATCTACTGAGGCTGGGGGTGTGGCTCAAGAATTCTTGGGCTCTGGCTTAGAGACTCATCAATGCACACTGGGTGTGGTGGCTCTAGCCCGTAACTCCAGCAGTCTGGGGGTAGTGGTCGAAGGGTGAAAATTCAAGGTTGGCTGGGCACAGTGGCGCACGCCTGTAATCCCAGCACTTGGAAGGCAGAGGCAGGAGGATCTCTGGTCTACAGAGGGAGTTCCAGGATAGCTAGGGCTGTTAGACAGAAAAACCTGTCTTGGAACAAACAAACATCAAGGTCATTACCACTATGTAATGAGTTTGAGGCCAGCCTAGGCTAGAAACTTTGTTTTTAAAAAAGTGTTTGTTTGCCGGGCGATGGTGGCGCACGCCTTTAATCCCAGCACTCGGGAGGCAGAGGCAGGCGGATCTCTGTGAGTTCGAGACCAGCCTGGTCTACAGAGCTAGTTCCAGGACAGGCTCCAAAGCCACCGAGAAACCCTGTCTCGAAAAACCAAAAAAAAAAAAAAAAAAAAAAAAAAAGTGTTTGTTTGGTTGGCTGGTTGGTTTTCCAAGACAGGGATTCCCTGTGTAACCCTGGCTGTCCTGGAACTCTAGACCAGGTTAGCCCTGGCTGTGCTGGAACTCTAGACCAGGTTAGCCCTGAACTCCATCTGCTTCCACCTCCTAAGTGCGGGGAATTAAGGTGTGCACCACCACGCCTAGCTTTTAAAAAGATATTTTTAAAGGTAACCTACTAGAGAAAGTTAGCTAGGCAAACAGAAGGGCCCATAAGAGAGCCTACATAAGAGGAGGGAATTCTCCAGAAGAAACCACTCTGAAGAGCTCGGAAATAGTAACCAAGTGGTGGCATAGCCCCGTATCCCATTGATACCTTCTGCTATCTGGGCTCTGAAAACTCATGGTTTTCCTTCAAACCCTTGTGTGGTGAACAGAACAAGGACTGTTGTTGAACTATTTTGATTTGAGAAATAACCAGGCTAGCTGAAAGATAAAACAATTATATTGATATTTATTATAAGGGGCAAACTTGTCGCGGTCCCTTGACCAGCAAGGAAGACGCAACACCGGAGCTCTTCTTGCTAAGCAGTTTATTCAGGACTTTATTCACAGCAATCTTTCTCCTCCTTCTCTTTCTCTTTCTCTTTCTCTCTCTCTCTCTCTCTCTGGACTTTTTGACAATGCGTTCTCTTTCTCTCTCTCTCTCTCTCTCTCTTTCCCCCTCCAGGTAAACCTCTCCCAGCCCTTAAAAAGGCACAGGCCGCCAACCCCGGATTGCCAGGTGGGCACTGCCCATAGGTCCACGCATACGCAAGCAGCTGACAATCATTGCGTGATAATAGCATAAGTCAGGGCTTAGCCATAAGGAGTTGATTATTACAGAGAGCACCCGCTTTCGGGATCGCGGAGGGCGGAAGCCAGCACCATTAGGTGCGGCTCCATGCAGCTCTCTACACATTGCCATCAGGTGCGGCTTCACGCAGCTCTCTACACAAACTCACGAAACAGGAACGAGAAGTCCAAGCTCAGCAGTGCTGTGAGGGAACCACACAGAGAGCACACCTGGGCTGCACACCACTTTTCTCTGGGTCCCAGATAATTGGTTGACAAAGATTCCCTATCAGACTGTTATTGCTCTTTCCTTAGAGATAAGGAAATAGCCTGCAGAACCATTCTCCATTTGCTTGGAAGACAGACACAAAAGCCAAGCTTTTCAAAATTCCCCTCCTAGGTCTGTGTCCCAGGCCAGGAACTGTCCTTCTCAGTTCCTCTTGGTAGAGGTAGCCACATCACTCCCTAACAAGGTGCTGTCTGCAACTCTGTCAGCAGCCTCACCAGCTCTGGGTAAACATATGAGGAGCACATTGTAGGCAAAGCCATGGCCCAGACAAGGGCTTGGGAAGGTGATGTCCAAAGACAGCACTGCCAACAAAAATGCACCCTAACCTGTGACTAAATGTAACAAGCGAGCTACGTCTTTAAATACCCTTGGGCTGGGTAGTGGTGGCACACCAGTCCTAGCACTGGGGGTGGGCAGGGGCAGGTGGAGTTCAAGGCCAGCCTGGTCTACAGCAGCTAGGTCCAGGACAGGCTCCAAAGCTACAGAGAAACCCTGTCTCAAAAAAAACCAAAAAGAAAAAAAAAGAAGAAGAAGAAGAAAAAGAAGGTTAAATAGCCTTGGGAGAGAAGTGCCGTTCAGGTGGAACCCCAGCTCACTCTTGAGCGAAACAGAAAGCCCCATTCTTGCCTCTCTCTCCAAACCCCACCCACTCAATCTTCAAACAAAGGAAAAATGACAAAAAGCCCAATTCCGAATTCTTGGTGGCCACTGCAGCTTCTCCCCTAAGTTGCCAGCCTTGCAACTTCCCACTTTTGACCATACTTGGGCACAAATCCAGCTTGTGTCGGACACTTGATCATGCCTCGCCTGCCTCCCTCTGTGGGTGCACCCTCTGCTGCCTTGATCTCTGGAGACCCTGCCCAGGAGCTGCTTGGCTCCCATAAACCTGTTCTTATACTTTTCCACTTTAGCTTCATCTGGCTTACTGCCTTGGCAGAGTAACCTATTATGGGGGGCACAGAAAGCCTATTACCAGTCGGAGGGGGCAGCACTTTTTTGTTTCATAGTCCTCTTCCCCTTATAATATAATGGCTATGAGCCCAACATTTCTCATGCACTATCTTCCCATGTCCAGTTTTTTTGTTTCATTTTGTTTTCTCGAGACAACGTTCGAGACAACGTTTCTCTGTAGCTTTGGAGCCTGTCCTGGAACTAGCTGCTGTAGACCAGGCTGGACTTGAACTCACAGAGAGCCACCTGCCTCTGCCTCCCGAGTGCCGGCATTAAAGGCCACCACCGCCCGGCTCCCACGTTCTGTTTTAACATCCCTAACAAGAAAACCTCAGTTCGTGACTGACAGTTTGGGATTTTGGAGAACCCGAGATGTGGGACTTTGCTGGCAAAGTCTAAGCAAATACTCTAAAATCTGAAAATCTCTGAAATCTGAAGTCTTTCTTTCTGGCTCCAAGTACTTTGGAAAAGAGGTGATATTAATCCACTAATATTTTAGTTCATTAATCTCATAATAGCATCCTAGACTAATGTGAGAGACAGCTCAGCAGTTAAGAGCACACACTGCTCTTGCAGAAAAGTCCCAGAACATTCGATGTCTGCAAGGGGGTGTACGGAAAGAAACTGTGGACCCAACTGCTCCAGGTATGCCTAAGGGGAGAGGTTTTATTTGCTATGAGAGAGAAAACAGAGAGTACTGAGCAGAGAGAGAAAAAAATGCACTGAATATGACCAGGGACATCTGCGAGAGGAGGGAGAATAACCAGAGATAGGGAACAGAGAGCATTCTGAGACAGGGAGGGAATGTGCGGCCTCTGGCAATGTAAACGGAACAAACGGGTATCTGGGAGGAGAGAGGCCAGCATGCTAGGATGGAGTAACAGGCGGTTGCTCAACAGTACCGCGGTAGCCTGGAGAGCAGCTTGCACACTGATATGCTGATAGGTGTGTGCCTCAGGTAGCCATATGTCCCTTCTGCCAGAGATAAAGGCAATGACTCCTTTTGGCAGATGGGAACCAGTTTCACAAGTTCCTGGGGAATGCTGGCTTTTATTAGTCACCAGAAATTCCCCTATAAGTCCATCCAGGTAGAGCCCATTTCTGGATATGTGGACTGCCTTTTGGAGTTTGGAGAGATGGAGTTCTTTTGGAGCTGACACAACTGCCAGTCACGCCGGTTCCCAGAACGAAAGCCTCTGGTTTTAGTGAGCACAGGCGCTCTCGTGCACACACTCACATGCACACACCCACATGCGTACACACATATTTATTTATTGGTTTATTTTGGTTTTCTGAGACAGGGTTTCTCTGTAGCTCTGCAGCCTGTCCTGGAACTAACTCTTGTAGACCAGGCTGCCCTCAAATTCATAGAGATCCACCTGCCTCTGCCTCAAGAGTGCTGGGTTTAAAGGTGTGTACCACCACTACCTGGTCATCCATACATTATAACTTAAGATAATATGTAAATCCTTTTAGAGACTTGGCTCTGTTTTTGTTTTTAAAAAGGAATGTAAGGTGGGGTGGTGGCACACACCTTTAATCACGGTACTTGGGAGGTCGCAGCCTGCCTGGTCTGCAGAGTAAGTTCCAGGATAGCCAGGCTGTTATACAGAGAAACCCTGTGTACCTGATGTGAGCTGTGAGCCACGCCTATTACAGTGTGGTGAGCTTACCAACCATTCTTACACCAGGTAGACGAACAGGAAGGATTGTGGACACAAATGGAGGGCACAGTGGTTGAGTTCAGAGTAGGAGGCCAAATGCAGGACAAATTCTGAATCTCCCCAAACATGCTCTCGTCCTCCAAAGCTAGGGAACAGGAATGTGAGGACTTTCAGACACTCCCATGTTTCCCCAAGAAGAGACAGCTGCCTGTTTTCACAGACAAAAGCAACTTAAGGGAGAAAGGGTGCATTTGGCCCACAGCTGCAAGTCACTCTATTATAGTGGGGAAGTCAGAGCGGAAGGCCCTCATAAATAGCAGCAGGCAGGGAGCCGCATGGCAGCGGATGAGAGACAGACGGATAGGCATGCCATGCAGAGAGAAAGTGGGTATTTACTTAGTGGGTTATGGAGGGAAAAGGGAAAGGGGTGAAAGGGAGAAGGGAGAAGAGCAGAGAGAGGGAGTGAGTGAGGGAGAGAGAGACAGAGAGAGGAGGAGGAGGAGAGGAATGGGAGAAGTGGAAGAAGGGAGCAAGGTTGGGGGAGGGAGTGGGCGGAGCTTGTCTCTTAAAGGGACAGGACAGACCATTACACAGCGACCTCCATAGTCACAAGCAGAGAGTAATTAATGCATTCCTGCCAGTGCTCAGCCTCTGCCTCCTCTGTTATAGAATCCAGGGTCGCCTGCCCAGGGAATGATGCCACCTATAGTGATCTTCGCACTAATCAACCCCTCACAGGCATGCCCACAGGCCAAGCTGATCTAGACAGCCCCTCATTGAGACTCCCTCCCCAAGTGATTGTGTCAAGTTGATAATCAAGATTAACCATTACACTACCTTTAGATTCGGAAAGCAGCAGAAGAAGCTATGCAAGTGGGAACTGCTTCGAGAACTGGGCCCACAGGCCAGTCCCCACCAACAGGGGCTTTTTGTGAGCTCATGAGCATGGTGTCTATGAAGGTCCTAGCAGTGGGTAGGGCATAGGACATAGTTAGCCCATTCCACTACTACCCAGGCAAAAGGGTAGACTGTTTCCCTGCTGTGTAGACACAAGCCCTACCAGCTGATACCCTTTTCGAATGTTGGAGAAGATGCAGCTACAGATTCCTTTAGCCCACCAAATGGGCTCAGGGCTCCACCCACCTCTGCTGACTCCTGCGACCCAAGGTTTCAGATGCCACACGTGAGCCTAGGACCCCTCAGAAGCTCCTCACAGTGCAGCACTGGACCCGATGCTGAGCTGAGTCTGGAGTCTAACAGCCCACTGTGGAGGAGGACAAGGCTTTTACTCCCTAGCTCTGCCTATTGAGGTTTCTTTCTTTCTTTTTTTTTTTTTTTTTTTTTTTTTTTGGTTTTTCGAGACAGGGTTTCTCTGTGGTTTTGGAGCCTGTCCTGGAACTAGCTCTTGTAGACCAGGCTGGACTTGAACTCACAGAGATTCGCCTGCCTCTGCTTCCCGAGTGCTGGGATTAAAGGCGTGCGCCACCAACGCCCGGCCTCCTATTGAGGTTTCTGCTCAGAAAAATAAGAGTTACCTCCACATCTAATGATTTCCCCCAGGTGTCCTGAACAGTCTTTGGTAGATTCCGAACACCGTCAAATAGCCCCGAGTATCATGACGGATTGGAGTCAACAACTCCAGTTCTAAACACCAGGAAGGAAAAGCAGTTGACAGAGGATATGGTTCTCTATAACTATGTATACAAAATTAGAAAGAGCTCACAAAAGGGGCTCAGGTGACTCAGTAAAGTGCTTGCTGTGTTAGCACAAAGACCTGAGTTTGGTCCCTGGAGCCCATGTAAGGAGTCACACAAGGAGGTGTGGCTATAATTCCAATGCTGGAGTGGTGCAGGCAGGCGGCCTAGTCTCCACGGCAATTTCAAGGCAGACCTTGTCTGAAATATAAGGTCCACAGCATTTCTAAGGTATGAAACCCAAAGCTGTTCTCTGGCCTGCACGTACAGGCCTCTGTACACAGATGAACACGCACGTGCACACACGCGCGCGCACGCACACACACACACTCTTACAACTGGCCAGTATCACAGGACGAAGGTCAGCAGCATCCCCAAATGAAGTGGATTTGTACATATTAAGATTATACAAGTGAAATTGAAATGAAGCATGGGACTAAAACAGCCAAGGGAGAAACCTGCAGCAACCGTCTGCAGAGCTTTGCAGTTTACAGCATCTTCACCACCACATAAGAGGAAGCAGGAAATGAGGCCTCGGAAACACCCCGGCCTTGCTGAAATGCCCTTAGATGTCTCAAGGTGTAGAGAGGCCGCTGAACTGCTCAGCTGATAAAGGCACTTTGTCAGTTCAATCTCCAGGAAACGCGGTGGAGAGGACCAGCTCCCACAAGTTGTCCTCTGAACCCCACAAGGATACTATGGCACACACACAAAATGAAATGTAATGTTTCTTAAAGATGTGCTTCTGATTAAAGATGTGCTTCTACTGATTAGTGCCTCCCAAAGGAAACAATTTACCGGAGGCTCAGCATCACCCAGGAACCTGGTAGAGATGAAAAGTCCTGCTATCTGCTGAGTCCAGGGTTGGTGCGGTGGTGTGCACAGCACACGGGTGTGCATGGCAGCTGCATCTAAATGACAAAGGCACAGTGGGTAGAGGTCTGGGGCACCCTCTGCTGGCTTTCATCTGCAAAAGCTGAGTTTGTATCAAGCTGACATAAAACTGTCCATCATAATTGACCCCTTACCAACCTGACACACAAGCACTGTTAAGCCTCAACCTTTCCTTTTTTCCCACCAATATGACACGCTAATATCAATATCGTAATCATAATAAAAAACTTTTTTTTTTTTAAACAGGGTTTTTCTGTGTAACAACTCTGGCTGCCTTGGAACTGGCTTCAAACTCACAACAGATCTGCCTGCCTCTGCTTCCCAACTGCTGGGATTCAGGGTGTGCGCTCCTGTCAATATAAATTTTTGGGTTTTTTTTTTTTTTTGGTTTTTGGAGACAGGGTTTCTCTCTAGCTTTGGGGCCTATCCCTGAACTAGCTCTTGTGGACCAGGCTGGTCTCGAAGAGATCCACCTGCCTCTGCCTCCCGAGTGCAGGGTTAAAGGCGTGCACCACCACTGCCCGGTCAATATAAAATTTTTTTACAAACTCAGAACACTTTAAAATTCGGTCTTTTTTTCTTTTAATTCAGTCTCCTGTTAGCTGGACGGTGGTGGTGCACGCCTTTAATCCCAGCACTCGGAAGGCAGAGGCACGTGGATCTCTGTGAGTTCGAGACCAGCCTGGTCTATAAGAGCTAGTTCCGAGCCACGTGGCTAACACAGATAAGAATAATGGGCTACTGACTTCAAACTCTACTACAGAGCTACAGTACTGAAAACAGACTGGTATTGGCATAAGAACAGACAGGAAGACCAATGGAACCAAACAGAAGACCCGGATATCAATTCACACATCTTCGAACACCTGATCTTTGATAAAGAAGCAAAAAATATCAAATTGAAAAAATAAAACATATTTAACAAGTGATGATGCCATAACTGAATATCAACATGTAGGAGAATGAAAATAGACCCATATCTATCTCCATGCACAAAACTCAACTCCAAATGGATCAAAGAATTCAACATAAAGCCAGCCACACTGAACCTTATAGAAGAGAAAGTAGGAAGTACACTTGAACACATTGGCACAGGGAACCACTTCCTACATATAACCCCAGCAGCACAGACACTGAGAGAAACAATTAATAAATGGGACCTCCTGAAACTGAAAAGCTTCTGTAAAGCAAAGGACAAGGTCAACAAGACAAAACGACAGCCTACAGAAAGGGAAAAGATCTTCACTTAACCCACATCAGACAGTGGTCTGATCTCCAAAATATACAAAGAACTCAAGAAACTGGACACAAAAAGATCACATAATCAATAAAAAAAAAATGGAGTAAAGACCTAAACAGAAAACTCTCCACAGAGAAATCTAAAATGGCTGAAATACACTTAAGGAAATGTTCAGCATCCTTAGTCATCAGAGAAATGCAAATCAAAACAACTCTGAGATTCCATCTTACACCTGTAAGAATGGCCAAGATCAAAAACACTGATGACAACTTTATGCTGGAGAGGTTGTGGGGGAAAGGGAACACTTCTGCATTGCTGGTGGGAATGCAAGCTGGAACAACCCCATTGGATGTCAGTGTGGCCATTTCTCAGAAAATTAGGAAACAACCTTCCTCAAGACCCAGTAATACTACTTTTGGGTATATATCCAAAGGATGCTCAATTGTGCCACAAGGACATGTGCTCAACTATGTTCATAGCAGCTTTGTTTGTCATAGCCAGAACCTGGAAACAACCTAAATGCCCCTCGACCGAAGAACGGATAAGGAAAATGTGGTACATATACACAATGGAGTACTACACAGCAGAAAAAAATAATGACAGCTTGAATTTTGCAGAAAAATGGATGGAGGTAGAAAACATTATTTTGAGTGAGGTAACCCAGACACAGAAAGACAATTATCACATGTACTCACTCATAGGTAGTTTTTAAACATAAGCAAAGAAAGCCAGCCTACAAAACCACAATCCCAGAGAACTTAGACAACAATGAAGACACTAAGAGAGGCTTACATAGATCTAATCTACATGGGAAGTAGAAAGTAGAAAAAGACAAGATCTCCTGAGTAAATTGGGAGCATGGGGTCCTTGGGGGAGGATTGAATGAGTGAGAGGAGAGGCAGGGAGGGGAGCAGAGAAAAATGTAGAGTTCAATAAATATCAATAAAATAAAATAATTAAAAAATTATAAAGTAAAAAAATTGAATAATCGGCTAATATAAGTTGTAAGAGTTAATAAGAAGCCTGAGCTAATGGGTCAATCAGTTTATAGTTTAAAAAAAAAAAGAGCTAGTTCCAGGACATGCTCCAAAACTACAGAGAAACTTTGTCTTGGAAAAAAATAAAAATAATAAATAAATGAATAAATAAATAAATAAATTTGGTCTCCTAAAACTTCTCAACTATGGGATCATATATAATAACAAATAACTTATTTCCTTACTTCAAGAGGGAAAAACCAGGGCACACTCAAAATCTAAACAAAGCAAAAATACACTCCAACAGTGTAAATAATTAAATGTCAATATCTGGGATTCACGATCTTCTGGGGCCCTCACAGAGCCACTTCCCCATCTCTGCCCTCTGCAGCACACAGCCTGTCTTCTGAGCTCGGGCCAGTTCCACTTCCCATTGCTGTTCTTCTTGGTGGTGTTCCCATGGTGCTGGCGGGGTCTTCTGCAGCTGAGCTGCACTTTCACCAATAGCCTCTCATGAGCTGTCTTCATGGTGCCAAGCCTCGACTTCTTTCACGACCCCTTCAGTCCTGGGCCTTCAACTGCCACAGTGGCTGCACCTGCACCAGCGGCCTCTCCTGGTCCCTCACAGGGCCAAGCCTCAGCTGCTCTCCATGACCCCATCATGCCTGACTCTGTCTCCCAAGTGCTGGGACTTAAAAGAGTGCACCACCACCGTTTTTTTTTTTTGTTTGTTTTTTTTTTTTTTTTTTTTTTTTTTTAAAAAAGATTATATATATGGTACTCTGTCTGCATGTATGCCTGCAGCTGGGCGGTGGTGGCGCACGCCTTTAATCCCAGCACTCGGGAGGCAGAGGCAGGCGGATCTCTGTGAGTTCGAGACCAGCCTGGTCTACAAGAGCTAGTTCCAGGACAGGCTCCAAAACCAGAGAAACCCTGTCTCGAAACCCCCCCCCCCAAAAAAAATAACTGTTAAAAAAAAATAAAAAAATAAAAAAAAGATTTATTATATATATGGTACTCTGTCTGCATGTATGCCTGCAGGCCAGAAAAGGACACCAGATCTCATTTTAGATGGTTGTGAGCCACCCTGCAGTTACGAGGAATTGAACCTCTGGAAGAGCAGCCAGAGCTCTTACCCTCAGAGCCATTTTCCCAGCCCGCGGGTTCTGCTGTTTTCAAAGATGGGGGGGGGGTGTCCTCGGCCGGGCAGTGGTGGTACACGCCTTTAATCCCAGCACTTCTAAGGCAGAGGCAGGCGGATCTCCGTGAGTTCAAGGCCAGTCTAGTCTACAAGAGCTAGTTCCAAGACAGGCCCCAAAGCTACAGAGAAACCCTATCTCAAAAACAAACAAAACAAAAAAACAAAGAAGAAGATAGGGTCTCTCATTGACCGTGGAGGCCATCGAGTCAGCTAGGCTGGCTGCTCGCCTGTCTCTGCCTCCCCAGGGCTGGGGTTAGGGAGTGCTGCTGTGGAGCCATCTCTCCAGTTTCCTCGGTTTTTTGACTCTGCTTTCTGGAATTTTTGAAACAGGGCTTATTAGGTAGCCCAGACTGATCTTAACCTCATGACCCCTGCCTCTGGAGTGTAGGGATGACGGGTGTGCACCACCACGCCTGGCTTCTCTGGCCACCTAAATTGTCTATACTTCCAAAGCAAGGTCACTAGGGCACACCTCAGCCAAGCAGGTTAGGTTCTTATAACCTTCCTGCAGTGAGAGACTAATGAGAAACAGAGAGCAAAAATAAAGAGGGCCCATTGTACAGGACTTACGTATGTATGATGTGATCTTAAAGAAGATTCTGGAAAGCAAGGAAGCAGTATACTATTCTAGATTACATGTCATAAAGGTGGTGGCAATTGATTGATTTTTGTAGTGAGGAATATACAGTCATGTTTGCCATGATGCCTTACTGCCTCTGAGGCATGGCAGCAAGTGAGGACGAGACAGCGGCCCCACCGGTCCTGGCCGCTGCTGCTATCTGTTGACTGTGTTCAGGAGACTCACAGGACCGAGGACACTTACTCGTGGGTGGCATCAGCAACGCTTTTGTCTTTCATACACAGTTATGACGAGAAGGAAGACTTCTGAGGACGAGAACGTAGTTTTTATCATCCAATCACCTGACATTCAAGTATCTTCCATTCCTGAACCTACAGCTATGATGGACAGATACGTCTGAATCCTTGGGATGTCCAACAGGAGATGGCAGGGTCAGTAACAGTGCTGGCAAGTACAGGGCTTTCAACATTATCGTTTGAAAACACCACGCCAAGTGTATCTTTTCAGTTCTGCCTAGGACTAAACAAGGCTTGGCCTTTCCCAGATGGTTAGGGAAACAACTGGAAAAAACATTTTCTTTCAAAAAGATTTATTTTATGTATATGACAGCTCTATTGACTTTATGCCAGAAAAGGACATCAGATGTCATTACAGATGGCTGTGAGCCACCATGTGGTTGCTGGAAATTGAACTCAGGACCTCTGGAACAGCAGCCAGTGCTCTTAATGACTGAGCCATCTCTTCAGCCCAGAAAAAAAAAAAAAAAACATTTTTTAAAAAATATTGATTTATTTATTGTATTTTCAGTGTTCTGCCTGCATATATGCCTGCAGGCCAGAAGAGGGCACCAGATCTCATTACAGATGGTTGTGATCCACCATGTGGTTCCTGGGAATTGAACTCAGGATCTCTGGAAGAACAGTCAGTGCTCTTAACCACTGGCCATCTCTCCAGCCCCTGGAAACAACATTTTTGAATGACAACGGGTGGCTAAGTTAAAGATTATGCTAAAAATTACTGGTCGATGGTGGCACACTTCTTTAATCCCAGCACTCAGGAGGCAGAGGCAGGCAGATCACTGTGAGTTTGAGACAAACCAGGTCTACAACCTGAGTTTCAGAACAGCCAGACACAGAGAAATCGTGACTCAGGAATCCCTCCACCCCGCAAAAAAGATTATGCTCTAAGTGGGAAACATTCCATGTTCGATTAAATAGTCTTTCTTTTCCTCATTTACATCTTAATGCTATTCTACCCAGGACGAAATCTGAGGTGGTTCTTCAAAGAAATTATAGGCCTTTCCAGAAAGAGTAGTTCTGGGTTGTCTTGAATTAGAGAGCCAGCCAATGCAGGCAGTTAGAGGCTTTTTCTTCTTTTTCTTTGAATATTTATGGGTGTTCTCCCTGTATGCATGTGTGTGCATCATGCATATGCCTGGTGCCCACGGGAACCAGAGGCATCAGATCCCCTGGAACTGGGGTTACAGGGAGTTGTGAACTGGTGCTGGGGATTGAATCCATTCTTTCTTGGGCTAGGAGTATGATTTACTGCTTAAGTGTATGCATCCCAAGACACATAATATCTCTTTAGTTCTTCAAAACAAAGGAAAACAAACTTCAAAGTGGAAAAACACCCCGCGGCCCATCAGGTGGGCAAAACTGAGAAAGTTTGCTGACATTACATCAGCAATAGTGTGCATTAACAGACAAGCTCAGACATTGTTAGTCAAAAAATAGGTTGGGTTTTTTGTTTTGCTTGGTTTTGGGTTGTTTGTTTGCTCAAGACAGAGTTTCTTTGTATCACAGCTCTGGCTGTTTTGGAACTCACAGAGATGTGAGTTCTGTGTCTGCACCCAAGTGCTGGGATTAGAGGCACGCACCACCACTGCCTAGTGAAAGAACAGATTGTTATAACCTATCTTACTTTAAGTTACATAAATTTGTTAAAGATTTATTATGTATACAATGTTCTGCCATCAGGCCTCATTACAGAAGGTTGTGAGCCACCATGTGGTTGCTGGGAATTGAACTCAAGACCTCTGGAAGTGCAGTCAGCGCTCTTAACCTGAATCATCTCTCCAGCTCCTATTCTTCTTCTTCTTCTTTTTTTTTTTTTTTGAGACAGGATTTAAGTAGTCCAGGCTGGCAAGGAACTCCATAAGTAGCCAAGGACTTCTGGCAAGGACTTCTGGACGGGATCCTGATCATTGTCTCCACCTCCTAAAAACTGGGATTATAGAATTTGCAAAACAAAGTTGGGTCTGGTAACCATACTTCTTAATCCCACCACATTGTAAATAGAAGAAAACAAATTTTGTGAGTTCAAGGCCAGTCTGGTCTACACTGTTCCAGGAAAGCCAACAGTATGCTGTGACACCCTGTCTCAAAAAGAAACAAAACAGCCGGGCGGTGGTGGAGCACGCCTTTAATCCCAGCACTTGGGAGGCAGAGGCAGGCGGATCTCTGTGAGTTCGAGACCAGCCTGGTCTACAAGATCTAGTTCCAGGACAGGCTCCAAAGCCACAGAGAAACCCTGTCTCGAAAAAACAAAAACAAACAAAAAAACCACTGAAAGCCATCTACTCAACAACTTCCCTTTTGCAGCTGAGGATATAGATAAACTTTACAACTTTACATATGCAGAGGAATACACCACTCTTTACCTGAGTTCCTGCTGGCTTTAATTTTTTTTTTTTGAGACAGGGTTTCTCTGTAGCTCTGGAGCCTGTCCTGGAACTAGCTCTTGAAGACCAGGCTGAACTCACAGAGATCCGCCTGTCTCTGCCTCCCGAGTGCTGGGATTAAAGGCATGCGCCACCACCACCCAGCTAAAATTTGTTTTTAAAACTAACACCAATTAGCCGGGCGATGGTGGCGCACGCCTTTAATCCCAGCACTTGGGAGGCAGAGGCAGGCGGATCTCTGTGAGTTCGAGACCAGCCTGGTCTACAGAGCTAGTTCCAGGACAGGCTCCAAAGCCACAGAGAAACCCTGTCTCGAAAAAACCAAAAAAAAAAAAAAAAAAAAAAAACTAACACCAATTGATGTTAATTACAGTTTTGTTCTCAACTCATTCATCCAAGAATTCTAAGATAGAGCCAGGCCACTTGGGAGACAAGATAGGCAGACCTCCAAGTTCAAAGTAAGCCTGGTCTACAGAGTGAGTTCCAGGACAGGCAGGGCTGTTACACAGAGAAACCCCATCTCAAAAAAAACTGAAAAACTATAAAGATAATCAGAAACATCTGCACATTCTGAAGGCATCTAATTTGGAATAAACCCATGTATATCCTTAAAGCCCTTCCTAAAAGCATCTGTGCTAATTGTTGGTCTTGTTACAACAAAATGCCCATCCAAGTAGCTGCAGGAAGGGCTCAGTTACGGTTACAGGTCCAGGACACTGCCCATCATGACAGGGAGGGTCAGGCAGTAGTGTAAGGCCATTGGGCACACTGTGCCCAGTCAAGCAGCTGCAATAAGCACCGGGCACAGCTGACTTTCATGTTGTGATTTTTTATTTAAAATGAACAAGCCGGGCGGTGGTGGCGCACGCCTTTAATCCCAGCACTTGGGAGGCAGAGGCAGGCGGATCTCTGTGAGTTCGAGACCAGCGTGGTCTACAAGAGCTAGTTCCAGGACAGGAACCAAAAGCTACGGAGAAACCCTGTCTCGAAAAACCAAAAAATAAATAAATAAAATGAACAACTTCCAAACAAGATAGTAAGAATCGCAGGCACCACTGTGGAAGTGACAGTAAAGAATTCTTACCTGGACAGCTGTGCTTATCAGGTTTCTAAACCAGACATTTGTGTTAAAATGCTTCCCAATGCATCACTGCTAGGGAAACACTCTCTAGTTGGGTCTCTGCCAGTCAAGCTCCATCAAGAACAGGCTCAAAGTTCATGCACTTTGCCCTCTCCTTAATGAAACCTGCTCGATCTGCATCTCCCAACCATTAGTTTAGATATTGTTTGCATAGTGTGGTCCAGGACTCCTAAGGCTAGAATACAAGCAGATCAAAGTGTTCTTTATTCTGGATTACATGAGGAGCACCCTGAGCTGGAAACAGTATGTAAATATCATGCTACTGTAGCTGAGGTCTCAGCACGGCACTGTCATCTGGTCCCGTCCAAAGTTACAGCTGGGGGACCTAACTGGGTTTGTTCCTAGTCACTTACTTTTCTCCTAGTATCTCCTCAAGGGCCAGCTACCATTCCCCTTCATGCTTGGGAGTCTGGCACTCCCGGGAATGACTTGGATCCAGGAAATCATAGGTTGTAGCAATTGGTAGCTACTTGTTTGGTGCCTTGACCCTCCTTACTGGGTCAAAGGCTTCCTATAAGCTGTGCAGTCCCAGTTTCTTGAACTACCAAATAGTGGGGCATCTAGAGCCTTCCTTTCCTCATTGGATCTCCTGTGTACTTCTACCATCTTATTTCTCTTTTGTGGATGCTAGGGGTTAAACTTGGGGCCTTTACCTCTCTCCTTTTGACTTACACCCCTGTCCTTATCCAAGGCTGTTTACAGAACTCCTTAGAGCTGTGCCTACAGTTTTGCTATCAGCAGTGGTAATCAGACACAAACTATAACAGTTCCCTGTCATATACAAGTAAACCTGACTTTGAGCAACTCTTTAAAGATAACACTGTGTGTGTCAGGGGAGGAGCATAAATGCCAAGGTACCCTTGTGGAGGGCAGAGGACAACCTGTAGGTCTCGATTCTCTCTTTCTACCTTGTGGATCCTCCAGGCAGAACTCAGGTCATCAGGCTGGCAAGGGCCTTTACCCGCCCACTCACCTTGTTTGCCTTGATTCTTTTGTCTTCCACCCTCAGTAACAGTGGTTCTCAACCTTCCTAATGCTGTAACCCTTTAACACTGTTTCTCGTGTTGTGGTGAACCCGTACCATAAATTTATTTTCGTTGCTACTTCATAACTGTAATTTTGCTACAGCTATAAATCATAAGACAAATGTCTGATATGCAGGTACCTGATATGTGACCCCCGTGAAAGGGCTGATCGACTCCCAAAGGTGTCTTGGCCACAGGCTTAGAGCCCTTGCTCTAAACCTTTGCTGAAGTCTTTGACTCGTCCTTTGAGGATTTAAGTTCTGCATACTCACTGAACCTGAACTTCCTAAGTGAGCGCATACTTGCTTCCAAACTACCAGTAGATAGGGACAGCTCGTCTGCTGCCTCAGTGATTCCCAAATATTTTCTTCCCCTCTATCAAGCCCTTTTTACTGAGAAGTCTCAGTATGGCTCAGTGGGTAAAAGCACTAGTCACAAAAGCCTGAGGGAGGGCCTGAGTTTTATCCCTGTAACCCTTGTCAGAGTAAATGTAGGAGAGAACCGATTCCACGAGTCATCCACCAGCCTCCACACAGCACAGGGCAACAGGAAATGAACACACACACTAATAAACAGGTACTCTTCCCTTGGAGTCCTTTCTTCTCTGCAGAGTTCCTTTTTGCTTTCCCAATTAAAAACAAGATGCAGCCAGGCAGTGGTGGCACACGCCTTTAATCCCAGTACTTGGGAGGCAGAGGCAGGCGGATCTCTGTGAGTTCGAGGTCAGCCAGGTCTACAAGAGCTAGTTCCAGGACAGGCTCCAAAGCTACAGAGAAACCCTATCTCAAAAAAACAAAACAAAACAAACAAACAAACAAACAAGATGCGTGCTGCTTTTTTGCCATCTTCCAGCTGGAACAAAGACCCTATTTTGCCCACCTAACTTCTACCAGTAAGCGATGTCCCCAACTCTCGACTCCTTATCTTGTAACAGGCAAATTATTCCCTGAGATAAATGCCACGCACGACATCCTACAGTTTTAAAGGTGTTATTCGGCCAGTGAGAAGACTCAGTAGGTAAATGCACAGGCCACCAAACCTGACAACCCCGAGGCCCAACAGTGATCAGCTCCTCCAAGTTGTCTTCTGACCTCCACATGTGTACTGCGAAGTGTACGTTAAATTTCTTTTCTTTTCAAGCTGCAGCGCTGAAACACAGGGGTGGGGGAGGATGACGATTAAGATTCCATGGCACCTGACAGTGCTAGCTAGCACTTAGGGGGCTGATGCAGGCGAACGGCAAGGAAAGCCAGGAAGTGCACAGAAGCTGCAGACCAGAGCACACTACATAGCAAGATTCTGTCTGAAACAACAAAGACACACTATATTAACAATGCAGGATATCTAAATAAGAAGCTGCAAGTCAACTTTCAAACGTTTTATTTTTAGTGTTTTAAAACATTTTAATACAACAAAGATATAAAATAATATATTAGTTAAATCTGGATTTAATTTAGAATCAGGTATTTACTTATATACAACACTGTGCTTCAAGGTATGGCTACCACAGGAACTTTCATATCTTCAAGTAACACTAGTTTTTCTGTGGGAAGGGAGACATGCCCAGCTTAGTCCACGCAAACTGCTTCTTTACTGAGTTAGGTTCACCTCCTTTGTTCCATAGCAGAAACTTTCGTTATCCTAACAATTCACGAATTCTTCAATGAAAAATTATTAAAACTAAACATTTAAAAGATGTTAATAACAACAGGCTGTTTAGTTTTTCAGAAAATCCAGTAGCTCAGATTAAAAGAGATGTGAAATAACAATGAAGAAAACAAGCAACTTCATAATATTCCTTCTCCTGTCGAAGCACAAAGCTTCCTTCTGCCGAGACAGGAAACACACACTGGAGGCCTTTGATTAACACACAGTAGAACGTATCCTCAGAACAACCTAGTGTAGCTGGGGAAACAGCTTAGAGTTCACAGGCATTTGTGCCGGACTTGATTGACATTAGGTATGTGAACTGACAGGTGACCCAACAAGCCCTTCTACACTTTCAGCCATTTACGCTCTGTGAGAAGAGACAAACAGAATCTTCCGGCTGAAGCTCTCTGAGCGCTAATGGGATTCACCAATCCCCAGCCGCAGAGGTACAGGGTGGGGACGACCGAGGCCAAGCTCAGCTCTGAATAAACAGCAACTGTCTAAACCGTGTAAAGTTGTCATTAAACTGACATGCTTTGGCGGCTTTCACACTGGATGAAGAAAAGCAAATAAACTATTCTAAGGAGTGCCCTTGTCTCCAAGGGCTGAGAACCTAAAGGGCTGACAGGTGCTTTCTACAAAAGACTATCAAATAATTAAGTGTATTAAATCAGGGAATTTAAGTCAAGAACACCATAAACATTCTTAAGGATTTTAGCGCTAGAATCTTTGAGTGATAAAACTGCTTTTTGCTAAATATGATCAAAGCCGATTTTTGTCATGAATCTGAACTTAATCCCAGCACGGGGGTAAAGACAGGTGGATCCCTGAGTTCGAGGCTACCCTAATCTACAGACTGAATTCCAGGACAGCCCAGGCAATACAGAGAAACCCTGCCTCAAAAACAAAAAATAACTTAAAAAATTAAAAAAAAAGGGGGGTGGGGGAGAGAACTAAAACAGGCTGCTTCCTCTCTGCTGTAAGAGGATGTGCTCCTCTCATCTCTGCCAGCTCTCGGTCCTAACAGGCAGGCAGGAGGGCCGCCACTCACAGTGCCAATGGTAAGCTCCTGGCAGTGGTTATTCTAGTTTGTTAAATTGACTGATTCTAAGACGTAGCCTATTGTTTTCGATTTGGAAGATCATTAACATTTAGAACTAGCATGATTAAAAGTACTTTTGCCATAACAAGTCTGGTCAGACAGGACTGGAGGACAGCCTATTGGGAAGTGCAACCCAGACAAAAAAGGTTTCTGCCTCATTCCTTTCATACCAGCTCCCATTCAATAAGATGCCCTGCCTTGCCCCGTAAAACAGAGCTGAGGATGTAGATCAATGGCTGAGCCCTTGCCGGGCACACACAGCCCTAGGTGTAGCACCACAGGGAGGGCAACAACAGTGTTTCTAGAACATAGGCAATCCATCAAGGTCTTCTTACAGAAGCCCTAGTTTGAATCCCCAAACTCAAAAGCTTTCCTTCCTTCTGTACTAAGGTGTCAACGATGAAATGCTCGTACAACTGCAGAATCAACTACAAGATTCAAAGGCATGGATGGAGCCTCTCCACCCAGCCACATCCTGCCCAGAATGTAAACATAAACTCTATCTTCTCCACAGTTTAAGATTTCAACAAGAGAAAAGGTGTAACGACAAAAACTGAAAACTAATTGCCTCAGTTTTGAGACCCGAAGATGATTACCTCATGTAAACACTGTCTTATAATAGCTAACAGCTTATTATCTAGCCTACCTTTCCTCAAACAAATGGGAGTAACCGTGAGGCCACTCACAAGGACACTGCGGGATGCAATAGCGCAGCAAAGCTACCTGCATTTACCTTTCTATTTTGTTCTACAATAATCCATGAGGAGAGAAGCCTGATGTTAAGACATTTACCATTAATATAGTTAACATTTTAAAATTCATGTTGACACGTGTTTCTGGAACAGTCTCCGAAAGCCAACACTAGCTTCCCTAGCTAAGTTGGGTTTGACATGCTATGTCAGGGGATGGGGGTAAGAGGGTGGCAGTAATGGCCTCTGACCACAAGTCAAACCACTTAAACACGCATGGAAAACCTTCACCCCATGATTATATAATCTCTTTACATGAGATATTGGCATTTTGATCCTGGCTTGTAACAGAATCAGCAATTTAAAATACTGTAAGATTCTGCAGTATAAGATTTAAAAACATAATCAGACTTGAGTCGCTTCACATCACTTCAAGTCATAAATGAGTGCTGTCTCCAGCAGACCCAGGGCGCGGTTGCCAGCGTGGACTGAAACCTGCCTGCCTAATATCCCTTTCCTGCCTGATTCACCCAGGTAGCTTCAGAGACGGTGGGACTATGACTCCAATTGCAATAATATTTCATCCAAACAGAGAAGAAATAAATGTCTGCTGCGGTCTAACTGTGACCTCAGTACGCCAGCACCTCCTCAAAGTCCTTGTATTGAAACGGAATGTAAAAACTACAATTAGTATTCCACTTGTTTAAGTTCAAAGTCAATTTCCAACTCTACAACCAGGTTAAGGTCAAAGCTAAAGTGACAGATGGTATCAGAGGTAAAATTAATCACTGAAGGTAATTTTCTAATGCTAACAGAGCTAATTCGTTTTAGTTCTTGACTGCCAAATTAAAACTATAGAAAGAATGTATGTACACAATTATTTTTAAGATAAAAAGCAACAAGCTTTTAGTGTCCAAATATGTCCTCAGACTGTTTACTTTCAACAGTCAAAAATGAGATATTTCAGGAAAATAAAACAAAAATCCCCACAGCATTAACACTATGCCTACAACCTGTAGAATTGTTTCATTAGAAGAAAGACTTCTTTGCATGCACATTTACTTATTTACTGACATAAGAACTTTAACATCTGGTAAAACCCTCTTACTTGTCTCACTAAGTCACATCATTAAGAAAAGCATATGCTGGGCTGTCATCTGCCCTGTAACACAAATTTACTCCAGACACAGTACTAAAATGATCCCACTTTACTATTACGAAGGCGGCTGTTTTCCTCACGAGTCCTTCCTATTGTTCACACTGAAGCTTTAAAACAAAACAGGAACTGCACCTATGGTGAAAATGCTGACCCCACATTTGCATTAGTGGGAAGGCCAATGACACCTGACCAGCATGTCACCACCACACACGTGGCCCCTTGCATTCTCTTCTTCTTTCACACCAGTTGCTGTGTTCAATACACTTTTCTTAAAAATGCTTCAAAGGGCAAAACATGTTTACCAGTAAGACAATCACTTTCCAGACAGACACAGATTAGCTCAAGAAAGAAGTGAGACTGGTTCACCCGCTAGGGGGAAAGAGCTTCAAAAAATATTTGACTTGAGTCCTACTGGAAATCAATAAAAATCCACCAACCAGCCCAAGCTGATGTGTCTGAGTTCAGTATACAAACACTCAGCATGCACATCACCCATACACTGGGTCTTCCTGCAATGAAGGAGGGGCAGGAAATCCCTCCTGGAGCTCTTTGTTTAAACAGCTAGGTGAGGAGTCTTGGTTGCTCTTTCTTGAGTTTTATAGTCACAGACTTGCTCAGAATGGGAAATCTGTCAACATATAAGCCAAAAATGCAACAAATCCAGGAACAACCTGGGGACAAAGCAAAGTTATTCATTTTCATTCCGTAACTACTGTATATTTAACAACAAACTCATTACAGAGATACAGTTTCATCCAATTAGTCTTTTCATTATTGCCGGTTTAGAAAAAGGCCAACAATATTCATTAGGTACTGTGCCATTAACATTGCATTCAAAGAAAGAAAACATAGGGAACCAAATTCTTGCTCTCCTACTCTGATGATACGCTCTGGTATTCGCCAGAGTATGGTAGTACAAAAAGAGTCTTGTCGTGATATAAAAGGCAATAAACACATCAATGGAATAATGTTCATGGGCAGCCAAGATGAAGAAGATTCCAAAGAGGTTGAGAACCCAGGATAGAGTATGCAAGAAATTCCAGCTTCTTGGTGTATCTAGGAGAAGGACAGAAGGGTCATTTAAAAACACATTTCTTCCAAAGCTTCTTGGTCACATGCTTCTCAGGGTAGGCTACAAGCTGTTGCTCCCCAACCTGCTAAGTGCCCCCAGCCCTGTCTCATGTGGTTCAGGCTGCCCTGAACTGCTCATGTAGCCGAGGATGAACTGGAACTTCTGGGACTACAGGCATGTGCCATCACACGTTTTTAGGCGGTGCTGAGGATCAAACCTGGGGCTTCATGCATGACAGACCAGAACTCCACCAACTAAGTTCCAACCCCAGCCCATCTGCCTATTCTTCCTAGGACTTTACATCCTCCCCATTTCCTCCTCTGCAACCAGCTGTCTGATATGTACAGAAGCATTGAAGACATACTTACATTCCGTGACAAAAAAATTCAGCATGGTTAGAACAACTGTGTGGCCACTGAACATGTAATCTCCACAAGTGTGGACACCAGTCAGGGTCATACCAAAGCCGCTCCAAATGGCAAATGCCCGGTGTAGTTTCTCCCACACACTTCCATATATCTATAAAGAAATCTTTGAATTAGTTCTTCAAATGCTTAGAGAGGTTCCAAGATTCCCCAGATCCATTACGGGAAGGGAATTCGTGAGAAATGATTCATTCAGGCAAAGGCAAACCCAATTAATTCAAAGTGGGTCCAGAGTGACCAAAAGCTTTCCCAGCCTCAGAAAATGCTGCTAATTAAGTGAGATCACAGTAATTCGAGCTCCTTTCTAGTAGAGTCCTCGAGAGTGAAAACATCCAGCTGGGCATGCAACATATGCTGAAGGGGCTTGAGCATGGGCTGGTCTACATACTGAGTTCCAGGACAGCCAGGGGCATAGAGGGCACATCCCAAGACAACAACAAAAGCAAAAAGTAGAAAGTGGAGAGGTTAAAGTCAAGAATGATGTGACATGTCCATGACCCAACACTTCATAGTCAGAGGCAGGAGAATCAAGAGTCCCAGGCTATATTCTCAATGACATAGGCCAGCCAAGGTTACAAGAACACCCCTAAATTTTATTTTAATTCATTTGCTTATTTTTATTCCACAATGCCTATGCTTAAATCTATATTAAAATCTTTATTTTTGGTTTTTCGAGACAGGGTTTCTCTGTGCTATTCCCAACAGTGAAAGAAAGGCTAACCCTCCAGCACTGTAGGAAAAGGAGTCTTAGATCATATCAAGTTTTGTGTTTAAGCACGAATAGAGTACAAGAGATTTTCTTCTGGCTGCCCAGTGCAGCCTGGCAGAAAAATGGTCCAGTATTCACTTCTGCTTAGAGAAATAGTCTTTGCTCTTTTGGACACCAGGCTCGAGGGTATCACCGCCAGGTTTCCAGCCAGCTGGGCACACTTCACCATGTTTGTCAGTGAACTGGAAGGCCTGGACTAGTCTCAGAATCTCATCTACAGAGCAGCCAACAGGAAGATCATTTACAGTGATCTGTCGAAGGGAACCTTTATCATCAATAATAAAGAGGCCCCTGAAAGAGATACCTTCATCAGCCTTTAAGACTCCATAATCTTGAGCAATGGTGTGCTCGGGATCTGATACCAAAGGAAATGTTCATAGGTCCCAGTCCTCCTTGTTTTTGGGTGTATTAATCTATGCCAGATGACAGAAGTGAGAATCCACAGAAGCTCCAATCACTTGGCAGTTCAGTTTCTTAAATTCTTCTGCCCTACTACTGAAAGCAATGATCTCGGTAGGGTACATAAAAGTAAAATCAAGAGGGTGACAGAAGAATGTGTTCTATTTTCCTCATTTAGGCTGATATCTTGAATTGTCTGTCAATCTGGTATAACAGCTGCTGCTTTGAAGCTGGGGGCAGGATGCCCAAGTTCTGCATGTCCTGAAGACATCTTGCTATCAGCAGGGCTGAGTCACAAGTCTCCGAAAAAGAAACAGTTACAGGAAGGAAAGAAGATGGCCCTGTACATACATTCTAATATTGTTCAAGGTATTGTACCTATGCAACTCATTTAACAATGTAATCCCCAGCACTCGGGAGGCAGAGGCAGGCGGATCTCTGTGAGTTCGAGACCAGCCTGGTCTACAGAGCTAGTTCCAGGACAGGCTCCAAAGCCACAGAGAAACCCTGTCTTGAAAAACAAAAAAAACAAACAAAAAAAAAAAAACAAAAAACAAAAAAAAACAATGCAATGCAAAGTTTTAGCCCTTGAAAGTTATTATTACCAACTATTTAGGATAATAACAAATATTGGTCAGTAGTAGTCAATCACTTATTACATCTGAACTTGTAGTCATATTAGGTATGTTTTCAAGGTCAAACATATATTTTAGATAGACAGGTCATCTTCAAACACTTCAGAGATCTGCAGAATATGGCATTTAAGAAGTTTTAATAACACAGGTTCTTCTTTTATGACCACGAGTCATAATGTCTGCTCCTGGCAGCACAAATGTACCTCAGAAAAGATGATGGTCATCAAAGAAACTCCATAGGGCGTTTGCTTTCTTTGTAGCAAAAGTAAGCCACTGGGCAAGAAAGTGTCCTTGCCTTGACTACTGACAGTATGCTGTCTAAATTGGAAAAGCAGGACACACAAAAAAAGGACTGCCGAATTTTGCCAAGACAAGGTAGGACAATCCTTCAAAAAAAAAATCATGCTTCATAGAAAAGTCTGTCAAATATTCTAGACCTATATAGGCCAAAGATGGATGCCCCAACATTACAGAGGAACCTTGGGTAACTAACTGTTCAGGCAGCCAGCTGTTTCTGTCATTTCTCACATTTTTTGGAAGTTGCTTGCTCGCACTTCCTGCTTTACTTGGCTAATGTTTTCTTCTTGGGTCTCTGAGGGACTAAACACACGACAGCCACAGTCTCCTTGTTTACTAGACTCAGAAAAGAAATCACTAAGGAAATGTAAAGTGTATAAGGTTGAGAGACATAAAAAGATAGCTTTGGGTTGGTAATGCAAGTTAGAATGGAAAGTGAATTAGGTACAAGATTTGACTCAATAGGATAGACAACAGAGTATTTTCTCTGAATTTGTCAAATGCAAATAGACTAGACATTGTTGATATACTTATTGCCCGTATATATATCGTTGGGTACTTATTATATATAGTTTTCTTACATTAGTTATAGCCTTATTTTATTTTTTATAATTTTTTTTATTTACAAAAAAGAGAAATGTGGTAATATTTTGTTTGTGCTTTAACAAATAAAGTTTGCCTGAAGATAAGAGTGTGGAGCTAGCCACACTAGTTAGCCATAGAGGCCAGGCAGTAGTGGCACACACCTTAATTCCAGCACTCAGGAGACAGAGTGGATCTCTTGAGTTCAAAGCCACCCTGGGCTACGAGTCTAAAAGAGAAACAGAGCCTTTGACCCCAGCACACTTGGGAGCACATGTCTTTAATCCCAGTACTAAGGAGGTGGAGACAGGAATGATATGGTTGGGTGGAGAGAGGAATATAAGGTGGGAGGAGACAGGAGTTCAAAGCATTCAGCCCGAGGACTTATAGAGACAGGATACCCCATTTGGTCTGAGGATTTGTAGAGGTAAGGACTAGTGGCTGGCTGATCTGCTTCTCTGATCTTTCAGCTTTCACCCACTAATATCTGACCATTAAGACCCATTAGAAATCATGCCACAGAAAAACTGTCTAGATGACAAGATATGCAAATTAGCTTTGTGCTGCTAAATTTCAAAAACAGTCTTGGTTCCATGATTTTAAACCATTAATTTATCAAAAATGAAATGCCTATGGATCTCACTGTAAGGGATTTGGTTCTGGTTATTATCCCCATAACACTCTACTTTTGAGACTGCTATAAATAATGTAGGTCAATAGGCAGGCTGCATTATGCTTCAAAGCAATTAGCAGCATTTAGGGCAGATTTGGATGGAAATAGCCATACATAACTATAATAAAGAAAAGTCACCAGAAACAGAAAGAGGACTGTCCACAGTGGAGAGTGACATCTAATTTCTTCCTGTAGCACAAGATGCAGCTACGTGCACAAAGATCCAGCCTTCTCTTCAGTGGCTGTCCCCTGATAGTTCCCTTCAAGCACAGGAAACTCTCTTATCTGTGTAACAAGCTTATGTTATGTTCCACCTTAAATATATTCCTTTGGTATCTTTGGATCTGGCTGTTCAGAAAACTGTACTCAGTACGGGCTTTAAAAATCCCTCTGTGTATAAAAAGAAGCATCTATCTACATTAGCTAATTAAGCAAAAGATGCAAACACAACAGTATTCTTTGAGATCTCCAGATCTGCCTTTAGCAGGAGGCAGAGACTGAGGGTCTGGATCCTCCAGCCCAGACAGAGATGACACAGGTGTCCATGTGTTGCTACCTGAAAAATCTTGTCTTGATAATAAGGTTGCCATTCATGGCCAAGGAGGTCCTCTCCTGAACTTGCCAAAGTTTGTATCACCACCCCCACACCTCCAGAAGCCCCCTGTCCCTTAATCCTTTGTGTAACGAAAAACAAACTTCAACACTCTGGCAGAGTCCCCTACTTTGTACATGGCTCTGGAGGTATTATCAAATTTGTATGCCTTTTCTTCTAGAAATCTACTGAGACTAAGAACTGTCAAACTTTCAGAGGGAAAGCACACAACTTCATTACAGTTTGTTCCTAATCAATTAGTATACTTTCGGGGGAAAATGTTTTGGCCTTCACGTCAGACCACATATGGTATAATTTCAGGAGATTAGGTTCTTATATAAACGAAAAGTGGACAAAGTGGCATGCTGTAGGAATGAAAACCCAGCCTCCACCTCCAGTCAAATGCAGTACTGTCAACACTTCCGGAGACTGCTCACAACTGCTGTGACACTTACATCACACAACTCGGAACCCTGCAGTTGCTCTAAAACAGCCAGAGGATCTTCTCGCTGAAGGTCAAGGACTCCTCAGCTGCACAAGGAGGCTCAAAGCAGGATAAAAGCTCGGAATCGGAGCATCTGCCTCATTTCCTGTGGATGAGTCGCAAGCTTAACTCTGCTCAGAGGCACGTTAGACATGGCTTCTACTCAGTTTATTTTCTCTCCCTTCAAAGCTAAAATGATGGTACAAAGAAAGCTAAGGATAAGAACTGAGATGCTTACTGTTAGCTGTCTCAGTATCCCTTCTGGACCTACTGCCCTAAATTTGCAGTCCATTGGAGCCTCACTGACAGGTCACCCCAACATGAGATCACCCTCAAGCAAGACTAGTCACCTCAAGGGAACTGGCTTTTTCCTTCAGGCAGTAACAAGAACTGAGGTACCAACCAGACCACACTTAGACCACGGAGGCCTTATTACATGTACTTCTTACTCTTACTCCAACTTAAAGTTCTTATCAGTACTGATTTTAGAGGTCACTGGACTCCTCTATCTGTTCCTCTTTCCCAAGTGGCCACAATGACCGAATCTCTCTGTATTCTATCACTAATCCCCTTAATTGGCACACTGGGATAGGTGACTCATTTTAGTCTGCTGGGACCTGGGGAGTGGGCTCTGTGATTAAGAATATGTACTGTTCATTCAAAGGACCCTAATCACTTCCCAGCACCCATGAATGATGGCTCCCAACTGCAGCTCCAAGAAATTCAACACCTCTGGTCTTTGTGGGATTCACTATGGCAGCGGTTCTCAACCTTCCTAGTGATGTGACTTTTTAACAGTTCCTCATGTTGAGGTGACCCCAACCATAAAATTATTTTCATTGCTACCTCATAACTGTAATTTTGCTAGTTATAAAACTATAATGTAAATAATTGATATGCAGGATATCTGATATGTGAGCCCTATAAAAGGGTTGTTCAACCTGCAAAAGGGTCAAACAGGTTATGAGCTACAGGTTGAAAATCAGTGCACTACGTGGTTCAGCTGTTCTCAAATTTGCCACACACAGCCTTCTGGGTGCTGGGATTATAGGTATGAACTGCCACGTCCAGTTACTGATGACTGTTTCAGCGCAGTTTTGCTCTGATAAGTAAAGGCCTGAGTGGGTCTAGCAAGAAGGTTCAATGCGTAGAGGCACTCCTGGGCAGGCCCAATGACTGGAGTTCAATTTCTGGGTCTCACCTCTGAACCACACACTCATGCTGAGGCATGTGTACGCCTGCACTTGCATATGTGCACACACGCACTCTCTTTAATATTTTTTTCCTTTTGATTTTTTGAGACAAAGTTTCTCTGTAGCTTTGTAGCCTGTCCTGGAACTCCCTCTGTAGATCAGGCTGGCCTCTAACTCAGATATCCACCTGCCTCTGCCTCCTGAGTGCTAGGATTAAAGGCATGCACCATCATCACCCAGCAACACCCCCAAAATTTAAAATATTTTTGATGGGTATTTTTGAGTGATATCTGGAAACCAAAAGCAAGCATGGATAATGTTCATTGCACTGCTTCAGAAAGGATACTTAAAAAGTACAAAGTTACCAAAGGCAATCTACAGATTCAATGCAATGCCCAGCAAAAATCCAGCAAAATTCTTCAAAGACCTCAAAAGAATGGTCCTCAACTTCATATGGAAAAGCAAAAAACCCAGGATAACCAAAATAATCCTATACAATAAAAGAACTACTGGAGGCATCACAATCACTGACTTCAAACTCTACCACAGTACTGAAAACAGCCTGGTATTGGCATAAGAACAGACAGAAGGAACTGAATAGAAGACCCAGATCAGACAGAGGTCTGATCTCCAAAATATTCAAAGAACTCAAGATATTGGACACAAAAAGATCACATAATCAATAAAAAAAAAATGGAGTAAAGACCTAAACAGAAAACTCTCAACAGAGGAATCTAAAATGGCTGAAAGACATTTAAGGAAATGTTCGACATCCTTAGTCATCAGAGAAATGCAAATCAAAACAACTCTGAGATTCTATCTTACACCTGTAAGAATGGCCAAGATCAAAAACACTGATGACAACTTATGCTGGAGAGGTTGTGGGGAAAAGGGAACACTTCTGCATTGCTGGTAGGAATGCAAGCTGGAACAACCCCTTTGGATGTCAGTGTGGCGATTTCTCAGAAAATTAGGAAACAACCTTCCTCAAGACCCAGTAATACCACTTTTGTGCATATATCCGAAGGATGCTCAATCGTGCCACAAGGACATGTGCTCAACTATGTTCATAGCAGCATTGTTTGTCATAGCCAGAACCTGGAAACAACCTAAATGCCCCTCGACCGAAGAATGGATAAGAAAATGTGATACATTTACACAATGGAGTAATACACAGCAGACAAAAAGGACATCTTGAATTTTGGAGGAAAGTGGATGGAGCTAGGAAACATTATTTTGAGTGAGGTAACCCAGACACAAAAAGACAATTATCACACGTACTCACTCATAGGTGCTTTTTAAACACAAAGCAAAGAAAGCCAGCCTACAAACCACAATCCCAGAGAACTTAGACAACAATGAGGACACGAAGAGAGACTTACATAGATCTAATCCAGATGCAAAGTAGAAGAAAGTAGAAAAAGACAAGATCTCCTGAGTAAATTGGGAGCAATGGGGACCTTGGGGGAGGGTTGAAATGGGGAGGGGAGAGTCAGGGAGGGGAGCAGAGAAAAATGTAGAGCTCAATAAATATCAATTTTAAAAATAAGGTTACAAAGTTACTATGTGCTCTTTACAAAAAAAGTAACTAAGGAGACTGGGGAGATGGGTAAAGTGCTTCTATGCAAATGTGCCTTGAGTTCAGATCCCTAGAACCCATGCCAAGACAAAACCTAAAAGGCTAGTTGGATACAATGGCCCACTGGTAATCCCAGTATGAAGAGGAAGAGACAAGAATTCCCCAGAGCGGCTGGCATGTTAGCTGAACTGGTGGCTCCACATGCATGCTGAAATGCCTCAGTATATAAGGTGGAGACTGATCAAGAAAAGAACCTGACACTAAACTCAGGCCTTATCCAGACATACAAGATAAAGAATATAGCAGTAACAACCCTAAATTACAGATCCACCTTTGAAATTCATCCTTCAGTTGAAGGATGTCCATCAATGTCAACTTATTGGAGAAAATACAAACTCTACATAAAAATGACTTGTACTGCTGGAGGTACCCAACACTTCTAATCCTAGCAGCTGTGAGGCAGAGACAGGAGAATCTCTGCGAGATCCAGGCCAGCCTGAGTTCTGGGCTAGCCAGAGTTGCATAGCGAGAAAAGAAAGAAGAACCTCCAAGCCAGATCTGTGCGAGTAGGCACAACTATTAACAGTTTTACTTATAGGTTGGGACAAAAAGGGTTCTATGTGAGCTTTTGCTTTTTTAAGATACATTTATATATAATTTGATTTCTTACAAGAAACACGTACAGGGCTAAACAGATGGCTCAGAGGTTAAGAGCACTGACTGTACTTCCAGATGTCCTGAGTTCAATTCCCAGAACCCACATGGTGGCTCACAGCCATCTATGATGAGATCCAATGCCCTCTTCTGGTGTGCAGGCAAAATGTAGACCGAACATGGTATGCACAATAAATAAATAAATCTTTAAAACAAAAACAAAAAGCCGGGCGGTGGTGGCGCATGTCTTTAATCTCAGCACTTGGGAGGCAGAGGCAGGTGGATCTCTGTGAGTTCGAGACCAGCCTGGTCTACAAGAGCTAGTTCCAGGACAGGAACCAAAAGCCACGGAGAAACCCTGTCTCGAAAAACCAAAAAAAAAAAAAAAAAAAAAGAAAGAAAAAAAGAAAAAAAAGAAACACGTACAACTTTGTAATAAAAAGATGTTTTTCTGTCAGGTGGTGGTGGCACATGCCCTTAATCCCTGTACTCCAGAGGAGGAGCCGGCAGATCTGTGAATTCGAGGGTAGCCTGGTCTATAGAGCGAGTTCCAGGACAGTCAGGGCTACACAGAGAACCTTGTCCCCCCCCCCCAAAAAAAAGGAAAAGGAAAAAAAAACAGAGAAAAGAAATGTTTTTTCTATATTGAAAAACACAAAACTCCCCAACAGTTTGTAACCTTAATATTTGCTTTTGGTCCTTCTCAGTGCTCAGCCTCACATGTCTAATGCCTGGAGAACTCTGCTGCCCTTCACATTAAGGGCAGTATTTTTAGCTCTTATCTCCTTTGGGTGCTTAATCTTCCTTCCCTAATTGCCTGCCAGCTATTTCTACTACTGCAGTGTAGGCAATGGCACCTAATTTTGTTTTACAAACATTGAAATAACAAAGGTGTTAATGCCCATTAAGTCCCCTGTCTGAAAAGTAGACTATTAATTTTTTTTGCCTAAATCTAACCAGTCACAATTTTGTGTACCAAGGACATATGATACCATCAAGTTTTGGTCTTGTTCCTTTTAAACGGATCTTTCTATATAACCCTGAGTCCCACAGTCCTGGATCTCAGCTTGAACAGAGATCCGCCAACCTCTGCCTCCCAAGTGCTGAGATTAAAGGTATGTGTAACTACGCCTGAGATCCTCAACACTTAAAATTATTTTATTGATTTTTAAAAATTAACTAAGAGTGTATGTGGGGGTGGGTGGGTGATGATGGGAAAAGGGACCGAACCTCAGGACCCTGTGGACATTGTACACTCACCTCACCCTGTCACTGAGCTTAAATTCATTTTTCTATTTTTATTCTTATTTTATTTTATTTCTGGTTCTTCAAGACAGGGTTTCACTGTCTAACAGCCCTAGCTGTCCTGAAATTCACTTTGTAGATCAGGCTGATCTCAAATTCACAAAGATCAGCCTGTCTCTGCCTCCCAAGTTCTGGGATTAAAGACGTGTGCCACCACTGCCCAGCTATAAACCTTTTTTTGTTCCCTATCAGCATAATTTGTCCTCTATTTAACCAGAAAAGGATACATCAACAATGTAATAAAACAGGAAATTATAAAGCACACACCAAAACCAAAGAGAAAAAAATATCAATATTTCATATATCCTAGACAGTTTACAGAGTACCAGGTTAGTTTCAACTGGAAAATGCTTAAACTGTTTAAAGAAAAGGAGTGATGGGGGCTGGAGGGATGGCTCAGTGGCTGCTCTTCCAGGGGTCTTAAGTTCAATTCCCAGCATCCACATGGTGGCTTACAACCTCCTGTAATGAGATCTGGTGCCCTCTAGTGGCACGCAGGTAGGTATACATGCAGGCAGAACACTATACATAATAAATAAATCTTAAAACTGAGAAAAGGAGCAATGGAAGCAATAAGGGACCAGAGCACACCATATGAATATCTAAAGTGTATCAAGGGTGGATGTGATCCAAATGCATCGTGAAGATGTATGACAGTGTGATAATGAAACCCATTATGGTACATAATTAATGCATACTAAAAAAATTGTAAATAAGATGCTGAGTATAGTGAGGAAGGGAAAATGTAGCAGAAAAATAGAGCCAAAATATTTTTTCCCATAGCCCCATAACATGGAACTACTATCCATGAAGGAATCACAGGGAGACAAGTCTAGCTGAAGGTCACTTAACCCAGCCATTTCTGTCAAGTTTACTACTGATACTGCAAATACATTAAAGCACATTTTAACATGAAAAGCACAGTCTTTGTCCTCCTGCATAATTGTGTCATTAATCCAAAAGAATGATAAAGAACATATAGAAGGTAGCAGGCTACCTTTCCAGTGCACTGCAGGTGCTGTCCTGGCACGGAGAGCGAGGTCACAAACATGGTAAAGCAGCGAAGCAAAAATACAGTGCCCATCAGACTACAGAGCCTTCGCAGAAGGATTGACCTGTGAACAGAGTGATCAGAGCAGAAATCAGAGAATACTCCAAACTCTCCTAGAGAGAAAGCAAGGGGAAACCACCAGTCTTTATGAAGGACAGAAGTCTTACCCCCTCTTAGGAGTTCTCTATTGAAAGGAAAACCATAGAGACAAATGGGTCAGTGTTTGCGTGGGGCCAGGGCTGGGATTGGAATCAATAGTGAAGAGACAGAAGTAATACTGGGGGCCTTGGGATTAGTACTACTCAAAAAAGGTTTATTAAGGTTTATTTTTATTACTTTTTAATTATGTGTAGGTATGTGTATGTGCCTGTGTGTGCAGGGATGTGGAGGTGTCCTTGGAGGCCAAATGTGTGTAGGATTCCCTGGAACTGGAGTTACTGGCAGCTGGGAGCCATTCAGTGTGGGCACTGGGAATTGAACTCCAGTGCTGTGAACAGCAAGTGCTTTTTACCAGATTCACCTGGCCCACCCCTTAAGTTGTTTACAGGAGAATCTACTTCTGCTCATTAACAGCACTAAAATGGTTGATAAGAGTGGCTATATGAAGTTATTCTAAGCTGTCCCTAACTTAAACTTAAGATATGAAAGTAATACTAAGTTTTCTAAAGTATACCTCAGAAACTCTGAATAAGCATAATTTGAGTAATCATAAACTGTGATATCATTTGTACCATTATTTCTGTAAATGCCCTAAATCTAAACATACTAAGTATTTGGGGGACTTCTTCTCAAAAGCAGCCCTGAACACAAAGCAAGGAATGTTTTAATCTTTAGTGTGTACATCTAGATAGAGCTTGGGAAATCCCCCTTCAACAACCTTTCTGAGGATCCCATCAATGCCATACGATGAGGACATCTGAGAAGTATCTAAGTAAACACTGCCTCCAGGATTTGTTCACTTTAAGTAAACACCACTGTGTGGATTTACCTGGTCACTACTAAGCTTCACGGTGTCTACCAAAGTTTCTTCTAAGGCTAAATTTGTTCTTATTTTCAAGAGTGGATATATTCGAATCCACAGGGTCTTGTGAGCCAAAGTTAACCACAAAGCAGTGATATACATGCTTTTAAACCATTTCATCTTAAAATAGGAGTACACACAAGACAGAATGAGAAATGTGGTAAAATGGCCTCAAAATGTGACAAAAATAGCAGTCCTCAACCTCTGTTTTCGCCTTCAAAAAACTAAAATAACTAAGCTCAGGATGTATGTGGTAACCACAGAACTTCCTGGTGAGGAGAGGGCCCCAATTGCAAGACAACTCCCAGTCATTCCTCTCCAGGCTTCTAAAATCAATGGACAGTGGCTTAAGCACAGAGTTTTATAATAATTTTCTTCATCACTAAGCCTGATTTTCTTTCCTATCTTTTTTGACATCAAGCAAGACTCATTAATGAAGTGGAAAAAAGGTCTTCCTACTTCTGTGCCTTCTCTGCAGTATTTACTTACTTACTTACTTTTTGGTTTTTTAAAGTTTCTCTGTGTAACAGCTCTCGCTGCCTGGAACTCACTCTTGTAGAGCAGGCTGGCTTTGAACTCAGAGATCCACCTGCCTCTGCCTCCCGAGTACTGGGATTAAAGGCATGCGCCATCACCACTCGACTGCTGTTTTTATTTGTGATTAAAAAAAGAAAAAAGTCTTCCCTTTGCATTTTGTGGTGAAAGCACCAAGAAGCACTCTCCCCACTGAGCAACCTCACCACCTCAGATGTGCAGAACAGGCAAACAGCTGCTTCATGGGCTTCCCTCCTCCAATCAAACACCTAACCTAACACTGCCCTTGGAAGCTTTTCTATCTCTCTAAAGAAGAGATATTTCTAGTTTGTTTTTGAAGAAGCAAAAAGGAGAAAGTTGAGAGGAAGAGAAGAAAGAGGAGGAACAGAAGGTAAGAGGAGTAGAAGGCTAGACTAGCAAGGACTGGCCCAAGGCTGACTATCCTTTCCCTATAAAATACATTCACAATAGTATTAAATAATATATTGGTCTTAGAACTTTCCTTAACCATAGCCCCAATTTTCTTTTGTAAAAAGCTATGTCACACTGAGCAGAGGGAAATATTCCAGGGCAATGCAGAGGGAAGAACCAGGCTTGACAACCCGAAATGAGAGTCAGAAGTTTTCAGTCCTTAGAAATTGGGAATACCTGTGCTTGTGAAGAAGAAGAACCAGGATCCAAATGTAGCACAGAATCATGCCACACACTTCAGTCATGGAGAAGGCCCACGGGATCCTGGGAACACTGCAACAGAAAAACAGTTCTTTCTGGAACTGAAGACGAGCAGGTGCACCCCTTTTCATACAATGCTTCAACCTCAGAACTGCTCTGTAGAACGTTACCTTTCTCAGGAGATATTTGAAAAGCCTGGGGGGTTAAAAATCAGCAGATGGATTTCCAAGCTTCAGACCAGCCTGGTCTACATAAAGAGTTCAAGGACATCCAGGGAAACAGTGAGACCCTGATCCCAACAAGAAATATATCTACACATACAAAGGTAAATCCACTTTTTCCCAAAAGTAAACCTAAATACTGAAGTACTGCTCCCCAGTTTTACTCTATTTCTTTTCTTTTCTTTTTTTTTTGGTTTTTCGAGACTGGGTTTCTCTGTGGTTTTGGAGCCTGTCCTGGAACTAGCTCTGTAGACCAGGCTGGTCTTGAACTCACGGTCTTGAACTCACAGAGATCCGCCTGCCTCTGCCTCTCGAGTGCTGGGATTAAAGGCGTGCGCCACCACCGCCCGGCAGTTTTACTCTGTTTCATCCCACATTAAATCCTCTAGTAATACATACACACACACACACACACACCTTTCTCTGTATGAGTCTCTCATTCACTATTAAGAACAGCTGTTTTAGCTTTTACTCAACGTAAGCTTATAGTCATACAAAAATTATGATGATACTCCTTCCTGTAAAACTTCTAATTTTCTAGAGCTAATAAAAACCTCTCCTAGAAAAGTCTCCAGGCACTTATTCATGCTCCTCCCTCCCTCCCTCCCCCATTACTCCTGTCATACTGGTATATAACGGCATTCTTGCTCCCTTCTGTTTTTATCTTTTCTCCTATTATCTTGCCCTTTGCCCTACCACAACAACCAACACTGGCTGTTATAGCCTGAACCTTGTCATTACTAATATTTCTCTTCACACCCTCAATTTCAAGAATTCTATGCTTTAGGTATAATACATAAAAATATATGTAAGAACCCAAACACAAACCTACCACAGGTCATCCCTACCAGTACAAATCCTACAGTATAGCCCTGTGATCAAGCCCTATGTCCACTTCTTTGCAATCCTTAATTGACCTTACAGCAAAGATCTGATTGTCTTCAATCCCCATGTCCTCCCATCATCACTAATTTATTTGAAAAATATCGTGATCCTTCTAAAAAGCTTACAAAAACAAGTACTTAATACTCTTCACTTATATCTTTCAGTTATCTATTTTTAATGTTTTTGCCATATTTGTTTCATTTCAAACATTTTAGAGTCCTCCAAAGTTGCAGATACATCTCCTCCCCACCCTCAGACCGCTGCACCGAGAACTGCAGCGGGCACCCCATTTACTGCGCGCCCACTCCAGCACCCACTCCACACGTTCTAATTCCCCTCAACGCTCTCTGCAGCTAAATTTTCTTGATTAGAATCCAATTACCATGTATTGACCTTGGTGTATCCCTTCAATTTCCCTCACAATCCCCTGTTGTGACTACAACACTGATTCTCTGGAGACTCCAGTGAGCTATTGTGTGAAATGCTCCTTTCTGTGTGTCTGACTATTTCCTCGTGATCAAACTTAGGTTAAAATTTCCGGAGGGGCAAGACTATTATCAAGGTGAAGTCTGTCTGCTTGCCGTAGTGCTGGATCTGACCTGTCAGGTCCCAGCACTGTAAAACACCTGTCCTCTGCAATTAAGTAAAGTGAAAGATGAAGCTTCAATAACGCAAACAGGCTGCTGCTCAGCGGCTTTCCATCAAACGCATCTGAGCATCCACTAACAACTTTCCTGAATCAAATGCACACTGAAGGATACAGACAGCTTCCCTTCACACTCACTATTTCTTGTCTGTTTCCTACAGTCATAGAATATTTTCTTCAATGTTTTAAAATCCATTACTACCATTCCTTTTTCTTTTTTTCTTTTTTTAATTTTTTTTTATTTTTATTTTTATTTTTTTTTGGTTTTTCGAGACAGGGTTTCTCTGTAGCTTTGGAGCCTGTTCTGGAACTAGCTCTTGTAGACCAGGCTGGGCTCGAACTCACAGAGATCCGCCTGCCTAAGAGCACTGACCCAACATGGAATCGGCTCTGGGCTCAATCACCAGCAACGAAAAACAAGGAGGTATTGCTAAATTTTAAAAAATTCACTTAAGCCGGGCGGTGGTGGCGCACGCCTTTAATCCCAGCACTCGGGAGGCAGAGGCAGGCGGATCTCTGTGAGTTCGAGACCAGCCTGGTCTACAAGAGCTAGTTCCAGGACAGGCTCCAAAGCCACAGAGAAACCCTGTCTCGAAAAACCAAAAAAAAAAAAAAAAAATTTCACTTAAGCAAAAACAGTTGTTACTCACTGTTCTTTTCTTGTTTTTTATAACCTTAGAATATTTATTATTGGTTTTTCAAGATAGGGCTTCCCTTTGTAGCCCTGGCTGTCCTGGAACTTGCTTTATAGACCAGGCTCGCCTTGAACTCAGAGATCTGCCTGCTTCTGCTTCACAAGCACTGGGATTAAAGACATGCAACACCACCAGCTCTTTTCTTAACATTTATTTTTATTAATTTTTTTAAAATTTAAATTGATGTTTTACCTGCATGCATGTCTGTCTGAGGGTGTTGGGTTCCCTAGAACTGTTACTTATACACAGCTGTGAGCTGCCATGTGGGTGCTGGGAATCAAACCCAGGTCCTCTGAAAGAATAGCCAGTGCGCTTAACTGCTGAGACCTCTCTTCAGCCCTCAACTATTTCTTTTTTATTTAATATATATTTGCTTAGTTTTATTCAGTGTGTAATAAAAAACAAAATCAATCCCTGAATTATTTTGTACTACTGGAAAAAAAAAAAAGGCAGCTGAGTCCATTACAAACACCCCCCTAACATAATATCCTTTATAAACTGCCCAGAGCTTGAGCCTGTGGTCCACCTACTTCAGATCACAGAGTACAAGTATGTGCCACCATGCTTGGCAGAGCATATCCTTTGATGGCACCAGACAAGGCAATGCCAGCTACAATCACAATGTAATTACCCACATTACTACTGCTGTGACTCTAGAAACAAAACCTACCTGTCTAAGAATATATCCGGGAGTGGTGGATAGGTCTGCATGTCAGGAACTCGCTCGTGAACAATAACCATAATGAAAGATGTAAACCCGAATACTATAAAAACGTATACACAACTCAGTATGGTCTTCCAGTACTCTGGGTCCAGTCTTCGAACAGAATGCTTGTTTTTGCCATTCATGTACTGGTACTGATCAGAATTCAAGTCAGTGACGGGTCCATCACAGTCGTGTGTGGGCTCTCCATTGCAGAGCCAGTCTGCGCTCTGGAGAGCACTGGTGAACGGTGTCATGGGACTCACAGGACTATCGCTGTTGTATCCCATCTCCTCCAAGACATCAATATGGATTTTCTGCAATTTTCTGACTGAAAGCATTAACCTTTTAATGTCTCCTAGGACTTTGATTTCCAGAGGAGGAGATCGAAGATCATATTCAGTCAGTGTGAGTAAAGTGATTCCATCAAGTCGGTGCTTATTGCATAAAATGTCCACATATTCAAAGAAACCTTCATCCTTCAGCCACACTGCTACATGCTTGGTAGTCCAGCGGCGAATGCAGAGTTGACTAGGGCCTGCCATTTCTTCCTCCACTGCCTGGCAAGAGAAAACAGGAAAACAAAACAAAAACTTTAATAAAGTCTTTACAGTAGTCCAACATCTTCATTAAAGACCAAATGCAAACACGCATACCAGAAACAATAAAGTACCTATACTGCCCTCACTGGCTTCCACAGCCAAAGAAACAAAAGTTATTCAGTAACTGTCAGAGACCAGCTTCGACAAAAATGCCACTTACCAAGGTAGGGGCATGGGGATTAGAAAGATGAGAGAACGGAGATGTGAAATAAAACAGAGACAGGATGGTACTGGGAGGGAGTTCCAGAGAGTGCTTCAATTTCCAACTGCTTAAAATACCTGATCCCCCAAAACTAGGAGTAAGATAAAAACTTCATTAACATGATACAAGAAAATGAACAGACCAGTTGAAGATTGCTGGGCAAGAGGAGTCACACACCCTAGACCAAAACATTCTGTAGGCAAACCACTCCACGGGTTTATCATCTCCCTAAGGGAGTAGAACTTAGTTGGGTCCTTAGACTTTTGTTTGAGGTAGAAACATATCTACTTCTCAATACCTGAAATACAAGGTCTAAATATTAGCCACACCTGTTGACAATAACCTTGAGAGATCAGAACTCTCTGATCTAAATCAAGGTGGGACCTTTGTTTGAGGTAGAAACACAATAATCTTGAAGGAACAGAAGTTAAGTTTCAACTCTCTGACCTTTAGACAAGGTGAAAATAGGCTCACATTTTTGGGTCTCCACAAGGGTTTTATGAAGGGCAGTTGTTGACTCAGAACTCATACAGAAAAAAAAAAAAAAAAAAAAAGAACTCATACAGGACATGGCAAGTGATCTACCCTGAGCTATACCAGCAGTTTTAATACTTTAGAGAAAGGTGTTTTACAGGTGGAGTTTCCACAGCATTTCAACAATTACTTCAAAAGATAACCATGGAGAACAACGGAAAGAGGAAAATCTCATTTTAATATTTTTTATAAAATGAAATCTATAAAAGACATATGGAAAAAATTAAATCTCTGAAATTGTCATGTTCATGGGAAAAAATTTTCCCCACTTGAGGTGGAAAAGAATCATTCCAGGAAATTTTAGATTTGTACATTTCAATCTACTATATAAAAAATAATTTAGCCAACAGATAAAAAGATTTTAAAATAGCTATGAATTTGAGCTAAGTTCCTTTGAGTTCTTGAAAGTCCCATTGCAGAACTGAAAAGGACCTTCTGGGAGATAGGGGTCAAAGTTTTAAAAGAGAACTGTCATTTCAATATACTCAAAAATATGAAGCAAAATTCAAATTATAATTATAAAAGTTATACAGCTATAAATTCAGATTATAGTTATAAAAGGCTACTTAATGCACTGTTTTTAAAAGTACTGATAAGTTTTGCTACTTTGATCCTGCTCAACTATTTTATGTTCTTTTTCTTTTGTGAAACTTGGGTCTATTTCAAGTTTATAAAATGTATCAGATACATAGGAAGCAAAGGCCGATACAGAAAAAAGAAAACCAAAACTACTTCTCATGTGCCTACTTCTCTGACTTTTAAAGCCTGTGGGTTTTCTGAACTTCAAATAGCTCACTACATTCCCTTCTGAATAATGTTTAAAAACAGGAGTTATTTTTTTAAAATCCACAATGATACAATAAATATCAAGCTTAAAAAAAAGTTGCAGTAAAGTGTTCTGAGAAGATAGAGGTTTCTTTTGTGAAAGTTCATTATACAATTTGCTTTAAAAAGCAAAACCAAACATTAGTACAAATGCATATCCTCCAGGACATGGGTCTCCAGAATGAGACGGTCCATCTTTTCCACCTCCCGACCAGATGATGCTCTGATCTCCTGATTTAAGCGTTTATCTTGGCTTTACAGCACACATTGTAGACCAAGAAAAACTTCTCAGCTTCTTTAGGTTAAGGAAAGCAAAAGGCAGGTGATGCTACACAGCCGTCCCATCCCACACAAACACTTGTTAAAGACTTAATACCACTGAACAAAAACAGATATTTTAACCAATGAACTCACCCATATCATCAAAAGTATTCATGAAATAAGAGACACCCTTGATGAAATTCACCCAAAGATGAAAATGTCCATCATTAAATATTTTGTCTTGATACCAAAAAGCAACCCTCATTTTCAGAAAGCTTAAAGCTGTATTTCATTATCAATCCACATTTTTTCCAATCTTAAAAAATTAACAAATCTACAAAGGGTTTGTATTTTAAGTCTGCTGCAGTTATATATAGCATATGTAAAATTCCACTGAACTATGGTTTTGCCCTTTCTGCTACAACTGTATCTTCCTTTCTCCCAGGTATGCTCTGACTAAATCATCAAACTTGGATACCTAACAAGACATGCTATAAACTCAGCAGCAGTTACCAAGTAGCAAACCCCATCCACAAGTAAAATTCTCGGCTTCATCTCGATTCTTCTACTTTCCCTGCTCTCCCATGGCTCACCACCAGCGGGTTCCAAGTCACTCCCATCCTCGCAGCATTATTCTCCGGTACAGTTTCATCTCATACTCGGCAAAATGATTCTTCTCTTCTTTCACATTTCTCCCCCGTATTAACTCACCAGTTCTTTCAACTTCAATCAAGCTAACTGGCTTTGATGCCCAAGCCTCAGCCACTAGAAAATACAAGTTAGAACACAGAAGTCTCCTGGAAGCCTTTGAGCTTGTTGTGGGAAAGCCTTGAAAGCATGACACATTTCACCGCTCTGCCTCATCAGGTTAGTGCATGTCCTTTAATTGTGTGCTACTCCATAATAGTTACAGGGTCCCAGTAACCAGTACTTAGCCCCAGCTGTGAGAACGGGCAGTAAAGAGGAATATTAGAAATGATAGCAAGCTTTAGCAACCATTTAATAGCCATGTTGCAACACAGGAATTCCAGGGAACAAAGACTGAGCAAAGAATACGACAGACACTGATTTTATACAAATCACTAAAAAAAATTTGGTCAGTAAATGTTCAAGGATGCTTTTCCATTTTAACTAATAATTGATCCACATCAATTATTATTATCAATTATTAATAATAATTAATATTATCAATAGGACTGCTGCTTCTGGCCCAGTTATAAAAATAGAAAAAAATTTACCCTCTAATTTGAAGTAATCAAATAATAAATAAAAATACACGAAAAAGGGGCTGGAGAGATGGCTCAATGGTTTAAGAGCACTGCCTGCTCTTCCAGAGGTCCTGGGTTCAATTCCCAGCCACCACATGGTGACTCACAACCATCTGTAATGAGATCTGGTGCCCTCTTCTGACCTGCAGGCATACACGCAGACAGAGCACTGTACACATAAATTTTTTTAAATCTTTTAAAAAAGACATGAAAAAGATTCAAAATGATGGCTATAAGCTAAATTCCAGAGAGACAGTAAACAAATGAGGTGGCTCATATTACTTCAGCTTAATACCTTGAAAGCTTTTAGACCAGGAGAGGCGCTAAGACAAGAAACTCAGGTGAGTTGAAGCCTGGAAGACACGCTGAGCTGAGCTGATCAAAATGGCTGTATTTGTGGGGCTGAATACCACAGAAACACTCAGATGGAGAAATGCAGAGATACACAGAGAGTCTCCCTTGAATACTCACCAGAACATGCATGTGTCAAAATAGAGAAGAAACCATCCAAAGCATTCCCAACATAAACAACCACAAAAGCCTATTCCAATCAGACTAACCAACAGTTCACAATTCATGGGGCTTCAGAAGAACACTACATCATCAGTGGGGCAAATCTAAAACCACAGTTCTCAACTAAGGCTAACTCCCCTCACATTCCAGGGAAAGTCAGCAGTATGAGTATGAATGCTTCATTGTCACCACTAGGTGAGGGGGGTTACTAGCTTGTAGGAAGTAGACACCAGGGATGCTGGTAAAAATCCCATAATGCTCTCAGCTGTGGTAGTACTTACCTGCAGCCTCAGCCCTGTGAAGGCCAAGCCAAGGCAAGTTCAAGGCCAGAGTGTACAATAGAATTTATCAGGGACTCCGTAGTGAGACCCTCTGTGCTGTCTAATTTTATCTCACTTGACACAGGCTAGAGCCATCTGAGGAGAGCTCGAGTTGAGTAAATGCTCCATAAGACTGAGCTGTAGGCAAGCCTGTAGAGCGTTTTCTTAATCAGAGATTGATGGTGGAGAGCCTAGGCCTTTGTGGGTGGAGTCATCCCTGGGCTGGTCCTGGGTTCTATTAAGAAAACAGGCTGAGCAGCCATGATGAGCAAGCCAGGAAACAGCACTCTGCCCGGCGTCATCTCCTGCCTCCAGGTTCCTACCCTGTGCTGACTTCCTTCAATGATGAACAGTGATATAGAAATGTAAGCCAATTAACACCCCTCCAAGTTGCTTTGGTCATGGTATGGTATTTAATCACAGTAGTGGTAACCGTAAGACACCCTCCCTCAAAAAAAAAAAAAAAAAAAAAAAAACCTCTCAGGAATGGTGACAGCATATGTTTTAATACTAGCATTCAGGTGATAGAGGCAAGAGGGTCTCTGAGTTCAAGGCCAGCTTGAGCTATACAGCAAGTTCCTGTTGTAGGAATTTAGTAGAGTCACTGTATCTGGTGTAGTGGGGAGCTGCTGGCTGTGTTCATGCCGCCCCAGCTCCCAGTCGCATGGCTAGCTTATGCCCCGAAATAACAACACACAAACTGTATTCTTTTAAACACTGCTTAGCCCATTAGCTCTAGCCCTTACTGGCTAATTCTCATATCCCGATCAACCCATCTCTAATAATCTGTGTAGCACTAGTCTTACCGGGAAAGATTCAGCATGTCTGACCAGGCGGCTTGCTTCATCGTGTCTGCCAGGGAGAGGGGAGCATGGCGTCTGAGCTCACTTCCCTTCTTCCCAGCATTCTATTCTGTTTACTCCAACCACCTAAAGGCTGGCAAATCAAATGAGCCAAGGCAGTTTTCTTTATTAGCCAATGACCTTCCTCCATCAATCTGGGGGTAGTACTAGAATGAAGAGTTTCCCTGGATCTAGGATTTTTTAATAATATTTATTTTACTTATTATGTATACAATATTCTGTCTGTGTGTATGCCTGCAGGCCAGAAGAGGGCACCAGACCTCTTTACAGATGGTTGTGAGCCACCACGTGGTTGCTGGGAATTGAACTCAGGACCTTTGGAAGAGCAGGCAATGCTCTTAATCACTGAGCCATCTCTCCAGCCCGTTTCTAGGATTAAACACTAGAGTGAAAAGCAGTTTTCTACAAGTACGCTGACCTTAGCTGTTTATCTGAAGGGACTTTGCAGCCTTCCCTGACTTTGCCTGAGGCTCTTGTACTATCAGGTAAAACAACTGACACAGGAAAGGACTAAAGTCCCGAGGGCATGTGATGCTTCCCTCCAGAGGGGTATAGATTAGACAGAACCTTGCTATGAGGAAATACTTCAACCAAAAAACAACTTTGTGTAACAATCCATGAATATGCCTTGCTGTTCAGGGTTTAGATCTTCGGAGGCTGGGCCTCCCTGCTGCCACACAGCCCTTAAAATTTCATCTCAGAATGACCTCTTTTTTTGACCAACCCATGCAACACAGAACATCCTGCCAAGTTCCAGACCAACTAGAGTTACACAGTTACATAGAGTGACCCTGTCTCAAAACAAAAAGGATGAAAAACCAGCAGAAAAGTAGTGTACTGGAATCCTCTCTACAAACAAAAGAATTGTTTGGCTCCCAAATGTCATTTTGCTGCTAATGAAAAAAGTTACCCTAGGCTACACATTTCTCTGATCTAGCCTCACAAATCTTAAATACATCTTGTAAGTTAAGGAATCTTTATAGGATATGTTAAGACTAGAATCCAAAAGCAAGACATTATAATCCATGGGGGGAGGAGAGGAAAATCAATAGAAATTGATCAGAACTGACAGAGGTAACAAAATTAGAAGATAAAAGGAAATTTATATAATTATGACAGCTGTATCATACATTTCAACATGTTACATAAAAACAGGTGTGCTGGGTATAATGATCTGTTCTGCCCCTTTAGGAGACAAGCCACGCCCACCCCCACCTGCTGAGGCAGGCAGATCTTCCTTCCTGCTTATAGCCTGACTCTCTTCCGTTTCCCTCTCTAAGAGGCAGCTTCTGTCTCTTCCCCTCTTTCTCCCTCTCTGTTCTTCTTCCCTTCCCCCTCCATAACCCACTAAATAAATATCCAACCTCACTCTGCATGGCATGCTTATCCATGTCTCTGTCTCTTTCCCACCGCTGCATGTCTCCCTGCCCAGGACCAGCCACTGCTCTGGGTCCTGCAGCCGTCCCTGCCTGGGCCTGGATGCTCTCAGGGCCCCCTGCCCACTGCCTGCAGCCACATGCCCTGCTGCCTGCCACCAGGGATCCTGCAGCATTTTTATTAATCCATTACACTGGGAACATGCCTATCACCCAGCACTGAGGAGGTTGAAGTCAGGCATATCTAGAATTTGGGGCCAGTCTGGCCTTCATGGTGAGTTCAGCAGAATCCCAGCTGTATCACCCCCACCCCCCCGGAACTAGATAAAGAGAAAACTAGGTATTTCCCTGAGAGAAGCTCAGGTCTCAGGTGTGTCCTACTTTCTTCCTGAGCCCATCCTCCTCCTTTCCCTTAAGCACCTTGTTTAGAATCTATGTGGGAAATCTTTTCATAAGCACCTGTAACTCTAGTTCCAGGAGACTCTGATATCCTCTTCTGGCTTCCATGGGCACCAGGCACACACACGGTGCACAGACATGATAGCAGAAATAACACCCATACACACACACACAAAGTTTTCTTTAAATTCCCAGATGTGGAGGCTGGTGAGAGGGCTCAGTGATTACAGCTACAATAATGCTCTTATAAAGAAGCCGAGATTCCATGTCACAAGGCTCACAACTGCCTGTGGTTCTAGGCCCCAGGGATCTGAAACTCTGCACCAGCACCTGACCTCATGTGTACACACTCCAGAAAGATGCACATGAGTTGGGGGCTTTGTTAGACATTTGAATAAGGTTTATAGATGTTAATTATATAAAGTAGCAAGACGGCTCTGGAGGTAAAGGCACTTGTTGCCAAACCAGACGACCAGAGTTTGATACCTGGGCACACATGTGGAAAGAAAGAACAGGCTGTCCACAGGAGTGCCATGACAATTCCCACTCCCTGTTGTAAGTAAATGCCAAAAACAAAACAAACCATTTAAAGAAACTGAGTATAATCTACACGGGAAGTAGAAAGTAGAAAAAGACAAAGATCTCCTGGGTAAATTGGGAGCATGGGGACCTTGGGGGAGGGTTGAAAAAGGGGAAAGGCTGGGAGGGGAGCAGAGAAAAATGTAGAGCTCAATAAAAATCAATTAAAAAAAGAGAAGGGGGGGGAGAAATTGAGTATGTCATACAATCTTACCAAGAGGGCTTCACTGGTCAATGGTAGCAAAAAAAAAAAAAAAAAAAAAAAAAAAACAGTACCAGTCAGGCTGTGGTGGACGCAGGAGGCAGAGGCAGGCAAATCAAGGCCAAGCCAGCCTGATTTACAGAGCAAGTTCCAGGATGGGCAGGGCAATACAGAGAAACCCTGCTTTAAAAACAAACAAACAAGCAAAAGAAAACAAAAAATAAAGCAAACAAACAAAAAACCTACCACCAACAAAAAACCAAATACCAATTCTCTACAGCCTTCAAAGAAAGAATATTTCTGAATTCATTCCTGACAACAGAATCAAGGAGATGACAAGAAAATAAACCTATGAACCGTTATCCCTGATGTGCAAAAGATAAAAAAATTCAAAACAAATTTAAAGACATAAAATAACAAAGTGGAGTCAGGCATGGTGGTGGATGCCTGTAATCCCAGCATACCTGATATTCAGAGGCAGGCAGATCTCCTGCAGTTCCAGGCTAGCCTGATATAGATAGCAAGTTTTGGGTTAGCCAGAGCTACATAGTGAGACCTTGTTTGAAAAAACAACAAAATCAAGAAGTTTCTGCTATTGCTGCCAAGTTAGCAAGACTGTTACATAAAAGCACAACATACAGCTGGCTCGGCTGGTAGAGTGCTTGCTTGCCAGGCAACCATGAGCACTTGAACTGGCTCCCCAGTATCCATGTAAGAACCACTTGAAAAGGCTGGGGTATGTCGTGCTATTTTGTTTATAATCTAACAAATAAAGCTTGCCTGAAGATCAGAGTGCAGAGCTAAACCACTAGTTAGCCATAGAAGTCAGGTAGTGGCGGCTCACACCTTTAATTCCAGTACTTGGGGAGTCACACACCTTAAATCCCAGCACTAGGGAGGCGGAGGAGAGAGAAATATAGGGCAGGAGGAGACAGGAGCTCGGATGCAGTCTGCAGTCTGAGCACGGGTAGGGTAAGAACTCTAGTGTCTGGCCGCTCTGCTCTCATCCTTTAGCTTTCACCCCCTGATCTGACTCCAGGTTTTTATTATTAATATCAATAAGAATACGTGCTACACCAGGGTGGAAAAGGGCTATAGTAATTTGTCTATAGTCCCAATGCTGGGGTCCCTAGAGCTCATTGGCCAGCCAGCCTACCCAAATCAGTAAGCTCCAAGTTCCCATATTCAGTAAGAGATCTCATCTCAAAAACAGATGCGTATATATGCATGCACGCATGTATCTATGTATATATATATATATGTAATACATACTCAAAGAGCATTTTTTTTTTGTTTTTTGTTTGTTTGTTTTTTGAGACACGGTTTCTCTGCTGCGTTGGAACCTGTCCTGGAACTAGCTCTTGTAGACCAGGCTGGTCTCGAGCTCACAGAGAGCCATCTGACTCTGCCTCCTGAGTACTGGGATTAAAAGCATGCGCCACCACAGCCCGGCTTCAAAGAGTATTTTAAAACTATAAAAATTGCCAGGCGGTAACTTTTGAAGTTCATGTTGGTACTTAACTAGTAATCCTCAAATTGGAGATCACCCTGGTGTCCTACCAAGTGAGGCCTTAACTCAAACAACTCAGGGTAGTAGGGATCAGACCCCTGTTGTTAGGCCACTGAAATCTCTAATTATCAGGAACTAAACTAATCTGGTCAAAAAATAAACTTAAGAGAGCTGCTGCCGGGCGATGGTGGCGCATGCCTTTAATCCCAGCACTTGGGAGGCAGAGGCAGGCGGATCTCTGTGAGTTCGAGACCAGCCTGGTCTACAGAGCTAGTTCCAGGACAGGCTCCAAAGCCACAGAGAAACCCTGTCTCAAAAAAAAAAAAAAAAAAAAAAAAAAAAAACCAAAAAACAAACAAACAAAAAAAACCAACAAACAATTTCACCGGGCGGTGGTGGCGCACGCCTTTAATCCCAGCACTTGGGAGGCAGAGGCAGGAGGATCTCTGTGAGTTCGAGACCAGCCTTGTCTACAAGAGCTAGTTCCAGGACAGGCTCCAAAGCCACAGAGAAACCCTGTCTCGAAAAACCAAAAAAAAAAAAAAAAAAAAAAAAAAAAAAAGAGAGCTGCTGTGCTCAGACTGTTTTAAATTGCATGACTAGTGTCCACAGGAAAGATAAAGTCCAATTTGTTCCGTGCTGTGCAGAACAGTCAGCTACTTTTGTTTATCTGTTATCTATAACTAGGAGTGAAGTTTAATTCTGACCCATTGGTAGTCAAGGCTGAGTGCAGAAGTGAATTGCTTGTGTCTTAATACTTCAGGGCTTTTGTTGTTGCTGTTGTTTGTGTTTTTTTTAATTCAGACAGGGTTTCTCTGTGTAACAGTCCTAGTTGTCCTGAAACTAGCTCTTGTAGACCAGGCTGGTCTCGAGCTCACAGAGAGCCATCTGACTCTGCCTCCCAAGTGCTGGGATTAAAAGCGTGCGCCACCACTGTGCAGCACTTCAGGGCTTTCTTAATTGCTCGTGACTTGAGAGTGTACCTCTAGTTTTCAGCTCAAAATGAAATGCTCCATTTATATGTACCAATTAACTTTTCAGAGCTGGGGATATATCTTGGGGGCAGTGCCTTGGTAAGCATACACTTTCGGGAAAGGAAAAGATACCAAGCTTTACGTGCAATGCTTTTAAGTGTGGGTCAAGATGGACATGGTGGTTCTGTCTGTGACCCCAGCACTGTAGGAAGCAAAGGCAGAAGGATCACAGCGAGTTTACATATCAAGAGCCAGGTCAGCCAGGACCATATTGTGAGGCTCAGTAGCAAAAGACAAAAAGTGAATCAAGATTTAATAATATAACTGAGTTAGTGTTTAGATAGCATCTTGGATTCTTTGCTATATTTTTCTGTTTATGCGGATTTGACCTATGGTGATGTGGAAATAGTAATAACATGGTGGACATAACAGTGTGTAGTGAGTAGTGCAGTGTGCCATCACCGTGTCTCAACAGCACAGCACTCATGCTATGCAGAGGTTCTCCTTAAAGTTTATATGTGAGAAATATAATACACCTTTATAGGGTTTATAGGGTTTTGTTTTGTTTTGTTTTGTTTTTTTTTCAAGACAGGGTTTCTTTGCAGTTTTTGGAGCCTGTCCTGGAACTAGCTCTTGTAGACCAGGCTGGCCTTGAACTCACAAAGAGCCGCCTGCCTCTGCCTCCCGAGTGCTGGGATTAAAGCTGTGCACCACCACCGCCCGACTATAAGGCATTTATTTATGTATTCTGTGTGTGAGTGCGTACACCCATGTGTGTGGCCCCAGACAATGACACTGGTGTCCTGCTCTGTCACTTCCCATCTTACTCCTCTGAAACGCTTTCTCATTAAACCTGCTGCTAAGCCAGTGGCCAGCAAGCCCCAGTAAGTCATCCTGTCCCCACTGCCAACAGTGTGGCTCTTTACCTAGGTGATGAAGATCTGAACTCAGGTCCTCCACACTCGTGGAGCGAGCATCCTACCTGCAGAGTTATCTCCCCACACTCTAAGATGTTCTCTCTCTCTCTGTGAAATGAAAAAAAAAGTTAAAATAAACCTAATTTGAAGTCTGTCTGTTTTTTTAAAAGTAATTTCACTTAATTCTAAACCGATGGCAGGGTTTTGTGAACACCTGTAAATATCATTGTTATCTAAATTATTCATAGAACTCAAACAGATCACTGGTTTTTGAGACAGAATCTCCTTTAATTCATTAAGTAGCCAAGGATGGCCTTGAATACCTGATCCTCCCGCCACCCAAATGCTAGAACCATAGACATCCACCATTTTATGCAACTTATACTTTTTTGTTTTGATTTTTGTTGGAGACAGGGTTTCTCTGTGTTAGAGCCCTGGTTGTCCTGGAACTCACTGTGTACACCAGCCTGCTTCTACTCCCTCGAGCTGGGATTAAAAGCATGCGGCAGCATGCTCTACGCAGATATATTTTTTAAAAACTTTTTTGTAATTGTTGAGAAAGGTCACACCATATATAGTCCAGGGTTGTCTCTAATCTGTGATCCTCCTGCCTAACCGTGCTAGGAGTACCACATTGGTCTTGAGTTCAACTTGTTCCTTATGATGTTCTTATATACATCCTTGATGGAATGAGAACAGCTTAGAATAAGTACAACCTAAAAGCTGGCGTTCTTAATATCAGCAGAGCTACTCTTTAGTCTCTGAGTCTTTAGAGTACATCTTTTGTCTCTCTGGAGAAATGCCTACTTAAGATTGTGGTAGGCTGGGCAGTGGTAGTTCACACCTTTCATCCCAGCACAGTAGGGAGAGGCAAGCAGATCTCTGAGTCTGAGGCCAGCCTGGGGGCTCTGTTTTAGAAAAAGAAAAAGAAAAAAGCTGTTAATCTCTGAAGATCTACAAATCCTTGCTAATATTTAGCTGCTCTCTTTTCAGTTTGTCTTTTACCCCAGGGAAAGCAGCATGATGCAGGACAAGGAGCAGATACCTTGTGCTGGTTCCTGCGAGTGTACTTCAGTGTGCTGGTGACAAACCAGCCATCTGGGCACCTCAACACCCTTATTTGTTAAATGGAGAGGGGAAGGGAAGGGACAGGAGAAGCCTGGCACAAACACTGCAGATTAGGCAGTGTGCACACGGATCTCATTTCACAGAAATACCCATCTCCACTTTATCTTTGCCTATTTGCTCAGAAGGCTCTCTCTGCAGGGACCTCTGTTTTATACTTTGTACTCTTTCATCTCCCAAATAACAGATTATAAAATAAATATTAAAATAGTGGTAACAGCAGTGGCAGCTACATTTATTAATTGGCAGACAGTATTCTGAGGCTATATGAGATTTTCTAACACTCCACAGTTTTACGAGGCAGATTAACTTCATTTTATAGATGAGATAATGATCAGAAAAGTATAATTCGAGGTTCCTACTTGAAATTGACAGGGCAAGAATTCAAATTCAAGAATAAACATTTTTTTTCCACATGCATTTTATGCAGTGAATTAGGTGGGGTGAGGGCACACCATTTAATATCAAGAAACTATGCCATTAAATATAAATATTTCAGCATGCATATTACAATAATGACAACTTCCTCTGGGCATGATGGCTGGCACATGGCTGTAAGCCAGCACTTGGGAGGTAGAAGCTGGAGACTGAGTTTAAGACAAGCCTGTACTATTCAGCAAGACTCCAAATGGGATTAAAAGAAGACAACCTCTTATAGCTGTATAATATCCATCATTGCACCTAAGAAAATTATTTTATATCTAATTGTCTTTCCTATCTCTTTTCCTCTCAGGGTAGAGGTTAAGAGCTATGAATTATACTGGGTTATTATATATCCTTAATACAGAATGATTCCTCTCTCTCTCTCTCTCTCTCTCTCTCTCTCTCTCTCTCTCTCTCTCTCTCTCTCTCTCCCTCTCTCTCTCTCCCTCTCTCTCTCTCCTTCTCTCTCGGAGGGGCAAGGGACAGACAGCATTGACAGCATTTAGACTGGCACAATTCTATGGAATGACCTACATTTTGGATTTGCCTAGTTGTCAACTGTGCTGTGTGGTCGTGGTAGGTCACAAACACGTGCCTTGGATGAGAAGGTAAAGATTTCTGCGGAGTGTTTATAACATTTGGCTTTGGGACTGGAGAGGCATCTCAGTAGTTAAGAGCACTTGCTGTTCTTCCAAAGTTCTTCCAAGTTCAGTTCCCAGCATCCATACTGGGCAGCTCACAAATTCCTGTAACTATAGCTCCAGGTCATGTGAGACCTCTGGCTCCAGCGTCACTGCACACACGTGTATGCATGCATGTACACACACATACAGTTAAAAATAATAAAACACATCTTTAACCCCCCGTTTGAGGCAGGGTCTCTCACATAGCTCAGGATAACACTGAACTCCTGATCCTCCTGCATCTATCTCCTGAGAGGTGAGGTTATAGACATTAATGGCTTTATTTTAACTTTTACTTACAGCAGGTGGTATAAATGAACCACTGTACAACCACGTACAACCATAAAACAGTGTCTACATAGAAGGACAACAAATTCAAACCAGAAGATTCAAATCAGACTGATCATTTTAGCTTTAAAGAAGCCCAAATGGAGCCGGGCGGTGGTGGCGCACGCCTTTAATCCCAGCACTTTGGAGGCAGAGGCAGGCGGATCTCTGTGCGTTCGAGACCAGCCTGGTCTACAAGAGCTAGTTCCAGGAAACCTTGTCTCGAAAAACCAAAAAAAACAAATAAACCAAAAAAAAACAAAAAAAAAAAAACAAAAAAAAGCCCAAATGGAGCCAGGTAGTGGTGACACACGCCTTTAATCCCAGCACTAGCAGGCGGATCTCTGTGAGTTCAAGGCCAGCCTGGTCTACAAGAGCTAGTTCCAGGACAGGATCCAAAGCTACAGAGAAACCATCTCGAAAAACAAAAAAAAAGCCCAAATGGTGAAATTGCTATCTTCAAAATGATAAGAGAAGAGTACTCAAAATAAGATGCAGGCAGATTTTAGGTCATTTGTAATACAGAAAGGAAATGTTTTTCATGTGCTTGTACTGTATTATCAATACACGCCTAGCCTGAAATACTGTTTGTACTGTATTATCAATACACGCTGTTTGTACTGTATTATAGATTCTTGTAAGAGGACTAGCCTTCACATAACAAAGCTGGAAGACAGTCTTGATGAGCAAAAATGATAATGAGACTGTAAAGAATTCAAATATACAGTCATCCTTATCCCCAAACAGCTTATATACCACACTCATTATTTCTTAGTGAAACCAAAATTGCTGCCCCAGTACAGGTATCCACTGTCCTGTCATTCCTTCACAACTTTATCATTATTTGCCTAAAATGTATAAAAACATGTTGTTTTCAGGCTTCACCTTCTTTGTGAAGAACTCACACTCTACTGTCATTACTCACTCCTTGTATCAGTTGGGAAGAGGAAATGACATCCATTTCATGTTGATGAAAGCGACAAAAGTGCGCATTGAGCCTTGGTGTCACCACATAATCCTGAGTTCAGAAGTCTGAAGAGCACTTATTTATCCAACCTTTTTAAAAACTCAGTGATAGGACAAGAACTGTGACCTCTCTTATCAAAGTTATTAGAAGAGGGCAGGAACCCAAAGCACGGCACATACAGTACGCCAGAGATGCTTCCAAGTGCTTCCTCTCACGTAAAATAATTCTCACAGCAGTCACATGAAGCAGACATCACTAATGTCCCCATCTGACGATGAGACAACTGATGCAAACGGGTCAGCGACTTACCCAAGACCAAGTTAAGCCAGTAAATAAAACAAATAAAGATTTCCCTTCTATATACTACAAATATTTATTAGCATTGGTTAATAAAGAAGCTGCTTTCGCCTATGGCAGGAAAGACTATAGTTAGGTGGAAAACTATACTGAATACAGGGAGAGAGAAGGTGGTGTCAGGCAGACGCCATGTAGCTGCTGAAGGAAAAAGTCGCCAAAACCTTACTGGTAAGTCACAGCCTTGTGGAAATACACAGATGAATAGAAATGGATTAATTTAGGATATAAGAGCTGGCTAGGAATACACCTGAGCCACTGAGCAAGCCGTGTTGTAACTAATATAGTTTCTGTGTGATTATCCGGGTCTGGGTGGCAGGGAAATGGAAAAGCAGTCTCCAATTACAAATATCAGTTAAAATGCCATGTTCTTACCCACACATTGCTCAGCCTTGTCAACTGAGGGCTTCAGTCCTACTGTAAAACACAGCTCCAAATATTTTCTAGCTATCAGCACAATAGAGGCTGTAGTCACAGGTCTTGTACAACCCTGCATGTAGCAAGGGCCTGCTTCACACAGGTGCTAGAAACTAAAGCACCAGAGATGTAAATACCCTCACATGCCAAATTTATTCATCTATGAATTTTTGCTCTGCATACAGTATGTAAAGTATTGTACTATTCAATGAGTCATATTCCTAAACGAATCAAAATGATCCTGCCCTAGATTTTACAGTCTAGAAATGGTTGTCAAAGGGCAATAAGTAAATAAATGTGAAAGGAATTCTTATAAAATTACCTAAGTTTTCAAAACAATACCAAGAAAGTGGTGACTTGTGTAATTTGTTAAAAAATTGGAAACAGCCAGGCAGTGGTGGCACAAAGCTTTAATCCCAGCACTTGTGAGGCAGACACTCTCTATGAGTTTGAGGTCAGCCTGGTCTATAGAGTGAGTTCTAAGACAGTCTCCAAAGCTATAGAGAAACCCTGTCTTGAAAAACAAAACAACAACAAAACAAACACACACAAAAAACCCTGAAAACATTAGGGAGTTGGGGAAAACCTAGGTTATTTCCAGTTGGTAAGATAAAAGTGGTCACTAGTGTCAAGAGCCTGTGAAGATGGAGCAGTAAAGGACACCAAGGAAACTGTGTAAGCAAAGACAGTAAGGCAGGAAACAGTGTGGAGCCACTGACAACCAAAAAGCACAAAAGTGTGCTAGGATTAAACAGACAACCGCATGCGGCATGGTGGTGCACACTCGGGAGGCAAAGGCAGGTGGATTCTGAGTCTGAGGTCAGCCAGGTCTACAGAATGAGTTCCAGGCTAACCACGGCTGCATAGTGAGACTGTGTCTCAAAAACACGAAGCATATCAACTACAAACTGGAACCAAACATAGAAAATGCTATCAAATTAAGAACCATGAGAATCACAGGACATTTTAAGTAAGAAGATGACATAATCAGTGTGCTTTAGAAACAATAATTTTTGACAGGCATAGTGTTGCACACCTTTAAATCCCACAATTTAGAAGGCAGAGGCTGGGGGAATCTCTAAATTCAAGGCCAGCTTGGTCTACAGAGTGAGTGAGATATCCAGGGCAACATGGGGGGCGGGGGGGGAGAACATTAGCTACTCCTCCAGAGAACCCAGGTTCAATTCCCAGATCTAGATGGCACCTCAGAAACCATCTGTAACTTGTTTCAGGAGATTCAACCCTCTCTTCTGGCCTCTCTGGGTACTGCACACATGGTTCAGGCAAGACACCCACACAAATAAAAATCACTTTCTTTTTTTTGGGGGGGGGGGTTTCGAGACAGGTCTGGAACTAGCTCTTGTAGACTAGGCTGGTCTCGAACTCACAGAGATCCGCCTGCCTCTGTCTCCCGAGTGCTGGGATTAAAGGCGTGCGCCACCACCACCGGCAAAAATCACTATTTCTTAAAAAGAAAAAAAATTGTTAGAAGAGTGTAAAACACATCCGAAAGTTGGAGTTGCGGTGAAGAATAGCTACACCTATGCCTGCCATATAAGTGTAAAACACATCCGAAAGTTGGAGTTGCGGTGAAGAATAGCTACACCTATGCCTGCCATATAAGCCAGCAGCGAGACTCCCGAGAGCTCAAAGAGATGAAATCTGTGCTGACACAAACACCTACATACGAGTGACAGCAGCACTACTTGTAGAAATGTCCCAGAATCCAAAAGAGCCTACAAAACGTCAACAGTTAAAACTGTGATACACTGGTACCATCAACTACAGCCTTGCAATAAAAATAAGTTATTGTATATTCAATACCTTGATGAGTCTCAAGTATATTAGAGTTGACGGAAAAAGCCAGTCTCAAAAGGCCACACACTGTGGTTCTACCTGTGCAACACTGTCAACCTGACAAGATTATAGAAGAAGAATCGATTAGTGGTTGCCAGAGTTAGAGATAACAGCACAGAGAAGGATCTTTGTAATGAAGGAACAGTTCTTTATTTGGATTGGAACAATGTCTAAGAATCTATTCATTATAAAATGACAGTTTCCTGTCTCTGATAATGTCTTAGAGTTATGTAATTTGTAACTACAGCAGGAAAGTGGATGAAAGTACATGGGTTCCCTGGCCCATCTGTGCTACTCCCTGTAAACCTTCATTTCAAAACAAGAAGTTTAAAAGTTCTTTTTAAAAAACTATCCTAAATAATAAAAATTCCATGCCTTTTTTAGTTAAAAAAAAAAAAAGTAAGAGGCGTTGATGGTAAGAGCTCTGTTCTTCCAGGACCTGAATCCAGTGCCCACCACCCACATTGGATGGCTCCAGCTCCAGGGGATCTGACACCTCCGCTCCACAGGCACCTGTACTCATTTACATATACCGATACACAGACGCACGTATAAATGATGAAAAACAGAAAAAACAAACATACAAAAAAACCTATTAGCCTGAAGGTGGAGGCACACCTCTTTAGTCCTGTAGACAGAGTGGTGATCTCGGTGAGTTCAAGGCTAGCCTAGTCTACAGAATGAGTTCCAGGATAGCCAGAGCTACAAAGAGAAACTATGTCAAAAACCAAACCTAACAAACAAACAACAACAACAAAAACTATTAATAGCTAATTCTAGGGTGGGCTCTTCACTCTACATTTCCAAAGTTTGTTTTATATATCGAGCATGTAAGAAAATTTTTTTTAAAAATTAAAACATTATTTTTCAGTGAAGTATAATACACTTAAGTAGATAAGCAAAAAAATCAATTAAACTACTAATTTGTATATGTCTACATATACTAACAAAAGATAAGAATTATTGAGCTAACCAGCAAAACCACAATATCCAAAAGCAAGATATGACTACATCAACTTCATCCCCATCAACTCTAACTGTAACTCAAGAATGCCTTCACCGTTACCCCAGGAGGAACCAAGACTTTAAACATATAGTTGTCTGAGGCTTTGAATACATCACTTTGTTAATCAGGAGCACAGAATCCTTACAATGTTAACTCTGCAGTGATCTAAGACATTTAGTGTAACTGTTTAATGTATGGCTGAATAAACTAAAAGTAGGGAGTTAAATTTGATAGAGCTTATCACCAACAGAATCTGATATAAAACTCAGAACCATGGTTAAGAATGCTGTCTCTGCCAAGTGGTGGCACGTCTTTAATCCCAGCACTTAGGAGACCGAAGCAGGCGGATCTCTGTAAATTTGAGGCCAGCCTGATTTATGTAGTAAGTTCCAGAACAGCCAAGGCTATACAAAAGAGAAACTCTGAAAAAACAAAAACAAAACAAAATGTTGCCTCTGAGCTGGGTGTTAGCAGTGCAGGCCTTTAATCCCAGCAGAGGTAGGTGGATCTCTGTGAGTTCAAGGCCAGCCTGGTCTACAAAGTAAGTTTCAGGACTGTCAGGGGTACACAGGGAGAAATCCTGTCAAGGAAAAAACAAAAACAACAACAACAAAAAAACGAGCTGGAGAGACGGCTCAGTGGTGAAGAGCACTGACTGCTCTCCCAGAGGACCTGTGTTCAACTCCCAGCACCCACATGGCAGCTCACCACAGCCTGTAACTCCAAGATTTGACACCCTCACACAGACAAACATGCAGGTAAAACACCAAAATTAATTAATTAATTAAAAAACTATATGAAGATGCCTCAAAAATCTAAAAGTATTGGCTGGAGAGACGGCTCAAAAGTTAAGAGCACTGACTATTCTTCCAGAGGTCCTGAGTTCAATTCCCAGCAACCACATGGTGGCTCACAACCATCTGTAATAAGATCTGGTACCCTCTTCTGGCCTGCAGGTATACATGCAGACAGAACACTGTATATGTAATTAATAAATAAACATTTTTTAAAAAATCTAAAAGTGCCGGGCGTTGGTGGCGCACGCCTTTAATCCCAGCACTCGGGAGGCAGAGGCAGGCGAATCTCTGTGAGTTCAAGTCCAGCCTGGTCTACAAGAGCTAGTTCCAGGACAGGAACCAAAACCACAGAGAAACCCTGTCTCGAAAAACCAAAAAAAAAAATAAAAAATCTAAAAGTAAGCCCCGTGTGGTGGTATAATCCAGCACTCTGCAGGGGAGGCAGAGGAACCAGGAAGTTTGTCATCCTCATCTACAGACCAGCTCAGATTATCTGAAACCCTGTCTCAAAACAAAAAAAGGTACCAAAAAACAAACAAACCAAAAACACAAACAAAAAACAACACCCCCAGAAACCCCACATTTAAGTAGCTAGCTCCTATAGTTGTATCTGTAATGCGCCCCCCCCTGCCCAGCCCAAACCTGGAGAGAGTTTAAGCCAGTCAGGGAACATCCTTTGAGGGACTGTGGAGCCCATCTCTTCCTCGCCCTGCTCCACCCTTTCCCGTCATAAGGTAAACAAGCTTTGCATGATACGTTTCCTCTATACACATTAAAAAGCAACAGGGCCAGAACCTCTGAAACCACAAGTCAAATAAATCATCTCTGTAGGTGCCACCTCAGACATTTTGTTAAAGTAACAGAAACCTGACTGACACTCACTGGACATGATGCTAGCATGTCAAAGAAAGGTCTTCACACTCATGTTTATTACAGTAGCTAAGATACAAAATCAACCTAGCTGGCCACCAAACAGATAACCAGGTGAAGAGACTCACAAAGGAAATCCTCCAGACAGAACCAAACAGAAGCCAATGCTCTGGAGCTGGGGTTAGAAGACTGCTTGAGATCAGGAGTCTGCGGCAGTCATAAGAGGGATTCGCTAATAAAAACACCTAGCTCTCAGACTTCATCAGACAAGTGCTAATTCAGCTGTGGAGCGTTTAGCTACCATACCACTCCCCACAAGGCTCAGGGACAACTGGGAAAGATGAGGTGTAAAGAAACAGAGGTTCTGGACAACAAGGGCAAAACTGTCGTCTGGATATGACAGACCTGCTATACTTAAGGACTCACAGAGCTGGGGTTCCCTTCACAAAACCTGTACAAAATCAAGTCAGTCAACATTCCAGCACAGAGTAGGGAAATCTCTAAAGCTCCCATCCCCAACTGAGGAGTTATTGACAGTTGGTGGCTTCTAGGGGAGTAAGAGACAGATTTCTTTTAAGGGTTTGGCACCATAGGCCAAAGCTCCAGGGAAGGTCCCCACCTAGGAGTATAGGGTAGCACAAATTGAACTAGTAAACTGGTTATTTAAAAACAAAACAAAAACAAGAGAGAAAAAAAAAAAACAGCTGAGGGGGACGGTAGTGCCGCCTTTAATCCCAGTACTCAGGAGGCAGAGGTAGATGATCTTTGTGAGTTTGAGGTCAAGTTTACAGTCTACAAATCCAGTTCCAGGACAGACAGGGTTGTCACACAGAGGAACCCTGTCTTGGAAAAAGAAAAAGAAAGAAAGAAAAAAGGACATGAGTTGGGAGGAAGTGGAGTGGTAGGGAGGTACTATGGGGAGAAATGGTGGGTGAATATGGTCAAAATATATCGTTGTATATAGATTAAATTCTCAAAGAATTAATGAAAGTGGTATATTTTTAAAATAAATAAAAATTTCAACCGCTTTCACTAAAATGGGTGGACTAGGGATATTATGTTAAGTACAGAAAGTCATGTATAATGAAGCATGATTAATAAAAGCTCAGAGACTAATATTGGGGTTCAACCTGAATATCCAAAAAGCAAAGCAGCCAATCAATCACTGGCTCTTACCTCAACCTCAGTCTGAAATAGTGATTCTGGCTGCCGCCCCTTACCCGGACCGACGAGTCGGCTCGGCTGTCCCGAGCGCCATGTCAGGTTCCTCTAGCGTCGCCGCCATGAAGAAGGTGGTTCAGCAGCTCCGGCTGGAAGCCGGGCTCAACCGCGTGAAGGTTTCCCAGGCAGCTGCAGACTTGAAATAGTTCTGTCTGCAGAATGCTCAGCATGACCCTCTGCTGACGGGAGTGTCTTCCAGTACAAATCCCTTCAGACCCCAGAAAGTCTGCTCCTTTTTGTAGTCAGCTATCTTGAGGTTTCTTAAACCACTTTTCATGAACCAGTGGATATTCTGAAGTCTGTACAGAAGCTTCTCTAACACGTGCCATAATACACAGTCTTTACTTGTCAATCCTTAACATCTACCTCTCTGAATCTTCATGGATTTCTGTTTCACAAGGTTTAACTATTTTATATACACTGGCTGTAGCATACAATAAAACAGCATAAAATTCGCTGGCCTTGTTATTGCTATGAAATGCACTGTATTAGATTCAATGCTTTACATTGGCAAGGCTTCTAAGAACTTACAGACTATTAAAAATTTTATTCAAGTTTGGGAGACTTCCACTTTCTTTCAGCTAGTTATGTTGGGAGCAGATCCTGAATTTCTTGTAATCCCCTGATCTGAGTGCATACAGCTGCTCTGAGCATGAGACCTTCAGGAGTTCCTGATGGGTTTGGCTGAGGCCTGGCTATCTATATAATCTGCCCCTGAACACAATAAAGGGGGCATTCTTGGGGAATTCAAGGATGACCCATGTCGCTAAAAAAAAAAAAAAAAAAAAAAGAAAGAAAGAAATAGTGATTCTGCCTCCAAGAATCTCAGAATGAGACTGTGTCTGAGAGCTGTCTCCTCCCATTTTATAATCCTCTCTAGGGCTGAGATTAAAGGCGTGCACCACTGGGATTAAAGGCATGCACCGCCGGTTTCTATGGCAACTATTGTAGCTATAGGGATTAAAGGTGTGTGGTGCCATTGCCTGGTCTTTAAGGCTGACCAGGGGGGCTGTTTTACTCTCAGCTCTTTAAGCAAGCTTTATTAAAATACAATTGACAAGCCACCACAGCATAAAGTCAGTATACTCTCTCCCTAATGTGTAATCAAAACGAAGGCAAGCTGATAGAGCACCGTGATGCTAGAGAGAGGCCGGCTAATATGTACAACAAAACAGACAGAAGCAATAATCCTGGGACTGGGAAAGTAGCTCAGACGGAGAGTGCTTCTTGTTTGAGGCCCTGCATTCAATCTTTAGTTATTACAGCAGTAAAAGTGAGGAAGATATAAGTGATTTTATACAGACTGAGCAGTTATATCGCATGCACACACACATGCACGCAAATCAATTAATGAAAAGAGGCCGAGAATTTCAAAAAGATCAAGGAAGTGTATATGGGAGGTTTTGGAAGGAGGAAAGAGAAGGGAGAAATGTAATTATAATCTCAAAAGTAAAAAATAAAGGGGCTGGAGAGATGGTTCAGAGGTTAATAGCACTGGCTGCTCTTCCAGAGGTCCTGCCTTAAATTCCCAGCAACCACATGGTGGCTCACAGCCATCTATAGTGGGATCTGATGTCCTCTTCTGCCATGCAGGCATACATGCAAGTAGAGCACTCATACATAAAATAGATCAAAATAAATAAATAAAAAGTAAAAAGAATAAGGAGAAAAGGGAGGGAGGGAGGAACTCTAGTGTTTGGTTGCAGAATGGGATCACTACAGTTCACAATAACCTATATTTTATTAACAAATGGAAAAAAGGAGTTCCAAGCCTCCAAATGGAAACGTTAATCACCCTGATCTGATCAGTGCATAAGGGTATTTTTACCAGTTTTCACACTGGGAGCTGGGGAAATGGCCAGTGGGTAAAAGTACTTGTTGTGCAAGCATCAGGACCTGAATTCCAACACTCACATAAAAAAAGCCCACCATGGCAGAGAATGGCAAAGCAGGACACAAAACTCATCCTCTGGCTTCATGAGCACCCATGTACACACCCACCCACACACACCACAAAAGTTTAAAACAAAAAATCCTGCTTTTAAAAGTACACTGTATCTCCTAAACATGACCAGTTTTGAGTTAAATAGGTTTTGAATGTTTAAGGACACGGGGAACTGGAAAGATGGTTCAGCAAGTAAATGCTGACCAGATGGGCACGAGGGAAGTTCAGATCCAGATCACCTGCATGAAAGGCCAGGCACGGCAGGGTGGGCTGGGAGGCAGAGACAGGAAATTCTTCAAGCTCACTGGCCAGCCACTGAGCTATCAGTCTCAAAATCTTAAAGAGGTGGAGTCGTGATCCAGACACAGAGCAAGCAAAATGTGACTGCCTCGCCTAAAAGGTACCGAGCCACGTGGCTAACATAGACAAGAATAATGGGTTAATATAGGTTATAAGAGTTAATAAGAAGCCTGAGCTAATGGGCCAATCAGTTTATAACTTAAAAAAAAAATAAACCTTGAAGAAGTGACTAAGGAAGACATCCAGGACCAACCTCAGACCTTCCCACGCACATTTTCTCTCTCTACACAAGTGTGAAGAACTAACCTACTGATCTGAGCATTATAAACTGTAGACATGTTGAATTACCACTCTGCACTTTGTAAACACATACAACTGAAGTATTTTTAAAAGAAAATTAAATAAAAATACAAATTTATGCAATATACAATTGGTTATTGTTAATATCTAAAAGGACAACTTGAGAAAAAACTGGGCAAGTTCTGAAAAACGACAGGCACCCCGAAAGACCTGGATAAGTCCAGACCTCCCCAGCAGGAAGAAAATAGCCAAAAATCCAAGCAGGAAGAGAGGAATCAAGGATCTAGGATTAGCCGGTTCAGTGAATGTGTTTTGGGAACTAGCTGATTATGACCTTGGGAGTGGTCCTGAGAGGCAGGGGGTTGCCCCCTTGTAATCTTCACTGGTATTTTCGGAATTTTCTGTGACACACTCCCTGCCAATTCCAGATCACTGGGCTGTGGTTTCTTCCCTTAAAAATTGGTTCTCCCGGTCACTCGGGGTCGAACTCTTCCCCTGCACTGGTTATGAGTCTCGGCCCCAGTGCACTGGTTCCCGTCTCATCTCATCATTAAAGCCTCGTGTGATTGCAGCAAGGACGGTCTCTCGTGAGTTACTGGGGGGTCGTGTTATCCCGAGACTTGAGTGAAGAGTCTCGCCGCACCGGGGGTCTTTCACCCCTAAACAAAAAAGACACAAACTACTCTACCAGGCTTAATTATCTCAACACACAAAACCACACTTGGTTCTAATCTATCATTAGACAAGCTTTAGAACACACAAGACATCAACAAAATCAACTCTTGCTCTTAATCTGTTCAATTTATGTCTGTGTAAATGTGCACACATTTCTTGTGTCACATGTACAAATTTCTCCAAAACAATGGGCTACAACTATATAAAGCATTCACTTAGAGTCAATGACAACCATACATTCAAATATCCCTAAATCAGTGGTTTTCAACCTGTGAGTTGTGACCCCTTTAGGGTGGGGCAGCGTGTCAAATGACCCTTTCACAGGGTCAATCTAAGACCATCAGAAAACAGATTATTCAACTATGATTCATAACAGTACAAAATTATAGTTACATAGTAACAAAAATAATTTTATGGGCCAGGCGGTGGTGGCAAACACCTTTAATCCCAGCACTCGAGGAGGATCTCTGAGTTTGAGTTCATTCTGATCTAAAAGAGCTAGTTTCAGGACAGCTAAGGCTGTTACACAGAGAAACCCTGTCTTGAAAAACCATCAAATAAATAATAATAATAATAAAATTTTATGATTGGGGTCACAGCATGAGAACTGTATTAAAGGGTCATGGCATTAGAAAGGTTGAGAACCCACCGCCCTAAAAGAATTCACAACTGAAGAAACAAATGCAGAATATGGTGTTTTGGAAATTACTGATTTGATAATCAGCACAAGTTTTAAATTTTTTATTGTTTCTAAGTGGTGTTGGAAAAAAACAAAAACAAAAAAAAGAAAGAAAAGAAAAAAGAAATCCATACCTCAAGGCTCAAGACATAACAATAAAGAGTAAAGAGTCTTAAATTTATGAACAGGTACCAGGAGGTGGTGGCATACGCCTTTAATCCCAGCAGATCTCTGTGAGTTGGAGGACAGCCTGGTCTACAAGAGCTAGTTCCAGGACATCTAGGGCTACACAGAGAAACCCTGTCTTGAATAAAAAAGAGACTGTGAACAGGAATAGGTTGTGTGTGGCAGAACATCCCTTTAATCCCAGTACTTGAGAGGGAGACCTTGTTTCAAAAGGGAGAGAGGAAAAGGGTTAGAGGGCTAGACTGAAGAAAATAAATTATAACCAAGGCTAATACACTTCCAGGGATGGAAAAGTTCAGCTTTCCTGGCAGGATGCTTGCATGGCTTGCAGAAGGCCTCAACCAGAATCCCTAACACTAAAGAAAACGAAAAACATTTTAAAAGGAGAATGGTCATGTAGTTTTTCTTTTCCTTTTTTACTTTTTCGTTTTTTGAGACATGGTTTCTCTATATAATAGCTCTTGTTGTCCTGGAGCTCACTTTGTAGACTAGGCTGGCCTCAAGCTCACAGACTCTCCTGCCTCCGCCTCCTGGGTGCTGAGATTAGCACCAAACAGCTTTTCAATTCATCTATCACTGGGCTACTGTTTGGCTCTACACAAACTCCTTGACAAAGTATGCACAATTTACCTTGTCTTCTAGCTGCTGTCTTACAGTGTATATTTTTCTGGCACCCTGTGGGTTTTTTTTTTTTTTTTTAAATCTTTCTTGGCTGTGTACATACATGGTAGAGATATAGCTAAGACTGAAGAGCTGACATGGCTAGCTTTCTTTGAAACAACAAAATAATAGAGTACTGTTCTCTTATAGGGTTGGGTACTCTTATAGACAATGTGTTATTTTTTCTTGTTTTTTTTTTTTTTTGTTGAGACAGGGTTTCTCTGTGTAACAGCCCTAGCTGTCCTGGAACTAGCTCTGTAGACCAGGTTGGCCTTGAACTCACAAAGATCCACCTGCCTCTGACTCCCTAGTGTTGGGCGTGTGTCACCACCACCCGGCTACAGTGTATTATTCTTATAGGGACAGTGATGTCATTTGTAAGGTGATAATTTTTCAAATATTACTACCAGAATCTGAGAGTGCTGAATCAGACACAGCAACTGCTTGTTAGAAATTTTACTTTTATTTCTGATCTTTGAGCTGTTGCAAATTATTTGGGAAAAATTAATTCAGAGTATTTATTAACCAAAACAAACAAACAAAACCACGGTGGGCTGATGAGGTGGTTGTGGGCAAAGGTGCCAGCTGCCACATCTGATGACCCTGGGGACCCACATGGTGGAAGAAGAGGACTGACTCAAGTTCCTTTTGGTCTCCACCAGGTGCCGCGGCTTAGCTGACACTCCCATAAATAAACAAAGTTTCTTAAAAGCTACACACAGGCTAAAATAAGCCCAACTCCTATTTAATCTAATACAATCTATGTGCTACGGATTCAGCAGACACAAATTATACCAATTTGCATATCCATAAACAAAACTCTAAGACAAGCTTACAAAAGCAAACAGCATACCATACTCTGGGATGTCTATCTAAACTTCAGGATTAACAATTCTATAACAGTCATTTCACTCTAAGCTTTGTTTCCTATTTCATTAGAAAAATCTAAAATTCTAAATAGCATTTTCTGTGAGCAAATAAAAATTTTTCTCTCTAAATTTACTGAAAGAGGCCAGAGAGTTGGCTCAGTGGTTAATGGTGCTTTTTGTTGTTGAAAGACCCGGGTTCGATTCCCAGCAACCACATGGAGGCTCACCGCCTCCTCAGGCAATAAGCACACATATGGTGCACAGATGCAGACACATAAAATAATAAAAACAAATCTAAAATAAAATAAATTTATTCAAAGATAGTTTGTTTTTTCTTAGCAAACACAGGATTCTTCTAAAACATTTCATAGGAACTCTGCATTGCAAAACAGGTGCAGAGGTGCAGAAGCAATCGCTACTCTGCATACTCCAGTCTCTTGGTGTGGCCTTTCTAGGGTGCCTGTACACCACCTCTGACCAGCAGAAAGCAGGGAAATGCATCTGCTCCCCTGGTTTCATGAGCATTCTCTTGGCTGCAGTTCCGAGACACGTTTATATTTGCTGTACTAAGCAAGGACTTCATACTCAAGAGTTCTCGTGTGTATCAAAGAAGCACAAATCTCTTCTGGCTTCATCAGACCTTTAAATCAAAGCTTTCATTACTGAGTTGCACATAATTCTATCCACATACAGAATTGAGCTCAATGAGTAAAAATGTAACAGAGAGTTTGTGGCCTAGGCTATATCAAAAATGTTTACATAGCAATCAAAATGTAGTGGCAAATAAATTAGTTTGCCTAATTGGATCTGGCACTATGTCACAGAACACTAGTAAGTAAGTCTGTGAAACTAAGAAGTATAGGTAGGCTGGCAGTTTGACATATTGACAGATAAAGTCTGTTATTTTTATCAACTGAACTACAACACACATTCTCTCTCTCTCTCTCTCTCTCTCTCTCTCTCTCTCTCTCTCTCTCTCTCTCCCCACACACACTTTTAAGAGAGGGATGAGACTGGTCGTGACTCCTGATCCTCTTAGTTTGTCTTGAGTGCCGGGATTACATGTATAAACCACCATGCCCAGATTAAAATCTTTATTGTTGTATGTTATATCACAAATCTAGTCAATGTAACAGAAAACATTGAACCATGACTTCATAATGTAGTACATACTATGAAAATGTACTAGTTAACCTTAAAAAAACAGAATTAGAAAATAGAAAAGACATCTTTAAGTTAATGGCCAGGCTAGCTACAATCAACACTAAATAGACATCAGGCTGGGAAGCAGAAATCTTAAAAGACTTTTAACAAGCTGGTTAATAGGGCTCTCCCCTCCAACTGCTTGCGGTTGAACCCAGAGCCTCCTGAATGCTAGGCAAATGCTCTGTCACTAAGTTACGGCTTAATGTGGCATTGACCTAAGACAAAATAATACCAGCACCCATTAGAACATCTGGATTTAACAGTCTGAGGAAAGTCATGACAATGTCTTAATCAGTCATAGCCAAGTTACAGCCAAGTACTGAAGACTTGACAACAAAACCAACACATTTGCAGGCAACTGTGCAGCTCTGCAGAATGAGAATGCTACCGAAAGCATGTCTCTGACTGCACCTGCCAACTCAGCCACTGCAGTAGTGAAGGCTCCTCTGCCTTATAGTAGCTGCCATAAACTGACTTTCCTTTCCAACTCCATGATGGCGAGAAGTGACAGAGCAAAGTAAAAAATACAGTCATCACTAGGCATGCTAACCTTGAATTCTGGGACCCATCTAACAGCTTCTCTCCTTCATGACAATGGTAGGATGCCTTAGCAAAGAATTCTTTTTTTGTTTGTTTTGTTTTTTTCAAGACAGGGTTTCTCTGTGTAACCAACTCACCTAGCTGCCTTAGAACTAACTTTTGTAGGCCAGGCTGGCCTCGGATTCACAGAGAGCCACCTGCCTCTGCCTCCCGAGTGCTGGGATTAAAGGCGTGCACCACCACCATCCAGCTATTTCAGTTGAGTTCAGCAAATTTTCATATATCAAAATTTTACTAAGTTTGGCTGGGTGAGGTAGTACATGCCTGTAATCCAAACACTCAGGAGGCTGACACGGGAGAATCATGAGTTAAAGGCTAGCCAGTAATACACACCGAGAATGCTTCCAAAAAAAGACCAGAGCTAACATGATGAAGGTTCCCAGTCTGCCAGGAAAAGCAGAAATATAAACAGTAATGCGCCATAAAATCCTTCATCTAAAGATCCTCTTTACTAAAGAAGTTTACCTTTTGACAGCCTCAAAAAAAGCAAAATTAAGAATTCACCTATTCTTTGAGAAAACTACTAATTCTACTGAGCATTCACTAGTATGATATACGGTCCATTTACATAAACAAACTTAAAAGCTTGTTGCGATCAATGAATGATCATCTCATGACGATTCAGCAGTAGATGCTTGTTGGAGTGGAAAATAATTAAAAATTGGTTTGAAAATGTCCAACAACTTAGCAAAACCTACCTGATGAGCCACAAAAGTCAAACACAAGACTCAGTTAAAAGTCAAAGGTTCCACAGAGCCACGTTACTGTTTCTATTTCTACTAAAAGCGAACACAAATTTTGGGATCAATACTTTCCTGGCAGAATTACGACTCTGGTACTACGTCTTCTAGAAAAAGCACCTGTTCCTTCTGTCAGCTGCCAGCTATAACCTCCCCTTACTACCCTCATTTTTCTAGAGCACTATAGAAAAAAAATATCATGCATGCAAAAATCTGAATACTGGCCCTGAAAAAGTTGTCAAAATTACCCCTCAAATTTTTTACGAGGGAACCCCAACCCTGGAGTTACCAATGGGAAGATCCTGTAGGTTCCTGGACTGTTGGCATATGTCCTCTTAACCCAGGAATCTCCTGGGACCATATTTCCACCCTGTGGCAATCTGCGGGTCAACTCAAGCCGTACGCAAGTGTTAACAATTTTCACTGAATTATCTGAAAATCCAAAACCCTCGCAGGTTTAATTTTTAAAATTGAAAAGTAATGTATTAAATCCTTTCTTAAGATTTAAACTTGTCCGACATCTAAACCTTCTCAAGAAAGCACAAAGAAAAAGAATAAACCACTCGCGTCAGAAGAAATCTGAGTGACATCTCTATTTCCAGAAATCACTACCATCTTCTAACATCACTTCCTCCCCATTCGCCTCCCCTGTCCGTGGACTCGAATCGGTGATGCATACCAGCTCCTCGCACTCCAGATTTTTAAAAGGACCACAAACAAGAGAGCCCTATAGCCTACATCCACTACCCAGAGATCTTCGAAGCCTTGAAAGCCACTTTCCTGTGAAAAAGTCATCCCCCAAGGGTTCATTTTTCTTCCTGGACTTTTTCTTTCTAACCTTTAGGCCAAGAGATTTCCCATCCGACCCCTCCCTCTTTCCAGCCAACCCTAACTCCCGGCCCTTCAAAGCCACCATTCCCACCGGGTCAGGTGGCTGTCAGTCCCCACCCGGCTGCCTTGCCCTTGCGCCGGTTTCAGGCGGCCCGGGGACAGTTCTTCCCATTACTCACACCCACGGCAATAGCCCAGGGCACCTCCTCCTCCGCGTCGGGATTCCGGGGACCCCTCGCACGTCCCTCCTTCACTAGCTGGGCTGCAAGGCCCCTGCGCCTCGCCCCTGGTTGCCCGACTTCCTCCGGATTCCATTCCAGAGCGGCCTACCCCGGCTCCCCCAACCGTCTCCCCGCGGTCCCCAGCGTCCCCGGCTCTCACTCACCCTTGGCTGCAGGTGCCCCCCAATCTCCCCTCTCCTCAGCCTCGGAGCCTGCTCACCTCCGCGGTGGGAGCCGAGCTGTCCGGACCCAGCTCGGAGCTGGCGTCCGGGGTCCTCGGCGCGTCGGCGGAGCGCAGCGCCTCGAGCGGCAGACGCAGAGCCCGGGAAGGGGAGTCTGAGCGCAGGCTGGAGCCAGCTCGGCAACGAGCGGGCATCGCTCCGGCCCCGTCGGCGACCCGCCACCAGCAGCGGCCAGCCGAACCGGAACTGCTTCGGGGGGCGGGGCGTATCGGAGAAGGGGCGGGGACAAAACCGGAAGGGAATCGGGAAACCCGAAGGGAGGCGAAAGCGCAGTCAGAGCCAACCATAGGCAGCCAAGGAGTCTTAATGAAGATGGGAGAGTTCTAGTGGGGTTGCTGACTGGGGTAAAGGCCTAGTAAGAGTCGATTTTTTTTTTCTTTGGTTTTTCGAGACAGGGTTTCTCTGTGACTTTTGGAGCCTGTCTTGGAACTAGCTCTGTAGACCAGGCTGGTCTCGAACTCACAGAGATCCGCCTGCCTCTGCCTCCCGAGTGCTGGGATTAAAGGCATGCGCCACCATTGCCCGGCAAGAGTCGACTCTGAGTTCTTTGAAGGGGCTAGCTCCTCTTCATCCAGTCCCCACGTAACACTATTATTGCTCCTTTATTCTGACTGTGTCTATGCAATCTGACTGTAATCGCAATCATTGTTTCAACTCTGCAAAGCCGATCTCACACACACAGAAAGGTCAAGAAACACTGTAGCCTGACACAGCACAGTTAATATGTTTCCAAGCTGGTATTCCAACCCCCAGTTGTCATCAGAACCTGTGTTCTTTTCTGCCACTACCCTACCTAACAGAATGCCCCCTTCTAACCCAAGCCTAGGGCTGGCAGAAACCATGTCTAAAGCCATCTACAACTTGAATTTTAGGTCGTCGTTGGCTCTACTTCCTTGAACAATGCAGGACCAGCTTTGGTGTTTCTAAAGAGGTTGGGGGCAGGTTCTGAGGTGATAGAAGGGTAAACATGGGTGCCGCCTTGGTGTGGCCTTTCCCTTCAAGCCAGACTCCAAGAGCAGGGGTAGCCAGGAATCTGTTCAGTTCCCTCATACCCTTCAGGGCCTCCATGAAGTCACATGAGACGGCAAGACATCCCTTGTAGGCAGAGGACTCTCCCATCCCCAAAATGTTTCTGATGGAGGTAGACATGTGGTTCGGTGGTCAGAGCACTTGCTGCTCTTGCAGGAGACCCAGGTTCAATCCCCTGCCCCCACATGACACCTCACAACCACCTAGAACTCTGATTCCAGAGGATTCAACACTGTCTTCTAGGCACAGCCAGCACTGAGTGCGTGTGACACACACACAGATGCAGGCACTCAAAACCATGTTTAAACTTATTTTATGTCTCAGTGTTTGCCTGCATGTATGTCTGTGCTTCTAACCACTGAGCCATCTCTCCAGTACCAATAAAATATTTTTAAGTATACAAATAATAAATCTTTTGCCAGATGTGGTGGTGCATGCCTTAATCCCAGCACTCAGGAGGCAGAGGAAGGTGGATCTCTGGGAGTTGCAGGCCAGCCTGGTCTACGAGTGAGTTCCAGGACAGTCAGGGCTTTTACATAGATAAATCCTGTCTCAGGGAAAATAAAATAATAATAATAATTAATAATAAATAAATAACAAATCTGTTTAAAATGGCTCTGATGCCAGGTCTTTTAACTCTCAAAACCTAGGGCAATTTTTTGCTCACCACTCTTTGACATATAAGGGCCCACCAGCTTTTTTTTTTAAGAAATTAGCTATCTTCGTTATAGAATCATCATTCAGATCTTTTTTATAAAGATATTTATTTATTACATATACAATGTTCTGTCTGTGTGTATGCCTGCAGGCCAGAAGAGAGCACCAGACCTCATTACAGATGGTTGTGAGCCACCATGTGGTTGCTGGGAATTGAACTCAGGACCTTTGGAAGAGCAAGCAATGCTCTTAACCGCTGAGCCATCTCTCCAGCCCCATTCAGATCTTTCATGTGCATTTTCTGGGCACACTTCAGATGCTTTCCTCCATGTTTCCCTAAGTTTTTCTAACCCCACAACTCAGACATTTTCCCCGAGTTCCACCGTCGTAGGCTCCAATCCTGTGACATTGGGTCCCACAAAGTGTGTAGCCCACTTGGACGTGCAAAGCTCTTTTCTAACATTCATCACTGGGTGCTTTAACTCTGTCCTCAGAACCTAATAACCTATGCTAGGGCTCTAAACCTATGAATTAAACTATTTCTAAACACCTACTGTATGCTAGATACAGTGAACCTTTTGCTTAACCCTTGAAACAACATACCTCCAGGGCAAGTGAAGAAACTGGGGGAGGTGGAGAAAGCTAGTGACTTGTTGGGAATCTAACTCCACGTTCTCAGAGACTTTAAGGATGGGAATTGACACAAGAGAAATAGGTCTTGTCCTTTTGGAGGCCCCTGGGACTTGCTGAGTCACTTTGTCTCACCTGTTACTGCCAATCTTTGGGAAGGAGACATGATACCAGGGGGCAGAGAAGACGGAGCTGACGGCAGAGGCAGAGGGAAAGGCAGGCTGGCCCATGGCTGAAGCCTCCATCCCAAAGCCGGGGGAAGAAGCAGAAGCCACACCTTGCCCCAGTGTCCTGCAGCTCGAAGAGCTCCTGAGGGCAGGGAGAGCCTCTTGCAGCCGTGTGGACGAAGTCTGGCCCAACCTTTTCATAGGAGATGCGTGAGTGAGTGGCTGCTGGTAGGGTTGTAGGAGTAGGGTCAAGAAGAAACAGTCCTAGAACTCTTTACCAGCTGAGGTGGCCAAGAGGGAACAAGAACTAGTTGCTTCTGGTTCACCCCAGGCCAGGAATTTTCTCCTGACTCCCTAAGTGCCGGGAGCTATTCAATGACCAGTTTCTAACAGCAGAGGGAGCTTGAGTGTTTTCGGTTTGTTTCTTGGGAAGGTCTGAGGGAGTTCCTGCCTGGGAGATCCCCGGGGTCTTCAGGCACATCCTAGACAACTGGCCAGGCTGGGAAGCAATCACGTTTGGAATATAAAATGGAGTAGCTACAGACCATAGTTCTGGTCCCAGCTTGCGTCCTGTAGACACTGAGTGGGTGGAGCAGCCTGACCTAAGATGAATCAGGAAAGGTGTCACTTCTAAATATTTGTAGATTAGAAGCAGGTATGACGTGGTGACCAAGTGACTCTAGATCACGCACATGAGTCAGAGGACATGTGGCAAGAAGGGAGGGGCAGCCAGTTCTCGGGGGCTGAAGCAATCTCTTCCTGGCTTTGGTGGGGGCAAGCTGCCTAAGACAGCAAAAGGGATTTAAACATACCCTGGCACCACCAGCTCTGCCAACAGAAAGTTCTGAGATGGAGAGTTGCAGATGAATTCTAGCTACCTTTCTACCCTTATACGCTCCCCAAATCTAGCCAGAGGCTCAGCCCGCATCCAGTCTCCTTTCTGCCCTTCCCAGGGTGACAGCAAATAACCGCTTTGAGCTGTGGAAGTTGGGGATCACCCATGTGCTGAACGCCGCCCATGGGGGACTCTACTGTCAGGGAGGCCCTGACTTCTACGGCAGCAGTGTGAGCTACCTGGGGGTACCAGCACACGACCTCCCTGATTTCGATATCAGCACCTACTTCTCCTCAGCAGCTGACTTCATCCACCGTGCCCTCAACACACCGGGGGGTACGTGATACTGACTACATATTCGATTCTGCTCACTTGTGGGGAGGATAGCCAGTTTCCCTCCATCCTCAGCATCCTCCCATCCCTGGTTTCTGCTTTGTTTCTCTCTTTTGTTGTTGTTTTTAACAATCTTCTGCTCTACCCCTCAGCATCTTAGCTAATGACATTGCTTCACAGATGGGGAAAGTTAGCTGGGCGGTGGTGGTGCACATCTTTAATCCCAGCACTTGGGAGACAGAGGTACATCTCTGTGAGTTAGAGACCACTTTGGTCTACAGATTGTATTCCAGGATAGCCAGGGCAACACAGAGAACCTATACCAAAAACAAACAAACAAACAAAAAACAGATCAGGTGGAGAAAGCCCAAATACCAAGGCATAGTAAATTAGGAGCAGCCGTGCAGCTGGAAGCTAGATCTCGCAGTCGCCTGAACAGTTCTTACTCCACAGTTCTTACTCTACAACAGTGGGAAAGCACCACATGGTACCCAGAGGTCTGCCCCAAAGTACCTCCAAATGAACAAAACAAAACACCCAGGATACAACAGGCCTTGAAAGGCCTCTGAGCCCTTACTGTATATTCATCTGGGGAAAGAGCCATGGCCCTCGCTCTGTAACCCTGGACAAGTCAGTGCCTTCCGGGGTTTCGTTTCCTCTTGGTTCTGTGATGAGGGATTTGGAATAGCCAGAGCACTGTGACATCCTCTCTTTCTTCATCTGCTCATCCATCATCTAGTCGTTACTCACTCCGCGTCAGGGGAAGCACTAAATTCTAGGAAGCCAGACCTGCTCTTGTAGAACCTGCTAATCAAACTGTGATGTGCTCTGAGCACTGCTGATGTGAGAGGGCAGATGGACTATGCGTCGGGGATTGGTCTCTTTGGCGGCTTCCCTAGGCACATGCAGACCGGACTAGCTGCTCGGTGGCTCAAGTGCTGTGTTTAGAGTGATGAGGAAAGCTGATAGGGAAGCCATGTCTGAGTGTGGCTTGATGGATGAGTAAGGGCGAGTCAGACCAAGATCAGAGGAAAGGTCAAAGGCCACGACAGCTCCAAGGCACCGAAAGTCTTCCCTTACTCATAGAGTTGAGGTTCAAGGCAGGTTCAGAATGGCTAGTTCTCAAGGGCTTTTGTTTTGGTTTGTTTTTATTTTCGAGACCTCTGTGTTTTTCTAAGTAGTCCTAGCTGTCCTGAAACCAGTTCTGTGGAGCAGGCTGACCTTGAACTCAGAGATCTGCCTAGCTCTGCCTCCTGAGTACACCTCTGTGTGCCACCACCGCCTGGCCTCTAAGGCTTCTGTAAGTCACGCTGAGGGTTTGGACTGTAGTTCTACACAGGTGTTAGTCTACTCTTGAAAGATCAGGAAACTGGGGCCCAGAAAGGCTGAGACACTTGCACAGGGCCCCACAATGCACCCAAGACAGGTTTGGGGGAATGGAATTTGTGCTTGGGTCCCATCCCTTGGGTGGGCTGGCTGGTGGGAAGGAGTCAATCACCCGAAGTCTTTTTCTTCTCCAGCTAAGGTGCTCGTGCACTGTGTGGTGGGTGTGAGCCGCTCCGCCACACTAGTCCTGGCTTACCTCATGCTACATCAGCAGCTCTCCTTACGGCAGGCAATCCTGGCGGTAAGGCAGCACCGATGGATCTTCCCCAACCGTGGTTTCCTCCGCCAGCTCCGCCAGCTGGACCAGCAACTGCGGGGTGCAGGCCAGAGCTAAGGAACCCGGTAAGGAAGGGTGAGGAGGCAAAGCTGAGTGTGGCTGGCAGTGAGAAATCAGCTGAGGACCCGGACGGGAAACTGGTTGGCAGGGCCGCCTGCGGCTGGAGGTGTCCCGAGCTGCTAGGCCCCCTTGCCTGTCCAGGGCCTGCCAGGCTGTCCTCCTGCCTGAATTCTTTAGCTCTCCAGAGAACAGAGAAAGGTGGAAGATGGCTTAGTGGGTAACAGCCCTTGCCACACAAGCATGAGGACTCGAGCCTGACTCTCCAGAACTCACACAAGGCGATAGGAGACAGACAAATGAACCCCGGAACTTAATGAACCTGGTATATGAAGGGAAAAACACATCATCAACAACAACAACAAAACAAGATACCCTGTTTCAAACAAGGTAGATGTCAAAGCATCAATGCCTGAAGTTGACCTCTGACCTCCACTTACACTGTGATACTCAAATATTCAAACAAGTGAGACTTACCAAATTCCCAGCCAGCAGCAGAGCCAGTCCGGGTCCCCACACTTCCTCTGCAGTGCACTGGTGTTAGTCACCAAGAGATGTGTCCCCCGCGACGGCAGGTCCACTGCTGTGCCGTCCCCTTTAGACAGGCATGAGAAATGCGACAGCAGCAGATTTTGCGGTATGCCTAGTTGCTCTACTTCCTTAGCCTGGAGTCTCAGACACCCTGGCCTCCAACCTCAACATCTTGCCCATCAGACAGCTGGTCTGGGGGAAGTTGGTTGAACAGAGCTACACCATTGCCTAATTTGTGGAAATGACATCTACAAAATCACCTCTGTCATGAGAGCCTCCAGAGACTTGCTGGACACAGGCTGTACAACTGTGCCCAGCAACCCTGCAGCTGAGGCCTGTGCAGAGAGGCCGTCTCTCTGCATTATTTCTCCTGGCACCTCTAGCCACTTGGTCTTATACACAGAACTCAGGGTGAAGGAGGTTAGGTAATAGCTCTGGCCCCTGTCCTGACACACCACAGTCAGTATAGGCCTTGGTTTGCCCGCTGTAACGTGAAGGTTCTCTCTTCTCCAGAGCCAGTCATTATCCTCAGCCACAAGGCTCTGCCACTTTGTCGCTTTGGCCCTGGCCCTGGCCCTGTTGGCAGCCTTAGCCCAGGTGGATGCCCACAGGATGGAAAGGGCCCAGGGTGGGGCTCACCCTCAAACCTGCTGCTTCATCGGCTTCCTCCAGCGTTCTGCCCACCCTCTCAGCTGCCGGCTTCAGTCTTCACAGGTGGGAGTGGGCTGTCAGCCAAGCTCTGAGGTTCTGAAACAGGGATCCCCAAGGTCCCTGGTGGGCCAAGGAGCATGATTCTCAATGTTTTCTCCAGCTCTCCAGCAGTGGTTGAGTCTTAGCTCCTGTGGTTCAGTGGATAGAAGGCTGAGGGAGTGTGTGTGTGTGTGTGTGTGTGTGTGTGTGTGTGGTAGGGCTGGGGATATTATGATATGGGTGTATGGCTAGGGCATCTGGATTAAAAGGAGAGGATTTAATCTCAAATGCAGTGGGCTATCACTAGGCATACCCCTGGCATCCCTATCTTTGAGAATGGGAGAGGGTTGTGGAGGGAAGAGCTGCTCCCAGATAAAGGCTCTGAGCACACGAACCTGCTCCGTAGTCCCTACATCTTTGTCTGTGTTACCTGCACTGAGTCTGGCAGACCTTAGTCCTGGGCTAGTTACCCCCAGAGAGAGGCTTCTAGGCCTATGTGCTGATGTTCGCCCTGCCACCTGCGTGTGCCTTGAGTGTCATCTCTGTCCTCAGCATAGACCTTTTCAGCTCTTCTGCCCTTGTTTGGGTAACCTTTGAAAGTCAAGGGAGTTGGTGGGGGGTGTCTGTCAGTCTGTCTCTTTTGGATAGTGCTGAAATGGAACTCGGGGCTTCAACCACTACTGTTCCACTAAACAAACACCTCCAAGCCCTGAAGGGAGGTAGTTTTTTGTTTTGTTTTATGTTTTTTTTTTTTTTTTAAAAAACAGGATCTCCACTTTAGCCACATTGTGGCTTTCCTAGAACTCACTATATAGACCAGGCTGTCCTTGAACTTACAAAACTTTGTCTGCCTCTATCTAGGTGGTGCTAGGATTAAAGGCATGCACCACCGCTCTCTGGCTCTAAAGGGAATTTTAAAGATGGTTTGCTTGATATTTCCTTCTCCCTGCCCGGCTACCTCATGCCACACAGCACAGGCAACCCCTCTGAGCTTCCTATGTGCCTAACATTAAGACTGAGGTCTGGGACTGACCATGCCTGGGACCAGTGGATGAGTAGGGAGTGGCAAGGGGAAGCAGAAGGGAGAGGACAGCATGCTTTATAATTAAACTCCAATCAAAAAATAGAAACAGCATCAAGTGTGCAGAGACAGGCGACTGGAAGCCGGCAGTCCACGTTGTCCGTCAGAGAAGACTACAGCCTGGACAGGATCTCCTCACAGGTGGGTGCAATGGCCCTAACCCAGGGGCCCCTGGGAATGCTGGGTAGTGGTGCCCAGAGCACCTCTGCCTATGTTATGTGTGTTGGGCAACTGTGAGGATTGGGTAGGGGGTCCAAATGGGCCAGAGGCTCAGAACGTGGCCTCTCACCACTATGTGACCTTGGGCCTACTACTTTAACTCTCTGAGCCTCGATTTTCTCATCAGAAAAGTGGGGAGATCCATACTGCCTGCTTCCTGGGAGCACTCTGTAACTTCTGGGCTCTGTCTGGTCTGTAATGTGTTTCCTTAAGAAGCACAGAGATCCAGGGGAAACCTCTGCCGACGGTAGCGACCTCGCCACTCCAAGGCTCTGCTGAGTCCTGAAAGAATGAGAATGATTACAGCGATAGAAATAAAGTGATCTCCATTCGTGGGGCATCTCCCGTGATGCCAGGAGTCATTGATGATGTCATGGGCATCTTCTTCCAGCAGCCCCTAGTGAAGATTCAGGCTCAGAGACTCTCACTCCGGCCCATCTTCCTCCAGGGGTGCAGGGATGCATGCTGGGCAGAGACCACCACAGGCTCACCCTTGCCATCTGCCTGCCATGGTCCCCAAGGTCCCTTTCTCAGACTCCTCAATATTCTATAGTGAGAACTCCATCATCCCCACCTGGCCTGTGCTCCCCTCGGGGAGAGGAGGGAAGGCAGAGAGAGGACAGCAGGAGAGACCAGGGGGAACGTGTCCTGGGGTCACAGCAAACAACAGCCCTGTCCCCAGGCGGCCCGAAGCTGTGAGCATGCAGGGTGATATTCTGGAAGGCTGTGGGTCCTGGGAGAACGTGGAGGAAGGCAGCAGAAAACACGCTAGAGATGAGCGATACTTGAGGCCAACAGAAAACAAGTGTGTAAACGGCGGCAGTATTTGCCCACAGAGGCAGCTGCTTGCCGAAGCTACAGGGAAGCAGAGGCCAGGTACCGACAGGGAGCAGCTAGCGCGAGTGTGAAGGAACAGGCCTGTTCTTACAGGACGGACATTCAGCCATGTCTCATTTTGACATGGCCGAGATGTACAAGTCAGTGTCAAGTGGGGGCCTCCATAAACTAAGAGGCAGCAAGAATCAAGGGAACTGAGTCCCTGGGCTGCCTTTGGGGGTGGGGGTAGGGGATAAATCTTAAGGGATGGGTCACTGAGTGAGTGGATCCAGCTCTGACTGATGGATCCTGAGCTGGGCTACAGACAACCTGAGCACCAGAAGTAAGGCCCTAAGTATGACTTGACAATGAGACCCTAAGTCCAAGAATAACCTTCTCTACAGATCAGATCTAGGTTAGACATGGAAGGCTATAAACTGCCTCTAAACCCCTGACATGGTTCCTGGGGCACAGTTGTGCTGCCTGGCAGTCACTGGCCACCAGGGGGCAGCCTTACCCCATGCCAAATTTAGCAGGCCTGTGAGGGGCCTGTGGTTTTCCAAAATTCCTGTCTGGTTCCACTCAGAGCTGGAGCAGTTTACCTGGTGGCTCCAGACCAGAGTGACTGTTGGACTCCTCTGGACTCCGTGGTCCCCTCCAACCCAATGTCCCTTGGTCTGGCTTTACTTCTTGTAGAATCACTCCTGTCTCTTACAGCCCACAAAATACCAGAGAATCCATAGAAGTCAGGCAACCCCACCAATCTTTCACATGAGGAGCTCAGGTCAAGACAGGAATGAAAACTTGCTTAGGTCACAGAATGTATCCTGGCCAAGTTTTAAGTCTGTTCTCTAGGTACCTCTTCAACTGGTCCTGCATCTTCAGAAAGGTTTTAGGGATGTATATCTTCAGTCCCAGAGACACCAGGGAGAAGGGCCACTGGTCAGTCCAAGCAGCACAGGTTTGCTCTCCCCCACTCCCAGCCCCCATTGGTTCGAGTACATGGACCTAGAATTCTAGCCGCTTCATAGCGTCTGTGTTCTGGACGGAATCTGCCTTAGGACTGTTCCACTCACATGCAGAATCCCGCCCCTGCACCTAGTCCCCCATTCCTGGCCCCAGACCATGCCCTAGGTAGGTGGCAGGCCACTCAGCCTGCCCTGAGAGGTCACAGTGGGGGATGAGGGAGAAAGCCCGGTTCTCACTTCCTCCCAGCTCACCATTCACCCGCTGGGTGAGCTTGGCCAAGCCAGTGGCCTCCTGGGTGCCTGTTTCCTTTTCCCGTCTTGGCACTGCCTACCAAAAGGAAAAGATGCTTTACCCAGTCTGTACCTTCTCTAGTTACTCTTTGAGGGAACCAGGGGAAGTTGGCCAAGATAGGTCCCCCGTCCCTCTATGGCACCAGGCCCGGGTTCTGGTTCCTCTGACACCCCAGCTCTGCAGGGTCCCGGATGACCTGAGCCAGCTGACTCCAGACACAGCCCACCCCATCCGGGTGAGGCCTGCACAGCTGCACTGGCCCGAGTCACGGGGGTAAGGAGGAAAAGCCTGGGGCCTGTAGGCAGATGTGTAGCTGAGCCCTGACAGGCCCCCTACAGGAGACACATATATTGGTGACCACCCCCTGGCAATTGGAAGGTTTGGGGAAGGAACTGAAGTCACTCGGAAGTGGTTATCAACCCCAGGGTTGTCATCAGCTGTTTGTCTTTGAATGTCACTCAACTGACACTCTGGGCACCAGAGTCCCTCCGTGGAAAACAAGGGACAGAGCACAAGTGAGACATTCTGCATATGAGAGGCCCCAGCTCACCAGTGCCAGCCTGTAGCTGGACTACTCTGACCCTGGATAATGCTCTGATCAAGCACCTGGAAGTGGGGGTTTGAGGCCCAGACCTAGGGACAGCAGGGGTGGGGGATGAACTGTCTGGGTTTGAAGGGACATCCCGGGTGCTTTCTGAGAGCCTCAACCAGCCGGGGTTTTCAGTGACTTAAGGTGTAAGGTCTGTACTGATTTGTCCTACAGAGGTCCCCCAAGGCCAAAGTTTCTAACATCCACAGCCTCAGGAAAGGTCTACTTAGCGCCATGGCATTGACAAGGGAATTCTAGTTCTCCTTGTTCCCAGGGAACAGGTTCTAGGTTCTAACCTCATTCAGCATAGCCCCACAGCCTCCCAGGGGCCCCTGGTCCTGCATCACAGCCCATCCCTGGCCACTGGATCCATCCTTGGGGAGTCTGCTTCAGCTGCTGTCGTGGCCACTCTGTTCCAGGATGGACTCACTGCAGAAGCAGGACCTTCGGAGGCCTAAGATTCATGGGGCGGTCCAGGTATCCCCCTACCAGCCACCCACGCTGGCCTCTCTGCAGCGGTTGCTGTGGGTCCGTCGGACCGCCACACTGACCCACATCAATGAAGTCTGGCCCAACCTTTTCTTGGGAGATGCGTAAGTGAGACCCACGGAGGAGCTGGGGGAGGCAGAAGGGTGAGAGGCGGGACAAACCTCCTCCAGTTGGCATCTCTGCTTCTCAGCATCACCTACATTTTTCTTTCCTCTTATGTTTATTATGGCAATAAAACACCGGTAAGAAAAAGATACAAAATACACACACACTTTCATCTTTCAGAAACAAGGAGTTAGTTATGCAAGTCCCCTTTCTCGGTGGATAGCCACACTTTAATTGACAATTTTTTTTGACAAGGTATCAAGTACCTCAAGTTGGCTTAAACTCCCTATATACCTGAGGACACCTCGAGCTTTTGACCCTCTAATCTCTACCTCCAAAGTGCTGGGATTGCAAGGGTACATCACCACGACTGTTTTATGCTAGAGATCAAACCCAGGGTGTATGCTAGGCAAATCGTTGCGTGTGCGAAGTAAGCACTCCACAAATTAAGCTATGTGCCTAGCCTGTCTAAAATAATTATCATCATCATTAATACGAAATCTCCCTAGCAGCCCTATGTGTCCCAGAACTCACTAGAAGAACAGGCTGGCCTCACACTAATAAAGATCCTCCTGCCTCTGCCTTTTAAATGTTGGGATTAAGTCACATGCCACCTTGCCAGTCTCATTGGTTTTTGTTTGTTTTGTTTTTCGAGACAGGGTTTCTCTGTAGCTTTGGAGTCTGTCCTGGAACTAGCTCTTGTAGACCAGGTTAGCCTTGAACTCACAGAGATCCTCCAGCCTCTGCCTCCCGAGTGCTGGGATTAAAGTCGTGTGTCACCACTGCCCTGCTCCCATTTTTGTTTTTGTTTGAGATAGGGTCTCACTATAACCTTGGCTAACCTGGAATTGTCTAGGTAGACTGTGCTAGTCTTGAACTTACATGGCGTGTGCCACTGCGCCCCACCGTATCCCCTCCCTTTTCTCTCACTCCCACTAGTCTGTTCTTTCCACCAGATAATCTTCCTTCTGTTCTGGTGTCATATGTATGTAATGCATAAGTAACTTTCTGTAGCTATGTAAAACCTAGGAACCACAGTTGAGCAAATGCATAGGATGTTCTCTGGGTCTGTGTGTATTATTTCACTTAATGCAACTTCCATTTACACCCATCTCAAAAGCACTCTTTATTTTTCTTTCAAGCTTTACCACCTAAACAACATAGATGTGCCTTTTGTCTGCCTTCCCCCTCCCACCCCCGAGATAGGGTTTCTCTGTAGCTTTGGAGTTTGTCCTGGAACTAGCTCTTGTAGACCAGGCTGGTCTTAAACTCACAGAGATCCGTCTGCCTCTTCCTCCCAAGTGCTGGGATTAAAGGCGTGTGCCAACACCGCCCAGCTCCTTTTGTCTGCCTTCTAAAGTTAGAGTGAAATGATTCTTGAATTGTTTTTTGTCTTGTGGGGCTAAAGAAATGGCTCAGCAGTTAAGAGCACTTACTGTTCTTGCAGAAGATCTGAGTTTGGTTCCCAGCGCCCATGTGGCAGATTACAACACCGGATCCAGGGGAACTGATGCCCTCTTCTGACTTCCACAGGCTCCTTCATGCACATGGTGCACGTAAACTCACAGGAGCACGCACATGCATATAAATTTAAAAGGAACTTTTTGTGTGTATGCACGTGTATATCTGCATGTATTCATGTGTGAACACATTTGCATACTTGCTACAGTGCATCTGTGGAGGTCAGAGAACACATCTTTGGTCTGTTGTTCATTGCTGTACATGCCTGGCTAGCCAGCCCATGAGCTTCTGGGACTTTCTGTCTCTACCATCTGTCTCATCATAGGAGCCACGGTATATTACAGACCCACACTACTGCATTTGGATTTTATGTAGGTGCTTGGGATTTGAACTTCAGGTCCTCGCACCTGTGTGACAAACAGCCCATAGTGTGTGTGTTCATGGACAGCATAATATGTTTAAAATTGTGTGACACAATGTTATTCTGTGTAGATGTAGCTATTATTATATAATAGTCCACTGTGTGACTAGACCATAAATTCTTCATTTGTACTGATCCCACTTTTAACTACTATAGTGATCCAAGAGCTGTTTAGTAAAGGTGCTCTGGAAAAACACGGGTTTCCCAAGGTTTCTACAAGAGAGAAGGAGAGGCAGGCAGACAGACAGACAGACAGACAGACAGACATACAGACAGACAGACAGAGAGAAGAAAAACTTGTTTTTCCCTAAGACTTTTCTTAACTATGAAGTGGGCTGAAGAGCTGACTCAACAGGTGAGAGCACTGGCTGCTTTCCAGAGGTCCCGAGTTCAGTTCCCAGCACCCACAGGGCAGCTTGCAACTGTTGTCCCATGGGATCCGATGCTCTCTTCTGATGTGCAGATGGACATGCAGAAAAGACCTGCATACACACACAAATACATCTTTAGGATTCATTAAAGCATGGATTAATATTTAGTTAACAATATTCCTCTTTCCACAGAGATAAAAATCCTTGTAGAATTTTTTAAAAATATGTGCTTTTTCACAGTTCTATTTTGGGTAAAAATGCCATCGTTTTCAATACTGTTTTGAAATGAGCTTTCTACATAACGCCTACTACATAGTTAAAAATTCTTAGAGCATTCTGTCTTATATCTTGTATTTTCACAGGTTCCTGATGAAACGTAAACATCTCCCCTTGTTTACCTGCATTTACCATATTTTAGTGATTCATGGCATTTCATAATTTATACACACAGGAATTTGCTTCACGCAAGGGGTGTGTTCTACATCCCCCAGTGGGTATCCAAAACTGAAGACAGTGTCAAATGCTCACAATATAGGCTGGCTTTTTTCCTACTAATAAATACCTTTGTAAAGTTTAGTTTGTAAATTAGATTAAGAAAGTAACACTGATAATAACAAGACAGCAATTACTATATTAAGTAAGGGCTAATTGAACACAGGCCTGTGATACTGTGACAGTTAATCTTATAACTGAGAAAGCTTCTAAATAATTAAAGTAGCATACGCAGTGCAGATATACTGGCCGAAAGGTAAGTCTTGTCCTTGTTCTAGCTTCATAAAACATTGACCAAAGCCCGCCTGGGGAGGAAAGACTTTCTTTGGATTACGGATACAGTTGGCTGTCAGTAGAAGCCCAGGCAGGAGCTGAAGCAGAAACCGTGGAGGAACACTGCCTATGACCTGCTCCCTCTGGCTTGCTCAACTACCTTTCTTCTACAGCCAGGCCCACCTGCTAGGGGTTGCACCGCCCACGGTGGGCTGCATCCTCTTATATCAATTAGCAACTGAAAATGCTCCAGAGACATGTTCCTGGGCCAGCCAGGGTGGCAGTTCCTCAGCTGAGTTCCTCTACATAGATGGGTAAAGTTGACAACTACCGTTAGCCATGGCAGCCTTGGGCACTGTTGTGGGAGCTGCGGGCTGCGTTCCTGCCACCCGGCTCCTGGCCACCAGCTAGCTTATGCCCCAAAATAACGACACACAAATTGTATTCTTTTAAACACTGCTTGGCCCATTTCTATTAATGTGTGTAGCACCACGAGGTGCACTTACCAGGAAGATTCTAGCCTACGTCCATCCTGGGTCGGAGCTTCATCGCGTCTGCCCCAGAGAGGAGAGCTATCGAGTCTGAGCTCACTTCCCTTCTTCCTCCCAGCATTCTGTTCTGTTTACTCCACCCACCTAAAGGCTGGCCTATCGAATGGGCCAAGGAAGTTTCTTTATTAGCCAATGACCTCCCTCCATCAGGGCACAACATGGCAGGACAGTGCAAAACTTAAAATCTATTCATTGTTTACTTATAAACTTAAAAAAATATTTTGAAGCCACAGTTGACTGTGGGTAAATGAAACTGTGAAAAGCAAAGCCACAGATGAAAGGTTTGCTGTACCATACTTAACAACTTAAAATAACTAAGTTCATTTTCTGTCAAAAAAAATAAGTGCTCAGCTGGACACTGGTGGCACACGCCTTTAATCCCAGCACTAAGGAGGCAGAGGCAGGAGGATCTCTGTGAGGTTGAGGCCAGCCTGGTGTACAGAGCAAGTTCCAGGACAGCCAGGGCTATACAGAAAAACCCTGTCTCAAAAAAAAAAAATTCTCTTTCCTAATAGTTCAGTTTTAAATACCACTAAATTCAGCTTCTGTATTCTCCTTTGGCACATTTTGAATTCTTCCTTTTAATCTGTTCCTAGAAGAAAGTGATTACACAAAGTCTTCAAACATTTCTAAAGCTTTGGATGCACGTAGCTAAACGTCCCAGGGTAAAAGGTCTAGAGCAGTGCTTCTCAACCTGTGGGCCACAACTCCTTCACGGGGGTCACATAGAGGATAACCTGTATATCAGGTATTTACATTATACTTCATTAACAGTAGCAAAATTACAGTTATGAAGTAGCAGCAAAATAACTTTCTGGTTGGGGGTCACATGGATTGATTAAAGGGTCGCAGCCTTAGCCAGGATGAGAAGTGCTGCTGTAGGGTATTGCCCACATCAGAGAAGTTCACAGTCCAGTCTCTACCCTTGGAGAACAGAGGCGTGAGGTACACCTTCACCCCTAACTTCTCGTGTGCCCTTCCTCCAGGTATGCTGCCCGAGACAAGAATCGTCTTATCCAACTGGGCATCACCCATGTTGTGAATGTCGCTGCGGGCAAGTTTCAAGTGGACACGGGTGCCAAGTTTTATCGCGGAACACCTCTGGAGTACTATGGCATTGAAGCTGATGATAATCCCTTCTTTGACCTCAGTGTCTACTTTCTGCCTGTTGCTCGATACATCAGAGATGCCCTCAACACTCCCCGAAGTGAGCTGCTGGGGACGGGACTGGGCAGGTTGGGGTCAGGGTGGGATGAGGCGGTAGCACCGGTGGGTAGGGAGCCTGTGGCACCAACCCCATCAGTGACTGCCCCACGCTAAGGAACAGGTGCCTCTCACCATTTAATGAGCATACCGTGGAGCCTGACAGCTGCAGATAAGGCTACGATTCAGCATGGGGGCTGGAGAGATGGCTCAGGTGTACAGTGCTTGCTGTGCACCATGAAGATTGGTAGTCACTCCCTGGAACCTACATGAAAAAGGCAGGCATGGGAATGTGTGCTTGTCATCCCAGCGTTAGGGAGATGAAAATCAGGATATCTGAGTGAGGTTCAATGACAGAACAGCCTAGCCAGGAAGAGACCCTGTCTCAAAAAACCAAGGTAGACAGAGCCTGAGGAGCAACCAACACAGTTGACTTCTGGCCTTGATATGCATGTGTACACATATGCATACACACCTATACACTCGTGTGTACCACCACATCAACACACACACAATCATTATGGTCACTAGTATAACTATATCCTTTAGAAAGAGGCCATCCCATTAGGGAGAAATCACAACACCTAGCAAAGACTCAGGAAACATAAGTAGGTACAAGGCTTCATGGGCGAGAGAGAGAGAGAGAGAGAGAGAGAGAGAGAGAGAGAGAGAGGAGAGAGAGAGAGAGAGAGAGAGAGAGAGAGAGAGCGAGCAGACTGAGGGGAAAGGAAGAGGGTATTCCCTGTGATGTAAATCCAAGGGACTCTGGAAGTTTGGTGACCCTCTCCTAGGATGCCCCTCTGGGCCAAAAGAGGGGACCCAGGTGCTCACGTTAGCCCTACACTAAATTGCTATGTGACCTTGAGCCTCCCTTGCCCCATTTGACAATGAGGACAGTGTCCGTTTTCCAGGGTGTTGGGACAGGTGGACAGAAGGGATGACAAAGGTGAGGTGGGTGCAAGTGGCCAATGCTAGTTGGGTCTTCCTACAGACCGCGTGCTGGTCCACTGCGCCATGGGGGTAAGCCGCTCGGCCACGGTTGTCCTAGCCTTCCTCATGATCTGCGAGAACATGACGCTGGTCGATGCCATCCAGACGGTGCAGGTCCACCGAGATATCTGCCCCAACTCGGGCTTTCTCCGACAACTCCAGGTTCTGGACAACAGGCTGAGGCGGGAAACGGGGCGGCTCTGACTCGGGGTGCCTGAAGCCCTGACCCCTCCATCCAGCGTGGTCCAACCTGACATGCCTGGCCCTGGGGATGACAGTCTCTGCTGTTTCCAGAGACCCTGACATGTTACCAGCAAGTCAGGGCTCCATTGAGGCAGAGGCAGGGCTGGCTGGGTGGGTGGCACTTTCACCCTGACCCAATACCGAAATTCTTTATGCCGAAGAAAATTCAGTCTGTCTCTATAATAAAAGGTTCATCATAATAAAGGATGTGTGTGAGACAAAGGCTTTATTGTCACGAAGGCCAAGAGCCTAAGGATGGCCTGCTGGTTCTGACTCAGCAGCCCGGCAGAGGGAGGAGCCTGAGGGTGTGACTAGGCTCCCTGAGGAGAGATTTCAGGAGGGGATGAGTTAGTGCTAGTGTTCTGGTCCAGGAGGAAGTGTGATGCGGCGCTGGGGATTGGGCAGTTTCTTCCTCGTCCTGCCCCTTTCATACCCTCACCCATGGCTAAATTCCAAGGGTCACATCCTTTCTGGGCCATGGTCAAAATTCACTTTTGGGGGTCAGCAAGATGGCTCATCAAGTAAAAGTGTCTGTAGCATGAGCCCTGACAACCTGAGTTCAGTCTCCGCCTTATAAAGGAGAGAATGGGCTCCATGACGGTGTCCTCTGAGCTCCACATCCGTGCCATGGCAGCATACACACCCTAACACAGCATGGTGCACACAGAAATAGTAAAGCAAGAGAAGTTTACTTTAAAATAAAGCGACTTGAGGTCCAGTGCTACCAAACCTGAGGGCTTGAGTTCAGACCCTGGGACCCCCAGGCAGAGAGAGAAGCATCTCCCACTAACTGTCCTCTCACCGCCACACACTTACTGTGACAAGAATGCACTGCCTCCAAAGCACAAGTGTACGAACACAGGTGAACAGTCTGGTGCTGGGGGTGCAGTGCAGTGCCTGGAGTATGTAAACCTCTGGGTTTGATCCACAGCGCCATGAATAACAAAGCAGCAAGCTTATGCCCTAACTTTGTGAATTCAAGGACAGCCTAGGCGACATAGAAGCTTCCAGGCCAGGGGCTAGGGATGTAGCCCAGGAGAGTGCTTGCCTAGTGTGCACAGGCTCTAGGTTTGGTCCTCATGTCTTAATTAAGGTTTCTATTGCTGTAAAGAGACACCGTGACCATGCAGCTCTTCTAAAGGAAAATATGTAATTGGGGCTGGATTACAGTTTCCGAGGTTTAGTCCATTGTTGTCATGGCAAGGAGCATGGTGGCGTGCAGGCAGACGTGGTGCTGGAGAGCTGGCTTAGAGCTCTACAGCTGGATTGGCAGGCAGCAGGAAGAGAGAGCATTTGAAGTCTCAAAGCCTGCCCCCAGTGACGCATTTCCTCTAAGGTCACACTCCAACAGGGTCACAGATAAAAGTCTCACTTCCTATGCACTTATGGGGGCCATTTTCATTCAAATCATCACATCCAGTATGACATAAACCATGTGTGCACATGTCTCAGCCATGGAATCCCAGCACTTGGAAGATAGAGGCAGAAATATCAGAAGTTTAAGGTCATCCCCAGTAGGCAGTGAGTTTGAACCAGCCTGGGCTACATGAGGAAAGGAAGAAGACAGGACAGAAAGATCCCCTTGGGTTCCTCCCTGGTAAACAGCACAGCCCTGGCCTGGTTTTGAGGGTGAAATGATAGGTTTTCCCCTCATCTCTGGCTGTTCCCGCTTGTCCCATGCTTTTCCTGTCTGGCCCTAACTAAGAGTATGAAGATTTCTCCAGGTTCTGGCCTCCCCGATGCTCCTACATTTCTGTGTCAAATACCTAATAGAAGCTACTTAAAGAAAGACGTCATTGTTATGGCTCACAATTTCTTTTTTCTTTTTTTTTTGTTTTTTCGAGACAGGATTTCTCTGTGGTTTTGGAGCCTGTCCTGGAACTAGCTCTGTAGACCAGGCTGGCCTCGAACTCACAGAGATCCGCCTGCCTCTGCCTCCCGAGTGCTGGGATTAAAGGCGTGCGCCACCACCGCCCGGCATGGCTCACAATTTCTGACAAAATTAATGGTAGCTCCATTTGTGGCAGCAGGAATGTAAGGCCGCTCACACTGTTCGCCCAGGAGTCAGAGAACTCAGTGAGGTGTTTGAACGGGAGCAGCCCACATAGGCTCATGTGTTTGAATGTCTGGTCCTGCTGCCCGAAGATCAGTATACCAAGCTCTTAGCTACTGCTCCAGCACCATGCCTGTCTGCTTCCTGCCATGATGATCATGTACTAATCCTCTAAAACTACCAGCAAGCAAGCCCCCAGTTAACTGCTTTCCATGGCCTTGGTCAAGGTGCCTTTACACACAACATCAGGCCAGATGCAGAGATCTCGGGCTAAAATTAGAATGTAGACTATCAGCTGTAACACATCTGTGTGTCCCAAAGGCTCAAAAACCTCCCCAGACTGCACCTCCCGCTGAGATCCAAACATTCAAACAGATGAGCCTGGGGGGGACATTTCAGACTCAAACCATAAAAGCTGCCATCCTGGACGAGGTTCCTGAAACCTCTTCAGGTACAGCTCCGTGGGTCCCTGGACCATCAGCTGTGGGCTTTATACCACTATGACCTGGCCCCATAACAAAGGCCATGAAAGAGACTCGATCCTGCCATGTTTCGGGACTGGGTGGTCTCTGCTCCAGCTGCACTTGCATGCACTGTCTCTCAACCAGCTCGCCCGATACCCTCCCCCTATAAGGACCCTTGAATCCTTCAGAGTCCCCACTAAGACTGTAGAGCCTTTATGGTTTCCCTACCTTTTCCCAAGGCAGCCCTAGATTCTGAACTCCATCTACAGAGTCCCAAGAATGTGCCCTGCTGAAACCCGAGCTCCAGGCTAAAGGGAAGGCTCTGTCTCAGCCTCCAGACGCCCTAGTCCAGGCAGCAGGGGCAGACTGCCCACATGGACACACCAGGATGACTCTGGAGCCACTATTTTGGGTGTTGCTGACAGCGTATGAGCCAGAAATAGCAACAAGGACTGAGTTGTCTGTCAGGAGAAGAACCTCTGGGCATTGGGGTTAAGTAGATTGGGCTGCTACCTAGGACTGTGTCTGATCTGGTTAATTCCAGGCCCCACCAACTCCAGGTTGAACTGAAAACAGCTGTCTCTCCCTAGCGTTGGTGCAGCCATATATGGTCTGGCCGTGTGCCGTGCTCCAGCTGGCATATAAAGCTCCTATACAGTAGGGCATCTGACAGCCATCTAGGACTGGGACCAAGTGTCCCAGAGATGTGACAGAGTCAGCTGGCAGCACTTGCCCTAGAGCCTGAACCCACATCCCATTCGGATTTCTTCCTCAGAGTCTCAGTTTGCTCGTCTATAAAATGGGGTTATGAATCCAGACCCATCAAGCCATAATACTTTTATGTAGATTATGAATTAAAAAAGAAATAAAGGGAAGTTAAGGTCCAGCCCAGGTCACCGTGCCAGGTACCCTGACTTAGAGCACTGTCCACTGAGGAGGAAGGGATACATTTTCTTTCAGGCATTGCTCAAGAATGTTTCTGTCCATGAATGTAGTTTTCTTGGACAGCTACCTTGTCCAGTCTGCACAGAGGGGACGCAATCACCCGAGAAGGAATCATTTCCCAATTCCCCAGGGTTGGACTGGCTGGGGAAAGGTAAAGGAAGCTGACTAACGTTTGTCAGGTGAATGTAACTGTTGTTTTTGACTCTTTACTCTGCTGGGGGTCTGTCACCCAACTCCCAAATAAATCACCAACATGGAGTCTTATTCTTTCTTATAAATGTCCAGTCTTAGCTTGACTTATTTCTAGCCGGCTTTTCTTTTTAATAAAAACAATTTATTTTTATTGTATGTACATTGGTGTTTTGCCTGCATGTATACCTGTGTGAGTGTAGAATCCCTTGCAAGGGAGGAGTTACAGATAGTTGTGAGCTGCCGTGTGAGTGCTGGGAATTGAACCCTAGTCCTCTGGAAGAGCTCTTAACTGCTGAACCATTTCACCAGCTCCTAGCCAGCTTTTCCTAACTTATATTATCTCATCTACCTTTTGCCTCTGGTCTCTTCTTACTTTGGTATATCTTACTTTCACTCTTACTCTGTGGTTAGCTGGGTGGCTGGGTGGCTGGGTGACTGGGTGGCTGGGTGGCTGGATGTCTGGGTGTCTGGGTGTCTGGGTGACTGGGTGGTTGGATGGTTGGATGGTTGGGTGGCTGGATGACTGAGTGGCTGGGTGGCTGGGTAGTTGGGTGTCTGGGTGTCTGGGTGGCTGGGTGACTGGGTGGCTCGGTGGCTGGATGACTGGGTGATTGGGTGGCTGGGTGGTTGGATGGCTGGGTGGCTGGGTGGTTGGGTGGTTGGGTGATTGAGTGGCTGGGTGGTTGGATGGCTGGGTGGTTGGGTGACTGGGCGGCTGGGTGGCTGGGTGGTTGGATGGCTGGGTGGTTGGGTGGTTGGGTGGTTGGCTCCTGATGGTCATCCTCTTCTTATTCTCTTGCTCCTTCTTTTCTCTCTGCCTGCTAGCCCTGCCTATCCTTTCTCCTGCTTTGCTATTGGTCATTCAACTCTTTATTAGACCAATCAGGTGTTTTAGACAGGCAAAGAATCATAGCTTCACAGAGTTAAACAAATGCAACATAAAAGAATGCAACACATCTTTGCGTCATTAAGACAAATATTCCACACCATAAACAAATGTAATACAGCTTAAAATAATATTCCACAACATATAACCACGTGACTACACCTCAGCCAATTAAGACAAAAGTGGAATTACTGCATACACTCCTAAAAAGTCTCTTTCACAGGAAATGGTATGTTAGCCAGGTGGGGCTGTGCACACCTTTAATCCTAGCACTTGGAAGGCAGAGGCAGGCGGATCTCTGTGAGTTTAGGATCAGCCTGGTCTACATCATGAGTTCCAGGCCAGTGAGGCACACATGAGGAGCTCTTGTCTCAAAAGAAACAAGAAGGAATGCTTTGGGAAAGAACAGATGGCTGCTCAGTGGCTAAAGCACTTGTGCAAAGACGTGAGGACTTGAGCTGATATCCCTGACACCCACATAAAAGCCAGGACCACATCTGTAACCACGGCACTGAAGCAGGAGCAGCAGACAGGCAAGTCCTGGGGACTCATTAGCCAACCAACCCCACCTGCCTAAAACAGTAAACTCCAGGTTCAGTGAGAGACTCTGAGAGAGAGCAATGGAGAGGGGTCCTGACACTGACTTCTGACCCCCCCACGCGCACATGCACACGTGCATGCACAGGCACATGCACATACACACTGCACAAACACATACACTACACACACACACACTGCATACACGCTGCACAAACGTGCACACACGCACATCACACACTGCACACACAGAGACACACATGCACACACACGTGCACACACATACACTCATATGCATGCATGCACACAAGCACTCCCCCCACATGCATGCATTCATGTACACACAAGCACATGCGCATGCACACACACATGCACACACACACGCTGGACAAACACACGCACACACACGCACACACACGCACATCATACACACTGCACACACACAGTCACACACACTGCTCACACACTGCATACACGCTGCACAAACATATGCACACACATGCACATCACACACACACTGCACACACACGCACACTCACATGCATGCATGCACACACAAGCCCATGCATGCACATGCACACACACACACACAAACATGCGCACATGCACAGAAACACGAAAACATTTGCTTCCCACCTCCCTGGCACTACATGGAGTGTGAGTGGAATTGTGGGGCAGTACTGGACAGCCTCTGCCTCCATATTTCCTTTACATGAAAGAGAAAGAAACATGTACCTTTTTTTATTCTTCTCTCATACATTACATCTGAACCGAAATTCCCCTCCATCCACTCCTCTTGGGACCCATCCCACCTCCTTTCTTCCTCAGATCCACGGCTCTGTTTCCCTTACATCTATTAATGTGTGTATTTTGCCTGCATGTATGTCTGGCCCACAGTTATGCAGTACCTGCAGGTGCCAAGAGGGAGCGCAGTAGTTGCTGAATTCAATTTTAAATTTCTCCCCTTCTGAGACAATCAGGGCTTGGAAGAAACACTGTGTGTCCATCTTCCCTGAGTGGGGAAGCGAGGGCTGGCCACGCGGAATCCAGCCTTTGCCTGTCAGTTCTCAGAACAGAGCACAGTGGGGTGATTGAGTTCAGCCTGTTTCTGAAAGTCCCTTCTTGGATTTCTTTTTAAGAAGTTAAGAAATTTTTGTTGTTGTTGTTTTTGTTTTTTGATTTTTGTTTTTCAAGACAGGATTTCTCTGTGTAGCCCTAGCGTCCTGGGACTCACTCTGACCTTGAACTCAGAGATCCACCTGCATCTGCCTCCCAAGTGCTAGGATTAAAGGCATGGGCCACCATGCCTGACTTAAATTTTTTAATTAAAAAAGATTTTATTTTATTATTATTTTAAAAATATGTGTGTGGATGTTTTGACTGTGTGTCTGTCTATGCATCACATGCCTGCCTGGTGCTCACCAAAGGCCATGAGAGTGAGTTAGATGTTCCGAAATTGGTGGTACATACAGTTGTGACCCATCATGTAGGTGCTGGGAATCGAACCCCAATTCTCTGGGAGAAGAGCCAGTGTCTCAACTGTTGAGCTAGCCCTCCAACCCCAATTATTTTGTTTTCAATTTTGTGTATTGTGTGTCTGTGGGTCTATGAACGTTTATGGTGCCCAAAGAGACTCAAAGTGGCTATCAATCCCCCGGAGTTGGCGTCCATGGGTTGTGGGTGCTGGGAACAGAACTCCAACCCTCTGCGAGAACAATGTGTTTTCCTAGTCACTGAGCCATCCCTGCGGCACCATGGGTTTACTGTCATAGTCTTTTAATTATTTTTATATGGCTTATAACTTTTGCCAAGAAGCTTTACATACAAAGCTGACTGTATTCTCTCAGAGTTTTCTTAAATAGGGTTATAAATGACATCAGTATACTAGTCTGTAATGTCAAATGCAGGCCTCCCCTGGAAACCCTCAGTCCTCTAAAGATGAGAGAGCATTTGATTTAATACAAAGGGTTTTACAGTCACTGCACACATGGCTGAACGCGATTCTGGCCTTTAATTCAGAGAAGAGTTCATATCCTTTACAAAACCTCTTAAGTTTTCCCTAACTTTGGTATGGTCTGGCAGCAGTATACGAGTATTCACGCACAGAGACACACAGACACATACACAGACATATCCACAGACACACATACATACACACACAGAGAGACATATCCACAGACACACAGACACACACACACATGCTCTTGAGGCAGACTTATGAGTAAAACCTGAAATGTCTAAAAGGGATTTTTTTCCTTTTCAATTACAACTCAAACAAACAAACCAAAAACAATCCCCATAAAAGCCCTGGGTAAGCAATTGTTTGCTGGCAGGATGAGGTTCCCCACACTCAAGAGAGCACAGTTGGTGTGATTAAGGAAGAAGGACAAAGTCAGCCCCTTTACATCCTCCCCCTTTCCTGCCACCGTCTCCTTTCACAGGATGGACTTGGAGAGGACAGAGAAGACAGAATTAGTGTCCATGGGGGAGCAAGTATAGGCAGCCTCCCTTGTTCTGGAGCCCACATCTCTGCAGTCAAGACCCGGGAGGTCCTGCAGTCAGGAACAGGGAGGCCCAGCAGTCAGGAACAGGGAGGCCCAGCAGTCAGGAACTGGGAGGCCCTGTGCTCAGCACCATATTTAGAAATTATTACTAAATGTTTTTTTCATTTGCTTCCTCCACATGCACATTTCTTGGCGTTACTGCTGGAAATAAAATATAGGAATTCAGTTATATTTCAATTTAAAAACAAATATTTTAAAACATAAATTTGCCCCAAATATTGCATGGGACAAGGTATGTAAAAACCATATTTCCCACCAGCTGTTGTAGCACACGCCTATAATCTCAACCCAGGAATATCAGGAATTCAAGGCCAGCCTCAGCTACATGAGACAGTACCACAGGCTGTGCCTGTCAACAGTACCAGAGGTTGTGCTGACAAACAGTTCCACAGACAGGAGACCAATGTTTCAACACATGGCCCTTTAACAGTCAATGGTTAAAGCATGCTGGGCTACGGGAGAGGGCAGCCAGCACAGAGGCTCATGGGTAGTGCCCACTCTTCTCTGAGACAACGCCCCAGATACAGGTATGGACTGGATATACAGATATAGACTGGAGGGAAGGACGGGAGGCTTTGTTCTTTACCTGTTTAGGTTTCTGGAGGAGGCGATTATGCCGCCAGCATAGGTGAGGCATCAAGGCCCCTCTCCATCTGATCAATTGCAGTCAGCACTAAGGTATACCAATATCTATCCTGGGTAAGAACAGGGGGTTTTAGAAACTTCTTTTTTTTTTTTAACCAAGAAGGGACTGTGGTGTTCCTATTTATTAATTATGTGTCCTCAATTTTGGTAGGGCAAAGCAAGGCCTTTGAGAAAGGCTAAGGGATAAAAATTGATGACTAAGTGAGGCATGGTGGTGCACGCCTTTAATCCCAGGACTCAGGAGGCAGAGGCAGGCGGATCTCTGAGTTTGAGACCAGCCTGGTCTACAAAGCGAGTCCCAGGACAGCCAGGACTGTTGCACAAAGAAACACTGTCTCGAAAAACCAAAGGGAAAACACTGATGACTAGATTTTTTTGTACGTCTCAGAACAGCAGAACACGAGGACAGTGACGCACCCTACCTTTCTGCCAGTCTCCCTCCATTTCTACCATAGTTTGCAACTTGCACATAGAACTCAGCCATTACTTGCTGTGCAGGGACAAGCAGAACGCTACCACCTATTGGGTAGCAGCAGTGAGGGGCTCTCCAGGTCGTAGGCCAGGCTTGCTGACACCCCTCCCTCCTGAGACTAGCCTTAGGGACAATTTGAGAACAGGTAAAGAGCTACCAAAGTAGCAAGTGGTTTCCCTCCTCCAGGGCACAGGCTTTTGATGGCCGGTTAGACGCACCATCAGAATCAGGGGTGATACCGGTGAGCCTGGAAGTACTTTGTATTTTTCACTTATCCAAGAACCCTGCAAAGTCAGACTCATCGAGCGATTCTTTATAAGCTACCATCACAGTCACATCCAGCTCCGGCCCATCTCTGCCCTCTGACCCTATCACCCTTGATGGAAGTGATGAGCCTTCTCACCTGGACATTTAGAATGTTGTCCTCACTGGTCTCTTAGGTCTGGCTTTAAATTTGCTTCTTCCACTCTCCACCCACAAAGCTGCTCTTCTAAAAATGCATGGTGCATACTCATGATAGAGGCAGGTGGATCTCAGAAGCCAGGCTGGTCCAGACCAGCCAGGGCTACACAGTGAGACCTTGCCTCAAACAAACAAAATTCAATTTAGGTCATGCAAGCATCCTCTTTAGAATAAAATGCCAACTCCTTCCCATGTTCCTTCTCATGTAAAGGCCTACAGTTACAGCCCTCACCTGCTCTGTTCCATCCATCGGCTGAGCTGGCCTGTGAACACGTTATGGTATGGTGATTGCTGCCACAGAAACTCTAGAGTGCTGTCTAAGAAGTTGCCTATTTCTCTCTGACATCATAGAACAGAAGTGGATGGGCAGCCCAGATAGGTGAGGAGACAAGGCTCCATGAACTCATGCAGGGCCCAGGTTCCTTCCACCTTTTTGCTCTGCCATCTCTGAGAAGGTGGCTTTCATTTTCTGGGACAACAACCTCATTTGTATCACATGACTTTGCGCATCTGTTGGTTCCTCAGCATTTCAGCATCTCATTTGTCCTTTTAAGACTGCTCTATGTATTCCACTTATTGGCTCAGTTTACCCTTCTCTGATGAACTCTGCTTCTTGTTGATTTCTGACCAAAACAAGATTCATTGCAAGCTGTATAGACATCCATTCTTTCCTAAGAATTAGCCTTAGGCCATCCTGTTATTCCCCCCCTTCCCAGGCAAATATTTAAGTTTATTTGTTTGTTTGTCAATGGGTGTTGCATCTAGAACTCCGGTCTTACAACATGCCAGGTAAAGACTTGGCTGCCAACCTGCATTTCAGCCCAAAGCCCCTGAGATTTGACTGGGATGGATTCAAGGTTCTGGACACAACTCAACTATTATGGGTTGGCTAATTCTTATCCCAGAGCCAAAATCTCCATGGCAGTTGGAAATAGCCCCACTGTCTGTGAGACAGGTGTTCGCTTTGTCCTACAGGACTCGAGGGCAATCAGCATATCATATGACAGTTTCATCTAGTCTTCTCTTGGTGTCAAAGTTGGTCTCTTCCAAAAAACGTTCCTTAAAGTCTCCTGGCTCCTCTGGGCAGCCCTCACTCATAGAGGGGCCATTTCTGGACAGTGAATTCACCTGAGGCAGACCCCGACATCCTGTTTTACGGCATGCTGGAGCAGGGACTGGACACAGGCTGGGGCCTCACGTGTGGGAATGTCAGCTGTATCCCCAGGTGGAGTCCAGCTCCAATGGACTGCTAACTTTCAATAGAGATTTCTTCATCTGTCCAATGAGCTAAGGCAATTACCGAGACTCTAAAGAATAGCAGTGGCTAGTATGTCTTCAAGTCGAGAACTCTGAATGAACTGTGTTGTTTAATCCACAACAAATGCCTCCCATGATTATTTCCAGGCTACAGATGAGGGGATGGCTTGCAGACAGGGTGCCCAGAGCAGCTTAGAGCTAAGCGGCAGAGACAGGAGTTGAAGCATCACCTTGTGTTTGGAGAGCACATGCCTTTTACTCCTGTGCCCTCCAGTCTGTGCCACACAAGCAAGCTCCCCGTCAAGCTCCGTTGGGGTCACTATGGCACTAACAGGCGGTGAAGGAGGACAGCCGTCTATCTGTAAAATCAACAAGCCCTGGCGTGAAGACAGGTGCTAATGGAGACACAATTGACTGATTTGCTTGCGATCACTGACAGGCTGGAGAGGGGCTTGAAAGGCACTGGTCCTTTTGGAGACGGGATAGTTTAGAAAGGGCCCTGTGTAGAGCCAGGACCTGGGCCCCCCTCAATAGAAAGCTCACAGCAGGCATTCCAAGTGTTTTGACAGCCACGGCGATAAACAGTGGTATCAATTTCAGAGAAACATCCCCGGTCCTTAGGCCTGCTCTCCAAACACATGTCCTCACATAGCTCACCCATCAAAGTCAAGAGTGACAGCGTTACAGAGACAAGGGCTGGCCAGCTGCCATGACTCCCAGGCAGCCCACAAGGACTCCAGAAGCACCGAACAGGGTTAGCAGGACTTGGACAGAAGGCAAGGCTGTTGCTATGTGATAAGAGCCTTTTTGTGGAGGAGAGGGACAAATGAAAGCTCCAGCCTAAACTCCTGTCATGGGGCTGTTGTGTTCTAGTCTCAGGATCTAGACCAGCCCAGTGGGGCTGCTGAGCTCTTGAAACTGCTCTAAACTGAGATGGGCTGTAATACTCAAACTTTTAAAAATATACATCAAAGGCTTACTATGGCACCAAATAACTGCTCTAACAAATTTTCATTCTGATTACATGTTGAAATGATAATACCCGGAATATATTCTGTTAAATGAAATATCCAAATTAATTTCACCTGTTTCTTTTTAACTAGTTTTTAATGTGGCTCCTAAAAATTAAATGCAAAGCGTGACTTGCATTATGTTTCTCTCGAACAACACTGCTCTAGTGGATCTGAAGTAAAACGATCCACTGAATTCCACGTGGAAAACATGTGAACACATCTTTATCAAAATACTAATAAATAGAAACAATAAAGAAGTAAGATTATTTCATCATCTAGTTCCTTTCCTTTCTTTTTTTTTCCTTTTTGAGAAAGGGTTTCTTTATAGAGCCCTGTTCTAGAACTTGCTCTGCAGATCTGACCTCGAACTCAGATCCACCTGACTGCCTCCTGAGTGCTGGGATTAGAGGCAAGCATCACCACATCTGGCTTGCTATGTATTTTCAAAAGTGTTCTTTTGAGGGGCTGGAGAGATGGCTCAGAGGTTAAAAGCCTGGCTGCTCTTTCAAAGGTCCTGAGCTCAATTCCCAGCAACCACATGGTGGCTCACAACCATCTGTAATGAGGTCTGATGCCCTCTTCTGACCTGCAGATATCCATGCAGACAGAATGCTGTATACATAATAAATAAATAAAACTTTTTTAAAAAAAGTATTCTTTTGAGAACCTTACATTTATTTTATTATTGTGTTGCATGCTGTGTGTATGTGTGAGTGTGTGTGTGTGCCTGAGTTCCAGATGTGCATGAGGAAGTCAGAGAACAACTTGGTATAATTTGCTCTCTCTTTCCACCTTTACGTGGGCTCTGAGGATCAAGCTCAGGCCGCCAGGCTAGTACTTGTGTGAGCACCTTTATTCACCAAGCCCTCTCACTGGCCCTCAGGAGAACTCTTTCTTCTAAGATAGTTTCCATGAACAAAATGGAGTAGCCATTGGATAGTGTAGTTCACCAAAATGACTTAAATGAACCTAAAAATCTTAGCTCAAGTTTTTGAAAATGTTAATGCATAAAACACTATCATAAAAATTAAATGACTTAACAGGGTATGGTAGCACATGCCTTTAATCCCTGCACTTGGGTGGCAGAGTCAGGTAGATCTCGGTGAGTTTGAGAACAACCTGGTCTACAGAGTGAGTTCCAGAGCAGTCAGGCTAAAGAGAGAGGCCTTGTCTCAAACAAAGCAAAACAAAACAAACAATAATGACAAACCCAAGCCAAAACAAGCAAACAAACAAGTAACCAAATGGTTTACAAGTCTAGTAGTCAAAGAAAGGTCACTACAGGGTCCCCTTATTACACCTAGACCTACTGATTAAAGGATATGAGGGTGGGCCAGGGGAGATGGGCCAGTCAATAAAGTACTTATTTCAAAATAATAAGGACCTGAGTTCATCCGCAGAGCCAAATAAAATTCCAAGTATGATGCAACACCTTTGTAGTCACAGCCCTAAGGAGGAGGAGTCAGGAGGATACCCAGGACTCCATGCTGCTGAGAAAACCTGTTGTCAAGGAAACATGATGTTCCCGAGGATGGCATTGGAGGCTGTTCTCTGGTCTCTATATGCACACGCACATATGTGCACTAACACACACAAATATGCTCACAAGTGTGCATTCATTTAAAAAACAAGACTGGGTGTCTTGGTGCGTGCCTATAATCCCACACTTGGGAGGCTGGGCAGGATGACTGACAGTTCAAGGCTACTGGAATATACATAGAATATATGTCAAAAGAAGTGTGGTGGACAGGTTGCTTGGGGCTTCAGTGCATTTACTGCTTTCTGGAGGAGCTGAGTTCAGTTCCCAGCACCGACAGCTGGTGGCTCGCAGCCACCTATAACTCTAGCTCCAGGGCATTTGACACCCTCTTCTGACCACTGCAGGCCCCCACACACATGTGGCACATATATATATATGCATGCATGCACACACACAGAGAGAGAAACACACATGTACATAAAATAAATAAAACCACATCAGAAAAGAATATTAAGATGGTAGGCACTGGCCGGGCGGTGGTGGCGCACGCCTTTAATCCCAGCACTCGGGAGGCAGAGGCAGGCGGATCTCTGTGAGTTCGAGGCCAGCCTGGTCTACAAGAGCTAGTTCCAGGACAGGAACCAAAAGCTACGGAGAAACCCTGTCTCGAAAAATCAAAAAAAAAAAAAAAAAAAAAAAAAAAAAGGCAGGCACTGTGTGCATGCACATTACAGAAGCATTTGGGAGACCAAGGCGAGAGGGTCAGAAGTTCAGGGCTAGCCTGGGCTACACCATCAAGTTTTATCTCAAGAAGCACACATATGTATATATGTATGTATATGATATATTTTTGTGGATTCTAGGCTTATTAGAGGGCATTCCAGAACTGTTGGGCAGAATCACTAAAACGACCAGCGCTGTCAGGTTCTGCATTCCATCTTGGTACCCAGACTTGAGGGAAAATCAGTCGTCTTTCGCTGAGGCACCTCCACAGCTCAAATCCTTCCCATCCTCCAAAGCGGTGTCTGCCTCCAAAGTCAGTGGAAGGCAGCCTACCCACCTCCTGCCCAGAATTCGGACTCTGTCCCCTGTTTGTTCTAAGGACACAGAACGAGAGAAGGAAAAAAGCTCCCCTGGCCTGGAAGATGTGTGCCACAAAGCTAGACAGAGTTACAAGTCACTCTTGGCTGGTACTGACAGCTGGATCCCAAGCATCCAAAAGCACCTACACGCCCCAGTGGTTTATACACTGAAAGACATCAAAATGCAGCCCTCCTTGATAGAACTTTATTCGCAATGTGGAGCGCTGTGACCCACCCCTATGACCAGGACACAGAATAGCCCAGATCTTCTGAAATTCTTACTATTCAATGTTGTTAAGTTTTTTTCCCATTTCTTTGTAATTATTCTAAAAGACCTATAGACATCATCCCCTGCCCCTATGCCCCTATAGCTGTGTGTGTGTGTGTGTGTGTGTTGTAAGGTCCCTCTAAAAAATGCAAACTCAGAATAAGACCTTCTGTTTCTGGGGTCTACGGGCAACCCTATTGAGGAAGGTCAAAGTCTCCCCTGTTGGATAGGTTACCAGGAAAAAGGGGTGCATGGCAAGGAGACAGAGGTGAGAAAATCCATCTAGGGAAGAAGGGAAGCTGTGTCTATAGTCCACACTGTGGTGAATCTTGAGATACTGGTGGTACAGGGATACAAATCTCCAGAGAGAAAAGTTCTCTGGGGATGGGGCTCAGCTAAAAATTTTCAAAGAATGGGTAAGTCAGGTATCAAATGTGGAGCTGTTCCCTGCTCTGTGCTGTGGTCATTGATCTATCTTCAACACACCTGTATATCATCTAGCTCTCTTAAGTGGCTTTAGATATTGATTGACAGATGGATTAATTACTTGTTTTATATTTATTCATCTCTCTCTTCTCTCTCTCTCTCTCTCTCTCTCTCTCTCTCTCTCTGTGTGTGTGTGTGTGTGTGTGTGTGTGTGAGAGAGAGAGAGAGAGAGAGAGAGAGAGAGAGAGAGAGAGAGAGAGAGAGAGTTAGAGAGCACGTGCATGTGTGCCTGTAAATCAGAGGACAACTTGCAGGAGCCTGTTCTCTCTTTCCCCCATGTGAGTTCCAGGGAATCAAGCTCAGACGGTCAGGGGTGATGAACACCTGTACCACTGAGCCATCTCTTCTGTGACAGGGTGCTGGTTGAGTAGCTCTGGTTGACTTAATCACAATGTAGATCCAGCTGGTATTAGACTTATGGCTGTTCTCCTGCCCCTGGGATTACAAGCGCATGCCACCATACTTGGCTTAGGTATTTGGTCCCCCTCACATAACACTGCTGGCTCCATATTTTCAGAGGTCTCTCTTGCCAATTCAGCCCTATCTCAGGCCGGAACCTGAGCTTCCCCCTCAAGCCTTCCTGCAGTGAAGTCTTTTATCTAGATCCTTTCAATCCTAGCATCTCTGACTTTCTCATTTCAACAACAGAAGGACCTGTACAGGACCCCATTGTTCTGACTCTAGGGCACATTTGGACCGTGATGTACTTTCAGGTCTCTTTCCTTTGCGACTCTCCCTTCTACCAAGAAATCAATAGAAGTTACAGTACTAAGCAGCTTTGCAGTGGGTATGACTGGCATTAATAATCACCCAGAGTTACAGCAGTGGTAAGTAGCCCTGCTGGGTTGAAGGAAGGTTTACTGAACAAACCTCTGACGACAGTATAAGGACCTCATTAACTAAAGGGTGGAGGCCTCCTCCCCATCTCTCCACACACCCGAAACGGGTGACAAGGATGGGTCATTTGTTGTGAGGAACTGCAGCAAGCCCTAACTCTACTAGAAGACTAAAGGAACTGCATGGGACTCTGGCCCTTGAAGCTGAAGAGGAGGCCTCCATGGAGGGACTTGATGAGGGTGGAGGACATACTGGAAAAAAACGAGACTGAGCCAAAAGAAGCAGGAGGGAGAGATAAGAAAAAGGACTTGGAAATGTTGCGTTGGGAAGAAATGTGTAATACCAATAGCATCTAGAATGTTCCACGTGTCATCACGTGCCAGGCACTTGCTAAGTGTTTTCTATACTTTATCTCCTTCCGTGATCAAAACTCTATGAGGGTAGGCTTGTGACCACTATCCTCACTGAAGCCAGGAAAGGTTGGGGACTTGGAGATTTGCAGAAAATCGTACATTACAGTGTTTGCCCACTGGGACTGTTTCTCAGGGTCTCATTGATCACTCTCCATGATGTGAGATTCGTCTCATTCATCCCCCAAGAGATAGCTCTCCAAACTCTCAGAGAAGATTGCAGTGGAGTCCTTCATGCTGTGGACACTGAGACCTCCTGTGGGCTCCTTGCCAGCAGGCAAACCTCCCCCATCCCCGCCACTCTGAGACAGAGTCCGTGGCAGGGCCGTGGACACCTGGCCTTATCCAGCCCAAGAAAAAAAAAGTTGGGAAATTCTCATACATCACCATCCCGACGGCCACATGTCCTGTACCTATGGCTGGACCAGATACAAGCATGTGGGCCTCCTGATACCAGACTGCTTAAGTCAAGGGTTTCAGGTCACACTTGGCAAATCATTTTGCAAACAAATGCCACAGGTCTCCTCTCAGACTGGACAGCATGCACGGTCAGTGTCAGCAGATCTGACCCTAAAAATAGGCCCTCTGAGCCCGTCTGGAGGTTCTGTGTAAAGCTGCCACACATACAGACCAGGACCTCTCGACTCAGCCAGGCACCAGGCACCCAGGTAAGGGCTCTGAATGGGAAACCTGTTGCCTCTGGGATTTGGCCAAGTGTCCTGTGAGAAAATGACGTGAGAGACTCTATGTGCACAATTTCTGGAGCTGTGGAGAACATCCTTTTGGGATGAAGGGCCTCTTGCTATCCTTGCATTCTCTAGAGACACCATTGAATTGCTTTCTCTTTCATGACCTCTAAATCTGAATTTCTGCTTCTGTAACTATTTCCAGGGGACAGCTGAGTGTGTTAAGGTTCTTAGGCCCTGTCTGTGGTATTGGATGCTTTGTGTTATGTTTTATATTCTACACAAGGTTCTACTTGTGTCCATCTAGCTGGTTAGAGTCAGGGAGCAAGGAGAAACAGAGGCACCCGATTCCCTTGGATCATGTGTAGGGCAGTGCAAATTACAAACCAGCACTCAAGCCTCCGGTGTCCTGGTGAGCGTAAGCCACCCCCAAAATAAGATACTCTTTGAGGACTTCTCACTCTTGAGGGGCACGCAGGGTTGGGGTGGAAGCACTCCAGTAGAGATGGAAGGCTGGGTGATGGAGACATAGAGCCACTCAGCTCAGACAGCAGGTGAGCAGAGGATACCCTGTGTCTCAGATCCCAATGACCTTGTCCCATTGTCACTGGTGGGCCTGAAATTTAAGAGCTGTTGGTACTACCAGGACTGTTAAGAAGCTGAAAATACCCCAAGAAGGGGATATGAGGGTCATATGTGAGGAGGTCACCAGCCCCTGTGGGAACCCCCCCATATGTCATGTTCTTTCTGCTGCTTTAACAGTTTCTCTGTGGCCCCTCCTTGTTCTCCCTGATGGGCCCTGTGGACAAGGTGGAGGACTCTGACATTTACTTACCAGCGACGGGGCTCGAGGGCCTTTTGAGGGGGCACCGTGGGCATGGAGGTGGGAAGTGGGAGAATCAGAGAACAAGAGCAGGTGAGGCAGCTCTAAGGCCACCTCAGAGGCAAAGGCTATGGATGAGAGGAGTAGCTGAGGAGGTTTCAGCTCTGGGGGGGGGGCAGGGGGGTTAGGGGAGCATCAGGGCCCGGGTGAAGATAGACTTCCTGTGACGACTGTCTGTCCCATGACAGATAAAAGAGCAGTGTGTGCAGGCTCAAGACTGGTCACCAGCCACAGACATTTCTGAAGTGTCTCTCATTCTGTAGCCCAAGCTGGTCTGGAACTCACTAAGTAGCCCAGGCTGGCCTCAAACACATCACAATCTTCTTGGCTCAGCCTCCCTAGTTCTGGGATTATAGGCGTGCACCTGGCTCCCGACAGTTTTGGGAGCTCTCCCTTTAAGTATTAATACATTTCCTCTATTCCACACTGTCCTCCTTTCCGGATGAGGAAAGTGAGGCACAGTGAATCAGGTGGTTTGTCCTAGGTTACACAGCTTGGGTAGCGGTAGACACTGGATCCCAGTGTTCCTCAGAGCCTGAAGGTATATCTCACTTGGCTGCTTTGTTCAGGGCGCTACCCAGGGATGCATGGGAAGAGTAGTACCACGAACTGGTCTAAGGGATGTAACTGCATTTGTCCCCAGCTTGGCTCAGCAGCAAATGATGCTTGCTTTCTGTTCTGGTGACCCTGGGTAGTTGTGTGCCTTTCATTTCCACAGTAAAGAGGTGGTGAAGTCTCCTGGCAGTCTGGCAGGTCCAGGAGAAATGAACCTCAGAAAAGCCTCAAATGTTCTTCACACAGAAGCCAATGAATCCACCATCCAAAGGAGGGTGCTGAGGCTGATTGTGCCTGTATTTTCTTCTATAACTTCCCCACCATCACCTCTTCCCTGACCACATGAGTCTACTCTCTCTCTTCTCTTGGTTTAGAACCAATCATTGACCTCCTTCTTCATCCAAGTCTCTGCTCTGTGGCGTGTTCTTCAAGCTGATGTATTGGGGCTAAGAGATATGTAATTCCCCAGCCATTATATTATCCTCATTTACGCATGAGGAAGCTGGACACTAGGTGTATAAGACTCCCCAGGCCTGAGAGAGCACGTGGTACAATTCTTCCCAACATCAGGACCGAAAGGCAGGGTTGGAGAGATGATTCAGTAGTTAAAGTTCTTGCTGCATGGCCGGGCGGTGGTGGCGCACGCCTTTAATCCCAGCACTCGGGAGGCGGAGGCAGGCGGATCTCTGTGAGTTCGAGGCCAGCCTGGTCTACAAAGGGAGTTCCAGGACAGGCTCCAAAGCTACAGAGAAACCCTGTCTCAAACCCCCCCCCCCAAAAAAAAAAAGTTCTTGCTGCACAGAGAGCCCAGAGTTCAGAGCCCAGCTGCCTGTAATCCCAGTACTAGGGACAGGAGACTCCTGGCGCTCGCTGGCTAGGTAGACAGATGGAATCCATGAGCTCTGAGTTCAGCAAGAGACCCTGACTCAGAAAATGAAAAGGGAGCAGGGTCAGAGACATCCAGTGTCGACTTTGGGCTACCACACAGGTGCACAGTACCTGAACCTGGACACGTGTGCCCCCCCCCACACACACACATACATAGCTTAAAAAGAATCAGGAAGCACAGGCTCACTCTCATGACTAGGAATGTGGTGAACACTGCTGACATAGTTAGGATGCAAGTCCGCTGTACCCCACTAAGTTGTGCTTGGTGTCATCTTTCTTCCTCTACCCCCCCCCCCCCCCGCCCCTTTTGGTTTTGTGAGACAGGGTTTCTCTGTGTAGCTTTTGGCTGTTTGGAACTCTCTATGTAGACCAGGTTGGCCTCGAACTCACAGATCCGCCTGCCTCTGCCTCCCGAGTGCTCTGGGATTGAAGGCGCACACCACCACGCGATTGTCACTTTTCTTAGCCTCGCTGACCCTCACTTTCCTTCACGTTTTAATGTGACACACTCATGCTCCATCTAGGAGGTTTGGAGAACAGATGTTCCCTGGGAAATACAACGAGGGAGGCCACCCGTGTGCTCTTTCCTGAGAGTATGGCCAGGACTGGGATTTCTCTGAGACTTCTGTGGTGGTTTTCAGAAACAACAGCCTTGGCTCCAAGCCGTCCCAGTGTGGCATTTGAAAGACAGACCTAGAAAAGAACAGTAGTCTGGATAGGAAATAGAAGGGGCTCACAGTGGGAGCCAAAAGCTGCCCCCTCAGCACTCAGCATGAACCCTCTACCCTTCTCCTCACAAGTCTTGTTCTGAGGTGACACGCTGCAGGAAATGATTCTCGAAAGAGCTTGTCATTGTGGGAAATTGCCCGCAGCATCCCACACATCTCTGGAGGAGTCAGGAGCCATAGCTGGCCTGGTCAGGGCACCATGGACCTCATCTCCCTCGTCACTGGGCAGCGTCCATCTGGGCTGATTCATTTGTGGGAGAGGGAAGCTAAGTGTGAGCCTCCAGCTGCCTCACATCTTGGGGAGGTCCACCTTTGCCAAACCAAGACTGGGAAAATCAATTAGGAGCTCATAAATTACCCCCAAAGCACCACGAATCATGTGAAGAGCTAATCAAATGAGCCCATGGCATCGGCGCCATTGGAGAAGTGATATTAAATTTCTGCTTAAATGAAGGCTTCTCTGTTTTTTTTTAATAAAAGGATTTTATATTATTTCACTTAATTGCCTCCTGTTAACATGCTTGCCAGAATCCAAAAGAAAAAAAAAACCTGTTAAACTTGGATTATGTCTGATACATTAAGAATTAAATTATAGGCAACAACAACAACAAAAATTCCTGGGTTTTCTCATCCAAGTTTTAATTTTAAAAGAATCCACAGATTTTTATGTTCTGGTTAGGCTCATTTTTGGTAGATTTTAAATGCATACAGACTTGAGGCAAATTGAAAATATATGTATACTTATATTTGGACACTCCTGCCAAATCCAAAATTTAGCAGTAGGCATTGTTCCACTAACAGAGCCCTTATGCAACATCATTTTCACTCCCTCCTTCCAGAGAACATTCCAGACCCAACTCTGGTGGTGTTGAGAAGCAATGTGTCTGCATCACATTTAAATTTGAACTGACTTTCCCCTAGGAACACAAATGTCCACAGGCATCTCTGAAAAGAGGACAGACTGTTTGAAAAATTGAATGTATGTATGTGGGGTGTGTGTGTGATATGTGCGTGTATGTGCATGGGGTGTTTGTGATATGTGCATGTATATGTGTGTGATATGTGTGTGTATGTGTGTGGGGTGTGATATGTGCATGTATGTGTGTGGGCTGTGTGTGTGATATGTACATGTATGTGTGTGGGGTGTGTGTATGATATGTGCATGTATGTGTAGGGGGTGTGTGTATGATATGTGCATGTATGTGTGGGGGGTGTGTAAGATATGTGCATGTATGTGTGTGGGGTGTGTGATATGTACATGTATTGCGTGGGGTGATATCTGCTCATGGCCAGAGGCCATGTGGGCCATCCTGCTTTACTGCTTTTTGCCTTAGTCCTTTTAGAAATAGGTTCTTATTGAACCTGGAGCTGTGCCTGCAGTGAGCAAGCCCCAACTCTCTGCCCCCACAGCTCATGCAGTCTTGCTCCTCCTGTCTCTGTCCCACAGTGTTGGAGTGACAGACTCCACTTTGTTCACGGGGCCTGGAGATTCAGACTTGTGTTTTTGCGTCAGAAATAATTCTCTCCAGTCCCGGGAGCAGATTAAAAGAAAAAAAAAAATTCAGCTGGGCAGTGGTGGCACACACCTTTAATCCCAGCTCTTGGGAGACAGGCGGGCAGATCTCTGTGAGTTCTAGGCCAGCCTAGTCTACAGAGCAAGTTCCAGGACAGGCCCCAAAGTTACAGAGAAACCCTGTCTCAAAAACAACAACAAAAACAAAACAAAACAGAACAAAATTACAAAATATTCTGTTATACAAGAAACTTCTAGAAGCTAAAGATCTTTGTGGTTTGGCCAATCCAACTGTGCCCAGGTCTTTCTCACACTGACCAGGCTGGTAACGCTTTGGCCTGACTTGGAAGGTCGAGTCACAGAGAAGATGGTGCTACCTTCCAACTGCACTGATGAGCCCAGAGTGTCCTTGAGGCCACTGGCTCCAACTAACTCGAGACTGGGCTAAAGGGAAGTCCTGAGCCCTGGCTCCGCTGGAGGAGTGGGAGTGGGAGGGGCTGCAGGCAGAGGAGGGAGGAGTTTCCCTAGGAGTGGGGGTCCTTTTATCTGGAAGCATCAGAGCTACACCCCTTTATCCCCTCTTTTGAGATCTTGGGCTTGCTTACCAGGCTTCCTTTTTCCTAAAGACACTGTGCCAGCTTTAGGGTCTCTACAGACCAGAGTCGTCATGGCTCTCCAGGAAGCACAAGAGACTAGAATGACCTGAGAGAAGCCAGGCCTGACTGCTGCCCCAAGGCCCACAAGATAACTCAGTTGCTCTAGGGCCCTCAGGAAGGCACCATCAATTTCAGGGTGAACACCTTCCATATACATAACAGCCCTAAATCAGAACTTCATGGGATCGAGGTAATTTTTGCTCCATATGCTGATGTAACGTACACTTACATTACAGACACTGGAGAGACCAAATCAGACATAATCCATCGCTCTACAACAAGCACACAGCCAGTGTTAATCCTGTATTACCTTCATTTAAACCAGAATCATAATGTACACATTGCTTCATAACCTTCTGATCTCTTCTCACCAATAACCACTTCCTCAGGACCACCATGACCTCTTTCTTGAGACAGGGTCTCACTCTACACCTCTAGGTGGTCTGGAACTCACTCTGTAGACCAGGCTGGTCTCAGACTCACAGAGAGAGATCTTCCTGCCTCTGTCTCCCGAGTGCTGGGATTAAAGGCGTGTGCCACCACCGCATGACTGGAGAGAAGACTTTGATCTGATTTCAGAACTGTAACTTGAAGCTTGTCATGGTGGCCATACCTGCAATCCCAATACTTGGGAGGTTGAGGTAAAAGGACTGCTCAAAGTTCAAGGCACGTCTGGTCTACGTAGTGATTTCTAGGCCAACCAGGGCTACATACTAACGTCCCATTTCAAAAGCAAAACAAGTGAGAGTACTTTATAAAACTCTGGGGGATCTCTGGCTTTTTATAAAAAAAAAATCAGGAAATGGACTGGCTAGATGACTCAGTATGTAAAAGCACTTGCTGGCAAACCCAGAAGCCTGAGTTTGATTTCCTAGGGCCCACACGGTAAAAGGAGAGAACAGATGCCCATATGCTGTCCTCTGACGCCACACACACACACACACACACACACACACACACACACACACACACACACAGAGAGAGAGAGAGAGAGAGAGAGAGAGAGAGAGAGAGAGAGAGAGAGAGAGAGAAGCATTTAAAAAATATATTAGGAATCAGCAAGATGGCTCAGTAGGTAAAGGTACTTGCAGCCCAGACTGAGTTCAGTCACCAGAAGGGAACCAACTTCCACTGTGTCCTGTGATCTCTACACATGCACGCCCCCCATAAATAAATACAATCTTTCAACAATAGCAGAAACATCTGGATTGCACTCCTGCATGGGATGACGGGTTGCTGTCCCATGGCTCTTTAGTTTGCCGCAGCACCCGCTACTCCCTAGTGTCTCTCACTTAGCGCTAATAATTCAGTTACTGTTTGCTCTTGGTATTCAGCTACTTCCTTCTACTATGTTAGGTATGCTATCCACCTGTCCTCTTTGTGAAGGAGCCCAGCTTGGCTTCTGTTCCTCTGAGAAGGATGCTCACACAGGCCAAGGAGCCTTTAGAGCTGGCATTGGTTTCCTCAGGTCCAAATCTTTAAGTATGAAGCTGTAACTGGAATCTGGAAGCCTGTCTTGACAGCCTGCCCAGTTCACATTATGACATTTAGCCTGTGATTGATACAGTGTGTCATGGAGACCTTGGCAGTTAATCTCGCGGTCGAATCTATGGAAACCAAACAGAAGAGGTTTGCTTTCCCCTCCCCTTTTGGCTGTGATCTGGGAAACAGACTCTCCCCTCCTCTAGAAGAATGAAAGATCTGGGAGCTGTGTGGGTAGGATTTGGGGGTGCAGGCCGTCTTCGGGATTTGGAAAGATTACAGGTCTGTGGTTTCTGGACAGCTCCCCGCTCTGTTCTGTTTCCTGCATTGCTGGAGGATAATAGGTCCCAGAGCCCCCTCTAAGTGCCTAGCTGCTCGGGCAGACCGCACCACTTCCTCTTCTGTCTGGAAATACAGCCAAGGTTTTAAATGCAGGGCCCGAGCCAGGGATGGTTCCCTCCACAGCCTAACGAGGGGAACGAGGCCTCACCAAGGGTGAGGTCAGCTTTAGCGATCCAAGGAGGCAGATGGAAGTTCCACACCGGAATGGACTCTAGCATCCCCTAAAATCGTATCTTTTTAAGTACCCTTAGTGATAAGCAGGACTCAAAGGAACCTAAACCCACAGCATTTAGGAATAGGAGGCCTCACTTCGAAATAAGATGAGCGAGAGCTGTGGAAGCACTGGGCAGTAGGTCTTTGGAACTCCGGCTGCTGCGGGCCTAAAGGAAAGCTGCAACCTGGGAGTTTGGGCTGGTTCCTCCAAGAGAAGTTTCAGCCAGGCCTTGCAATATTGCCCCCTGTCCCTGAAACCCCAGAAGACAGGCCCAAGAGGCAAGTTCAGGCCTCCCTGGGAGGAGGCAGAGTCTACCCTGTGCACTGCACTGCCCTCCCCCGAACCCAGTCGGGGCGAGCGCAGGTCCTGTTTCCAAAGCTCTGGCTGAGCCCTTGGCCAAGCTTCAGGCCTTTGTCATTCATTCCTCTAATTTGCTCATCCATCCATCCGTTTGTTCACTCTTCAGTCCATCAATTTACTTTAGAGATAAGGACACCCAGCAACCCTGCGTCTGGGTGGGCCAAGTCCTTTCTTTCCCAGGCCTGCATCTGTATGGGGAGCCAATGACCTGGCCCCATTTCAGGGAGGAGGTAGAAGGCATTTTTGGCACCCTTCCAAACCTTCTTTTGACTCTTCAGCCACATGTCAGTCAACTACTTTGGACTGTCAGTGAGCACAGACTCTCCTGGGATCTTGCTAAGATAAGGACTCTGCGGTCCCTGCTGCCAGTGTACAGTCCCGGAATCTGTATTTTCAGCTCGTGCCAATGACTCTAGTGGAGACAGTCTTTACAATGAACGGCACTGGCAGGCTCCAAAGCAGGGTCCTCTCTTCCCCATGTGACCCTACTCTAGGAAGCAGGCTGTAAGAAGGAAGAACTCACAAAACCTGGCCTCCTCCTATGGGAGAATTGAATCACGGGTACAATGCTTTCAGTGGTGTGGGAAGTCCTTCTGTATATATGTTGCTTTTATTGGTTAATAAAGAAGCTGCTGTCGGCCAATGGCTTAATAGAATATAGCCAGGCTGAAAGAGATATCTATTTATAGAGAGTAGGCTGAGTCAGGAAGAAGTCATGTAGCTGCCCGCAGGAGACAGATGTGCCGAAACCTTGCCAGTAAGCCACAGCCACGTGGTGATACACCAATTAATAGAAATGGGGTTAATTTAAGATATAAGAGTTAGCCAGAGCTGGGCGGTAGTGGCACACGCCTTTAATCCCAGCACTCGGGAGGCAGAGGCAGGCGGATCTCTGGGAGTTCGAGGCCAGCCTGGTCTACAAGAGCTAGTTCTGGGACAGGCACCAAAGCTACAGAAAAACCCTGTCTTGAAAAAACCAAAAAAAAAAAAAAAGAGTTAGCCAGAAATATGCTTAAGCTATTGGCCAAACAGTATTGCAAATAATAGAGTTTCTGTGTGATTATTTGGAGTCTGCGTGGCCGGGAACAGATGAGCGGCCTCCATTTACAGCCTTTTCATTGTTCTTGAAAATTTTTACTTTTTTCTTTTCTCTTTCTTTCTTTTCTTTTCTCTTTCTTTCTTTCTTTCTTTCTTTTTTTTGAGATAGGGATTCTCTGTGTAATAGCCTTGGCTGTCCTGGAACTCACTTTGTAAACCAGGCTAACCTTGAACTCACAGAGCTCCGCCTGCCCATGCCTTCCAAGTGCTGGGATTAAAGTGTGTGCTCAGCTAAAAGTTTTATTTTTCTTAAGAGACTAATTTCTCATTCTCAACTCTTAGATTCCTGGTCTGAAACACCTCCCAGAATATTTTGGACTATAGGTTTTTATCACTGTGCCTAGCACTTTCGAAAATTAATCACAGGAATTCCTAAACACATACAAAGAGGAATAGGGTTTCTATTGCTGTGAAGAGACACCATGACCACAGGAACTCTTATAAGAAAAACATTTAATTGCTGTGGCTTGCTTACATTTTCAGAGGCTTAGTTCATTATCATCATGGTGAGACATGATGGCGTGCAGGCAGACTTGGCGCTGGAGAAGTAGCCAAGTGTCCTACATCTTGGCTTGCAGGCAACAGGAAGTGGTTGGTATCTTGAGCATATATGAGACCTCAAAGTCCACCTCCACAGTGACACACTTCCTCTAATAGTGTTGCTCCCTATGAGATTATGGGGCCAACTGCATGTAAACCAGTGCAAACCTAACCCCCATTCCCAGCCAATCCTGCTTCCCACACCTCTACCAGTACCCTACCTCCAACACTGGATTTTTGCATTCATCCAACTATATTTTTATTTTATATGTGTGCATACCACAGCACATGTATAGAAGTCAGAGGACAACTCTCTCCGCATCTATTTCCTGCCTCTTTCATGTGGCTTCTGGAAATTGAACTCAGGTCTCCAGGCATTTTTGGCAAGCAGTTTACCTGCTGAGCTGTCTGGCTGGCCCTCCAACTGCATCGTTTTGATACAAATTCTAGGAACTACATCATTTTACCTGTGAATATTTTACCTTTCTTTTTTTCTCAAGACAGGGTTTCTCTATCCTTGAACTCACAGAGTTCCACCTGCCTCTGCCTCCCAAGTGCTGGGATTAAAGGCGTGCGCCACCACTGCCCAGCTTTACTTTTTTGGGGGATGGTGTGTGGGGGGGGTAGACAAGGTTTCTTTGTAGCCCTGACTGTCCTGAAATTTTCTTTGTTACCAGGTTGGCCTTGAACTCAGATATCTGCTAGCCTCTATCTCCCCAGTACTGGGATTAAACTGTCATCATAGCCAGCTTAAAGATTTATGTTGAATTATGTAAATGTGTGTATGTATGTAGAAGCACATGTTAAACTGTTATCATAGCCAGCTTAAAGATTTATGCTGAATTATGTAAATGTGTGTATGTATGTAGAAGCACATGTGAGAGCCGGTGCTGGCAATGTCTAGAAGACGGCAATGGACCACCTTGGCGCTCAAGTCGCGGTGGTTGTGAGCCACCCGATGTGTGGGTGGGAGAAGTGAACTATGGAGGAGCTGTGCAGGCTCTAGATCGCTGAGCCATCTCTCCAGACTGTGGGCCTGTTGGAGTGTTTAAAGAGTGTGATGGTGGCGCACGCCTTTAATCCCAGCACTCGGGAGGCAGAGGCAGGCGGATCTCTGTGAGTTCGAGGCCAGCTTGGTCTACAAGAGCTAGTTCCAGGACAGGAACCAAAAGCTACGGAGAAACCTTGTCTCGAAAAATCAAAAAAAAAAAAAAAAAAAAAAAAAAGAGTGTGAATCCCCTGGAGTTATTTTGGTACGTGCATCTGAGGTGACGCACGCGCCTTTCAGACTGCGCTCCGAAGTCTTTCGTCCAAGATGTTCTCATGCTCCTGGCTTTTCTAACACTCTTGTATTTATCCTATGACACTGCAGCCTCCACCACCCTCCCCCTCAGCAGACTAGAGATATGTGCCAAACATCTTCAATGTGCTATTTCCCTCCTGTGGAGAGTGGCGAGAACGGCACATTTTAGAGTTAAGACTGAGCCAGTGACTCTAAAGAAACGGAACTGACAGCAGCTGTCAGAGAAGGGGGGCTGCAGAAGCACAGCCCTCCCTCAGTAGCCATGGAGGAATGGTTCTAGATCCTCGGAGCCTCAGCATCCACAGATGTTCAAGTCCCTCTTATAAAATGGGAGAGTACCCGCCTACTAAGCACAGAGCCTGAGTTTGTGCCTGAGCATCCTATAAACTGGGCACAGTGGTACAGGCCTATCAAGTCAGAACTATGAAGATGGAGGGAAAACATTAGAAATTCAGGATCACTACTCCACACACAGCAAATTTGAGGCCAGCCTGGGCTACAGGAGACTCTATCTCAAAATGGGTGTGGCCAAATATTTGCATATGGAGATTTTAAATCATCTCTGGGTTACTTTGATACCTGATACGGTATACATAATGTGTGAATGAATCTTGGTTAGGGAGTAAAGGCAAGAGAGGAAGTTTGCCAGGGTCAGAAAAGGTGCCCTTTTCTCATTTCATCCTTGGAGGGTGAATCTTTGGATTTGGAGCTGTGTGGATGAACAGCTAAGGAAGTCCGATTTACTTGTCAAATCTGCAAGATTCCTGGGGAACAATGGAGACATTTCTTCCACATCCCACCAGCAGAACTTGATAAACTCCCCAAACAGCTTTCGATAAGCAGACACAGCTGTCTAGCTGGGACGTCTCTTTCGACCCCAATAGGCAGATCTCTGAGTTCAAGGCCTGCCTGGTCTGCGGAGTTGAGTTCCAGGACAGCCAGAGCTACACCGAGAGACCCTGTCTCGAAAAATCAAAAATAAATAAATAAGCAAGCAAACAAATAAAAACAAAAACGAGGGCAGGAGACAGACAACCTGGCTTGCCTAGGGGAATTTCCTAGGCTCAAAGCTGCTCAGCCGTCTGCTATAAAACTGCCTCAGCCCCCAGCCCTTTCTCTGTGTGCACACTGGAATGTTGGGGAGTGCTGTTTAACTGCCACATGGCCTTCCTCATTGGCCTGTGTGGCCTGGGGTGAGCAAGAGGGGACACAGCAGGAGAGAGACAAGCCCATCAAATTAGGCTCCATCCTCACCTCCTCCTATAATGCCCGCCGTTGCCTGCTAACCCCATCCTTACCTCCTTCTATAATGCCCCCACTGCCTGCTATCCCCATCCTCACCCCTATAATGCCCACCACTGCCTGCTAATTCCATCCTCACCTCTATAATGCCCACCACTGCCTGCTAACCCCATCCTCACCCCTATAATGCCCACCGCTGCCTGCTAACGCCATCCTCACCCCTATAATGCCCACCGCTGCCTGCTAACGCCATCCTCACCCCTATAATGTCCACCGCTGCCTGCTAACCCCATCCTCACCCCTATAATGCCCACCGCTGCCTGCTAACCCCATCCTCACCCCTATAATGCCCACCGCTGCCTGCTAACCCCATCCTCACCCCTATAATGCCCACTGTTTCCTGCTAACTTCATCCTCACCCCTAAATGCCCACCACTGCCTGCTAACCCCATCCTCACCCCCTATAATGCCCACCATTCCATGCTAACCCCATCCTGACTCTCTTTCCTACAGAAAGGAAAGAAAATCCCTTGGTTCCAAAATGGCGTCAGGAGATACAAAGACAAGCCTCGAGAATGCCTACCCCTCTACCAAGAGGCTGTCCCTGCAGGAGGAGGAGGGGGAGGCTGAGGACTACTGCACCCCTGGTGCCTTCGAGCTGGAGCGCCTCTTCTGGAAGGGCAGTCCCCAGTACACGCACGTCAACGAGGTCTGGCCCAGGCTCCACATCGGTGATGAGTAAGTTCCAGGCCCTTATGTCGCCCTGGGAAAGGAACAAGTGCTTCCTCCGTCACTCTGCAACTCTGAGTCACAGGCCTTGCTTTCCAGGTCAGCTGTCCTATGAGAAGTATCTTAGTTAGGGCTCATCTTCATTTTACAAAAACTCAGAAAAGAGCCTTAAGCAAGGCAGGCTCATTTTTCTCTTGTGTGTTAAGTTCAAAGGAAGTCTAGCTGGGGCAACCATGGTAACTCCAGGAGAACCAAGATGAGGGCTTCTGTGTATTGCTTCACCATCATGTGGGTCTAGTGTTCTTCAAGGTTGCTCAGAATCCAGAATCCTCACAGAGAACCCAGACAACAGGAAAGTCAGGAGAAAGGAAGTCAAGAAGGACAGCTTTCCAAAGGGAAGTCTAGCCTAAGACTTCCCCTGCACCTAGCTGCAAGAGAGGCTGGGGAATCTCATCTTCTATCTTAGCTGACTATTATTAGCCAGAGCCAGAGTTGGAGCTTGGCCTTAGGAGTATCTAAAAAACAGTAGTCAAAATTGAGGTCATTGTCTCTTTATAGGTCTTATAAGTCAGTTTCCCTGCTTCATAAACAACTGAGAAATTTCTGTGACCACCATTTAGGGACCACTGCATGGTAGACACTATGCTAAAGTCCCTGCAAATGTGACCTCGTTTGACCCTCACAATACACCAGTGAAAGAGAAATCTCAAGGCAAGGCACTGAGTCACAGGACTGTTTAGTAAGTACCCTATATTCTAAAATCTTGCTGACCGAGATCTGAGGTTCGTGACTTCCACTTCACCCCTCCCCCCATCCTTCTGCACTTCATGCCCTGCCAATCCTTAGAGCAGACGTGCAGGACCCCTGTGCGTGTTGCTCTTACTACCAGCTGACTGCTTAAAAACCAGAGGTAAAATATCTAGCATGTACAGTAGCCCTTGTCTTATTTTTCCCTTAACCTTTTTATTAAGCTGTGAGAAGTTAGAAACACTACATGCCGTTACCTACTAAGTTAAAGTAAATGGGGTCATAAAACAAACTGCAAGCTAAACGTGGTGCAGCAGGCCTATAATCCTAGCGCTTAGAGGGAGAGACAGGAGTTCACGGTCAACCTTGGCTGTACAGAATTCAAGGCTAGCCTGGGCCTCTGAGACTCTGTCTCAAACAAAACAGAAACAAACAAATGTACAATCTCTGTTTTTCCACTTTTAATTCTGCCCATAACAAATATTAAGTTTTGGGTCTTTTGGTTTTGGTTTTTTGAGACAGGTTTTCTCTGTGTAACAGTCCTGGCTGTCCTGGAACTAGCTCTTGTAGACCAGGCTGGCCTCGAACTCACCGAGATCCACCTGCCTCTGCCTCCCAAGTGCTGGGATTAAAGACATGCGCCACCACTGCCTGGCTTGTTTTTTTTTTTTTTTAAGCATCTTATGTAGATTTATTTTAATGTATGAGTGCTCTGTCTGCATGTATGTCTGCAGGCCAGAAGAGAGCATCAGATTCCATTACAGATGGTTGTGAGCTACCGTGTGGTTGCAGGGAATTAAACTCAGGGACTCTGGAAGAGCAACCAGTGCTCTTAGCTGAGTCATCTCTCCACACCCTTTTATAAAGTATTTCTATTGTGCGTGTGTGTGTGTGTGTGCGCGCGCGCGCATGTGAGTACAAGAGCAAGCCATAATATATGTATGCATGGAGGTTGGTTCTCTCTCTACCATGTGGGAACCAGGGATTGAACTCAGGTCAAGCAAGCACCTTTACCCACCAAACGTCTCGCTAGCTCCCAAATAGTAGGTTCATGGCTATTTCCATTTTCTGTGTGCTATTTCAAACACAAGAAAATAAATACACACACACAATGCATTTTTATTTCTGTTAGACAGATTGGTATTTTTCTAAAGAATTTATCTTCATTATGTATACCTATGTATGCTTGGGGCTGAGGGGATGCATATGAATGCAGGTGTCTGCAGAGGCCAGGGTGTCAGGAGTCAGAACCCCTGGAGCTGTAGTAACGGGCATTTGTAAGTGGTCCAGGGTAGTGCTGGGAACCACTGTGAGCTCTTCCCTGCTGAGGTGTCTCTCAGCTCCACGGATAGGTGTTGCGTTTTGACTGTTGAGACAGGGTCTCAGTAGCCTTCACCTCCTGGTTTTCCTGCCTCATCCCCTCAAGCACTGGGATCAGAGGCGTGCGCTACCATGTCTGGCTTAAACAATTTCTTCTTAAAAAACAAACCCCACTGTGTATGCTGTTCTGCATTTTTAATATTCCACAGTATAACTACGGTGCAATTTGTCCGGTCGTTTCCCGGCTGAGAACGTCAGGGGAACTCAGGCGAGGGGTGCACAGAACTCAATGTACTGTTTCTCTTAGCCCTATAGGAGTATTATTCGTATATCATAAAACCCATCTCCTAAGTTGTACAATTCGATGATTTCATGATATTCGCAGTCTAATCGCAGAACATTTTTATCATCTCAAGAGGAAGCCAGGATCCGTTAGCAGCCACTCCTCACCCCCACCTTCCTCAGGGCCCTGCAGTCGCCAGTCTGCCTTCTGGCTTATGCATCAGCCTGATCTCGACATTGTATGGCCATGGAATGGGACAGCCAGGTGGGCTTTTGTAGCTGACTTAGCTTTCCTCTGCGTACTCTCATGGTTCACCTGCGCTGCGCCGTGTATTGATGCTGCATTCACCTTAATCCCAAACAACCTCTGGGTCCTATTTGTAAATTTTCTGTACGTCAAACTTTGCTTTTGTCAAAGAGGTGTGCATACACTTTGACCTCAGATATCACTTCGGGAAGAATAATTCACAGACACAGGAGTCCCAGTCCTAAGGTTGCAAGCCCAACACTGTTTATACAAAGACTGACAGTCTGGGATGAAACCAAATGCTAACGCTATGCGATCAGTTTAGAGCCAATGAAACAGGTCTCTCCCACACCTCGGTGATCGCCCGCCACCACAGCAGCTGGCTTCCCAACGTTATAGTTCCTTCTGACTCCACAGTTTATGTTCTGTGGTCACTGGAGTCCACGCTCCAGACTGATAGGGCAGCCCCTATGGCAGGGACTGCTGGGATATTTTCTCTTGCAACAGAGAGAAAAGAAAGGCGTGGTTAAACAATGCCTGACTTACACATGATGTATGGCATGTTTTTTTATCTGTTTGTTTATAGGGAACTCTCATATAGCTGAGGCTGCTCTCCCAACTCCTAATCCCACTAATCCCCTGTCTCTACCTTCCAAGTGCAGAGATTACAGGTATGCACTCCCAACCCAGTGACATGTGCCATTTTTAGCCATATTTCACTGGACCAAGCAAGCCCATGCCAAAGCCTGCTGGTGACAGGGTCAGGAAGGCAGGCCCCCACCCTGGAGGAAGAACAAACATTCTACACCACAGTGCAGCTTACCATGAGCTCTGGAAGGAACAGTGGCTTTCGGACATGGCCTTTTACCTTTCTGGACCTATGTCCTCACTTCTAAAATAGTTGTTAAGAAGCTTTGAAGCCTAAAAGGAAGCATTTTGGAAACTGTGAAGAGACAGACCAATGTAAATGTCATTGTCACTGTTGCTAGTGACGTGTCCAGAAATGTGGGTGAAGGCCAGCCTGTGGAAGGCTGAATGCCAGCTGAGGGCTGTTTTCATAGAAGCACCGTGAGTATCTGAGAAAGGACATATTCTACTTAAGATGGTGCCAGGCAATGGCAGGATGGTGGGTGTCTGCAAGCTTTCTCGACCTTTGAATACAACCCTGCTTATTTCAACCAAGAAAATGTCACTGCCCTTTCCATTCAATTAAGCTCTGCCCAATCAGGCTCCAACACACACACACACACACACACACACACACACACACACACACACACACAGAGGCCAGGCAGCTCTCAAGGTCTAAACACAGCGGCGGGGGAGGAGGGCAGGAATCAACTCAACTTCATACTTGACTCTGATCCTGGGTTCTGGGTATGACACCACTTACTAAGGTTCACAGACTTCAGAGGACCATGGACTTCATAGCAGCACAATCCAGCTGCAGGATGACAGAAATGCCTGAGTTTCTTGGTCTCTCTGGAGATACTGCCCAATGCCCAAGGCTGGCTCCACGGGCATAAATCCTAAATTTTTATTTGTACTGAGGATGAGTTTTTCTTTTACCCATAAAGCTCCTAAGATTTCCGAAAGCCAGACTCCAGAGGACAGTTTGGAAGGCAATCCAGACTCAAGAGCAAGGATGGATGGATGTCCTGGGTCACCGTCTACTGTTGGGAGACTCCCGGTACTTGGGAATGGCCAGAATTATCCCCAAGATGACATCTATCCTTCCTCCGCCAGGCCCTCTTTGTGGACACCAGCAGACAGTCTAGCACTTGGGCCCCAATGTCTGATTTCTGTAGGATTTTTGTGGCCTGGCCATCTAACTCTGTGAGCTCCAATTTCTTCATCTGTAAGACTGAGGTTTTAGTATGTCAAGACACATGGGAGCTTATCGCAATGCCCAGCACACTCAAGTGTGAACTATTGCAGACGAGACGGGAGCTAGGGGTGTGACAGAAGGAAGAAAGGACAGAGTAAGCACTGGTTTTTGTTGCACTGGGTTTTCTTGTCCTGAGCACAGCCTGGAGACAGAAACCAACCTGCGCCCAGACCAGGGCATGAGGAAAAATGCCCGTGGACCTGTGGATTTCAGGATTTCTAAACACGTGTTCAGTCCCAGATTGTTCCAAGGGGTTCAGCCCCATTGGGATGCCTAAAAACCCCAAGTCCTCATGATTTCTCAGCCTCATAGAAGGTCTGCTTGGTTAGTAGAGGATTGGGACACAGGTCAACAGGCCACCTTGTGAATGTCCCCATGGGGAACTCTTCCTCATTCATCACCCACTTCCTATAACTTGTAGGGAACTAAGTCTGCCCCAGTGGGAAGCACAGGCCCTCAGAGAGTGGAGCAGAAGCCCCCATTCACACATAGAGTACAGAGTTCAAGTCCCCAGTGTGCATGGCTGCTAACTGTCTGGCCTACAGCAAAGCATTTTATTGTTCTGGGACTTTGTTTCTTTATTTATTAAATAAAGGATGATTTCAAAGGCCCCTGTCTGGCTGTGCCATACAGTTCTTCTAAAACGTCCTATTTAATAAATTAGGCTTTATTAGGTTCAAGCACATACTTGTGTTATTACTCTTAAGTCATTTAAATTAGATTCAAATTAGGTTAACCAAGTGTTGCCCTCCAGAGAGCTAGGAACTAGGAGATAAGAATAATTCATAGGCCCTTATCAATCAGCACGCCCTAAATGGGTGCTTCAAGAACTGCTTGAGCATGCTGAAAGGCACAGTCTGTAATTTAAATATTCTTACTTTAATCTCCTTCACATCTTTCATTTGCTTAGCAAACCCTTTCTTTCTTTTCTTTCCACAGTCAGTGAGAAGGGCACTGTGTCTCTGCTGGGAAGGGATGAGCATCCATAGGCAGAGCAGCCTCTTATGATGCTGGGCCAACACGGAGAAACTGAGGACTCTCTCTCCACAGTGGCATCCCTGCACTCTTAAACTGTGTTGCCCTTTAGATGTCTGGGGCCCCAGGCAACTCCCTATCTTTATTAACTGTAGCTACCTCCAAAGCCGCCTTTCAGAGGGCCATCAACAGTTCAAAACCCTTCCCAAAGGGCCGGGTCTCTCACAAGCAAATGCCTGTGCCCAGCTCCCCACCCCATAGCAGCCCAAGTCTGCAGCCTGGGGCCTTCATCTTGTCCTTTCTGATACCTTTGCTCCCAGGCAGCTAGCAATCTCAGAAGTCAGAGACATCTATCTCCTGGGCCTGAAGATGGGGAAACTGGAAAGGGAGGAGGGGTCTCTCATTGATGTGTCTGGACAGATGTGACACTCTTGGTAACTAACACGTGCACATACGTACACGCGTGCACGCACACTCACATACATACACACACAATTATTGTATCATCAAAGCTGACACTTGGCCTGCTACTCCAAGGTGAGGAGCGGCCAGTGTAGGATGCGGCAAAATATGCCAGCATTAACAATTTTGCATGGTGGATGTTTCCCAGAAAACCTGGACTTTGAACTTTCAACTGTTGCGAGTGGACACCAGTCATGGACAAGGTAGCAGAGAAAGAAGGCTGAGGCCCTGGCCCGGCCCTCTCATGTTAGACAAAGCTTTCTCAGGCATGGTTCGAACAAGGTAAAAGACTGATTGCACCATGAGCCAAGAGCCTAGATTAATCACTAATACATCGTGTTCAAACATGGCTTCCAGTACTTATTTTCTTTCCTTCCTTAGACTCCATCATTGAGGAGGGTGAACCGGTGGGAGTGAAACAGCATGGAAAAAGGTTTCTGTTGTTGTTTTTGTTGTTGTGTCTTATGTTCAGGACAGGTTTCTCTGTGCAGCCCTGGCTGTCCTAGAACTCATTTGCAGACAGGCTGGCCTCGAACTCAGAGATCTGCCTGCCTCTGTCTCTGGAGTACTGGGATGAAGAGAGTATGCCTCCACCCCCAGCTAAGGTTTCTATTTTCTAACATAACATCTCGCTGTGTAGGCTTTTCTCCTGCCTCACCATGGCCAGTGGGAAAGGCTTTCTAACCGAACTTAAAAAGCCAAAGAAATTAAAAATCCACCTCATGACTCTGTAATAATCAGTCTCTCCTGAGTACTAAGGAAATAATATCAATAAAGTCACAGTACCCATTTACACAGTAAATGACTACAGTATGCTCATCACTGAATTTACAAAACACAGACCAAAAGGAAAAAAAAATCAGAATTCCCTGTTTTCCCGTTACCCAAAGATAAACATTTTGATGTACAATTTCCCGTTGCTCCCCCACTGAATTTCTTTAATCTGGTAAAGAAGCTTGAGCACCGCACAGTTCATTTTGACAAGCTTCTGCAGTGAAAGCCAATCTGTGTGATTGCGTCTATTCAGCAAGCAAAGAAAAGTGAAGCCCCCGAGGCTTTAGTTTAGCTCAGTGGTTCTCAACCTTCCTAATGCTGTGACCTTTAATACAGGCCACATGTTGTGTGACCCCAACCATAAAATTATTTTGTTACTACTTCATAACTCTATAATTTTGCTAGTGTTATGAATCGTAACTTAAATATCTGTGTTTTCCTATGGTCTTGGGCAACACCTGTGACAGGGCGGCTCAGCCAGTCTCCAAAGATTAGAGGTTTTAGTTCACGCAGCAGCCTAAACTGTTGCCCTGAATGGCCACAATGTACCCAAGAACAAGCAGGCCGAGTCGGCCAGTGGTTTGCATTTTCTTTGGCATCCAGTGACTTAATGAGACAAGAAGTTAAGACAAAGACTTACTGCTCCAAGTCCACCGGCAAAGCGTGCACACAGCCCCAACTCCATGGGGACAATGACATCAAGGCCACGTCCAGGAAATGACACAACAATCGCTAAAGTGTTACAGACAACAGATCAAAAAGTTCGGCAAATTGTAAGACACAACCATAAACCAACAGGCATTCAGGACCTCACACAGGCTGACCTCTACAGATATCAAAATGAGAAGCAGCCTTGCCTCCAGCAGATTGTCCTCACTGCCCAGCACAGAACCCTGCAACATGGGCGTGGCTCCTTTCCACCCGAAAGACAGATGGTCTCCAGGGACTATGTCTATGGGCCTTGCACTCCGCCTTGCTCTGCACAAGACCTCTTGGGGGAAAACGGTCTTGGTTGCAAAGGGATTTGGTGTGGATCAGGACACCAAAGGTCTAAGTGTAATCCGGGGAGATGCTCTAGTGTGCTTGCTTTTTGTTTTTGCTCTCACTTTGTTTTGAGAAAAGGACTCTCTGTTTCGTAGCTCTGCCTGTCTTAGAACTTGCTATGTAGAATAGGCTGGTCTAGAATTAACAGAGATCCCCCTGCCTCTAACTCCCGAGTGCTAGGATTAAAGGTGTGCACCACCACACACAGCCTTGTTTGCTTTCTGGTGCTGAGAATAAACCGTATGACCAAAAGCAACATGAGAAGAAAGGGGTTCATCTGACTGACAGGTTACAGCCCATCATCAGAGAAAACCAAGGCAGGAGTTGAGGGCAAGACGGGAAGGGAAGCAGATACCACAGAGATACATTGTTTAGTGGACTGCTCGTTATCCTTCTTCCTTCTCTTTCTCTCTTTCTTTCTTTCTTTCTTTCTTTCTTTCTTTCTTTCTTTCTTTCTTTCTTTCTTTTGTTTGAGACAGAGTTTTGTTAATCCCACTGGTCAAGAATATGACCACTACCACAGTTTAAAGTCAAATTTGAAGCAAGCTTTAATTAAATACTGGCTAGGTGGGTGGACTCTCTGGCCAGGTCCAACTCCGGGTTTCCAGAAAATGACCCATGGGTTTAAAGTATTCCCATCAGGTCCAACAAGGGGCAAGCGAACCTCATCTGCTGTTGGGTTTTTTGTTTGCGTTTTTCTCTTAGCTTTTTACTCTTTGGGGTTCCCACCTGCCCAGCTTCCAAATAAATCACACAGAGGCTTTTTTTTTGAATGCCTGGCCTTAGCTTGACTTGTTTCTTGGCAGTTTTTCTTAACTTAAATTATACCATCATTCTTTTGCCTCTGGACTTTTACCTTTCTCTATTTCTGTATATCTTTTCATTCCTTCTTATTCTGTGTCTGACTGTGTGGCTGGTCGCCAGTCCTCCTCCTCCTTCTCTTGCTCCTGGCATGGCTTCTGCATTTCTATTTATTCTCTCTGACTGCCAGGCCTGCCTGTCCTTTCTCCAGCATACCTATTGGCTGATCAACTGTTTATTAGACCAATCAGGCATTCTAGACAGGCAAATTAACAGAGTTTCACAGAGTTAAACAAATGCAACATCAAAGAATGTAACATATCTTTGCATCATTAAACAAATGTTCCACAGCATAAACAAATGTACTACACCTTTAACTGATATTCTACAACACATATCCAGTGCAGATGTGTCAAACAAACTTGTTTAACACAGTGGAAATATGTGACTTGCTATCTCCCATAAACAATAGCCTCTAGCATTTTAAGAACTATCTGTCCTTAGGCAAGTGACTCTTAGGCATAGTAATTAAAATTTAAAATGTAACTTAGGCTCTCACAGTTTTTCTATGTATCCCTGGCTGTCCTGGAAGTCACTCTGTAGACCAGGCTGGCCTCGAACTCACGGAGATCTGCCTGCCTGTGCCTCCCAAGTGCTGGGATTAAAGGTGTGCATTACCACTGCCTGGCTCAATTACCTTTCTTATGTAGCCCGCCCCACCTGATTAGCGATGGCACCTCCCACAGTGGATTATGCCCTCCTACATCAATTATGAAAATGTCTCACAGCCATGCCATAGGCCAGTCTGGTCTGACCGATTCTTCATCTGGAGTTTCCCCTTTCCTGGTGATCCCAGGTTTGTGTCAAGTTAACAGCTGAAGCTGACTGATGGAGTTTGAAGCAAGCTTTCAGGAGGCGACCATAGAGGGACTGGACCAGGGATGAGAAGAAGGATAGGAAGGGTTCTGATTGAGGAAACCAGGCCATGTAGGAAAGGTTTTGCTTCTTCAGTCTCTGATCTGCAGTTAGAATGCAGAGGCTGGCCATCGGTTTGCAGTGAAGGAATTAAGGAGACTTTAGTCAAAGGAGGGACTGAGCATGCTCTCAGAATAAACTGCTCAGGCCAGGGGTAGTGGTGCTTGCCAGGAATGCCAGCACTCAGGAGACTAAGGCAGGAAGATTACAGGTTCAAGCCCAACCTGGGTTACATACAGAGACCCTGTCAGTAACAACCCAATGGAGAAAACGACATGAGTCTAACAGGCTCACGTGTGACGGAATGTCCCCACCTCATTCCTAAGGCAAGTTAATGAAAAGGAGACACCTTATTGGCCTACTGTCTTAGTTAGGGTTCCTATTGTTGTGAAGAGACACCATGACCGTGGCAACTTTTATAAAGAGAAACATTTCATTGGGCTGACTTACGGTTGAAACATAATGGAGGTTTAGCTCATTATCTTCATGGTGGGAAACATGGCGGCAGGCAGGCGGACATGCTGCTGGAGAAGGAGCTGAGAGTTGACAAGTAGCAGGAAAAGGGTGTGTGCCATTGGGTCTGGACTTAAGCATTGAAGACCTTCAGGAAAAGGATGTGTGCCATTGGGTCCGGACTTAAGCACTGAAGACCTTCAGGAAAAGGATGTGTGCCATTGGGTCCGGACTTAAGCACTGAAGACCTTGGTTCACCCCATTAGTGACACACTTCTTCCAACAAGGCCACACCTACTCCAACATAGTGCCACTCCCTGTGGGTCAAGTAGTCCAACATGAGCCTATGGGGGCATTCCTGTTCCACATCCCACTTCCTGGCCTCTGTAGGCTTGCAGCCATAGCACAATGTAGAAACACATTCAATCCAACTTCAAAGGTCCCCCTAGTCTTTACCAGTCTCAACAATGTTTAAAAGTCCAAGGCTCAAGTCTCTTCTGAGATTCATGCAATCTCTTAACTGTAACACCTGTAAAATAAAAATAAAAAAGTAGATCACATACTTCTAACAGGATGTACATGTTAACATTCCAAAAGGAGGAAAGGGAGCATAGTAAAGAAAGACTGAAAGCCAGATGTGCAAACTCCAAACTCCACATCTCCATGTCTGATGTCAAACTGCTCTTCAGATCTCCAGCTCCTTTCAGCTTTGTTGACTGCAGCACACTTCTGTCTCTGGGGCTGGTTCCACGCCCTGTTAGCAGCTCTGCTCAGCAGGTATCCCATGGCTCTGGCATCTCTAACAGTTTGGTTTCTCCAAGGCAATTCAGGCTTCAACTTCACAGCTTCAAGCAGTGGCCTCTCTAGGCCTCCATGCAGGGTCACCCCTGACTTACGCTTGGCCTTGGCAGCTTTTCCTTAATTGCAGAGGGAGATCCCATAACCCCTTTATTCTACTACTGACAGAACCTCGTGGCCGAAGCTGCCGACTTCTGCTGCTCATTGGTGCTAGACTAGAACGTGGCCTCATTGTTCAGCTCCATCTCCACCAGCTTCCTGTTTTCTGTGGTTTCCTTCACTGCCTAAATGTGGCTGTCCCGAGTCTTGAATCTGTGAATAAGGTTGGCCTAGAACTCGGAGCTCTGACAGTGTCTGTCTCCTGGGATTAGAGGTGTGTGCCACCACGCCTGGACCAAAACTGTGCTTTAATTACACTTTACATACAGGTGGGAAGCTTAGCTGGGTGGGGTCTTGTCCTGAGCTCGCCCGCCCTTCCTCCATTTCTTATCTCCTCAAACACTGGATTTAGTTCCATTCGACTGCCTAGTGCCCCATTTCTCCTCACTCTGTACATTTTCTAATCTTCTCCTGTTCAGCTTGTTCCTTTTCATTATAGATATTCTAAGAGTGAACACTAGGGCTGGAGAGATGGCTCAGAGGTTAAGAGCACTGTCTGCTCTTCCAGAGGACCTGTTTTCAATTTCCAGCACCCACATGGTGGCTCACAACCATCCATGATGAGATCCGGTGCCCTCTTCTGGTGTGCAGGCAGACATGCAGTCAGAACACAATCTACATAATAAATAAATAAATCGTGACACTACTGACCACACGACAGAGTCAATGCTAGGCTGATCTGAGGTTTCCTCTGCTGCTGTAGTTAATCCATAGCACGTCAGTTTAGCCTCAGGCAGACCTTCACGACAAGCACAGAAAGCTGCCACACTCTGTCAAAATCTCCATCACGAGCTGGGCCGTGGTGGCGCACGCCTTTAATCCCAGCACTTGGGAGGCAGAGGCAGGTGGATCTCTGTGAGTTCGAGGCCAGCCTGGTCTACAAGAGCTAGTTCCAGGACAGGAACCAAAAAACTACGGAGAAACCCTGTCTCAAAAAATCAAAAAAAAAAAAAAAATCTCCATCACGTACTGATATTCTCCTCCTCTGAAACCACTTGAGCCAGGCCCCCACAGGTTAAAGCACCCTCAGCACCACAGTCTTCCACTTTCTAGTAGCGTGGTCCACTAAACCCACTTTAAACATTTAACTGCTTTTCTAATCCAAACTCCAAAGTCCACATTCCTCCAAACCAAGTGGTCAGGCTTATCACAGCAATATCCCACTCCCGGTACCAAATCCTGTCTTAGTTAGGGTTTTATTGTTGTGAAGAGACACCATGACCACGGCAACTCTCATTTCCTCTCATAAAGGAAAACATTTAATTGGGGCTGGCTTACAGTCTCAGGGGTTTGGTCCATTATCATCATGGCAGGAAACATGGCATTGTGCAGGCAGACATGGTGCTGGAGAAAGAGCTGAGACTTCCAAGTCTTGATCCAAAGGTAGCAGGAAAAGAATATGTGCCACTGAGCCTGGTCTTAACATCCGAGACTTCAAAATCTGCCCCCCCCCCCCAGTGACACAGCTACCAACAAGGCCACACCTTCCAATAGCACCACTCCCCGTGGGCCAAACACCTGAGCACTTGAGTCTGTCTGTGAGAGCTGTTCCGTTCAAACCACCATACCTAGGAAAGTCACAAACAATATGAACTAGAACCTGGGGACTGTTGAGATGACACAGGGACTCAGGGCATTCGTTGCCCTTCCAGAGGACCGAAGTTTGAGTTCCAGCACCCACTGGGTGTCTCACAACTATACTTTAATTCCACTGACGGTGATCCAAAGCCCTCTTCCAGACTCTTCAGGGACCAAGCGTGCATTTAGTGCACTGACACACACACACACATACACACATCCTTACACATTGGAAAGTAAATCTGAACCAGGTTTCCTTAAGGGCCACTTAGGAATGAGTATCAGATTCAGTGATTCAGTTTTCCTAATTATTATTATTATTATTGTGTGTGTGTGTGTATGTGTGTGTGGTTGTGCAGGGCATGTGAAGTACATGGACAGTCCAAACGTACAGAGACAGTTCCACCTGCCTCTGCAGTGTACCACCGAACTTTCTTTGGTTTGTTTCAGACAGGACCTCAGTCTAGTCCAGGTTGGCCTGGAATGTAGCACAAGCTCTAACTGGTGTTAATAATAAAAACATAGAGACAGATATTAGGGATGAAAGCTGAAAGATCAGAGAAGCAGAACAGCCAGCTCTTACCTCTACAAAATTTCCAGACTGAAAAGAGAGTGAGCTTCTGTCTCCCCAGCCTTATATTCCTCTCTGCACCCAGCTGTGTCACTTTCTGTCTGTCCAGACCTCCAGATCTTTAAGGTTAACTAGTGGCCAGCTCTGTCCTCTCATCTTCAGGCAAGCTTTGTTAGAGTAAAAACAAGATATCACCACATTTCCCTTTTTTGTCTAAAGTAAATGAAAGGTTATAACTAATATAAGAAAAACTATATACATTAAGTGTAATAACTACATACAATATAAACAGGCAATAATTACATCAACAATGTAATTAGCATTTGACAAATTCAGAGAAAATACTCCTTATCGATCCAATCTTGCTGAGTCCAAAAGGTTGTACCTGATTCACTTTCTATTCTAACTTGCATTACCAAAACTACCTTTTTGTGTCTTTCAACCTAATACACTTTACATTTCTTTAGTGAATTTCTTTTCTGAATCTGGTAACAAAGAAAACTATAACTACTATAAAATCTTTAACTCCATTAGAGACCCGAGAAGGAAATATTACCCGAGGAAGCAGGAAGTGCAAACAAGTGACTTCCAGAAAATGTGAGAAATGACGGAAACAGCTGACTGCCTGGGCGGTCATCCATGTTTCCTCTGGAACATTGGAGCATCCGTCTTTGGCCAACCAGAGAGACATTTCTTTGAAGCAAAATATCTTGAAGGGCTGTCCACCTTGTCTTGGCAAAGTTTAGCAGTCACTGTCTATCATCAGCCAAGGCAAAGGCATTTTCTTGCCCAGACTTTTGCCACAAAGAAAATAAACGCCATATGGAGTCTCTTCAATGTCCTTCATCTTTTCTGAAGTAGATTGGTGCTGTCAGAAGCAGACGTGTCTCAATATCAAAAAACCCTACATTATTAAAATATCTTCAATGCCATATTTTGTAGATCTCTGGAGTGTTTGAAGATGATGTGTCTATCTAAAATGTATCTTTGTTTGATCTTGAAAACATAACTAATATGACAATAAGTTTGATTGTAGTAGGTGACTAATTACTAACCTGCATTTCATTATGATCCTAAACAGTTGATAATAATAACTTTTAAGAACTAGAAATTTGCATTGCATTGTTAAATGAGTTGCATAATTACAATACCTTGAACAAGATTAGAAATGTATGTACAGTATGTTCTAACAAAAATAATCTTAAATTTGTATCAGTATACAAAAATCTATATAAATGTAAAATATTTAAAACTAGTAGTTTTTTTGGTTTAAAAGTAGATTCAAGAAACTATCTTTTAATCCTTTTGTATGTCCTCTCTTTTTCTTTTCAAAGTAGATCGATAATCTACCTTTTTATCTTACCATATCTATAATATCCCCATGTTTTCTTTTCAAAACAAGAACCCCGAATCTAATCTCTTGTTCAGCTTCTTTCCTGACCATTACCAATAACAACTTGTAACCAACCCCCCTAAACAATGACAAATATCCGTAACCTAATGAAAGACCAAAAACCACACACCCACCCCTTGGGAATGTGACCTCGTATTTTTTAAGTTTACTTCCTGCTGCCTGGGGAGGGCAACAGAATCTTTAGGACAGCCTGAAAAGAAAAATTTGGGTTAATTGTCAAGTCCTAGGAGATGCAACCATATCATTTGTTGTCCAGTCTCTGCATAGCAGGAAAGTTCAGGCGCTTGTCTCAAGTCCTGGCTAGAGTATTCTGTGAGGCTGGATCTCAGCTCGCCACCTTGAAATTGCCCTGAGCAGTTTGTAGTTCATAGCTGATCTTTAGGTGGTGGTTTTCTGCTTACTGGTGCATTTATAGTCCTGGTGGAATTGTCGTGGGGCCCCATCCTTTTGGAGACTTCAAAGTTACTGTTAGGTGTGGTCATGGCTCACTGTAGAAAATTTAGACATTTTAAATGTCATATGCAGCAGATCTCAATGAGGTTAAGGATCGGTGTTTGTTATGTACATCCAGAGTACAAAGACTTAATTCCTAGTTACCTGATAGAGACTCAAATCTGAAATCATGTACAGGAAGCTAGATGAAGCCTTTTTCTAGGATTAGTTAGTGCTCTATATGACCATTAATATCATGACAAAATGTTTAAAATACACACATACACACACACATATATATCTTATAAATTTTGATATATTTATACCTTAAGAAAAGTTTTAAAGAGTCAAATTAAAACCAAAAGATTATGAGATTGGTGGCAGTAAAATAGTCCATTTTGTTTTTTCTTCTGTCCCATATGAGGTGAGCTGTTCTGACATGAAACAGAGATTTTGGATTTTACTTTAACAAGCATGCTTGAGTTTAGAGAAGGAGAGAGTCACACTTCAACTCCAAAGTTAGCTTAAATTTTTAATTGGACTGGGACTGTAAAAAGGCTGATGGCATTATATGTCTATAGAGAACAGCAGAAACATTTGGGAAGATTTATGAAATTTTATCCTGTTGGAGATGTAATATGCCAATAGGCCAATTTACTCCTTTTTCTTGGTGCACTTTTTTTTCTGGATGATTTACACTTTTCTTCACATGTCTCATTTGTCCAGTGGTCTTCAGATTCCTTAGCTGGATGCCTTCATTCTCCTAAAAAGACAAAAAGAAAACCCTGCCCCAACCTTAACTTTGGGGAGGTTCCTTTTGACAAGTTATATCTGATCCAACGAGAAGCATTTTTTTAGTTGTATAAGTTAGTTTAGATTGAATAATCACATTGGTTGATGGACTATCACCTCTTCTAACCAAGAGGTCTCTCTTGTTCAAATCAAACCTTTATCAATTTTGATGGTATCCATAAATAGCTTTTCTTCTCCTATGGAAACAAAAGCAAAACCCCTTCCCCAACACATATCCTGGTTTCCATTCTGAGCTCAGCACATCTTTAAAGTATACAGGCTGATTTAATTTCGTAGGTTTTCCTATTACCCAATGTCTCTCTACAGCTGTCATTTCTTCCTCATTAGCATTTAGAAAGTTCAAAGCTAATAAAGCATTAAGCAATCTTTATTTCTGGGGGGTCTTTATTATCCCTTTATGTTTACTTAGCATATCCTTTAGAGTTCAGTTTAATCTTTCTATAACTGCCTGCCTTATAGGATTGTGTGGTACACCTGTAATATGCTTTATATTGTAACAAGCAAGAAACTGTTTCATTTTACTAGAGACATATACTAGAGCACTGTCGGTCTTTATTTGTGCAGGGATACCCATGTGGCCATAACGTCTAGCAAATGTGTGATTACCGAATCAGACTTTTCTGAACTCAAAGCAGTCACCTGTTGACAGAGGTTTCTGTCCCTCCAGGTCCCACAGCTGTTCAGTCCCAAAGAAATCACACAGAGGTCTACATTAATCATAAACTGGTTGGCCTCTTAGCTCAGGCATATTATTAACTCTTACATCCTACATTAATTCATAATTCTTGTCTGTTTTAGCTACGTGGCTTGGTACCTTTTATCAGTGAGGCCTTCTCATCTTGCTTCCTCTGTGTCTGGGTTTATGGCTGCAGACTGAGTCTTTCCTCTTCCCAGAATTCTCCTGTTCTAATTGTCCCACCTCTACTTCCTGCCTATACTTCCTACAGTTTTTTATTAAAATTATACAAGTGACAGGATACAAGACCATTGTCCCATAGCAGTCACCCATTTAAATCCTGAGTAGGTATCAGTGGTGTGGTGTACACATTTTAACTTTTCAATTTCTACAAAATGGAATACATCTATCTGCTAGATTTTATTCCTTTGAGTGCCCTTTGGGTTACTTCCTCCAGGTAGTGGAGTTTGGTTATATAAAGAACAAGTAGGGCATTTCCTTATAATTTCCTTTGCTTGTTGCCACATGATGGAAAAGTCTTTTTTTTTAAATCTTTGCTATTGACATGATTTTTAAAATTTATATTCTGAGGCCTTCAGCATATTTCTAATCAATAATTGATCAATTTCTTCATTACTTTATGCTAGAGGGTCTGGAAGACCCATATGTGATTGGATGTGTGTTTTATATATACAGGATGATTCCTATTCCTGATTATTTCTTTTAATTGGATAAATAAAAAAGTTAATTCTGAATCATTTGCTATAAATTCATTGGTTTCAATATGCAAAACAACTCTTTCTTCATATTGTGAATCAGTAACTATGTTGGGAGGTTCCATAAAATCTATTAATTCCATAAGAATAACATATAACTATTACTCTTGAACAGAATCATAAGGGCTTAGATCCACTTTACTCAAATTTTCTGACTTGCAACCTGACATTCCTGATTCATTTCCATCAGTATAGGATGTAGGGGTGCTGGTTATTGGTGTTTCCCATACAATGTGAGGAAGGCTACAGTTAGTTTCTTTATAAATTGAATTTCCTTGCTTTTGGGATATTTGTTGTTAATCTCACACAAAAAAATTACTGCAAGCTCTTTTCCAACATTCACCTTCTGCCCATAATTTATCAATTTCTTCATTAGTTAAAGGTTCTACAATTTCTGCTGGCTCTATATCTGCTAAGTGATGAAGTCTCAATTTTTCTTTTAGAATCAAGTCCCTTTCCCATATAAATTTTTAATTTTTTACTCTGTTTATGTGGTAAAAAGGATGTATTTTAAAACAGTATCTTTCCTTTGCGTTAATATTCCAGCAGGAGAAGGCATAGAGGGAAAACAACCAAAATGTAATCAAGCTTTGGAAATAAACAACCTGCATGTACTTCATGTAATTTCTTTTCCACAAAAGCCAATTCTCTCTCAGCTTCATCTGATAATTCTCTTGGATTATTTAGGTCCTTATCATCATTTAAGATTTTGAATAAATTACTCAGTTTTTCATTTTTACCTCAACAGTGGGATGTACACTGGAAATGTCTCCTAGCAATCTTTGAAAGTCATTAAGAGTCCACAATTGGCCAGGTAGTGATGATGCAAACCTTTAATCCCAGCTCTTGGGAGGCAGAAGCAGGCAGATATCTGTGAGTTCGAGGCCAGCCTGGTCTATAAGAGCTAGTTCTAGGACAGGCTCCAAAGCTACAGAGAAACCCTGTCTTGAAAAACAAAACAAAACAAGAAAAAAAAAAAGAGTCCACTATTGATCTCTCCTATTTTGCACCTTTTGGGGTCTAATTTTTTGTAGACCTATTTTATATACTAAATAATTAACAGAATCTCCTGTTTGTATTTATTCACAGGTAATTTGTAATCCCCGACAAGGCAAAATTTTCTTTACTTTTTCAAACATTCTTTCTAAGGTATATTTGAATCAGCTATTAAGATGTCATCCATGTAATGGTAAACTACAGATTGAGGAAATTGCTTATGTATCATTTCCAATGACTGATGTACAAAATATTGGCACAGAGTGAGACTATTTAACATTCCCTGAGGGAGCATCTTCCATTGATATCTCTTAAGAGGTTGAGAATTATTATAAATTGGCAACTTGAAAGCAAATTTTTCTCTGTCTTTTTTTCTTGTAAAGGTATAGTGAAGAAATAATCTTTTAAATCAATAACTACAAGAGGCCATCCTGTTTTGTTTTTGTTTTCAAGACAGAATTTCTCTGAGTAGCTTTGGAGCCTGTCCTGGCACTTACTATGTAGACCAGGCTGGCCTTGTTCTGCCTCACAAGTGCTGGGATTAAAACCATGTACCATCAATGCCTTGCTGAGGTCATTCTTTAGGTAGTAGAGAAGGCAAAGGAATTCCATACTGTAGAGAGCTCATTGGCTGAATCACCTTATTAAAAGCTCTTAGATTTGTTACCATTTTTCAGATTTCTTTTTAATAACAAATATAGCAGAAGTACAAGAACTGGTTGATTCTTCAATATGCTGTACCAGGTGTTCTAAGGTCTATAGTTTCTATGTTGCTAAAGGCCATTCCTCAACCCATACAGGTTTGTCTGTCAATCATTTTAAAGGTAGGGCTTTTGGTGCCTTTGAAAGATCAGCAGCTGTTGTACAAACTGAATGGTTGGTGACTGGTCTTTATAATGCCTTCTATATTTTCCCCAGAAACATACATTAATCTGTGGTTTATTTCTAAGATTGGAGGCTGTTAATCTGACTATTCCATTGCTGTAACAAATCACATGCCCATAAATTCATTGCTATGTTAGCCACATAAGATTTTAATTTTTCTCTCTATCCTTCTGACCCTATACATTTGACCTATCTCATGTTCTGTTTCATCTGAGATAATGTTCTGATCCCTAGAACATGAATATTTATCTCCTGAAGATTCCAATTTGGATGCCAATATTCTGGTGCAATTATTGTTACATCTGCACCTATGTCTACAAGACCTTCAAAGACAATGTCATTTATTTGTATTTTTAATTTTGGTCTTTGTTCAGTTATAGAATTTTCCAAAATATTTGTTTTACAGTTTCTCCTAATTTTTTTTTGTTGTTCTCTCTTCTACAGCTGTTCAATCATTCAGAGAAGTATGGTTTCTTACAATAGGCATTAGATTCTTTAATTCCTCTGGGAAGGAGTTTCCACCACAATGATAGGAAACAATGGTAATGAATTTGGCATAGGAGCCTGCAAGAGTCCCCTCAAGGTGTCTCCTGATGGCAAAGGGTTACCTTGACTGTCCCTAATTGATCTACATTCATTAGCCCAATGCCTGTCCTTGGCCACAACATCTACTTCATAATCCCGAAGGGAGGGGCATTCTGTTTGCATTAGGCTTAGAAAAAAACATTGTTTCTTAGGAATACCCTGTTTACAGTCCTTTTTAGGTGACCTTGTTTACTGCAATTGAAACACTTGACATTTTGATTTTTCTTTAAACCTCTCAGTTGAGGCATTGCCTCCATTAGCCTGGCCTGTGGGAACGTCTGTGGGGGGTACTTTCCTAACTGCCAACCTCTGTGGGTGGTACCAGCCCTAGGCAGACGGACTGTGTAAGAAACGTAGCTGATTGTGAGCCTGGGGCTCCTCCACGGTCTCAGCTTTAGTTCCTACCTCAGATTCCTGTCTTAAGCTGTTGCTTCCCTTGCTGATGGATTGTAGCCTTTCCTCATCAGGTCGCTTTTGTTAATGGCATTTATCATGGCAACAATAACTTAGGACAGCATGTTACTCTGGCACTCTAGTGTTGAGGTCTGACACCCTGTTACCCTTCCCTGAATAGTGGGCTGGTCTCTGTGATATTGAAGAACAGGTCTTCTTAAAGCTGAACCCCATCACTCTCTTCAAACACCGACTAAAGTTCTTATTGACCCCCAGATACTGATCCTGACAACCAAGCACTTCTAAGACCAAAGCCTATATTCCCTCCAAATCTTCCTCTCCTCATTCCATCATACCCTCTAGGCCCCTCCTCCTCCCTCCACCTCCATCATACACACTGGTCCCTGCCTCCTCTCCTCTTCCTCCACCATACACTCTGGTCCCAGGCTCCTCCCCTCCCATCATATGATCTGGTCCCCTCTTCCTCCCCTGATTCCCACTTAGTCTGCTGAGATACCCCTCAGAACATGCCTCCTTCCTCTCTTTCACAACAGCAGGCCTTTCTTGCTTCTACTTTTTATCTCCCTCCAATCCATCTGTCTCCACACATCAGTTATACTGATCTTTTAAACAACGCTCACCCCTTTCTTAAGCCATCTACGGCCAGAGTAATATCCAAACTCCTCTTCACTGTGCCTACAGGACCCACCGTGCCTGCTCAGTCCTTCAGCCTGGTAGCCTTCCCAGTCTTCCTCGCCATTCCTTCAGCCTGGATGAAACACTCTTGCCCCAGTCTGTTTCCTGCCTTACTCCAAGGCCTCCAGCACCGCACCCATCACTCTGCCTCTGCCAAGCACCCTTCCAAACGCAGTCTCATGGTCACGCTATGCTATATTGTATCATGTGGCCCTTAGTGTCTCATGGCTCCTGCTGTTCAATTGGGATTTGCTACACCTATTAGAGTTGAAGTTTCCCCGGAGACCTTGGTTTATCAACCTGTTCTTTCTGCACCATGAGCACACCAAAGAATCCCCATCATTACTTGGGGATAAATGATTGACATCAGAAGTCATGGTTTCCTTCCTCATCCTCAGTGTTCACACCTTAGGTTGTGGTATTTCCTTGACATGGTCTGCCTCGCCTCTGCTTCCTCTCCTCATTGTTGACCCCAATGCTCATTCTTGTAGTAGGTCCCTCTCCCCCCGCCCCCCCACTCCCTTTAGGAAAAACTGCTTGCTCTTGACACTCTAGCCAGTGAACTTTTTTTTTTTGGTCTAGCTCCGTTCTCAGGCTAACTACCTCAAAGACCTTACTTTTGTTGCTAGAAATTCTGCTGAAAACCAAGACTCGCACCTGGAGGAAGTTAAGTCCTTAAAACAAGGCAAGCCCAACTAGGCGAAGGGGTCAAGAGAGCATCCAGCCCTCACCCATAGTGTGTCCTCCAGCCCTGGAAGCATCAATCTAAGAATTTTATCCAACCCCAACGAAATCCTCCCACATAACCACCCACTTGAAGCAGTTTTTAAAGCTATGACTCCCAAACCCATAAATGTATGGAGGCTTCAGACTAAAGGCCTCTTTTAAAGGCTCTCCTGCGGCTCGGTGAAGCAGACCCAGATGAACAGATTATTTCAGTGGCCTATGGGGAGATCTGGCAGGTCCAGCACCAGCAACAGCAGGGTTATGTGAATGATCCAAAATGAAAGGACAAGGGCAAAGTGAAAGTAGCCAGGGCCTTCTCCTGGGGACTGCTTTCTCAGCTGAAACACCAGGATGTGCTCAGGTGGGGCTCTGGAAGAGAGGGACTTCTTTGGGTCTTTACTTGTAAGCGCCTTGTACTGGGAAGACCCAGGGTCCCGCGAAGACAGCCGTGCACCTCCCAAAGCACATGGTGTTCACCGACTGACCCTTCTCCCTGCCCCAGGGCCACAGCACTGGACCGCTATGGGCTGCAGAAAGCAGGCTTCACGCATGTGCTGAACGCCGCGCACGGCCGCTGGAATGTGAACACTGGGCCAGACTACTACCGCGACATGGCCATTGAGTACCACGGCGTCGAGGCCGACGACGTACCCAGCTTCGACCTCAGCATCTTCTTCCACTCGGCTGCCGCCTTCATCGATTCGGCGCTCCGAGACGACCACAGTAAGAGACACTCTCCTCCCGTGCCCTGCCCAGGCCCGCCCCCCAGGCTGAGGCTCCGCCCCACCCGTCAGGTACCGCCTCCAGGCATAGAGCACGCCCCCAAGCCGAGACCCCGCCCCCGCCCTGCCAAGGCAGATCCGCACCCCCAACTCAGGGGAAAGGCCCCTCCCCGATACGTAGGCCCCTCCCCAGGAAGAAGCCGCCCTCCTGCCCGCAGCGTGGAAAGTAGTGCGAAAGGGATTCTCAAACCTGGTGCCCTGGGGCTGAGGGTTGTCGGCAGGGATTGGTTGAGCTAACTGCCCCGCCACCTACGTTGCTTGTGGAGTTCTGGGCTTGACAGCCACTGTTGGGAAAGGAAAGCCGGAGGTTTACACGGCCGGGCTTTTGGTCTGAGTCTGTCTACGAAGGAACGGCCGTCCATCCTTCAAAAAGGCCTGGGTGGTCTAGAGTTCTCAAAGCTGGGAACTGCATCGCGCTTGGGCCCAAACTGGACCAGAGCCAAAGACTTCAATTTTTAAGGAGCTGGCTTGCTTGAGAACCCATGAATAGACTTGAAATACTTCTGCTAATCACGCAAACCCACGTACTGCCCCCCCCCCCAGACACACACCTTCTAAAAGTTGCGGAGTCTCAACTATTTGTATGAACTACACTAGAGGGTCTGAGGGTCGCAGTGTCCCAGTTTCGCAATGTCACTTATCCATCTTTTAAGTCAAAGTGTTGATCCTTGCCCTTTAAACGCACTTTTGGCTGCTCTAATGCAGCGGGAGCTACAAGGCTATTTGGAGAGAAGGGCATCAAGGGTAAGACAATATGCAGTTACTGCTGCTGGGTGCGCTTCAGTACATTCCACAGAGGCCAAAGGGACATCACCCACCTAGTCGGGGCTCTGACTTCAGCCTCATGAGTTACACCCCTGTGGGAGTCATCACATAACTCAGGGTATCCAGTTACTGAAAAGAAGCCTTTGTTGCCACAAGGGGCCCGGAATTCCAAGGCTCGCTGACCAACTGACCTGCTTCAGAGCTTGCAACCTGGGGCTAGGCCTAGGCCAAGTCTGCCAGCCCGTGGACCTTGATGGCACCATTAGCTAGCTCCACAGCCAGACATAGTCACCCACAAAATTTGTCACTAGTCTGGACCAGAAGACACTGTGCAATGAAAAACAACCTCAGAGCCAGTGCGCTTGGATTAGAGGGAGGGACGTATCATTTCTGAGCTGTCTTTTTGTGATTCTAGTTACCGATGTCTTTTGTATTGTGTACATTCTGAGTTTCCACACAGGATCAAAAAAGCAACTGAACTGACTCCTCACCGTGAGATAAAATTCACCTCATTGTATTCGAAGTTAACCGAAACCGTATTTGTGGTTGTGTGTTGGGGGAGGGGCAGACGGGTGACACAGTACAGCAATCCAGTCCTTCAATATCTGTTTCATGTGCTCAGTTGCCATTTTTATGTCTTAGAACTCCTTCTTAATGGAAGGGGCCTTGGACAAGACAAGGACGGGTTCAGTTTCTCCTCACAAAACTCCGTAGTGAAGTGATTCCTCCAGCGATGGAGATATGAACCTTGAGCAGCTGGATGAGGAGCAGCGGAGGGATCCGGAAAGCGCTTGGCGCAGAACCTGGCGCGCAGGAGGCCCGCGGATGCACTTGATAGAGAGGGACTGTGCACTATGCCAGCACGTGCTTCTCATCACCGTAAAGTTTCCGGTCCTAAAAGGAAAGAAAGACATTCCGACTTTGAACTTGTATGATATACTCACATGAAAGCTTGTTATAGTATCCCAGCACACTGTTTGAGAAGCTGGCCTCACTGCCAAATCGGGAAAAGATCTGGGCTCTGGAGCAAGAAAGCATCAGGCTGGTGTTAGACGGGGAGCATGAAAGCACCCAGTAAAGGGCGGGTCAAGGGGAAAGGGTGCCTAGAGAAGTCAGAGAGCGCACAGGAAACAATGCATGGGTGAAGTGTGCCCATAAACAAACTGGCTGGGGTTAGGGAGCAGACCTTGTCGGCGGGTGGGGGGGTTGGGCTCCATTCTCAATGACCTTTGAATTTTGCACGTCTAAAGACTTCCACAAGCCAGGGTCTGAAATGCCAACTCTTCTCTGAATGGACGGCGCTGTCTGTGAGGCAGTGGGATAGAGCTATGGGGTGAAGACAGCCTTGTGTCTCCCTTTGAAGGGGACAGCTGCTGTTCAACCCCCATCTGCGTTTCTTGGGAGAATCGATGCCAGTGTGGCAGAACTGACTTTCCAGGGAAAACCTTCAATCTGGATTTTACTATCGTGCCACTCACATTTCAAGTGCCAGCAGAGGACAAACAAAAATGTCATCGTGATCATCCACTTGTCATCTGTGTCCTGAGTGGTCCGAGGAACAAAAGAAAAGGCTCATTAGCTTGGCTCCAGCACTGCCACAGACGCTAGGAGAAGCGGATGACAGGTGTTGAACCTGTCTGCCACAAGCAGGGGGTGGCCTGATAGTGTCGAGTCATGCGCTGAAAAACCAAGGGGCACTGCTGCGGCATTTCCGAGCCAGACCTGGGTTGCATGTTTCCTATTATACTCCTGATGTAAGAAGTGTTGATGAACAGTCCGTTCCCAAAGCAGGCCTTTCTCTGTAGCATGACTAATATTGGGGTTCAAGCGGAAAGATCAGAGAAGCAAAGCAGCCAACCACCAGAGAACTCCTACGTCTACGAAACCTTCAAACTGAAAAGAGAGCGCATTCCTGTCTCATTCTGCCTTACATTCCTCTCTAGTGCTGGGATTAAAGGTGTGTGCACCACCACTGCCTGTCCTCTGTGGCTAACTAGTGTGACTGCTGAGAATACAGGTGTGTGCACCATCACTGCCTGGCCTCTGTGGCTAACTAGTGTGACTGCTGGGATTAAAGGTGTGTGCACCACCACTGCTTGGCCTCTGTGGCTAACTAGTGTGACTGCTGGGAATACAGGTGTGTGCACCCACTGCCTGGTCTGTAAGGCTGACCAGTGTGCCTGCTCTGCACTCTGATCATCAGGCAAGCTCTATTTGTTAGGTCATAAACAAAATATCACTATATTTCTCTTTCTTCCCTCTTGCATTTCTTGCCCTTTGTTGGCAAGTCCCAGCCCAAAATACACCCCTATAGCCCACCCTCACTGCCAGTTATGCCCACCCTTCTTGTTATTTTCTTAATTTGATCCTATTGTTTTATAATGATGGGAACTGAACCCAGGCACTGCATGTGCTGTGTGATTTTCATTTTTCTTTTTCTTTCTTTTTTCCTTTTTTTTTTTTTTCTAGACAGGGTTTCTCTGTAGCTTTGTCCTGGAACTAGCTCTTGTAGACCAGACTGGCTCAAACTCACAGAGATCCGCCTGCCTCTGCCTCCCGAGAACTGGGATTAAAGGCGTGCGCCACCACCACCTGGCTCGTTTCTCTTTTTCATGTTTTATTTTGTGTTTTGACACAGGGTCTTGTTACATAGCCCAGGTTATCCTGGAATTCAGTATCCTACTGCCTCACCTGGTACTGGGATTACAGGCTTATACCACTGTATCCGGTTTGGTTTGGGACATTATCTTTTGCCGAGCCATGGAGCTATACCCACAGCTGGTCACCAGCCTCTGGGGTTCACTTCTACCCCTACTCTATGTCAACTTGACCTTCTGGAAGAACTAGGAAACCTCCATCATGGTGGCTAGGTGGGAGCAGTAATTTAGTCTGCTGTCCTGCCTGGTAGCTGAGAAAACAGACTCTGAGAAACCAGGGGGTGTGCCCTGGGTCACAGAACTAATCAGAGGCAGCATCCACTTAGCAGGGAAGAGCCTTCCCCTCACCCTAGCCTCATGGAGGACTCTTTTGTCCTTCACATGAGTATCTCTTTGTTGACTGTGTTATTTAAAAGTCACCGATTATCACGGAAGTGGAGGCAAGCAAGCTGGCTAAAAGATTTGACACATAAACTCCACCTTCTTCACTGGAAAGGACAAAGTGCTGCGAGGGAGCCTAGTGTGGATGCTCATGGTGGATGCTGGAGCATCTAACAGAGAGTGAGATCTGGAAACGCCAGATACTACCTGCTCCAGATAACACAGCTTGCCCGGCACTCACTCTTTGTCTTAAACAGGCCCCGGTCTACTTTTGAAGTCTTCACAAATTCTAACACAGGGACTGCAAACGTTGCCCAGTAGTGCACTGTTTAGACTTGGGGTGGAAGGGGGTGAGGAAGAAGGCAATCCCGGTACTCAAGATGCAGAGGCAGATGGATTTCTGTGAGTTTGAGGCCAGAATGATCTATACAAGTTCCAGGCCAGCCACAGCTACATAGGGAGACCCTGTCTCAGGAAAAATAAAGAGTTGGAAAATAAATCCAAGCTGGGAAGACAGCTCAGTTAGAATAATGTGTCAGTATAAGCCTGAGGATCTCAGTTCCCATGAGATCACATGTGAAAAAACAAATAAATCAAACAAGCAAAACCCCAGATGTGGTGATGTTGCCCTTGTAATATCAGTGCTGGAGATTCAGAGACAGGCTGGGACCCATAGCCAGCCGAGCCTACAGGCCAAGGTCCAAGTCAGTGACAGACCTGGTCACAAAAGACAAGATGGGCAGTGCCTGAGGAACAACATCTGAGGTTAACCCTTGGATTCCATTTGCATGCACGCATGCATGCACGCATGAACGCACGCTACAGACCACGTGGGTATGATTATAGATGAAATCATCTTTCTGGCAGGAGTTTTGTTCTCTGGTGTGTCTAAGCTGTAGCCAGGCCAGATTGTCCCCAAGTATTATAAGGTCCCCTTCCTTTCTGCTGGACTCACACCTTGTCCGCCTTCTCTGAAGGCCTCTACATCCTCCATCTCTTGGATGGAGTAGGAAGTCTTTCTCCCTGTATTCCAAGCCAGTGAGTGGGGAACAGGCAAGGGTAGTCCCTAAAACCAAGGAAGGTGGTGCTGATGAGGGTGCACAGGCATGAACAGCAGGTAGGTTTTGTGGGTCACAGGCTTGGCAGGTATGCCTTTATAGACATTTCGTCATCATCATTGTCATCGTCATCGTCATTATCATTATTGTTGCCGTCATCATCATTGTCGTCAGCAGCAGCAGCATCATTGTTGTCATCATCATCTTCATCATCATCATTGTCATCGTTGTCATCAGCATCATTGTCGTCATCATCATTGTCGTCATCATCCTTGTCATCATCATTGTCATCATTGTCATGAGCATCATTGTCGTCATCGTCATCATCATCGTCGTTGTCGTCGTCATCATCATCATCACCGTCATCGTCGTCATCATCATTGTCATCATCGTCATCATCATCATCGCTGTCATCGTCATCATCATTGTCATTGTCATGAGCATCATCGTTGTCATCGTCATCATCATTGTCATCATTGTCATGAGCATCATCGCCGTCATCGTCATCATCATCATGTATCTGTGATGCGTGCACAGGGGTGAACACCTGTTGAGGTTGGAGGACAACTTGCAGGAGTTGGTTCTCCTTCTACCAAGTGGGTTCTGGGACAGCCCTTAGGTTATCAACTTGCCCAGTAGTCAGTTTACCCAGGGAACCATCTCACTGCACTGGCTGCTGATTTGAGTGATGGAAGCTCACTTTTCAGACACCACTGAAAACAAGCAATTGGATGTGGCAGAGATTTTTTTCTCTGAGAAAAGATTTTACTCTGTAAACCAAGCTGGCCTCACATCTCAAATTCATGATAATCATGATACCTCAGTTTTATAGGTATGAGCTACCATGCCCAGGTAAATGCATTAGAAATCCTGAATTTAGAATTTCTCCTTATAATGATAGCATTTTCTCTTCTAGTAAATATTTGGTTGAAGACAGCATTTTTCAGGCATAGATTGCAAAATATTAGTAGATCATAAAATCAATATGGTAGATGTGCCCAGTATTTAGTTTTTTCTTTCTTTCATTTCTTTTTTTTGATTGAATAGAGAAAGAACAGACGATAATAGCACAAATTGCATGTAGCAAAGGTACATATTATTTGTAAAACGTTTGTCTGGTGCACACACACTGGCAGCATTGCAGAGCAGTGCCCAAGCTCTGGTGTCACACTGCCTGGACTTAGAACACGACCTGCCACTCACTGGCTGAGACTGGGACAAGCCACTTCTCTGCACATCCTTCAGTGACCTCACATGTAGAATGGCAATGATAACTTCATTAAAGCCACTAGGTAGCTGTGATAATTGACTATAATAAAATATGTCAAGTGTATAGCCACTAGGCCTATTGGTGCACACATTGGTGCACTAGGCATATTGGTGAGACTCTAGGTCAAGGAGGCTGAGGTAGGAAGACCGAGAGTCCAAGGCCAGGCCCCAGTGGTGTAGCAGGACCCCATCTCAAAAACACATAAACAAACAAACGAACAACCTCGAAATGACCCAGAATATCCAGGGCAAGTGAGGTCACCTATGACTCATTTTTGAATTGAACTAGAAAACATTGGTACTAACAACACTGCCTACCTCAGGACCCTGCTAGGGCTGGTAGCACGGTCATGAAGCCTCCTGGTTTCTTGAAGTTCAGGCAAGTACTGGGAACAGGCCTCCTTCACCACTGCAGTTTCCCACCAACATTGGGTTTCAACGGTCAACTTGACAGAGCCCCAGAGCCAAAAAGGAACAGCACCATGAGGTTCTGGGGACAGGAAAATGGTGAGGCCCAGGGGCACCTGAGACCAGCAGAGACTTCAGGCTCCTCAAAAGCTATGGGCTACAGCTGTCATCTATCACAAGTCTTTAGTTAGGACAGGAGAGAAAGAAGCACTTTAGCTATGGGCAGAGCTGGCCAGTGGCCAGGTAGCCACTACATGGAACATTCCATTGGGTAGATGGTGTTATGGTCCCTAAGTGGCGGCAGGCAGTGGGCTGCGGGGTCCCAAGAGCAGCCAGTCCCAGGCAGGGAGCTGTGTGGTGGGTGAGAGACCTCGACAGGGCAGTCAGTCCCACGAGGAGAGACAGACAGATGACCACACTGCAGGTCCTGGGCAGGGAGCCACACAGTGGGCAAGACAGAGACATGGATAGACATGCCATGCAGAGTGAGGTTGGATATTTATTTAATGGGTTATGGAGGGGAAAAGGGAATAGGGGTGAAGAGCAGAGAGAGAGAGGCAGAGAGAGGGAGAGAGAAACAGAGGGGGGCAGGGGAGAAGTGGGGAGAAGAGAGAGACAGAAGCTGCCCGAGAGAAGGGGGAGTGGAAGGAGGAAGGAAGGAAGGAAGGAAGGAAGGAAGGAATGAAGGGACTCCTCAGGTCGGAAGCTGAAGATCAGCTTGCCTCTGCGGAGGGGGGGGGGTGGGAGATGTGGGCGTGACTTGTTTCTTTAAGGGACAGAGCAGACCATTACAGATGGAACACTCCATCTATCATCGATGTTCATTGGCTTGGATGTTCATGCTGGATGAGAATGAGAATGTGGACCAGTGCCCCCTAGAGGGCACAGCAACAAAGGGGCTGTCTCTCACCCTTCTTGTTGGCTGGGGGAGAAAGAAAGGCACTAATTAAGATGAATTGGAGGACAGTTCTGTGCCAGGTCCCCTGTGGTCCTTGCAACTGGTCACGGGGCACAGGTCTTCCCAACCCAGGGGGAGTGAGATAGGAAAACTGGGGTGCCTTCCATGCAGGGATTCTTTTGTTTCTTTTGTTGTCTTATTCTGGCCTTTGTGGCTGTCCTGGGATTCGTCCCATGAGGACAGCAGGGTTGTGGGGTGAAGGGTGTGAAAAGGACAGAGAACCGTGCCTGTGCAGAAATTGTCCACAAGAACTTTCTGTTTTCTCTCCAGCCATCAGGCTGTGAGGTGGGAAGACAGACAGCTCCAGACACCCCAACCCATTGAACCTCAGTAGAGAATTCCACAGCCATAGGAAACGCCCACCACAGAGGGAGAAGAGAGGCTAAACCTCAGAGCACAGTGGCACACAGCGAGGGCCTCCCAAACACATTTTGCATTAAGCTGCTCCTTGTGGCATTGACCTTGTGGGCGACATCTGACAAGACATTTCACTTCTTAAACCTGTTCCCCATCAGTCCGCAAAGCAGGAACAATGACAATGAGTTTTAAGTCAAAGCTGAAAGGAGTCCTGGCCAGTGAGTGTACTGGGTGGGCTCTAGAGCGCCACCAAGTGGAGACCTGTGGGACCTGGCCACGTGTGCACCATGGCTGTGGATATGGGTGGTATTGGCCTGAACAGCATCGAGATCTCTGGTTCTCACAGTTTTAGGTTTCAGAACATTTTACACTCTTAAAAATCAGTGGAGACTTAAAGGCTTTCTATGTATAGGTAATATCTATCAAAGCTTTCTCCACTGAAAATAACTGAAAAATTTCAATATTCATTAGAAAACAATAAAACATGGATTGGTGGATCTCCGGCACCTGTAAATTGAGCATCATAGCTTGTAATCCCAGCACTGAAGGGGAAGAAGCAGGAGGATCAGAAATTGAACACCGTTCTCAGCTATGTAGGGAGTTCAAGGCCAGCCTGGGGTACATAAAACCCTGTCTTAGAAACAAAAACAAACCCGCCGGCCAGTCTTGCACTTTGAACGACTCATTTGCCACAATTCTGTAGTCACAAGTCACAAGTTCTATACTTGGCATTCGAAAATTGTGGTTTGCCAAATTTTGTGGGCCTTTCCATCCCCGCTGCCTTCACCGCACACTGCTGATGGCTCCACGCTGTTTCTTCCTCTCACCAGCCCCAGCCCTTGAGTGCTCTTGTTTTTTTGCCCGCTTGGTTTGTTATTGAGAAGAGGTCACTATGTAGCCCTGGTTGGCCTTTTACTTGCAGTAATCCTCCTGCCTCTGCCTCCTGAGTGCTGCAATTGGAGATATGTGACACCCGTCCGAATGGGAGACTATTGAAGGGTTAGGAAACTCAGCATCCTGTTGTAGATGGAGTTTTAGAATTCCAAACTCCCTGACAACACACACATCACATTTTCTTTGAAATGACAGACTGCCTTTGTTCACTTTATTTATTTTTTTTTAATTTCCAGATTGGTAGCCTTAGGTGGCCTGGATAACTTTGTAGATAAACCAAGCAGTCCTCAAATTCACAGTAGTTTTTCTGCCTCTGCCTCTGAGTGCTGGCCACCACAGGCATGTGCCCCACAACTGGGCCTTGCTTATTCACTTCTGAGAAGAGTGCTACCAAATACTTAAGTTTGGTTGCCCACCGGACACACTGTTTTTCCTTCAAAGACAAATATTCGTTGTATGCATCCAGCGTGCTTTGTGTATATGGCATGAAGTGTACCCCAGGGCTGAAATTTGATATAACTTCATTTTTACTGTTGCATTGAGAATATTCTCGAGGGAACTGACTGCCCCCTCCCCAGGGTGTGGTGGTGGACTTAGCAGTGATTATTGGCATACTGACACCTGGGACATCATTCATACTAAGGCGCCACTGCCTTTGTGAATGTCACGAGGACAAAGTTATGTGTGTTAACAGTCAAAAGGGTCAGTGTCTAAAGGTGCTATTAGCAGGGTATGATGACGTGTGCCTGTAACCTCAGAACCCTGGATGTGGAGGCAGGAGGATTAGGTGACTGAAAGTGTCATGAGGTACGTGGTGGATTCAGGGCCAGCCTGGGATACATATGGCCTGTCTAAAACCACAGCAAACCACACCACAAAACCCCCTCCAGAACTAGCATGGAGACAGGGCTTCTTGGCTTTAGTTGTTGGGGTTCATCCTGTGCCCCTGGCACAAGACACAGTAAAACTACTTCCACTGTTTAGCTGGTTGGTGGTTTGGGATTTGTCAAAAAACAAACAAACAAACAAACAAACAAAAAAAACCAAACAAACCAAACAAAGAAACCCAAACTGTAATCTGCTGGCCTGGTCTGTCACCTGGTACCCTGTCCCCTTAAGAGGCAAGCCCCCCACACTCCCAACCTCCCCTCCCCACCGCCCCTTCTCTGTCTGCCCTTCTTCTGGGGAGGCAGCTTCTGCCTCTCTTCTCCCCCCTTTCTCCCCTTCCTTTTCCCCTCCATAACCCACTAAATAAACTCTACACCCAAACTTTCTGCATGGCGTATCTGTGTCTCCAGCAGAGGCCTCAGGCCACCTGCTGGGGGACCCGCGAGGCCTCCGTGACCACTCGTGGGTCCAGTCCCCCACCAGCTCTTTATAAATGATAACACAATGTACTTTATTTTCACTGTTTAAAAGCCTGATGGGCCATGTGACTTTATCCTGATTGGTTTTTCTCACTACTGATCTGATTCTGCCCCTCCACATGACAGTTAAGGAAATTAAGGCTTAGGAGGCTAAGTGGGTCTGTCATTTGTCACCCAGCTGGCAGTTAGTGGCAGAAGGGAGTCAGCAGGCTCCCATGTGTCCTGAGTCCTTTGGGGGCTGTGGGAGCTCTGGCATATTCACGGTGTCACACAGATGTAAAGGCGTTCACACCCTTGTCCTGAACCGCCAGTCCAGACAGGACGGTCAATCCAGGGTAATCCTGGGCTCTCCTGGCACATTCTAGTTAAATTGCTTAATCCTGGCACTTGGGGGACTGACTGAGGCAGGACAATATTGAGTTTGAAACCATCCTGGGTTACACAGGGAAGCCGTGTCCAAAAATATAAAGAATTAAAGTATTTAGAAATATTTACTTGCAAGGGCCAGGGGGTCTAGCTCAGTGGAATAATGGGCCCTGCGCACATGTAAGGCCCTGCATATGATCTCCCACATTAGTAAAGAAAGAAGGCATATGCTCTGAAAAGCACTGTCCTGGGGACGTAGCTGGAGGGTGTGTAGCATGTGTAAGGTCTTGGGTTTTATTCCCAGCATGGTTGGAGGAGGGTGGTTTAAGAAAAAAAGAGAACTATTCATATACTGATATACAAAGCTCTCCAATGTAAACTGTTAAATGAAATAAACAAAATAGAGAAAAGGTCTTTGAAAGGCTGGGAGTGTAGTTCCATGGTTGTCCGGCAGGCTTAAGGCCCGGGTTTCCATTCACAGTAGAAGGGGAGAGAAGGGAGGAGGTGGGGGGAATCTAAAGTTTGTGGGTTTGGGAGTCAAGAACAAAGAGTGTGCGGGGAAATCTGTTTTGCTGGGCAGATTCTGGGAAGAAGGGGGCATCGGTAGGGGCACCGGTTGCTCTGGAGAGTCAAGGAACCCTGTGCAAGGGGATTTCTCAGTCAGTCTCCTGGGGTAGGCTTTGACCTTTGAACCTTGCTGAACACGACTAAATAAACAGACAAAAGAAAAAGCTTCCAGGTTTGGTGCCTTCTCCTCTTTTGGAGCAATGAATGTGACTTTCACCAATCCTACCACACACCAGTCAGCAAACAGGTCTACTGGACACAAACTGCCTTCCCAACACCCCTATGAAAGAAAGAGACAAGTGACTGTGTCCCCATTTTGCAGATGGGGAGCTGTGGCCCAATCCAAACTATGGACAACAGAGAGGATGAATGTGGTTAAGACGCCTCATCCCGTTCAGCATTGGTTTTCCTGTCCCCCTCCACCTGCAGGTAAGATCCTGGTTCACTGTGCCATGGGCCGAAGCCGCTCAGCAACCCTGGTCCTGGCCTACCTGATGATCCACAAGAACATGACCTTGGTGGATGCCATCCAACAAGTGGCTAAGAACCGCTGTGTTCTGCCCAACCGGGGCTTCCTGAAGCAGCTCCGGGAGCTGGACAAGCAGCTGGTGAAGCAGCGGCGACAGGCCGAGCCAGGGGACCGTGAGCTGGGGCGGTAGGGGGCCCTCGGAGAGAGGATCAGAGACCCTGGCACCCAGAGCAGAAGGCTGATGGGTGTCTTCGCGGAAGCTTTGTTGGTCGTGGAGATGGGACACAGGGAAGATGAGCAGCTGTCGCCTCCAAGTCCCGTTCTCCTCCTCAGGAACGGCCAGGACAACTGCAGGGGACTGGCTTCAGATGAGGACCACTCTGTGGTCTCCTGTCCTTTAAGTTCGAAGTGAACAGGGAGGTTTTTTTTGTTTTGTTTTTAATGTGTGAGCATTGTGTTGTGATTAAACATTTGGCTCTGAAAGAAAAAATCACGTTCTTATAAAAATATAACTTAAAATAGAACTTGATTTTTTAACCACAGAAAATTGCTTGGCAAGCCATGTTACAAGACAGGCTTTACCACTTAGGAGGAAGCCTCAGAGCAACCATGTTTCTTTATCCATGGTGGCCTCTGTGTGTGTGTGTGCGCATGCGCACGTGTGTGTGTGTGTGTGTGTGTGTGTGCATGCGCGCATGCGTGTGTCTGTGTATATGTGTGTGTGTGTGTGCGTGCACGTGCGTGTGTATAGGGTGGCATGGAGTCCCTTCCTTACATCACAGTCAAAGCTGTCACCACACAGATGAGTTGTGGTGAATCTGGACAAGGAAGAGTGTAACTTCACAATTTGGGAGAAAAAGAGAGGCAGGAGACACTTAATTTTAGGGGACCAGAATGCCTCTTTCCCTTTAGCGTAAGGATGGAATGGTGGTTCTTTTTACTCACACCCTGAAGTATCTGCAGGGCAGGGCAGCTGGATGAGCTTGGGTGTGAGCTGGTCTCTCTTGAGAGTTAAGTGAGCACCATGATGGTCATTCCTCACTCAAGAAAACAGCAGCACAACAGGGTGGTGGCTTCCAGAACCAGGAACCCCGAGAAGATGGAGCCGAGAGGGAGGAGGGCAGCAGTGGAGAACCACCAATGACGGTATTCTAGAGAGAGCCAAGAGGGCCTAAGGCCTGCTGGGGACGCCGAGGAGGGGCCAAGTTTCCAGTGTTAATAGTGTCCACGAGGATGCTCTTGCAGGAGGAGTGCTGGAACCCAGGGAAGCTGAGTAAAGCTGTCACTGTGACATCTGGGGGAGCTGTTTTGATTTCCTCTCGCTGGTAATTTGGGATCTTGTGGTTAGGCTGGTCTCCTGGGACCCTCCTGAGAATGCTCTGACATGCATGCAGATCACCTCAAGACTCCCTTACAGCTACAATATTGGGTCTTAAAATCAATTTAAAAACCAAAACATTGCCGCAAAGTTGAAAGCAAATACACACAAGACTGAAGTGGAGACCATGCTCAACTGAGGTGCTGGGCTGGAGTGGAGACCATGCTCAGCTGAGGTGCTGGGCTGGAGTGGAGACCATGCTCAGCTGAGGTGCTGGGCTGGAGTGGCAACCCTCTGGAGCGGCACAACTACCGAGGATGGACTCACTTGATGATTTTGGTGTCCTGGGAGGCACAGGATCTTGGGAGAGGGACTGGGGTCAGAGTAGTCCCTACTTGGGCTTTACATCAGAGCATCCTGATGGCCCCTTCTGAACTCAGTTCCCTATTAGTCTTATCCAGTGTCCAGACAAGCCAGTATTTCCATTTCCACCAAGTACTTGCATTAGTGAACTCACATGTAGGCGAGGTAGCACACAAACAGCCCCAGGAGGAGGTTTTCCTGAGCCGCTGACCTGGTGCCTCCTTCCCCACCCCACCTCTCTGAGAACCTAATGTCTGCCTCTTCTCTTCCTAGTGACTCCTGGGACTTAGTGTTAAGAGAAAGGAGGAACAGAAATGTTAGCAACAATGTTTAAAGACTTCCTAAGCAATGTTTTCACTTGGTTAAAAAGCATGGTTGAGACTTGGCACATTTCCAAACCTGGGTTAAGAGGCCAAAAGCAAGTTTAAAAATGTACATGGTACTAAAATGCCATGTGGGACATGGGAGATGAGGAAACGGTGGAGAAGACGCTCTAGACATGTGGCGCTGGGAAAGAATTCGGTTCCAATCGTGCAGTGAAACAGAAAGTAACCAGGCAAGGCCGCTTCTTACCACAAAAAGTGGGCCTCAACCCAAATGGGGTTGGCAAGCTGCACAGATGGCCAAGATGGACTCACTCATCTTTCATCCTTTTTTTTTTTTTTTTGGATTTTTTTTGAGACAGGGTTTCTCTGTGGCTTTTGGTTCCTGTCCTGGAAGTAGCTCTTCTAGACCAGGCTGGCCTCCAACTCACAGAGATCCGCCTGCCTCTGCCTCCCAAGTGCTGGGATTAAAGGCGTGCGCCACCACCGCCCGGCTCATCTTTCATCCTTACTGCCAGGGGAGCTTGGCTTCTCCGCTGGCTGAGGTTCGACCTCACAGTCTACCCTGAACTGGTTAATCGGGAAAGCGGCGAGGAAGAGGAAATGTAGGGAAGAGGAAAATGGTCAAGTTCCAGGAATGCAGCCGGGCCTTTACTTCAAAGTTTTACAGGGTAAGGAGATGAAAAGATTTATGTAAAAGTTTTACAAGGTGGGAGTAGTGTAGGGAATATTAGCTCTTAGTGGGCTACCCACCTTTGATAGAAAAAAAAAACCCTCCTTTCTCAGAGAAACCTTTATTGGATAGAGGGTCTTGAGACAGCAGCTCACTGAGTAGCCCACACTGGTTTTTAATTCAAGACCTAAGGTGGAGAGTTGGCTCAGCGGTTAAGGGCACCCAGGCTTGTCTCCCAGCACACATGGTGACTCACAACTCCAGGTCCAAGGCATCCGCTGTCTCTTCTGGCCTCCATGGGCACCGGCACATTTACACAGTACAGGAAAAACACTCCTATATAATACAAAAATAAAACATGCAAAAAAGAACTCATGGTCTTCTCTCCCAGTAGGAGGGGAAATCTGAGGACACAAGGGGAACTTGTCCTTGAAGTGCAAGTTCCAAAGGGTTAGGAGATTCTAGTGTTGACTTGGGATGCTGATGAGTGGAGGGAAATAAAGTTCTGGGAGTCTTCTGCAAGTCATCACACTGGAGGAGATCAAGAGGAAGAAGATGCAGCTGGCCCGGGGCTTGCAGATCAGTCGGGATGGACGAGGAAGATGCAGGAAAACCAACGCAGAAAGCAATGGCAGGAGCCTGCTCCTTGCCGTTAATGCTAGGTAAGGCCTGCTCCCTCTAAGGGAACCTGCATCTACAGAGCAGACTCTTCCAGCTGGTGTTTAAGAGAGCTGATTCAGTGATCTGGGGAGATCGCAGCTTACAGTTTTTTTGCAGAGTGAATTGGGGGCGATTAACTTTCTGTGTTTCTTCCACCTCCCGACCAGTGTGTGGGAGGGTTGTTGGCCAATGCTGAGTTATCACTTCCAACAGGGCCTGTATACCAGGGAGACATCAGATGACCACTCCTACAAAGGAGGAACATACTACTGGTGTGCGCTATGAGTGGCCACCAGCCTAAGAGCAGTTGTATGCAATTATGGATCTAAGCCATATCCCAGGTCTGCGGTGTGGCATTTCCAGCGAGGTCTGGTGCTCAACAGGCAACTCAGCTAGACAGTTCTTTCCTTACAAAGCCTATTTCCTTAAGGGATATTTGAACTCTGGGACCAATGCTAGGCACCCGTGGAACAGCCATTAGGAGTTGATCCATAAAGATCGCTTGGACTGTGAAGCAAGCAAGGGATGGAGCACTGAGACCCAGACTTCCCACAACCCAAAGGTTATGATTAACAGGCGATTGCTAAGGGGAACGGGGGTGTCTTAGCCCCCAGCCACTCTTTTTTTTTTAAATATTTATTTATTATGTGTACAATATTCTGTCTGCGTGTATGCCTGCATGCCAGAAGAGGGCACCAGACTTCATTACAGATGGTTGTGAGCCACCATGTGGTTGCCGGGAATTGAACTCAGGACCTTTGGAAGAGCAGGCAATGCTCTTAACCACTGAGCCATCTCTCTAGCCCGGCCCCCAGCCACTCTTAACACAAGAGGGAGGCACGAAGTTAGCACATAAATGTTCTAAGGAGGGACCTGGAGAAGGGTGTCTGTGGGGTTCCTAGACAGAAAAAGTTTCCCACCAGATGTGTGGTCCACTGTCTTGCTGGGACCCTCAACCACTCCCAACCTTCTAGTGATTTGATTGCCTCAAAACTGCACCCAATGACCTGCTACTCAGAAGATAGCCGGCATGTCCTTTCCCCACAAATCATATTCTGCTCCCCTTTTGCTTCACCAGCCTGCAGGAGGATCTCCTAAGACCCCTTCCTCATCTTCAGGTATTATCACTGGCTTGGCAGGGGCAGAAAACTCAAGAGGTAAAATGTGGCTGCTATCCCCACCATTCATGCACTAGAAGCAACCAATGGTGAGAACAGGAAGCCAGAGCCCCGCAGGCTTCTTTTATTGGGGTGGCCTTTTGTTCTGGCTGAGCCCATGTTGCGCTTTGTGTCAACGTCTGCAGAACTGTGAGCACCCGCACGTAGATGCCCTTAAACACTCAGTGGGCCAGTCAACTGTGAGCGCCCGCACGCAGATGCCCTTAAACACCCAGTGGGTCAGTCACACGCAGGTGCCAAGCCAAGCGCTTACTTCTCAACTTGTTCAAGTAATAAAATGTTTTAGCCAACAGTGAGAACTCTCTCTGAAGGCCATGCAATGTCTATAAACACTCACCTTTGGGTGGTGTATGTGTGTGAACTATGAACACTAAAGGGAACATACAGTCCTTCACAACTGAGTGAAGCTGTCACACTTTTCAAAAGAAAGTCGGGTGTTTGTGATAGCAATCTTCTAAAAAAGAAGCCTGTTAGTGTGGTACCAGGCCCTCGGGTTTCTAGAGATGGTACAAATGAGGCAACTGGATATCCTTGTGAGCGCTTTGGGCAAATGAAGATCAAAGGCAAAAAGAAAAAACCAAACTCACTTTATTTGAAAGACAATGATTGGCATACAGAAGGTATGCACTAGCATAAAGTAAACTTTCATGAAAAGCATTAAAATCCATTATAAATTAATTTATTAAATAGGTATTTGGTATATGTGATGGTTTTATTAGATATTTCTCTTATTTATTGCCAACCCCTCCCCAAAGTCAAAACAAATCAGAAAAATCTCCTAACTCCAATTTACACTAAATAATTTATTTCCCCAAATGTGTATGTGTTCCAGATGTGGTAGATGACAGTTCCGCTGGCATCCTTCATCAATCACAATATGACAGGACACAAGAGGCTAAAAATGGCTCATCATAATTTATTTTATGTTAAAATGTACAGCTTTTTTTGTTTTTTCTTTTTTTGAAGTAACTGACTAAAAAGAGAAGAGATAAATACGAGAGTGCTGCTGGCTCCTATTTTATACAAGGTCGCGCCTCTGCTTGGCCCTCACTGTCACCTGTATAGGTACAAAGGCTACAAAAGGAAGCAATATAAACAGACACAAATAACTTTTCTGCTTTTTTACATGCGATTTGTAAGCTTAGTTTGAGCTATTCACAAGCTACTCTTCTATTTTTCCTTAAAAAATAACTCCAATATTTTATAAAGATAGAAAAATCTACAGATGGAATGAAAATGTAAAGTTAGAGGCATTTCCATAAAATAGCAACTTTACACCAAATTCACTATTTATTTTAATCCTGCCAAGTATTTGGACATATATGAAATGCTTCAAAACCTGACAGATAAATACTGAGATATGCTTCATTCAATAAACAGAAGTGTGCATTTATAAAACAGAAAGCTGCCTTCCCCCAAAGGAACCTGCCACCAGAATGGAAAAGGGTCTCAACTTTACACTGAACAGTTAGCAATAAACCCCCTTGACTAGCCAGATGGGGACAGCTCTGATAGCTCTTTACAGTTTTATAATTAACAAAAATAGAGTTTTTTTTTTAAACCCTCAAATTAGGGTACCCTAATCAAGGCAAAAAACTTAAGAAATGGCTTACCGTTAGCACAACACTTGTACAGTACTACAAAATGCACTGTCACTAACAAAGACATTAGCGGCATGCTGAAGTGTCACCTTAAACAAAATATACAGTAATTGAAATGCTAAAGGCATTTACATGGAGTTGACAAGGAAGGAAAAAAGCTCCGGGTTCAATATTAAAACAGGTGATCTGGGGAGGGGCTTGTATCCACACTGTTTAAGGGAAGCAGGCACCAAGAGTGGCTGCCGCCTAACGTAGTCCTAAGGGAGGCCTTCCTTTGCAGAGGATTTTATATAAAAGTAACAGAAACAAAGGTACCAAAAAAGAAAAAAGGAAAAAAGAAAAACAACTTGTATAAGGCTTTCTGCTGCATACAGCTTTTTTTTTTTTTTTTAAATAAATGGTGCCAACAATGTTTTTGCATTCACACCAATGCTGGTTTTGAAATCGTACTCTTCAAAGGTATTTGTGCAGATCAATCCAACAGTGTGGCCCAGTGGGCCCTGTGGGCTGCCAGGCTGCCTACCTTCTCATGTAGGACCCATTGAGAGATTGTTTGGACATGCCTGTGTTCATGTAGCCATGGTGTCCAGGAGCCGTGTACATCATGTTACTGTGGGGTGGGGTCTGCATTGGCTGCTGGGCATATGGCTGGGTCCCCATCATGCCCATCTGCATCTGCATAGGGTACTGGGGTGTTTGATTCATGTAGCCATGGTTGCTGTGGTAGCCACTGTTCATCATTGGCTGGGACATGCTGTACCCATTCATGGCATTCAGAGTGTTCATGTTCATGTTCACAGAGTTGACGTTGTAGGCCGGCGCTGGCATCAAGTTCACACTCATGTTCATGCCTCTTTGCATTGTTAAAGTCCGTGCAGGACCCTGCATGGCTACAGTCTGGGAACGCCCATAGATTTGTGACTGATGGGGGGCAGTGGCTGGTGACAGAGATGCCGACTTGGTTCTCATGGAGACGTGGCCCTTGCTGGCAATCTGAGTTTGCAGTCTTTGGCTGTGGGAGATGCCAATGTTTGAAGTAGCCATGTTCCGCTGCAAAAGAGGCGGTGGCAGATTCATGGGAGGAGGAGTCAGGTTAGGGGGTGGGGTCATGGTAGCTTGTGCTTGGGGTCCCCCAGGGACGGAGTGTGGAGACTGAGAAAGCTGAACAAGCCCTGTGTTACTTAGTGGTGTGGACAAAGAGGCACTGTTTGCATAGGAAGTCACAGCAGCAGAGTGGCTGTAAGGCAATGAATGGTCAATAAGGGTATTCGTTAACTGCTGCAGTTTGGCAAGGCTGAAGGTGGCAGATGGCTGTGGGTAGTGCCCAGCCCCAAAATCACTTTGACCCATTCGCTCATATAAGCCAATGTTGGCATTGCTGGTCTCGGGGATGTCAGCCAGCTGCATGGGTGGGGTAAAGTTGGCGGCCATGCTGCACTGAGCTAGCTGCTGGTTGCTGCTGGGAGGCCTCTCCACCACACAGCCTTGGGGAGACTTGACACTGCAGGTTGGAGGGGAGCTGATGCTGGGCTGCTGCAGCATGCTGCAGCTCCCGCTGATGTTGGACATCTGCTGGGTGACAGCACAGCTGCTCTGCGTCAGATTGCTAGAGGTGAGGCTGCTGTAGGAGCAGCTGTTCTGGGAAGAGCCGTTTCCACAGATGCTGCCACCCAAGGTTGAGTCATAGCTGCTTGGGTTTTCGTAGTTCTCCGTTGTGCTCTCGATACTGCCCAGGTCACTAAAGCCACTGTCAACGACTTGCTGTGAGTGATCTGAGACTGATGGCACATCCATCATGGGGCTGGTCTCCATGCTCTGCAGAGGCGGCACTGTGATGGCAGTCTGATCGGGGCTGATTTGGGCATAGCTATTCTCTAGGGCGGGGACACTGGGGCTATTGACAGAACGAACTGACTGGCCAGGGTGGGAATGGACAGAAGAAACTGGGCTGTGGTCTGACGGTTGGCATTCGTCCAGAGTGGTGGCAATTTGAGGGCTTTGGTCTGTATGTGTATAGTTCTGCAGGGTTCTACAGGCTTCTTGAGTCTCGGCACAATCCTGAAAGGTGTCATCATGTTCCCTGTTTTCTTGGGTCAAAGACTGAACAGCCTGGACTGTCTCCGAGTCAATTTCCGCAGGGGCTGTGCCTCCCTCTTTGAGCTCCTCGTTGATATCATCACTGTTCTTCGGGTCCTGCTTCTGAGTCTGGTCTTCTGGGGGCTCCTCATCAGACTCGGGTGCAGTTCCAGTGTCCCCAGAAAGTTCTTTCGTCTCATTGGTACATGCAACTGCAAGATCTACGCCGCAATCCATAAGGACCTCAGGGTTAGAATGACCAGGTTGAACACTAAGGTCTAAAAAAGGTTCCTGGCTCTCTAGCGCATCCTTGAAAGCTTCCTTTGGGAGGTCACCCCTCTCCATGTGACTGTCATCTTCATCATCTGCATCATGGTCCTCATTGTGAGATGGCTCTTCCTCCTCCTCCTCCTCCTCCTCGTGATCATCCAGATGCACAGGATCTTCTTTTTCCATGCAGATTTCTGGTTCTTCTTTTTCTTTACTTTCAGCACCATCTTGGTCTTTTTCTGCAGTTCCTCCTTCTTCCTCCTCCTCTCGCTCTTCCTCCTCCTCCTCCTCCTCTTCCTCCTCCTCACCTTTGATGAGGTCCTCCTCATCTACCTTTTTACTCGGTGATTTACAAGGACTCACAGGTGCGCCTGTCTCTTCCTTTCTGTCCCCTTCCTGTGGCGGCAGTGCTCCCAGGGCCTCTGTCGCCCCCCGCTCTGTCCCCACAGGGCTGCTCTTGTCTTCGGAGACCCCCTTCTGCTCTTCCACTTCCACCTGGTCGTCTGGCTCCATGGGTGTTTCCGGTGGGGTGTACAGGTTCAGTTTAAACCCCGCCTTCCTCTCCTTGTTCTGCTTCCACTTGGAGAGTCCTCGCTTTGTTCCTTTGGGCCACGCATGTTTGCACTTCAGGGCTTCAGAACTGTCTCTGCTGCCTTCTTTCAAGCATTCTGCATTATCATCCATGTTGTCTTAATGAAGAGACAAAAAGAGAGAAAAGCACAAGTTTAGAAAGTATAACCACACACAACCTGACACATATCTCTACATTTATTAGCAAGCACAGCTTTCAATTTAGCACCTTAAGAGATGATGGGAAAGATAATTGAGAATATCGTGGCATAGACGAAGCTGAGTAACCTAGACCTAGGAAGGTAAATGGCATTCTATGATGTAAAAGCAGGGAGTTCCACAATACTTAAAAAAAAAAAAAAAAAAAAAAAAAAAAAACCAAACCAAAACCCAATTTCAACATCAACAAATCTGGAAATTCAGTGGGATGGGAGTAATGCTAGTTTATATTCAAATCACCACTGCCCTGGGAAAACGAAGAGGACTAATGTCCTAGCTGAGGAAAGACCACCTCTTTGTGGACATTTACTAGATTTAAATGATCTCAGGTGACATTACTTTTTTTCTTCAGAATTATTTATTTTTATTTTATATGTATGGGTGTTTTGCTTGTATGTATATCTATGTACCAAGTGCATGCCTGGTACCAAAGAAGGCCAGAAGAGGGCATCAGATCCCCCTGGAACTGAAGTTATAGATGGCTGTGAGCCACCATGTGGGTGCTGGGGGTAGAACCCACATTCATGGATCCTCTGGAAGAGCAGCCAGTGCTCTTAACCACTGAGCCATCTGTCTAGCCCCAGACATAAAAGCATACCTGTGTATGAAGCAAATGAGTGACAAGTAACTGCACACAACACCGCATCTGTAATCATCATCATCATAAATGTCATTCACGATTTATGAACGATACAACCTACAATTCAATTACTATAACATTTAAAATAAATTTTTTTTTTTAATCAGCTATTCTGTCCATAGTATATTTGGGATCAGTTTGCTGTGGAATGTAAGAGAGACTGAGGGGCTGGAGCCCCTCTGCCGCCAGAATCCATGGCTGAACAGTGACTCAGCCCTGGCACCTGAGTGATCTCTGACCACTAGCTGCCCTTCTGTGGCTGTATCCACTCATTTCATTGGTCAGCTGATCATCATGCTTATGGACCACATGGGCCCTTGACTTTTCTAGAAGGCTGAGTCCTGGAGCAGAGCAGAGCTGCGCACTACAGGTTATGAGACAGTAAAATCAATAAACAGTTCTGTTACAGAAACAAACACAAGTAAAGTCTGAATTAAACAACTAGAAACAGAGCGTACGTAATTGAACTTTAGCTGCAATTCCGAAACCTACTCTTCTGCACCCTATATGTACATGGAAATACGATTGTTTATACAAATACAGAAAACAAATATACATATGAGTAAGTACACACACATAAAATACCCAGGCCTTAACATCTTTAGGAGACTAAGAATCAAATCAAGCTGGGTAGTAGTGGCACACGCCTTTAATCCCAGCACTTGGGAGGCAGAGGCAGGTCGATCTCTGTGATTTGAGGCTGGTCTGGTTTACCAAGCAAGTTCCAGGACAGCCAGGACTGTTACACAGAGAAACCATGTCTTGAAAAATGAAACAAAACAAACAAAAAGAATCAAATCAAGAATCAGTGGTCAATCTAAAGGGAAAGTTGTATAAAGAGTGACATTCTTATTAGAAACAATTTTAGCTGGGTATGGAGGTTCCTGGTTTACATAGTGAGTTTCAGGACAGCCAGGGCTATAAAGTGAGCCCTGTCTCAAAAACCCAAAAACCAACAAAGTATTTTAGAGAATATAAATGAACAGTAGTAGAAGCCAGAAGTAGAAAGAGATGCCAGAAGCAGCAGTGTCATTTAAATAATAAAATAACCGCACACAGACTTCCCTCCAGGCATCACCCGCACTGACTAACAGGACACGCATATGATACAGGATCTGTACAAGTGCTGAGCTCCAGGCCTTGGTCAGTTTTCTAAGGATGCTCAGACCATTTCCTTTCTGTTCACAATGGCAAGTATCAGCCATGTCAATGTCCTTAGACTTGTGTTTTATATTTATATGTGAGTATGTGTGTGTGTAACTTTGAGCACAATTTTCAGGAACTGGTTTTCTCTTTCTACCGTGTGAGTATGGGAGATTAAAAATCAGGCTTGGCAGCAAGTGCTTTTACCCACATTTGTGTTCTCTGTGCCATTGATCCTACAGCTGCTATCGGGATACATCCCTAAATGAGATGACTTTTCTGATAATTACCTTCAAGAAAGAGAGGATCCTGGAGCAAAGCTGGCAGAATGTGCACAAAGGGTAAAGAACACAAAGCAGAGAAGAGAGGCAGTGACAGTTCATCTCCAGGCTTCGACAGACAGCCAGACATGGAAGTAAGGTTGTCTCCACACCTGGAAATGTGTCTCCTGGCAGTTTGATTCCTATGGGTAAAGTGCTTGCCACACAGTCATGCAGACTGAGTTCAGATCCCTTGATCCCATACAAAGACCAGGTGGGGTGCCTCATGCCTGGAGCCTTAGTAGCCTCAGTATTGAGGTGCCAAAGACAGACAGATCCTGGGGGCTCACTGGGAAAAGGCTAGTTGAAACAGGTTTAGTTCCAAGTAAAAGTGAGACACACTGTCCCCAAAAGAGCGGTGGGGCTAGTTGTGGTGGTGTGTACACCTTCGGTCCCAGCACCTGGGAGGCAGAGGAGGACGGACTTCTAAATTTGAGGTCAGGATGTCTATATATTGAGTTCCAGGCACGCTGGGGCTACATACTGAGAGACTGTCTTTAAAAGAGAAAAGGAAGAAATGTAAAAACAATGAAAAGGGGAGCTATAGATATTCACTAAAGAAGTCAAGGAGGTACTGGCTAGTTCCTAACACCAGCTACAGACAGCAACTCCTGTGGTTCCCAGGGAAAGGAGCTGGCTGTTCCCTAGGCTGCAGCAAGATCTGGACAGAGTCATTTCAGCTTTCCAGCTATCGAGAGGCTATCCCACAAATCCTCATTGTTCATCTGGGAGTACCTGTGCTAACAGGGCAAAGGATGCTTTAAACAGGGCATCAAAGACAATTCATTGATGTCTGGTATGTTTGTAGAGGATGGGGAAAGAGGGTGTCCCTGTCAACTTCAAAGGAAAGCCTGTCTCTGGGATTTCTGTACCCCCATATTAGCAAGGCAGCTGCAGGTTAGCTGAGATGCCTCTGGACCACAGTGGGCCTTGGGCACTGCAGAGTGGCAAGATGCACCCTGTGCACGGGGAGCTGTCTTCAAGGAAAAGAGAACTGCACATCCACTGCTCACACTGGCAACATGCACCCTGACGCCAAAACACTAACAGGTAGAAAACCACAGATGGGCGGCAAGAAACTTGCACTGTGTTTCTTACTAGTCTTCAAAGCTTCTGAGGATGAGCCAATTTCTACAGAGTAAGAGATATGTTCTAGTTTAGAGACGACGTCTAACACAAAACCCTATTAAAAGGAAAAAAGGCTGAGCCATTGTGAGTGAGAAAAGAAGGGTTGACCCTTTTTAGATGCATCGGTACAGCCTGTGGACATCAGTGGCTAAAGCCTGTGCAAGCCTCCACTTACTTCTACAGAGGGTAGCATTCTTGAAGAGATGATTGTCTTTTTCTTCCTCTTCCTCTTTCTCTGTCTGTCTTTTCTTCCCCGGCTGATGCTGATATGCTCTTCTCACAACTGGCTTCCTGCCCTCTTCCTGTACCTTGATCTCACAGGTAGGCTCCAGCTGCGGCATGGGCCTCTCTTCATCTGAGTTGTCAAAGGGCTCGTGCAGTACCTCGGTTGTCTCAGAAATTGTCTCGGTTGTCACACTGCTGTTGATCCTCCGGCGTTTACGACCCCTTTTCTTCTTTACTACAAACGGCCTCTGAAATTAATTCCAAACATAATACATAAGTGCTCCTGAGAAATTAAACGGTTGAGGCGACATGCAGCAAAGTCCTGAGTGTGCCTAGAAATCTTATCTGTCAGGACTTCTGCAATGCCTTTGTACTTAACCTTCCATTTGATGTTTAACATCCCTCTTGGGCGCCAAGAACACAGGCAAGGGTTTTCCAAATAAAACACTTGTTTACTCAAGCAGGGGCTTTGAGAGAGAGAGCATCCTAGCAGCTTGACTGCAGATTTTAAAGCTGAGCACTGCTCTTCTAGCATGTACTTTCTAAGCAGCACTTGGCAGCCTCAATATCTGGCATATCACAGACTGTTTCTATAAACAGTGCTTTTATGAATGCTGCAGTAATCAGCTATGAGGTCAACCACCCATCACCTACTAACTGCATGACAAGCACTATGGGAAATATGGTTGGGTAAGGCTAACCTCCTTGTCCCAGAAATGAAAGGGCACTTGAAGAAACAACTACTTTATCAGTTAGAAATCAAGAGTTAGAGATTGGTGGCTGCTGGGATATGAGCAATTAATTTTATATACTATTTTGATAAGGAAGATACCCAAAAAAGTGATAAAATCTTTCTGTGTAAGATAATGGAACAAATGATTTCCCATGGTTGCAATGATAAGCTATCTTTCCAAGAAAAAAGTATCTATGATACAAAATTTAAATAAAGGAACAGGCAGATTCAGTGCTAAGATATGTATCAATGAGCCATGAAATTGATGGAACTACTCTTTGAGGGATCACTATGTTTACACAAATGCTAGGCTTTAGGTCCAGGGTGTAGCTCACTGACAGAGCACTTACCTCTCACATACAAGGTACTTGCTCCATTCCCAACACGGTGAGGGGCAGGGGCACTACCTCCAAGCAGTATCAAAGAATTACTGCATCATACATTTTTAATGCTTTCAATATTCTTAAAGAGCACATTTAGACCTATTAATAATTCTAAAATTTAACCACATTAGTAATTTGACATTTGTTGTTATTAATTCCCTTCATCCTCTTACCCTCCCTAAGCAGATACAAGTGCAGCCAATATAGAGCTGACTCCCTTCAGGTTAAATCCATATGGACAGTAGTAGCCCATGCCATTCCTTGGATGATTCTGGTTGTTCATGTTTTTACATCGAGTTCCTCTCATTATTCTCATAATACACGAATGCATTCTCTGTCTAAGAAATTAAAATGCTCAGCGGCCAGAAGTGCACTTCATGGAATGCTCCCCTTTGCTACATCCATCTGTGGGGTCAGAAGAAAGAACCTAGGGAGTCAGACCAGCAACTGCCTGACAGACACCTCTCAGGAAGCCGTGGGCAGAGCCTTCATTTGTACCATGCCATCACTACTTGTCATGGCTAGCCTAACAGTACCGGGCCCTGCTGCATGCCACAGACAGACAAGCAGATATGGGAGAACTATTGCCTACAGACAAAAATCAGTGCTCCACTTTCTGTGCCACTGGGCACGAGCTGGTGTAATCTGGAGAAATTAAAAACTACTAATGAGTAGTTGGTTCCATGCAAAAGCAGTAGCAGCAGCAAAATCAAGGGTATGAAATACCTAGCAATTCTATGTGAGAGTAAGGGACATTAAAGGCAGGAGCACTGGCTTGGAGTTTTGAGATGTGGCTGCTTCTCCAGTGAGTTATGTGACCCTGTTGAATCCTGACTCCCTCAGGCCTTGAAGAGTGGTTGGTTATGTATGTAGTCTCTGAGCTGCCCTCCTGGTTGTCATGACTGGGTTTATTCTTGTCCTGCAGACCAGCAGATGGCAGTGCTAACAGCAGGAAACACAATCACAACTGTAAGATAAATGATTATGACACGGATCAGTGAGACAACACACATATGAAGTATACTAACAGAGAATGAAACAGAAACTAGGAACATTGCAAAAGTGAGTTAGAGTTGAAACAGTTCACGGGGTGAAAAGCTCAACACACACACCTTTCTCTTAATGGAAACTGACTGTGGTTTGGTCAACCGCGGGGGAGATGTCTGTATGTTCTCTTCTTCCTCCTCATCTTCATCCTCTTCGTCCTCCTCATCTTCATCCTCTTCCTCATCCTCTTCCTCACTACTCTCTTTGGACAGTTCTAACAGCTGTCCTCGCTCCCCTGCCACTGACCGCCTCTCTGGAGAATGCAAGTATTTATTTTTTGATTGTACTTTTGCAGGTGATTGCCTACTGTTAACTCTAGACGACAGGATCTCTTGTTCCTCCTTTTCCCAGCAGCTGGCTTGTTCCATTAGTCGTTCAGCCTGGAGTGGGGTAGGGGGCAAAATGGTGATTGGTGAGAGGGTAGTTACACAGCTGGAGACTCTGGGATCAACGAAAAGGGTCTCTAAGTGAGTTCTGAAGGGGATAGTCAGCTGGTCGAGCAAATGTGAGCCGTATCACCTCAGGACCCTTTGCATCAGTCAGGATAACAAATCTAAGGTGACTGGATTTCATGGGATATTTAGCAGTATTAATGATGCAGCGAATTGATTCGAGTCCTTCATCACTACATTACATGCTCACTGGCATGGAGCATTCCAAGCAAGTTCATAAACACATGGAATCGATTGACAGAGCAGCACTGCAGCTCAGCACCAAATCTGATCTGATTACATGCTGTCACTGTGAAAACGCTGCTTTGTGATCAATGAAAATGTCTCATTTTTCATACTCAATAGAATTATGTCTCACTCAGGATAAATTAGTGCTTTATCATTTTATAAGCTCTGTCTATATAACTAAGCTTTTACGATGATGACAATGAAGTAGTTTAAGCAAGTTACAAGACTAAAGTCACACCTTAGGATGAGAGAGTACAGCATTACCTCCTTTTCAGCTTCCCGCTCTTCTTCAGAAACCACAGCATTAGAAATTAAAATGGGGGTCCATCTTAGACTCTCTGGATCAAGTTCATTGGGTCGGGAACAGTTTTTCAGTTTTTCCATGTGACCCAATATCAACTTTTCCCTTCTAATGATGACAAACCTGTAACACAGCAAGGCAAGACAAAGTGAATCCAAGAGTGGAGAGTTATAGGGTATGGTACACATTGCACTCCCAGACTCGGGAGGCAGAGACCAGAGGGTCTCTGTAAATTTGAAGCCAGCTGGTCTACAGAGTGAGTTTTAGAACGGTACCCTGTCTAAAAAAGCAAACAAAACAAAACAAAAACTCTCAGGGTTAGGTGGATCTACTGGCACATACCTGTCATGCCAGCGTTCAGGAGGCAGAGGCAGGAGGATTACCATGAGTTTGAAGCCTGCCTGTGCTATGTCTTGAGAGTCTGTCTTAAAACACAAAGTAAAATGCACAGGGGAGCCTCACCTCCCCAGGGACCATGGCACTCACCTGCCATCTCTCCTGTCGATCATGTGGAGGTGCTGCAGGGTGGTGGCAATGTCGTGTGGGCACATGCCTGTGGCTCTGCTAATGGCTTTGATGCTAATGTGCCTCTCATGGTGGTGGTAGAGATATTCCAAGATGACACTCTTCCAGTAGGCCAGGTAGGAGAGACGGCCCAGATCAGAAAGTGGCTTTTCCGGAGACCCTGCTTGGCCTTCTCTTCTAGAAAGCAAATAGCCTAGGGCAGAAAAAGTAAAGCTCTGGTCATGTTGGGTGCTTCGGGAGCTAGGTCTAGGAGCCACTAGAAATGTTATAACTCGTGGTAAGGCAAAAGCACCACACAGGTGAAGTACATCCTGTCAGACATGTAGCCTCTTCCAGTTACTGGGATGTCACCTCGTCAAATTTCTGCTCGTCAATCTTTTGTGGTGGCACCATAAGTCAATTTACAAAGTTGGTGGCAGTAAACATACATGGTAGTAGTGTATGTCACAGAGGCTGAAAGCTAAGACTAAAGGCATGACTTCTGGTCAACACATAAATCTCCTGCAAGCTTGAAATTCTTCCAGATGCTCACTGTCAGGTGCGCAGGAGCCCTGGGGAAGGCCACCCCGGCATTCATGGCCAGATTGTTTTCCACAGGAGGGCCCAGTGATCCTCTGACAGCTGGGGCTGAATAAAAGAGAAGGGCTTTGGCTGACACAGCCTGTATTGCTTGCTCCATGTAACCAGCCGACTGATCTGAAGCGGTTTTAGAACTAATAAAGCAGCATCTTTCAAGTCGTTGGGGGCAACACACATCTTCTAGCTCTATTTTCAGCTATTTCATAAAAATTAACTTAAAAGCCAAAAATGTTGCTCCTGCATATTAACCCCCCCCCCCCCCCCGCCCAGCACACAGAGCCTGAAGGATGCAGGCTCGCTGGCACAGGAACTCTGACATGAGAAAACTTCAAGCCCACTTGGAGGAAATGAATGAAAGCTGGCGGCTGTCTCGGTAATTAGGAGCCACTTACGGAGAAGAGAAGAAACACTGCCTGTCAAGTAATGGTGTCTTCTTTGCTAATTATTTCAACAGCCTCACCTTAGTGAACTTCCTGGGTTTAAATAAGCATCAAGCACATACAGTAGGTGGCAGCAACCACCAAAGCTGCTGCTCCGTGGCCACCCACATCTCCAGCTTTCTCTTTATCTACATTTCCAAAATGGCTGCACTTGCAAGAATTTTATTTTAGTTTTTTGTTGTTATTGTTACAAAGAGAAATAATGCCTCTGATCCAGCTTTCCTGTTCCTCAAAAAACACTGCAAATAATACAGAAATCTAGAACAAGATATTCTACCTCAGCAACCTTCTGCATCTTAATGGCTTTAATCAGAATGTCATCATACAGAACAGAAATGAAATAAACATCGGGTTCCACCTAAGATTTTTGACTTAATTCATCTTGTCACATTTAAGCACGAAGTATCCGACCGCATGCAAATGAGCACCCGAGTGTCACAGTCAAGCCACTGTCTACGTCACTCTGCTCCACACGGAGGCTTTCAGTGCAGCGCAGCGTCGGGAATGCTCACATAGATGGCTGCTGGGCTGAAGTCAGCCCACATCCAGTCCTGTCAACACGGAGAGTGTTTTGTTGCCAGAGCAGTAAGGGAAGCCCAACCTCAGAACACAGATAATTGGCACATCGATCTCCTGCTTTCTAAGTGCTTGCCACATTCTGAGAATTTATTCAGTCAGCTGGGGGCCCCAGCTCTACACTCCTGTGTGGGTTATGGGGGAGGGGGAGCAATACCATAGATCCATGGATGAGAACTATTCCCTTGTCCATGTGGCCCCACAATTAAAAGCTCCCTGCAGTGACCCTCATTGGTTCACGTGAAGCCCATTGTTAAAGGCAGAGATATAATCTGGCCGGTAAGAAAGGTCTGTGCACAAGTAGAAGGCTTGCGGCACAGTTCATCACCTCCTCACCTCTGCTTCTCACTGCACAGGGCTACTTTCCCCATGAAGCGCATGTCTTTGTTCTCTATGTGCCAATACTCCCTACTATGAACTAGGAAGTAAATAGCCAGAATTCCCAGCCATCCCCCACTTTACCTAGCTGTCCTGTTCTTGCACCCTGAGTCTAAAAGGGTCACTTGGGCCCCTGGGGAGCATGGGAGTATAAACCTTTCCATACCTGCTACTGCTACCATGTCAAAAGACTGTCTTAGGACACTTCCGTAAACCCTTGACTGTAGTCTAGATGGACACTGCTTTAAAAGTCCAGGTAACAAGCGCCGATGAGTGGGCATTGAGCCCACTGGTCTTTCTCAGCAAACACCCTCTTGCTGTGCAAGCGAAGGCTGAGAGGAGGCAGGGAATGCGCAAGCTCTTGTTGGGAGGGATACTTTTCAGGATGCTGAAGACAAACAACCAGAAACGCAGCCTCTATCAGAACCCCCATTCGCATTTCAGAGATGACATGGACCAGCACCACACACCACACCAAGCCAGTGTCCCAAGGTACCTGGTACTGTCTGCAGCCAAGTGTCTCCTTCCTCTCTAGGAATCTAGAGATCTTCAAGGAACTTAGCGGGAAGACAATGGCACTTCTGCAAAGAGCCATTTGGAAGTCTATAAAGTCTCCCCCCAGAGGAGGATGTTCTGATGTTAAATAGAATCCACCAGAAACAATAAAAATGAGCGTGAATACATTTCTTACTTTTTATTAGTTGAGTGAAATCCCATGCAGAATGATAACCCGTGCAGTTAAGAAAGGTGTCGTGCCTGTCAGCTGTGTCCTGATTGACAGAAGACAGACTGCACATGTCATCTGCAGCAGGCACTTGCCTGGAAGGACCTGAGCTGCTGGCACTGAACTACGCTGACTTCATGACATGGGGTGTTAAGCAGGGGCTTCTTGCCACCTTTTGTTGCTTCCTACTTCTTCTTGGCTCTTCAAAGCACAGTTACAATATAGAGCAGACAAAATAATTTTTGGTAAGAACATTTGACTTATTAAGTAATTACAGAGATGTGATGGTTTAAGCTCTTAAATTTAACTTACCAAAAAGATTCCAAATAATTGATCTAAGATGCAGGGAAATAAAAAGCACTTATCTTGGAAGCCGGTGTATTGTCCTGAAGCATCTGAAACAAGTACAATACACCCCTGGTGAATAGACTCCCACGGCGTGCTAACACCTTTCCTTAATGCAGAAAACGTCCACTACCCCTGGGAACCTACTGTTGCAGATGTGTGGATGGCAAATCCCACAAGTTACGGTATAATTAATCGCTGGTGAAATTATTCTCAGCTTGCCTGTGAGCCAAAGAGGTGAACAGTATTCACTCATGAGTGGAAACTTTGTAATTGAAAACTGAGTGACCCTTACGTACATTAACTATCCTTACACAGCACAACCTGGCTCTCTCTGCTTCACTGGACCTGCTGAACAGGGGAAAGAGGAGGTCTGAGTGTTGGTGTAAGTCTTACATGCTTAATTCAAGAGATGTTCCTCTTGAAGAAAAAGTGAGCACCAGTGTCTATAAACACGAGTGTTTCCAAGTAGAGGGCCCAGCTCTGTTTAGGATGGTCTAAAGTGCAATTCTCATGTTTCCTGGCCCTGATGAGAGACTGAAATGATTAACTAACTACCTCTAGGCAAGCAGAACAGATCCACTTTTAAGGAAGAAACTATTTAGATGAAGTTTTTGCAGACACGAGTAAATGAAAATCAATTTGATCCCCATCATGCAAAGCGAACCCTCGTTTATATGAAAATTCCCTCCTTTTGAACAAGCACTACTCAAGATGACCTAGCAGAGCAAGGGTGAAAAATGTTCCCAGGCAAGGGAGTGGCGGATAAAGGTTCCTCTCTTCAGAAGTGCCACCCATCATCTCTGGACACTTTGACCTGTCATCATCTGACTCCAAAACCACATGAATGGCCCAGACACAGAGGTGTAAACTTTGGCTAGCTACTTTGGTCAACCCCAGCTCCCCTCTCTCTGGGTTATGTGAATTCAGCGTCTTCAGCAGCTTTTAGAGGAAGATAACTTCCAAGGATTGCATACCTTTCACCAGACACCTGTTTAGTTTAGCAGGCTCCATGGAAAGGCCCACATGAGATGACAGCCTGGGTTTTGCATGCCATGGGCTTAGGGCAACTTAGAGAAGGAAACCTGATGCTTTTACCACATAGCTCCTTGGAGGTGGCAGTTCACTGAGCCATGCTGTCTGTTATTTGTTTCCTGGGCTAGCAGCACTGTGACCACGTGGGCAGGTGAATAGCATGCTAGCAGTTTAATCACTGGGATGGATATGAAGGGCTGTCTATGCTTTGTTTAAATTGAGTGCATGAGTCTATGGGCCTAGGTAATTATGTAACAAGTGGACTAAACTCCCAGTGACTACTAGAATAGTCTTGGGTCCTCCCCACTCAACAAGCTACTAATTGGAGTACCTAGGGGCAGCAGAACTTGTGCTTTCACGAGTCCCAAAGGTGACTCAAGGTGACTGTCCTTGAGGATCACTCTGGAGCTGCTAGGCAAAAAGGCTTGTGAAGAGGTAGAAATTATTGAATGCACGGCGGGATGGATGAGTAAGGCTTGTCAGTTCCTTGCTGGTAGAAAACAGAACAGAATGGATTTTCTAAAGCCCTACCAGGCTGCATGTTAGCTAGAGACACTGAGGGGCTATGCCTGGGTATTACTAGAAGGCAAACAACTCTGGCTACAACAGGAATTATAACTTAGATGGTACCAAGGGGGCCCGAGGGCATGCATCTTTAACCAAGATACCATGGAGATAGAATCAAGGAGTGGGGGTTCATATACATTAAATCAGTGGTCTTGGCTTCAGGGCTTTGCATTTTAAACTTTTATTTAAGACTCCAAAGAACTTTTGTTTATAAAGACTGTGTCTGTTGGTTTTACTGAGAAGTAACATTTATTAATTTTAAAACAGCAATAAACTTTATGATGTTACTATAATTTTAGATAATAAAAACCTTCCCTGTATTTTTAAAAATATAAACAAAATAGTGAGAAGAGTTGCTTTATGTCTTTACATTCTAGTCAATGTCTACTTTGGTCCTTAATCTGTTATGTTTATTACAGACCATGACATTTCTGGAAAATTCCACTTTGTAGTCATGAATGAAGAAGAGTTAAAGGGAAAAGTGACGCTACTTTCAAACACTTATGCACTGTGGACTGCATGGACTGTCCTTCGGGACCACCTGTACCATATGGAAAAGGAGAACTTTTAAAAGCTGGGCCAGGCCCCGAGAACTTGAGAACTGTCATCTGTGGAATTCCGTGACAGCTCACCAGAAGACAGGAGCACAGGATCTGGACCCACAGCACTGCAGCGGAAACCAGGACCCACCACATGACAGCTACGTGACCCACGGGCATTGTTTATTCAATCACTGTGTATATCTGAATCCTCACTCAGACCGGGCAGCCAATAATCACATTCATGTCTTCAAGTTCCTGGAGGCATTGCATGGGTTAATAAAAAGCACACAGAACAGTGCTGGGCTTAAAGAAAAGCTATTAAGGGTTATTCACCATAATGAGTGAATACAATCGAGGAAATCATTTAGAGACTAAAACCCCCCTAACAGGAGAAATAAAGAGAATGCGGACAAAAAGAAGTCAAATTGTTCTTTGGAGCACGACTGAGATGAGGCTCCTTCCTGTTCCTACATTTACTTGAGATACCCGAAGACCATCTTACTGTCTTCCATCCTACTGTCTTAAATTTCCCACCACCCAGATACAAATTTAATTAAAGAGCCCCTCCCCCTTTGGCCTCAGGAATAATCTCAAGAAATTAGCTACTGGAAATTACCAGCAAACTTGGTTTGTCCCCAATACCTTTTGGCTGTCAAGTACTTAACTTCAATGATTACCCTGAAGGAACAACTAGCCCATGAAACCACAAACACAATGATCGCCTCGGGCTTTAGCAGAACCATGAGCTGTCCCCAGACAAATATAACAAAGGCTCACATGTTCTAGAAGACTTAAGTGTGTCTTGGGAAAATGGCCCAAGCCAGGGAAAGCGAGGGAGTCGAGACAGCATGTCTTTGGGAAAGGTCTGCTGGCTCCCGGTCACATCTCAGGCTGTCTCTTTAAGTCACGCTCTTAGACATCTTTTCTCAAAGACACACCAGCTTCCTAGAAGTCCACTCCAGTGCACAGCTCTTCCTCAGTTATGTAGAACGAGGCCACCAATTTTCCTTGCTGATTATTCCCTACTGCCTAACAACTATCCCAGAGAGGAATGGTCTTCAAGGTCCTCCCAGAGGGAGCTTATACTGGAGATGTGACACCTGGTGCCATGTACTACATATGCTCAAGCCTACAGACCATGCTGGCATTTGTCAAAAAGTTTCCACGGCTCCCTGATGGCTGTGCATACTCTTGAAGGTGTTGTCACTGTGTCAGCACCAAGGGAAGAGGTGGTGTTTAGACAGCCACTCACAGGGCGGAAGGCAGGGAAAGGGACTCTCTTCCCGCTGTAGTTCCTTACACGGAGGGTGCTGCATATGCGCGCCGTGCAGCTGGGCTTGATGGCCAGGCAGCATCTGCTGCATGAAGCAGCCTGAGGGCCACGGACAAATCCCCATGACAAACAGCCAATGGTGCCTTTAATAACTGACTGCCCAATGTCGTGGGATGTCTCCCAGCTTCCTTCCCTGGTCTTTGGTCTAGCTGTGGGTCTCATCCATAGCTGCACAGGATAGTCACTTCTAAGCATATAAAAAACCTTTCGTGTCAATCTCAACTCTGGTTTATCTCAGGATAGCTTGACTTCAGATGTGTATTATTAAGTAAAAATCTTGAGGACTGCCCTCAAGCCAGAATTGTAAAGGGTAGAGCATCTACCCCATGTCAAAGGTGGTGGCAGTACTACTGAGTGAGAGACTGGAGTAGAAGGTAAAGGTCAGTCAGCAAGAGGGAGCAAGGGATGCATCTCCAGGTCTCCTTCAGCTAAACTCAGCTGAGGACGACTGCGTCCCAGTTTCCTTTTCTGTGGCTGTGACAAAACACTCTAACAAACGCGACTTAGGGAAGACAGGGTTCACTAGGCTTGTATTCTAGGAAAAGGTTTATTTGAGGCAAGTCAGGGCAGGAACTGAAGCTGAAACTATTAGTGAAATGCTGCTTTCTGGGTCATACTCAGCTAGTTTTCTTTTTCTTTTTTTCTTTCCTAAGTTTTTTGAGACAGGGTCTCTACATGTAGTCTTGGCTATCCTAGAGGTCACTATGTATATATACCAGGATGGCTTTGAACTCACAGAGATCCTCCTGCCTTTGATCTCCCGAGTGCTGGGATCAAAAGCGTGCACCACCACATCTAGCTGCTAAGCTATCTTACTTCTAAATCCTGTGTAGGGGTGGAGCTGCCCACACAGTCAGTAATCAAGACAATCCCTCACTGACAGCCACAGGCCAAGCTAATCTGGGCAATCCTTCAATTGAGATTTCCTTACCCGACTCTGGCTGTGCGGAACTGACAGCAGATGCTAACTAGAACAGTTTGTTAGTGTCAGAGGATTTCTATTTTCCTGAGATCATGATCAACCACAAAATGAATTCAATCCATAATTTCCTCGTTAGGGAAATAAGGCCCTGGGATACAGGATAAAACAGGATAGAATGGGAGATGACTACTCTACCAATGTCACATATAACCAAACTAAAATCATTTTAGGATTTTTAAAACTGAAAATAAATATAAAATGTTTACACAAACAAATTTTGGAAGTAACTGAATTGTTCATAAAGCCAACTGCCTTCCCTAAGTATCAGTCGATTATCCCTCAGAGGCAATTCTTTTTGGAGATGGTAGAGTGCTAGGGGCCACTGCTTTTGACAAACGGGAAATGTTGCAGGTAAAAGTTCTTGCTGACAAGTTGAGTTGAATCCTTGGACCCACATGGTAGGAGAGAACTGACTTCTACGAGTTGCCCTCTGACCTCCACAAATGCACTGTGGCACAGGGATGCACATGCACGCGCGCGTGTGCGCACGCGCGCACACACACATGCACGCAAACACATACCCCTCACATTAAATGCAATAACATTATTTTACATTCTAGAATATTTTAGGAAAAGCCAAAGTTTATAAGATATAAAAGTTAAGAAGAAGTAATCTGGCATTTTAAACTTATTTCTTCTCTTAGAAATTTTTTTTAATCACACTAGACTTTGAAATAATATTCTAAAAAATAATATGTGTTAGCAAAACAGTACCCTAAATCACTGTTCTTCATCCTCCTGGGATTGTTACCCAAACTGAAACCTGAACAAAGTTTTCATGGAGTACAAAATCCTGACAGGACTTTCTTACTGAAAAGCTGCATGATTTCAAATTCTCCACTGAGCTAACACCTGTGTGTAAACCACACATTTTCAGCATCTACAGTGTAGCACCCATGAAACCATGTTAGTGCTGAGATCCACAACTGAACTGACCTGTATGCACCACCACTAGAAGCAGAGCTGGACTTCCTTTGGGTCACTATTACAGGCTCTATAGGGGCAGCTGAGCTAGTTGAGTCCAATACCTAGCCATCTCAGATAGCCCAACAAAACTGGGTGTGGGTGGGGTTTGTGTACACTGCTGTGAATGCTGCCACTGAATCTAGCTTAGGAGTCAGCCTGGTGGCACAGCCTGTGCACCCCAGCTATTCAGGAAGTTATTGAAGGAGGATTGAACGTTCAAAGCCAGCCTCGACAACTTACTGACCTCAACAGTTAAAGGGGGGCATTGGGTTGGGGATGTAGTTCAGTGGGGATTGCTTTACCAAGCACGCACAAAGCTAGGTTCAGCACCCAACACCATGAATACAAAACATGGGCTCTAGAAGACAGGACAGGGAAGTTAGAAGTGCAACTTGACTTCCTTTTCTCCATCCCATTCCTCTCTTTCATGACCCTCCAATTACACTCTGTGTGTGTGCGCGCGCACTAACACCCAGATCTGAACCTGAGCTTTCACATGGCAAACACAGACTGTAAACAATATGGCTTCGGGAAAAGTGGGAGAACAACTCTTTCCATTTTCCCTTTGTTTTCAAACAAAGTACATCTCAAGAAGAAGTTGTCAGCCTTTGAGACAACTTTCTAAAACTAAAGTCCAGTCCCTTCTCTAAGCTGACTGATAAACTGTTTACTGGAAGTGTCCCAAGTTAGCTAGACAAACGCTTCCTTCCACTCCTCCTTCCCTTACGTCCTAAAGGCTTTGAACATAATTTGAGGCACAAAGATGTCGGCAATACACAGCCGTGTCAAGGTGTATGCTGGGTGTAGGAACCAGTGTGGGTGGGACATGGAGTTAAGTGATTGGTTGACTTGTTAGTCTGGCTTTGTAAGATCACTGGGAGAAAAAAAGAACATATGCAATACCGCACGAGCAGTGCTTTCAGTTATATGTACTGCTGAAGCAATGACAAGGATTTATTATTATTATTTCTTTTGAGACAAGATATCACTATGTAGTCCTAGCTAGCCTGAACTTGCTTTGTAGACCAGACTGGCTTCCAAGTCACAGACATCTACCTGCCTCCATCTCCCAAGTGCTGGGATTAAAGGCGAGGGTCACCACATAGCTAAGGATTTATTTTTAAAGACAGGATCTTGCTATGGAATGGCCTCAGGTTCCAGTTCACTGGCACTATAGGTGTGTGCCTCTGTGTCCAGCCTATTACTGGCAGTATTAAAAGACATCAATAACTCATCTTTGAGCCTGCAGACAGTACGTTTCTGAGTCTCTTGAATGAGACACAATTCTATCTACTGTTCAGATTGACACTAACACTGGAAGCAGCTAGAGTTGAGTAACACCAGCACCAACAACTTAATAGGAGCACAACAGCAGCCACAAAGTCACAATTATCATCCCCACAAGTCTTTATATTGTGTTAATCACCAAATCTTCAACTTTCAAAGTACTGGAATGCACAGTGAAGGTTTCGGTGGCTAAGTGTCTGTGTGCAGGGTAGGTACTGTTCTGATTAGGTTACCCAAGACTCAGCTCTCCATATTTAGCTAGAGACAAAAGCTCAGGTTGTTTAATTTGTTCACTACCAGGCAACTGTTAAATTCAAGAGTCACAAACCGCGGCAATTCTCACTGACAAGTCAAGGACAGAAGGCACACTCAGGAGGGCACATATGCCAAGGTGGCAGTGTGTGATTACAGACAAGTACACTGAACTGGAAATCACGTCACTGTCTCTTGTAATCACCCTGTGCAGAGCAGAAACAAGCTTCCTGTGCGATTTGCAGAGGAATGGAGACCGAGATACACAATCTCCTGTTCCTTGGTTTTAACCCATTAACAGCTATTTAATTATGTCTGATGAGGTCAAAGAAAGTTAATTTATGAAAAGCTGGCAGGAAGGTATTTCAAAGAAAATCCTCAGAGAAGTTCTCAGTAGCACTGAAACCTGGTGACTTCTCTTCAGGGAAGAGTTATCTAAACTGTTAGCATCCTAAATGATGTTGGGAACAAACTCACAAACACCATCCATCTCATGTCTTCACTAAAAACCCTCGCTATGGTCTGTAAGCTTTTAACTAGAGAAAACTGAAAAGCTGCAAATGAAGGCAGGCGGGCAGAGGTCTCTGACAAATCGTATTAACTTCCTTGAATTCATGGTGAAAGAACCATCACTGGGGCAAAGCACAGGGCAGAACTTTAGGCTGAAGAACAGAAACACATATTCTATGCATCCTGTGTGGGTGTGCGGTCACTCACGCACAAGTCACAGGCCAACCCTGGGTGTCCTCTCACCCAGCTCAGCTTCATTTTGGCAACCGAACCCCTCTCAGCCTTTTCTTTTCTGTAAACACCATTTTCTAAATGCCCAAATATCTGCCCAAATTTCACTAGTGCACTGGACCCAGAATCCTAGAAAGAGGAACGGGCACTCCTTACTCTTGCAGTGTCTGCAGGAGTATATTGTTAATTTTGGATCTTAAAAACATAAAATAGAGTATATGAACGCTAACGTTGTAATATCCCTTCATCTCCCTGGCCTCAGTTATGGAGTTTCTCTCTAGTTCAGCCCACTGTATAAACATTTATTATCATTTAAACTTTTTTTTTGTTTTGTTTTGTTTTGTTTTTTTCGAGACAGGGTTTCTCTGTAGCTTTGGAGCCTGTCCCGGAACTAGCTCTTGTAGACCAGGCTGGCCTCGAACTCCCAGAGATCCACCTGCCTCTGCCTCCCGGGTGCTGGGAATAAAGGTGTGCGCCACCACCTGGTTCTTAAAATTATTTTTACTATTTCTCATTTGGAATGTCTATGTACCTTGCGTCTATGGAGGTCAAAAGAGGGAAATAGATCCCCTGGAACTAGAGCCACAGATAGTAGTGAGCTGCATGTGGGTTCCCTAGTCCTGTGGGAAAGGGGCCAAGCCATTTCTTCAGCCCCCATATAAATAGTTCTTGCCTGACTCTCCCATATCGTCACTCTTCCCTATTCAGTTATATTCAAGGGTGGAAAGAGAAGTCACAGAAGGCCATTCTCGGAGACTTGACATTTGAGTATCTGAGCCTAGTGATGTCTGGTGCAGCTCCTTCACATACAAGCTGCTGGGCACGGGCTGACGTTTCTTATGTAGAGCAATAAAGGTGAAAAACTATCTCTCTTTACAACACTCCTGATGTAACACCACCAATAAATATAAAAGGCTGTTTAGTTTTAAGAGTTACATCCATAAAACAGATGCTACAAGGTGTGTGACCTCCTACATTAAAACACTGGCTTAAAACAAAACAGAGAAGTATACATAATGTAAGGTCTCGTGGATTACTATATGGCTACCGCCCTAAAACTGTCACCTAGGACCTTGACCTAGAATTTGCTGATCACCACAAGAGAATCTTGTTTGTCCCAGGCAATCCCCCCCCCCCCTTAAGTAACCATTATCAGAGACTTTTCTGGCAATCCCTGATAGGTTTTTATTATTCCTATTTTAGATTTATTTATTTTATGAACAGTTAGCTTGCATGGAAGCCTATGCACCATGTGCATGCCTGGCACTGGAGTTATAAATGGTTGTGAGCCACCATGTGGGAGCTGGGAATTGAAACTGTATCATCTGGAAAAGAAGCCAGTGCTACTAACCACTGAGGTATCTCTCCAGCCCCTGTTATTATTATTGTTATACTTTTACCACCAAAATATCCAGGTGCTAATAAAGTTGTGTCTATTAGAAAAAGACTTAATGTTCTTTCAATGTGTGGGTTTCTCCTTCTACTCCACCACTTCCCTCATCTGTTCTTCATCTGGGGGCTCCCCTAATGGCATGCTTGATACTGCTCAGTGTGTTCTTGATCTGGGGGCTCCCCTAATGGCATGCTTGATACTGCTCAGTGTGTTCTTGATCTGGGGGTTCCCCTAATGGCATGCTTGATACTGCTCAGTGTGTTCTTGATCTGGGGGCTCCCCTAATGGCATGCTTGATACTGATCAGTGTGTTCATCTATGTCAGCTCCTCCAAAACAGCAGGAGAAGCTGATTATTTTTGTTCACCCCTCTTTTTACAGTCTGCAGCTATTGATATTCAGTGTGTGGACCCACTGACTCATGGCAGGAGATTACACACGTTGATAGATCCTTTCCTGGTGTATCACTTGGTCACCTAGCGGTACAGCTCATCTAAGAAAGGCATTCATTTCTCAGTTTCAGGACAACGACCTGGTTCTTCTCATTGTTCAGATTAGTTTTCACTATCATTATAACTTCTGAATTTGACATATGTCAGTCAATTAAAATTATCTTTATTAACAGGCTTATTGATCCTGAGCCTTCTCAAGGTAACTCCTGGGTTGTTCTGACATGATCCTACCAATTTTAACTTCTTCACTTCCCAGAATGACAGGACATATTCTTGAGCCACAGGTCAACTCTGGGTGTCTTCCTTGATCTCTTTTCCACCTCATGTTTTATTTTTGGGACAGGAACTCAGTAAATGTGGAGGTTGCCTACTTGGCTAGGCTGCCTGGCAGTGAGCTCCCGGCATCGGCCCCCTCCTTGTTCCTCGCTTCCCCCAGCACTGGGGTTACAGGTGTGTACCACTGCACTGAACTTTCATGGAGACGCTAGAAATCTAAGCTCAGGTCCTCATGTTTGTACATCAGGTCATCTCCATAACCCATAACACTTTTTCCAAAAAGGAATTCTACTTAGTCCCTAGATCCACTGTATTAAATTTCCTCACAGTTTTGCTTCCTTTGACAGCGTAACTGTGGTGCAAATTTGTTTCAGTGTGAACAAATGGTTATATAAGCAATGTGACTTTCAGAATCCACTCAATCACTTTTATGAACTTTAAAAAACAATAAAATACTTTGTTGGAGAAAGGTTCTTTAATGCTAATTCAAAGCAAGATTCAACATACATAATTATAAATATACGATTTTATATTGTTAAACACGATAGTGTAGTACGATCTAAGCATAAGACAATGTTAACACAAATCTAGTAGGACAAGCAGATTCCTAACTCTATTTCTCTAACACCACAATTCCAAGAAAATAAGGGATTTTTTTCTCTCCAAACAAATAGATACATATTTTAAAGGGGCAAGTGAGAAAACAACTTTCTAGCCATCTGAAGTTATCTGTCCTATTCAGAACTGTCCTGAAGGAGTAAGCAACCTTTTATATTAGAATGTTTTGGCTTTTATTTAATTTTTTTTTAAATCAAACTGATTTTCTCTTATAATCTGGAAAATACATTTAACGGGTAACAGTCACCTTGGAGCCAAAACCAGGCAGAGTACTAATTTCAACCAACAAGAACAAGGTTGAAGGGGAGGGCAGCGGGAGGGAGGGGAGCAGAGAAAAATATATAGCTCAATAAAAACAAGTTAAATAAACAAACAAAAAGAACAAAGTCTTGCTGGTGGTGTTGCATGCCTTTTATCCTGGATTTCTGAGTTCGAGGACACCCTGGTTTACAGAGCAAGTTCCAGGACAGCTAGGGCTACACAGAAAAACTCTGTCTATGTGTGTGTGTGTGGGGGGGGGTGCGGGGGAGCAGAGCAAGCAAAGCCTTGTGTGATCTGGTTCTAACAGTGGAAAATTACCTTACAAACACTGTGACTGGGCTAGTGAAGGAGGGCTGGAAGCATTTCTCAGTGCAAAGCCTCGTGCATACCCCTCACCCCTAGCATTTCAGGGGCAAGAAATGAACCCCATGTCTGACATCCCCATGCCCACGGTAAGGACTATATCATTTACCGTCCCATCAGCATCACCTAGGCCATCCCTGGAAAAATCCAGGTAAAGTGTGTCTGTAGAAGGAGGGACAAAGATATACATGTGACAAGACAAAGATGGGGAGAGGAGTTTGCAGCAAGAACTAATTTTGTCAGAAGCTAGCTGAGTGTACCTGGGAGGTGCTCCCAGCTACTCCAAGAGTAGAAGAGAGTCATGCATTCTTTTATTTCCTCAACAGATCTTTACTGTATGCCCACTGTGTGATGAGCACCGTGCTTATGGCTGGGCATTCAACACCAAACAAACCCTGTCCCCAGGATGCCCCTGCCAAGGCTCCACTCAACTATGGCTGACTGGGCTGTTGCTCACTGGTTATCTAAATAGAATTTGTTCAGTCGTGGGTTTCAACATGACTCACTTCGAATGCCTACTGCTTAGCGATCTGAACAAAGATCTGACAACAAAACCCACCTGCCTAAACCTGAAAAATTCTGAGCTCTGTAAAGCAAAAGCAGCTTTCAGAAAAAATGAGACTGCAGACCGTATGCTTCATATTTACAGCATTTTCATTGCAGCAAAGAATACAAATTAGTCTATACAAACTATGTATTTGCTCTTATTTATGACAAACTTAGTTTCTTTGAAAAAAGATACACAAATAAACCACTGGCTGCACTGCTTCATGCAATGCATTTCAATGCACTCAGTAATAGTCAACTGCTGAATAAGTCACAAACTCAATTTTCAGTCTTGATGTTATCTTTATCATATTAGAACACATCACACACCAGCTCCATGTACTAAAACAGTAGTGGCAAAGGCTTTTAGTGAAACATATTATAATGAGAAAATAAGGAAAAACAGTCATTTTCCTTATTATATTACAGACTGGCATCTATTAAAATGTCATCACTACACTTGATTACACAGATCAAAACAAGTCTTTCAGGGACCTACAAAAGCCCAATGACAGCTCAGGGCCTAGGATCTTCCAAGTGTCGAGGGAGCTGTCCCTATCTTAGAGACAGGAGGACCAGAGCACCACTTCACAAGGACATCTTATTCTTTAGTGATTGCCTTGACTGCACTGGTCAGAGAGAACAGTTGCAGGGAAAACATGCAGCGAGAGGTCGCTTGACCGTTTCTAAGGACTAACACTGGAATTTTCCTTCCAAAATAAATGCGACAAGAAAGAAACTATCTGATAAGAGAAAAGAAAGGGAAAGATAAGTGCCTCTCCAACTGAGTGTAAATGTGACTTTCGTTACCCCCTCTACTCTCCTCTCTCTGAAGAGAGCCTGCATCTCAACAGAAGCTCCAGACCTCAGAGGGCGGGCAGGCCAGCATCCCTGGGAAGAGATATGTCACACACTGGTATAGTAGGCTCATTTTTTTGCTTATTAAGAATCACATGTGCCACAAGAAAGTGAGCTGATCAAATTCCTCTTGTGGTAAATAAGTGCTAAGTGCCAGGCTGTTCTCTCTCTCTCTCTCTCTCTCTCTCTCTCTCTCTGAAAGACAATGACAAAACCCAACATGTGTATATAATAACTATGGAACTTTCAAAACACTCTCAACCCGCTCAGCTGAAAGCTGGCTTTTGTTTTATAAGATGGCCATCGCCTCTTTAAAAGGTAACTATTAAAATAAAGCAGCGTTGAGGAGCCCATGTGAACTGCACAGCACCACCACTCACAGCATATGACAACATCTGTAGAACCAAACTGCTCATTCTCCCTTCTGAACACACTCTGTAATATGTGGCCTACCAGGCTCAGATGGATGGGGTGACATATCTTCTTGGAAGTCTACCCAAGGGAGAATATGTCCCTAGCAGGAGTTTTAAGACCCCAACCTATCATGCAAGTGGCCAAATTTACCTGGCTCTCAGGGTAAAGAGATAAGGCTACCAGGACAAGATGACAGGCATTAGAATTCTGGTCAACTCAACTATTTCTAGCCACCCGGACCCATTCCCGGGTCACCTACGAAAAGGTGTAGCCACCAGTTGCCCACACATGCAAGATGCTCAGAAGGCCTTGCTGGATAAGTGTGGTGTCTTGGCATGTCCTGGCATGGCTAGAACAGTTCCCGAGAGAAAGTGTGCCACAAGGCCGCACTCACTTCTCCTGTGAGACAGGCTAAGGGCTCCTCACCGCCCTGTTACAACAGACAGATAAAGCTGCCAATGGAACTCAAACCCTACTTCTTATAAGAGATAAACCAACATTAAACTTTATTTGAAAAATAAAATCTGTTTTAGAAGATTTGAAATTTCTGATTAAAAGCATTTTTAAGTTTTACTAAAATTACTTAAATTAACTTGTGTGGAAGCTCTTTTAAGAAAAACAGCAGCCTATTCTTTTTCATTTGTTTGTTGGAGACAGGGTTTCACTACGCAGCCCAGCTTTCCTGGAACTTGATAGATAAACCAGGCTGGCCCCAAACTCTCAACAACTTTCCTGCCTCTGTCTTTTGAGTACTGGGATTAAAGACATGTGTCACCAGGCCTCACACACAAACAAATTTAATTAAAACTTTTCATCATTGCTGGATGATGGTGCACATGCCTTTAACCCTGAGGACCACTTGGAAGAAGCAGGCAGATCTCTGTGAGAGTTAGAGGCCAGCCTGGTCTACAGAACGAGTTCTAGGACAGGCTCCAAAGCTACACGGTAGAACCTTGTCTTGAAAAACACCCCCACCCCGCTTCAATAATTCCATCACCCTCACCATTGTGCGGATGTATATGTGAGCCCACACTGGTGCCAGAGGATATATGGAGGTCAGAAGATAACTCCCAGGAATCAGTTCCCGTTTACTCTTTGGACCCCTGGGACCAAACTCAAGTCATCAGGGTCACACAGCAAGCACTTTTAGCTCCTGAGCTAGTTATCTTGTTGACCCTAGAATCTACAAGTTAGGTTAGCAGGTTTTCAGTGTTTTAGCTAGGAAAGTATAATTAATTTCACTGAATGTCTTTTATGACTTTGTAATAAAAACTGCATTTGGCTTTTTTTTGGTTTTTACTTCAGTCTTCCTCACCAGCATTGCCTAGCACATATGTACATGTATGTGCACACACACACTCATATTGCTCCAGCTCGGGAAAGCCAAGCTTTCTGAACCAGTTCCTCCTGCCCTCTCTTCTGTTTTTTTTTTTGAGACAGGATTTCATTTCATAGTTCAAGCTGGCCTAGAACCTATGACAATCTTCCTGCCTCCATTTGGAATTATAAGTGTGAGCCATCATTCTTGAGGAAAGCCATTTCATTTTAGAATTTTACTTTGTGCTCTCTCCCCCTCCCACACACGTGTGTATGAGTGTGTGTAGGAGACACCGCTTTGGACTCAGACCTTTCCTTCCACAATGGATCAGGGATCAAACTCAGGTTGTCAGGCTTGCGCAGCAAGCACTTTACCACCAAGGCCCTTGCCAGTCCTGAACTCATTGCTTTTATTTCTATTTAAGTCACTGTCCTCCAACTGCACCTCTTTCTTTGGGGACACTAAAGATCTGACAGGCATCTTGATGTCTCTATACTTCCAAAGTCAATTTCCTCATAGTTTTCTGTGAGTATTGAGTTCACGTGTGTAATTGAAGCAAAACACAGTGAGTAGTTTAGAAATGCCAGCTATTCTATGGTGTTGACATGCATCCTCTCCCAGTTCTGTTTCTGGATACTTTCTAATTCTTTTCTTTTATTCTTTATTTTTTATTTTTAAATATTTATATATTTATTAAGTATACAATATTCTGTCTGCATATATGCCTGCAGGCCAGAAGAGGGCACCAGATCTCATTACAGATGGTCGTGAGCCACTATGTGGTTGCTGGGAATTGAACTCAGGACCTTTGGAAGAGCAGGCAATGCTCTTAACCGCTGAGCCATCTCACCAGTCCTACTTTCTAATTCTTTATCAGCCTCTTGGATGCTGTAGCTCCAAAGGTTCTGTTCCCAGCCTCGTTTCCCTATAGCACCCCTGGCTGTCCTCATGCACAGCTATGTTAAGCTGGTAGCACTGCATGCCCAGTGACCTCTGCTAGCCTCTTCTCTAGTGAAGACCCTTGCTGAGTGCTGGACTCCATGGTTTTTAATCTGTCGATAGTGACCCAACAATCTAACATGCTTCCTCATGCAGTCATGCTCTGGAGTATGTCGGTCCCCAAAGTTTGGAGTTCAACGTTTAGCCTGGCTTGTTAGTAACTGAATTTCTTGTGAGCTCTGAACACACAACACAACATGCTGCATATATAGCCATTGCTGGCTGACAAGTTAACACGAACACCAGCTTCATCTTTTCTCTTTAGTCATTGGTATTCAGGTCTTCAGTGGAGTGTACAGCAGTTACCTTAATCATTAAGGCTTGAGACAGGCAAACAAGGAAGGCCGTGAGCCAAGCATGGTTCAGGGTTTTAAGAACAGCTTTCCTTCCAGAGGACCCAAGTTCAGTTTCCAGCAGCCATGTACAGTGGCTCACAACCTTTTGTAACTCTAGAGCGAGGGCATCTCAAGTCTCTGACTTCTAAGGGAATCCATATTTGCAAGCACAACACATACATGTAATCAAAACAAAATAAATCTTAATGTCTCAGGCCTCTGTGTGTGCTACGTACATGATATTTATGCACCTATACGTACACACACATGTGTGGAACACAGCAAAATGCTAGAAATAATCCATACACACATAGAGGTAAGTAAACCCATATACATACACGTATGCATTCAAGAGAATATTTATATCAAGTGTTTAAAGACTAATAAATGAAAAAGAACAAAATTAAAAAGGCTATAGTGAGCCAGACAATGGTGGTGCCCAGCACTCAGGAGGCAGAGGCAGGTGAGTCTTTGTGAGTTTGAGGCTAGCCTGATCTACAGAGTGAGTTCTAGGACAGCCAGAGCTACACAGAGAAACCCTGTCTTGAAAAACCAAAACCAAAAACCAACAACAAGAAAAGGCTTTAGTGTGATATGTTTTATGCAAACAACAAACAATAAGAAATGAGGAAACATATACCTACACACTTGTTTGCACAACTAGAAATGAGCAGAGCTGGTGACCCTCAGGAAAGGAAAAGATCAGGCAATGGGTACGAGGACAAGGGAGTGGAGGACATCAATCTTCATACAACTCCCATATGCTTTTAACTTAAAAACAAAAAACCAGCACGTATAGAGATTTAAAAACCAACCTCTAAATGGAAAACAACAGAAACAAGCATAATCAGTTCTTGGTACGTGTGCACATGGGCCAGAGGCTGGCACTGAGTGTTCTCCTCTGCCAGGCACTACCTTTTAAACATTTTTTTATTTATTATTTTTATGTGTATGAGTGATTTGCATGCATGTTTATCTGTGTACCAGAAAGTGCCATAAGAAGCCAAAAGAGGGCACCAGATCCTGATGGAACTGGAGTCACAGTTGTGAGGCACCATGTGGGTCCTGGGAACTGAACTCAGGTCTTCCGACAAAAGCAGTCAGTGCTCTTAACTGCCAAGCCATCTCTCTACAACTGTGAAAATTTTTTTGGTAAGAATCATAAACAGAGCTGGGCACAGTGGTACCTGTCATCCCTGCACTCAGAGGTGGGGGAGGAGGTCACAAGTCAAAGGTCAGCCTAGGTTGTAAGGCCCTATCTCCAAACATCAAATTAAAAAAAAATCTCCTAAATGAAACTCAGAAACAGGTATTTACGTCCTCTCCAGGTGTCTTCTCACCAAATACGAATTACACAGTGATGTGGCGGTACTCGTAACCAGGAGAGTACTTTTTATGCACCGAGGACGCACCTTAGGTCTCTGGTACTTCTCCCCTAAAGTTTACCACCCGATCTAATAACGATGAAACCAGGAAGCCCCAACGGAAAGACAGGTGCTGTACAGAACATGTCTTATGCACTTCACAGTATCCAAAGAACTAACTTTAAAACAGACATGCAGATACCACTCCAGAGCTCTGGAAATTCGGGAGACCCAGGACTACATGTGGTAAGAAATAAGAACCACATGCAAATGGGAACCTACACTGGGGGGTATTCCCTGCTAGAAAGGATAGCAGGAAAAACTGGCAAGATTTTTGAAATCAGACAGTGCTGAGCCAACAAGAATTTCTTGACTTCGATAGTTTGTGGGGCATGGAGAAGAGCGTCTTTAAAGGACTAACACATACACAGTTTGCCAGCACCACAACTCAGGAAACAAATGAGGGAGAGAAGAGTGAGATTAAAAAAGCAGACACAGTAAACCAAACCTAAAGCCCAGGGGACCCAGGTAAAGAACAGATGGAAATTCTAGACATGACCTTGCAACTTTTCTCTCAAGGCTGATATTTCTTTCAAAATAAAGAGGGAAACAATATAGGGCACTGCTGTACATGCAGCGGGGACAGCAAGAGCAGGCCAGGGCTCAGGAAGAACATTCTAGCACCCTCTCAGGGTAGCTGCATACCCTGTGGGAAGAGCAGCATTTTCTTTGTCTGCAGGTGCCAAAGAGTAACAGAAGTTTTGTGGGAAGTGGGTTTCTTTAATGTCTGCTGAGGGTGGAGAGTTGTGTGTGTGTGTGTGTGTGTGTGTGTGTAGGAGGGCTGTAAAGTTTTGTGGTTTTTTTTGTTTTTGTTTTTTTGACTAAAGGGGAAGAAATCTCAGAATCCAGGAGAAAAGGATGTGGCATCAATTCAGCCTGTGTCTATCACTCTTCCCTGCAGAATGTTAAAATTTGGGCTGTCACAAAGCTCCGAAGTCAGTTTAAGAGCAGGCAGGGAACGGTACCTTCCGGTCACTCTGTCCAAGTTGTACAAACAGCCTCCTGGGAAACCTCAGGTAGGGTGTGCCAGAAAAAGAGACAACTTATAGGGTAGTAATTGGTTGTGAGCAGGTTTCCTTACTGCGCTGGACAACAACACCAAAGCCTTGGGCCTTCAGTTCTGCATGCACATCCTGTTCTGGACCATGTCTACAGTCTAACTGCTGGCGGGAGCCACAGCTTCCTCTCTGCCTGTATGCTGTTTCAGCTGGCTAGCTTAGCAATCATTATTGACAAGGACCTTCCCTACTTTATAGTTTATCTGGCTTAATGAAAATCTTTGATCAAAAGATCTCAGGCTCATACAATGGAACCCAAACCATTAAGAGTTCCTTTTAACTAAACATATTTTAGAAACCTTCTAATCTCTGTTCATCTTTCTTACCCAGAGCACTGAATCATGAGGCAAAATTGATGAGAGGTCATGCGCTCCATCCCTCCCTGCTTGTGTAGAAGACTGGGTTTAAATAGCTCTGGAAAGATATTTATTTACGCTTATTTTAAGTGACTTCCAAGGAGATGCTATCATTTTTTTCAACAGCATACTCTGTCTTCTTTAAAATGGTCAGTCAAGGAATTCTTCTGGTTTTAAACTGAAGTTTTATTGGGCTTCCTTATGCCAGTCCCCATTTTCTTTTGAGTACTATAAAAGTCTGTGAGAACCACACTAACTCCCTTTGAACTACTTCCCACCCCATTTCTTTCAGTATCAATAGGGATTGTTTCTAGAACCTATGTTTGTTAGGCACAAGTTCTAAGACTGAGCCACACCCAGAGTCTTCCTTTCCTCCAATACTGTAATCTTTCCTCACCCTGCTTAGACACTCCAGTGGAGAAATAATGCCAACAGTTCTACAAGACTGTCAGGACCAGAGTCTAGTCACACCCAGGTGGGTGGTATTTTTCATATCACCCTCAACATCCCAGAAAATGTCCTACTGTGCTCTTCACTGCGTGTCTGAAACCATAGCGTGGTAACTGGGAGATGGGGGTGCACACCTCCACTATTAGTGCCTGGGAGGCAGAGGCAGGCATCTCTGGAGTTCTAGCCAGTCTGGAAAGCACAGTGAAGTCCAGGCCAGTTAGAACTAGAAAGTGAGATCCTGTCTCAGAGTTAAGAAAAGTTCAAGTCACCTTACTTTTTCATGTCATGCACTAAAATTTTAAAATAGTTTAAAATAAAGATTTAGCACTTGAAGGGAATATCTGGATTTGCATAGAAGGTTATGAGGCCAGATTATGCTGTATCATGCTAAACACATGGTCACTGTATTTAGAACTAGACTTTTACCTGGTGGTACCAATTCCTTTAGAATTTAGGTATCACTTTAGAGATCTTCATAGCACTTTGGGGTTTCAATTCATATCAATAAACCTACACCTGATACAGCCTGTAAGGAAACTATGCTGTCGATACAAAGGCAGTTTCCCAGGAGGCTAACTTAGAAGCATGACCTTGATGACTAGCACAAGAGGGCAGACAGAGTCTAAGTATGCCTTTATAGAATATGGCTGAGAAGGTGTGGGACAGAACTCAAGAAGATAGCACCAAAAAGAAGAGGATTTTTAGTTCTTACCAAATGAACATGGTTTTGAATTGGCAGACTAAGAAAGAGGAAGTGGTCACGGTCAGGAAAGGGACAAAGGATGGAGAAATGGTGGCATGCTCAAGGTACCCGAGGAAAAGGAAACTGATGACTCAACCAGCTTAAAAGGTAGCTTGGAACTGCTTGCTGGAAAGTCCCTTTCTTCTAGAGGCACATGCCTCAAGTTTTAGTCCTGCACAGCTGTGATGCACACCAGAGAGCATGATTACAGATAATCACCTCGTGAATGGTGACTATAAAACACTCCAGCACAAGACAGATAGTTTAACTGTAGCAGGGAACCACTGGCTTCAGATGCATACCCACTGGTATACCGCCAGAAACCAAAGCCACACAGATGGCCCAGTCCAATCCAGAGGGCCACACACAAAAAAAATAATAATGACATGAATGCAGAAGTAGCAGGCAAGGTGATGGACAAGGAGAGAAAGAGTTGAGACACAGTGGGAGAAGGAGCAATCAGAGTGCAATATATTCATGCATGAAAGCATCAAAGCTTGATTTATTAAAAGAAAAAAAAATGGAGAGTATAGCTAGAACTCTGTAGAATAGAAATAGCCAGCTGGTAAGGCAGTGCTCCTTGGAAAAATTAGTCTACTGGATAACTAGGCCAGAAAAACAGGAAGACTAGGAAAGTAAATAAATGATTGCAAATAACTGGAAGTATAAAAATCAAACCAAAATATTTCTTCTTCAAAAACTTTATCTTTCTGTGTAACTAAATTACACAAATCAGTCCAAAACTGTTACATTATTTTATCTGCAGACTTCAACATTTCGGTATCTAATGATACAGATTTAGAGTCACCATACATCCTTATGGACACTCACAGCATATTTACATTAACGGTCGTGTATTTCCTGTAGATTTGGTCAAATTCAACATGCACAAGGCTCTCAGTGACAAATCTTTATACACCTAGGTAGAGACTACTATCTTCATGGGACACCTGGTACCTGTTACTATCTCTAGATAACTGTAACCAACTCTCTAAATGTAGCCTCAACCTTACATTTACTAGTCCAATCTAATCTGAGAAGTAAAAGAATAACCACAACTGCTGCTTTATTGTGAGCGTCCAGACTTAACCAGAGGCCCAGAAGACACAAGTACATAGAAAACAAGCATTTCTTGATACAAACACTAACAACTTTTGTCGCAGCAAAAGAAAACTGAGCAGAGCTCACTCAGGTGGGGAGGCTGCTTCTCTAGTGGAAATAACTCCCACCCCATCTCCTCTGCCCCGCACGGATTATTTGACAAGATGTTAGAAAGCAGAAACTCCTCATAACTAATGGTCCCTTGCACTCTAGTCACAAACGATTTCACACAAGCACCACAGAAGGGAATGCAAGTCTACCAGCTGATTTCACGCAATCGCTTTCTGAGCCAATGGCACTGTGGTAAAATCTAGTTTTAGTTTCCTAGAGCGCAACAACTGGTTGGCAGGAAATTTTTCATGTGAGGAAGATCTTCTAATTCATGTAAATATAAATAAAAGACCCATTATCTATTGATTAAAAAAACAACAACACAGCAGGTTAAATAAAGCTTTGTGTGGTACTGTTTCCTGTACCTGTAGTCATCAGTTATTATGAAAATAAATAAAGTACTTCACTTACTGAAATCAATGAGAAACCGTCCAAACCCTTGCCTTTGGTGCTGGGGCATGATCATGATGCAGGAGACATTATACTTCTGTTGGCAAAGCTTTTCCTGAAGAAAAGAGAGACAGATCAAGTATGTCAGAGCTCTGCTACAGTGGTCAGTTCCCTGCACCTGCCACTGTCCTTGTAAAACTGTCCACCGAGGTGAAACAGTGGCTTGGGCTGGGATCAACCAGAGTGATCCTTTTGTGCTAATCAACCATCAAGTGACAACAAACCGTCCACGCTTCTCGACTGTATCTTTGTTCTACAATAAAATACAAATGATGAACCAAGGAAATGTCAAGGGAGTAAAACAATACCGACAGTCGGGAATGACTGCTCTCCCTGCTCACCCAGCACCATGCAGCATCACCCAGTGGAGTAAGCTAGGAGCTGGCAGGCAGCCCTGCTAGATGATAATCTACAACTCTGCAATGGCAATCTGTCTCCTGATTCTGAGCAGACGCCCTAGTGAAACCTAGTGAAATAGCAGACGTGTGAGTAGATGCGCACACATGCATTTCTCTCGTGAATACGAAGGCAAAGTAAAAAGCTAAAGAAATAAGTAATTTGCATCTCAAACCACGAAAATCAAACAACAACAAAGACAACCAGAAACCCCAAAGTCTTTGAACAACAATGAGATCAAAATACTACCAATGGTTTAAAGTCAGGCGGAGGCTGGGTAGAGAGACAGCTCCGGGAATTAAAAAATTCGACGTTTTCATGGACTGTGGCATCAGGCAGCAATATTTTATTCACAGTCACAGACGCCACCAAAACCTACATAGAGAAGATCTGGAAAAGGCTCTAAGGCTGTGAGTGCTGTGGCCAAATATAAACCATAAATGAGGCTGCCCACAAATAGAACCACATCAGAGGATGACTTTAGAACAGCCAGATCTTTAGCAAATTGGTTTTAAAGACCACAGGAAACGACTGGGGAAAAAAGTCTAAAGGGCAGAATTAAAGATTTCATTGTGAAAGAAGATGAACCCCCAACTTTTGTGTATTCCTAGCTGCCTGTGGCATCTCTAAAATATGAAGAGGAAGTAACAATGTGAATGCCTTTTCTCTAGAAGATAAATTGCCCATCACTGAATGTGCACACCAATGGCAAAGGCTCAAATAATTAATTTTACTGTGCAAAGTAAGATAAATGGGTCACTCTATCTAAAAAGAGACGCACTCTGGGCAAAGAGGATTTATATCCTTGATGCCATTCCTTTTTCTGTCCAGAACCATGCCCACCTCAGAGAGCTTATTGAAATGTAATCGGACAGCAATCCTCTCACCCTTTCTTAAGAGATGTTGAGGGGAGGGGAGGAAGCCCAGTAAGTACAGTGCCTGCTGTGCCAGCTTGAACCCTCCACAGGCAGGAGCCTTAGAACCACATGAAAGAAGAAGAAAGCTGGGCATGGCGGTGCAGCCTTTAATCCCAGTATACAGGAGGCAGAGACAGGTGGATCTCTCTGAGTTCCAGGGCTACATAGAGAAACAAACAAAAACAAAAAAGAAAGAAAGAAAATGTCAGGCAAAGTGCTTCACACTTATAATCTCAGGGATGAGAGACAGGAGGCTCTCTGGGGGCTTACTGATGGCCGCACTAGCCTAGTTAGTAGTCCCAAGTTAATGACTCTCTCGACACTGCTCACAAATACAGGAATGCACATACACAAATATATGTGGTTGCTACTAAACTCTAATTTGGACACCACAAGTGGACATCCTTTGCTCTAGTCTGAAAGTTAGATGCTTTAACAATTTGCAGAAAACCTGTCAGATCATCTTGGACACTCTGTGGCTATTCTTGAATGGTTTTGATAAGAACCACTAAAATTCTGTTTAGTATATACTCTGAAGGGCCAAAGGTTTCCATACTGCAATTTATATATTAGAAAATAGTTTAATTTGCACGTCTAGTACTAACGCAGTTACTTCTTAGATTCTTTTTTGTTTCACTTTTCTGTTGAAAGTATTTGTATTTCATAATTATAAAAAATGACCAAGAGTGGCCGTCACTGTAGAGAGAGAAAGTTGAGCTTGTTTTGGTAAAATGTCTGGACACCCAGAAGGAAGTGAGGCAGGGAATCAGGACAGCAAGGGTCCCCACCAATTGTTTAGGCTACTGCTCGAGGGGCCAAAGCAGGTTCACAATGAGGATAATTAAAAGACAGACAACTACAACAAAGGCATCATTAAACCTCATGTTTGAATTCATACACATTTAAAGAAACTACTTTCTAATAGGAAGGATAGTATGAGCAGTACTATTAAAAGTACTTTTTAAAGAAAAATATCATCACAAGCCTCTAAAAAACAGCCTTTTTTTAAAATTATGTAGATTCCTTATTGTAGAAATCTGAGTTAACTCTCTGGCCCATTTTGGATGTAGAAGGTGCAGAGCCTTAACCAGCGTGCATACAAGGAACACTGAAGCAGCTTCTCACGAGTATTGGTGCTTGCTTCTCTTCAATCTTGGGACTGTTCCACAGATTTAAACAGACCAGGTTGCAAAGTTCATTCATATATATTGTACATCCCTCTCATTTTTCCTTCTTTTTTGGGGGTGGTGGTAAGGGGATGTTGAGGGATAGAGAATGGGAAGAGTATCACCACGTAGTCTAAGCTGAGCACAAGCTCATGATCCTCCTGCCTTAGCCTTCTGAGTGTTAAGATTAGGGGCATGTGGGCAGACCACTGAGGGAAGGAAATGAGTCAAAGATTGAGGCTGTAAACAGAGATCCTCATGTTGACACCACTTAAAAGGAGGGACGAGCTTATGGGAATTAAAGATGCTAAGTAGTCTACAAGGTGGCAATGAAATGTCTGTCACACAGACACAGTCAGCACAGTGGGGTCCTTTACACACTTCCTAGGCCCGGTTTTTTTTTTTTTGTTGTTGTTGTTGTTTGTTTGTTTTGTTTTGTTTTTGTCTTTTCAAACGAGCTCTAAACAAAAAGCTGAGGTTTTCAGAAACATGAGCCACTTATTCAAATTATCGTCATAAAAAAGCCCTGTTCAAAGAACTGGGCTCCACTAAAAACATTTGAGAAAGAAAATGAAGGTCATGCTGGCTCGTGTTTTACCTTAGAGAAGTATCCAACCAGATGACAGCCTTTTTCATCATTTTTTGTAAGGACATAAAAAAGGAATGGCTCGACATCATAATACAATGTTTTGTGGTCCAGGAAGAGCTTGGCTAACAAGCAAAGGTTTTGGCAATAAATTTTGCTCATATTCCCATCAACCTAGCAAAAGAAAAACAGACAACATTATTTAACATAAAAATACCACTAGAATATAAATTTGTTTCTTCTGTATATAATTTTAAAAAGTATATAATTTTATTTCTAAATCCTAAACTATAATATTAAAATACTCCATCAAACAAAGACAGCATTAAACAGAACAGAGCTATTACTTGGAAAAAAATCAGAATTCCACATTTCTTCTTGTTAAGGTAAATTCAAGACAGCTAAAGTCTCTTTAAGCTTGTTCAAGAAACAGCAATGTTAGCAAAAAAGTCATTTCCACTTGAAATTTGTTGAATTAAAATTTGTCAGGCATGTTCTCTTAGTTTTAAAGTGGAGCCAAATAAATCTGAATTAAAGAAACAAATTTTTTATCATGTATGCTAAACTTCTATTATTTTCAAATAAAAATAAAATAAATGAAGTGCATTACTCCGATTCTTCAAAAGTGTGGCTTAACAGCAGAGGCCTCCATTTTGGATTTATCCCAACTATCATTTTAAAAATAATTGGAGAAGATAAAATCCCTGTGTTGGGAATACTTACAGAGAGAGTGAGATGAATTTCAACCTATAGTAAGTACCATGATTACAGGCTACTTCTCTTCAAAATAAAAGCCTCAAGCTGTGACACTGACGGCTCCCGACAGGAGCTAGGCACAGACACCAATTTCTTTGATCAAATGCAGTGAGTTGCTGAAACAGAGAGCCAACTAGACCCCACACTCTTCTTAGGGGAGATGGGTCTTTGCTAACCCGAACTCTTTAACAATGAACTTGACCATTCTCAAGTCTCCTGTGGACCATACAGGTTCTCATAATGCACAAATTATTTTTAGATTTCATATAACTATTTCCCTTGGACAGAACCTCAGTCCCACACATAGCAACATAATCAAATATAGGCACAGGCACTGAGAATACAATTCTCTCTTTAATTAAAGGAAGTTGTGATGTATTTGTGAGTATGGTCCTTTTGGAAATGGTGCTGTATTGTATATATATATAAAAGATGGAGATGTGCACCTGTGTATCAGAAACAGAAATGAAAACTCTGAAACAAACTCTGATCAACTGTGAAAATAAAAAAAGGAACAGATACAGAAAAGAGTCACAAAATCCCCAGTAATTTATGATAAAAAATTTACTTGTTTTTAAGTCATAGAAAATATCTAATAGTTTTTTTTTTTTATAACTGAGATATTCAGTCATAATGCTAGAACAGATCTTTAGGACTTATTCCACACCCTTAGTGTATAAATAAACCACAAACCTCACAAACCCACTTTCATCTCTATGCTGTCCAAACACATGCCCAACAAGACAGATTATCATGCCCCAAGAAGACTTCCTGATTAAGCTTCCACCACGGGCTTACTCAGGCTGACTTATTTAATAATTAAGGCAAACAATGCATTTTGCCGACTGGGGAAAAAATGAAAAGTCTTTTCAATATTCTTTTGGTTAGAAGAAAGGCATCTAAGACATCAGGTAAGGAGTAAGGAAGGGAGAGTAAAGCTGGCTCTGCTCAAAGGCTCCATAAGACCAACTCTGTACCTCGCCTCATTGAGGCTGGTGAAGTGGCACCCTAAAGTCTACTCCATTTTCTCTTGCATCAGGGAACTCACTAGGAACAATTTCCCACACTTTTCAGGGATATGTGGCTATGACTGAAGGCATTTTGGTTGTCACAAATAGATGGAGTGGGGGCACCACTGCAACTTGGGGGTAGATGGTGGGATGTTGCTGAACACCCGGCGGTGCACACTACAACCCCTATACAATGTATTATTCAGTTTGAAATGTTAGTAGTACTCAGGCTGAGAAGCCTATGCTTGGCCTTTAATGAGAACTAATAGGGCAACTTCAAACACAATTCCTTTTGCCCTTCAAACTTGCTAGAAAGTGCAGGGAGGGGCTTTTAAAAAAAAATAAGTACCACAGCCAGAGTTTCCTGACCAGTATTGTGGAAAACAAACAAACACTCCCAAAACTTGTGAACCTGAGCATTCTGAGAAGAGATCCCTAAAGTACACCGGCCTTGAGAGAAAGAAGACATCGCATCTGCTATAGAAAGCAGGCTTGACCTGAGAACCTGAAAGGTAAAGCAGTGCATACACCAGGATGGGCCACAGAGAGGACAATGAAGCAAGGCAACAGAGGCATGCAAGTCAAGTGAAGAGAACAGAGACGAGAACCGAGACACCCTGTGAACACACAGTACCAAGAAAAGAAAGCTTGTTGTCCTCAACACATGACTGACTCAGCTAAACTAGATCCCTAAGACAGACAATAGAAGCCTGGTTAAATGATGAAAAAAAAAAGGCGAAGACTTTCTCTGCTAAGACAATTCTAAAAACACAAAATGTCTTCAAGAAACCTACAATGACAGACATGTGATCAGCGGAGTTCTCTAGAGGTGGGGAGAAGCCACGCGTCTGCTGGTATCTCACCAAAAGGGTTTATCTGCCCTAGCAAGACCTGGAAGGGAACTCAGGTGTCTGTGTTCTAAGCAGGCATGCACAGCTGCTCCGTTCCCTGCAAGAGGGAGTACTTGCCAGATACTGGCAGGAGCCGCTAAACAAAGCTAATTTCTCCTGCCAAAGGATGTGGAATTTACAAAGAGCCAAGGACAGCATAAATCTACTAGTGAATATATTTGTTGTAGACTGGGCTTGGGAAAAGACAAAAAAGTCAATGTGATAAGGCAGGAATTCTTCATCAATTTAAATGGTGGCTTAATGTAGTTAAATATTCCAAAACACGGAGCTATTTTAAAGATTGGTGTGAATTTCAAAGCCAAGACTGAATACACACAAACCACCTAAGTAAACAATCAATAATTAGGAATATTAGAGTTAAAAAAGATGATGCTTTTGTTTACATATGCTTACCTCAAATACTGAAAGGTCTTTCCTTCGGTAAATTTCATTTGCAGGAGGATGAAACCATCCACACTTTTTGGAGTGTCTTAGCAAAATATTTTTACTCTTCATATATTTAAGACAGAATTCACACAGGTAGAGCTTTGGTAATCTGTTAAAGTTAAAAAATAATCAAAGAATCTATCAGGATGATTATACTGTTCAAGGGAGAAAAGCTAAACATCAGTTTTCTCTAAGACATCAAATGACTATAAACCTTTTAAAGCCATTTCAGAAACAGGAGAGGAGCTGGATGTGGTGGTAGACACCATTAACAGTTAACAGCAGCAGTGGGAAGTCAGAGGCGGAAGGAGATCTCTATGAGCTTGAGGTCAGCCTGAGCTACGCAGTAAGACTCTAAAGAAAAAAAGGAGGCGGTGGGGGAATCCAACAATAAAGAAATATAAAAATCTTAGAAACATATTTAACAAAATATGTAATGTGTTCTAAATACTTTGCCATTCCTATGGAAAGAAGAATTTTTTAATACCCGCAGCCAACACCCTAAAAAATAAAATAAAATAAAATAAAATCAGTAATTTGGAATGCCATCCTTCAGGGTGACCAAGGATATTTTTGAAATATAGATTTAAAGTCCTATATCTACTAGTGTTAATGTACAGTGTTGTATCAATAACAATATATTTTTTTCTTTTCAAGACAGGGTTTCTCTGTGTAACAGCCTTATCTGTCCTGGAACTAGCTCTTATAGACCACACTGGCCTCGAACTCACAGAGATCCGCCTGTCTCTGCCTCCCGAGTGCTGGGATTAAAGGCGTGTGCTACCACTGCCTGGCTTTATAACAATTTTTTATTTATAAAGTAAGCTTACTATTTTTAAACTCATCTGGATACCTATGAGGCAGAGGTCCTAAAATGTGGCTTTTGGATGAGAAAGCTGAAGTTTATCACATGTGTGTGTAGGAGTATACACACATATGTATAATATAATTGATCACATATGGTCTAAAGTAGTCAATGCAGGGCTGACAGTCGAAAGATCACATTTGTTTTCTAGCAATTCCACTGTTGTTTTAATGTTTAAGTTAGAAAGTGTTGTGGGTTTTATTTTTTTTGTCCGTGCAGTATTATATCTTTAACCTGGTTATCTGCACTCAATGATGTAGCAATTACAAACCACACATTTTTTAAAGATTTATTTATTTATATATTTATTTATATATACAGTGTTCTCTCTGCATGTATGCCTGAATGCCAGAAGAGGGCACCAGATCTCACTATAGGTGATTGTGAGTCACAGTGTAATTGCTGGGAATTGAACTCAGGTCCTTTGGAAGACCAGTCAGTGCTCTTTAACCTCTGTGCCATCTCTCCAGCCCAATCCATGCATTCTTTAACCTTCTGAAACTAACGGCACTATTTAAACAGCAACAAAGGGAGTGCGCTCACTCACATATTATAGACATTTACTTCAGTGACCTGGCCATTAAATCTTTCCAGATAAAAGCAAATGAAGAGCGCTTCTAAGTCAGGCCACTTTAAGTTATATGCACATATTATGCAGATATGTAAATTATGCATACACACATTTGGGTTCATATGTGGTATCAAGTGGCTCATGACAATATATATGCATTAGGTGGACAAAGTTCTCACTCTGTAGATTCTCTACTGACCTTGCCATCACTTCATTAAATCTCAGCTGAGCTGCATTTCCACTGAGAATTATGACTTTCTTTTTCTAAGATTTATTTATGTATACAGTGTTCAGCCTGCATGTATGTCTGCAGGCCAGACAGAAGGCACCAGATCTCATTACAGATGGTTGTGAGCCACCATGTGGTTGCTGGGAATTGAACTCAAGACCTGTGGGAGAGCAACCAGTGCTCTTAACCATCTCTCCAGCCCTGAAACAATTTTTTTTTGATGTTTTTTGAGACAAGGTTTCTCTGTAGCTTTGGAGCCTGTCCAGGCTAGCCTTGAACTCACAAAGATCCGTCTGCCTCTGCCTCCCGAGGGCTGGAATTAAAGGCCTGCACCACTACTGCCCAGATTTTCTTTTTTATTAAACTATTTTTTTGAGACATAATTTCACTTGGTAATCTAGGCTGGTGAGGGTGAAAAACTGAGATTCTACTAATGCCATGTACCTTGATGTGGGTAAAAAAAAAAAGAAATGTTGGGTAATATGGTCACAAAGACATTCTTAGTTAATCTTAGGTCAAGAAAAATGAGAAAGTCTGATGGAATTATTTTCTCTCTCTCTCTCTCTCTCTCTCTCTCTCTCTCTCTTTTAAATAAAATGGTCAAAAATGGCTTTAAATGATTTGAGGAAGGGTCTCCTAAAGCTATCTGCCACCCACTACTTCCTCCTATTTTTTTATTATACTAAATTTCTGAGGAAAAAAACCTTGAAAATAAAATATGAGAAATTAGAAATAAAATTTACATCCGTAACTAGAAGAAAGCAAGTGGAGAAGGAAGTCTAAGAAGTGTATTAAAATGGCCACTAGTTTTTCCTGATTTGGTTTCATAAACAGAACAAATGACAGCATTTGTCCTAAAACCAAACATGGAGAGCATGGCCTACAAATTCAAAGAGAAATTTATAACAGCTGTGGCTCCTAATGGTGAAGGAATATGCACAAATAGTACAAAAACAAGTCAGCAAAAGTAAGCACATGGCAAACACTTTTAACTGACTACCAAAATTAATGTTTGTTATATTTATTAATTTTTAGAGACAAGGCCAAAGATGACCTTCATCTTCTGATCTTCCTTTCTGCACCTCCCAAGTGCTGGAGTTAAAGGGGTGCACCCCACACTCTGTTTTATGTGGGACTAGGTGATAGAACCCGGGCCTCATGCATACTAGGCAAGCAATCTACCCACTGAGGGACATCCTCAGTTCTTAAGTTTCTCTCAAAATCATCTCCCTGCTTTAGAATCCAGAGTCTTCCTTCGTTTTACTTGGCCTCCAGGCTTGGTCCGTACCTTGCATATTCCTGTGGGTAAGGCGAGGAGTACCAGGTTTGGATTTCATATGTTCCAAACTCTATTACTGAAGGGTACCGACCACAGTCTTCCACTCCACTTTCATACTCTATTTTCTGATAAACAACAACAACAACAACAACAACAAATCATCGTAAAATACAGGTACCAAGAAGAGAGTGTATTTCATTTACATTATTTTTTCTTTTTCATTTGAGGCTACCCAATCGTATCATAGATCTTCATTATTAATTAATTAAATAGGCATGCAAAATAATACCCGTAACAGACATGCCAAAGACAGGTAATAAATATGATGCAAGTATATCCCCAAATCTATACACCTGGGTATAACAACTGACTGCAATGCATTCAAACCTACATTACAAGATGGCGCAGCTACCACTACAGATATTCGCAGTTCCCTGCTCCTATAGGAAGTACCTGTGAGTTCTCGTCTATGCCATGTGAAGTGCTGTATGCCTGTTATTTCCCCTCTTTCCGTGAAGTAAGCTAGACAAGCCTGCACAGTCACTACTGTGGTAACTCAGTGTCTAGCGAAGCACCTGACATACGAAAAGAAGTATTTCTTGAACAAAAATGCCCTAGTTTTGGGGCTGGTGAGATGGCATAGCAGGTAAGGCATTTGCTGCCAGGACTGAAAAGCTGAATCTGATTTCTGGAACCCACATGAAGGGAGAAAGAGAATTCATTCCTGTAAACTGTCCTCTGACCTCTACACCCGCACCACCGGGACGGGTATGTGCCTCCCCCACAAAGAGATTAATGTAATTTTAAAAACAAGCATTTTCATGTTGTAAAGAAAGGGCTTTAGAGTAAGCACTGTCTTTCAGGTAGTGACTACTGTCCCTTACCTTTATGTAGGAATGCACCCACCCCATAGACAAAGAACAGTAACAAAGAGGGAGACTGCCATTTGTTTTAGCTGAAGAAGAACAAACACAAAGGTCTGTCAAGGGCAAGACAGGAATAAAAATATGTACTTGTTCTTCAGATCAAAACTAAAAGTCTTTAGGCTGACAGGATGCGGCTAAAAACAAGCTAGAAGCCCACTGTGGGCAGCATGATCTCCTCAAAGGGAAGAGGCAGGGTAGAGACCCACCAATAATGGCCACACGTGACTGTCTACTGACAGTAAAAAAAAAAATCGCAATTACTTGTAAATATGTCTTTGAGCAGTCTATAGCCCTACTTCTCCATGTCGCCTGATAGCAACCGAAGTCAAGCCGAAGAGGAACCATTCAGAGAAATTACTAGACAGTAAAAATAAAGATGACTTCGAATGATCATAAAACACAACATTTCACTCATCAATGCCAAAAAGTTAAAAACTGGCACATTTTCATATGGCTGGCCACTTGCGTCAGAAGTACCGGTGAATCAGAAGCAAAGTGCTTTTTGGTTACCTATTGAAATTGTTATTTTACAGCGTGAGCAAAAAAATCATCAAAAATTATTAGAAACTTTTAAAAAGCTACATCTTATTCTTTATTTTGTGTTTGAGTGTGTGTGAGTGTGCACGTGTATGCTGTGTTTCTGTGGAGGACAGAGAGGACAACTTTTGGTAGCGGGCTCTCTCTCCCACCACAGGTTTGGGGATTGAATTCAAGTTGCCAGGCTTGCAGAGCCAAGTGCTTTTGCCCACTGAGTCATCTTTTTGGTTATTGTTATTATTTTTGAGATTGTGTCTCTCTATGTAATCCTAGTTGTCCTGGAACTTGTTTTGTAAACCAGGCTGGCATAGAACTCACAGAGATCTGTCTGCTTCTGCCTTCCAAATGCTGGGATTAAAGGCATATGCTACCATGCCCAGCTAATTATTATTATATCTGTATAACTAGTACTACTCTGGTCTACTTTGTGAGAACAGTTGAGTCTTTTTCCTATTCTGAAAGAATGGATAATTCTATAGTAAAAACGACAGACATAAACATTAAAGAACCACAAAGGATATTGAGGGGATACTCTACAGCCTCAAAGTAATGGCTAGAAGCTTTACAACCCTGGTTACTGCTCCGTGTGATCTAGGCCTTACCTCCCAAGACAGTTCCTGGGCCTGCTTAAAAACGTCCAGATCCTCTTCAGTCACAACATCCTTGTTTCCGATCACATTTACATCTGTACTTTCTTGTTTGATGCTTATTTTAAGTTCAGTATCTGTCATTTAAAACCAGCAGAAAGTGTATTCACTGGTTTGAAGCATGGGTGACTAGCGCACATTACCAAAATGGTACCCAATAAGCAGAGACCAGGGATCTCTTTCCACTGAGCGGAATAATCTTGTACAGTTAAGTATGCTCACAGATCCAACAGTAATTCTTTCCCTACTACAACTAAATTTTCAATTGTACATATATCACTGCCATCTTTTTATAACAAATACAAGGGAAAGTAAGAACAGTAAAAAGCAAAACATATTTTTCAACCAAGATTATAAGTTATGTCTAGTTATAGCATTCCCGTCATTAGTTTTGAGTCCATAATATATACCAATTTTCCCAAACGACATCTTTTGGCTTTTTGTTGTATAAAGGATAACAAATGTAATGGGCCAACTTGTTCAATTTAATTTTGAAATTGGTTTCCTCCCTAAGGTGGATGGATACACACACAAACACACTCAACCCAATGCACACTTCACAGAAGCACAGATCAGGCTCTGTTGAGATGGAAGCAGGATGAACTTTGTCGTGAGAAAGCAATGGAGCAGAGAGAGAGGCAGAGCTAAACACCGGGCTGGAAGCACTGCCAGCACCCGCAAAGGTGGTACTGGCTACAGAGGCAGCACGGGAGAGAACATGTCAGAAGCACGACAGTGGCTATTCATGCGAACTACAAAGCCAGAAGCATCGCTAGGAAAGCATCTGGGGGGAGGGGTGCCTAGTGCCACTACGAATGGAAATAAATAATAGAAGGCTGGAGAGTATTAGTTGGAAGAACATTTTAGAGGTTTAGTCAGCATTAGAAAAAGGTCAAAGTCTCACTGTATGTGTGTGAAAGTGAAGAGGACAGAGAAACAGCTAGAGCCTATGTCATGGACAGGAGTTGATTTCTTGGTTCTCTTGGGGTTGGGGGAAGGGCGGGGCGCAGGTTTGGCTGGAGCTTCCACCTTTTGCTTACCATCATCCTGATCAGGGTTAATCCTTCCGTCTGCCAAGTTCCCCTTCCCTGATGACGGGGTCCCCATCTGAGGGGTCACTTTATATTTTAATCTGCCTAGCATCCTGTGCTTTTTAAGAAAAGTTGTTCGCTTGAAGTAAGCAATGGCTTTAAAAATATGTCCTCTAGTCATCCCCCAGCTAGAGGAGGAGCAAGAAAGAAACCTGCTCCTAACGTCTCTTTTTCCAAAGAAATGGGCTTTAGCTTTTGCCGTGGAAGAGAATTCAGTTTTACGACGCATGCGTTTGGGTGCTGTATAACTCGGGTGTCCCTTTTGTCGAGACTGACCCTGAGTGGTATAGATATGAGAAAGTCCGTCAAAGAGAGCCTTCAGCTGGCTGTTGTTAGTGACACCGCTGAAGGAGGGCTCACTGGACTGGCTGGAGAAACTCTGGGTAGAGGTAGAACTGGAAGTGCTGGACTTTTGTGAACTGGGGCTCTGACCAGAGATGGGGGTTGGGGGTGGAAGTGAAGAAGGTGGAGGTTTTAACTGTTGTGTGGTACCTGTAGCCAACACATGAGAAGTGCATGACTGTTTCTGAGAGACCTTTCTCCTTGGACGATAGTGCTTTGAAAAGTCTATTATTTCACCTCGTGATCTGCGACCATCAGGTGATGGTGTAAAAAACTTAGTAAGGCCATCAATGAGCCCTTTGGTTTTCTTGTTAACTTTAAGTGTAGAGGCAGAAATGTAGGTGGAGGTGGTGGTGATTTTGGTGGTGGCACCAGGCCGAGTGGGGTCTGGAACAGCCAATCTGCTGCTTGAGTCCTTCCCAGACGCAGCATGACCAGATGGAGGTGTGGTACAGACTTTAGTCTTTTGACCCCTACCAGGTGACCCCCTTCCTGTGAATGCATTCATGGATCCTTCATCACTGGTTACAGACCTAGGCAAAAATTTAGAGAATAGTATCAGCAATTAAATAATAGAATATAAAGGTATCTAATAACAAATCTATAGAAACTAGATGCATAGTCAATGTACTTCAACTTAAAATTAACTGCAACCTTAAGAATGGGTTTTTTGTGTGTGCCACCACCTATGTGTTTCCTGGCTGGAAAAGATAACAGAGCCTACTTCATGTAATAATTTCCCAGGGCCCACTCAACAGGTACTGGGAGAATCCATGTGGACCCCAGCATAGTACACGGAAGAAAAATTTTTGTAGATACTAAAAAAACACCCAATGCTTTCATTATAATTAGACAAAAATAAGTCATCCCCGGTGTTGTTACAAGTAATTATGATTTCCTGGAATGTCCTTGAAGAAGTCTTAGAGAAAGTAGGTCAGATGTGTGATGCACAGTAAAAGAATATCCTTATTTATAGTTAGAAGCAATTTTTCACTTAGCCTGGAAACTTACAGAAGTACAATTTGGGTGTGTTTATAAATTTGTACTAAAAAGTAAAAATAAAGGTATCCTCTTCTAGCAGATTATGCTTAGGATGATAAAACAGCCAATAATACTCTCCTAGGAGAGAAGACAATCACAGCATAAAATAGTGCTGAAAAAAGGACAATCGCAAAAAAGAAAAGGATAAAATAACTGAAGAAACGATTAAAGAGAAGCCGCAGCCGGTCAGACATGACATGGGGTCTGGTGCAGAAGCAGCACGTTCACCATGGTCGTTATCAGACACTTGGCGTCAAGACCTCTGCCTCCAACTTTGACTGACATTCGCTTTGTGTGATGGTGGGTTCTGGCCACATTGCTGTAGGTCACTGCACAAACACAGCTGCCTACACGAAACGGCAGCTGACTGCCTGCACCTCAGGCCAAGACTTGGGAAGCTACCCATGTTGCAGGAGAAATTTTTACAATAGAAACATTTGCATATGATTATGACAATGCTGAGGCTCAACGTTATCAATTTAGCTGGAAGCTAATGGAGAAATGGAAGCCTGAAAATGGTATGATAACAAATTACCAGATACCTTAAATAATTACAAATAGAAAACATTTTGTGCCTGTCTTATACACAAAGATTTAATGAACCAATTTCTGTAAGGTTCATCTGAGGTGGTTCAATTGCCAGGATCTTTGCCTAGTGTAACTATTTTAGCCAAATCAGATGAACAAAGGAGATCTCTGGTGTCACTACAAGATAGAGTGAAGGCTAGTGACAGACAGCTTATCCAGGCTAAAATGTCTGCATTAAAATGCTGCATCTGGACTCGATCTAGAATAGACTGCCCAGAAAGGACAATACACTTATAAAGCATGTATAAGGAAATCTCCCTAGACTATCTTAAAAATTCTTGAGCTCTAAGGACAATTTTGGACAAACAAAAAGTTAGGATTGGTGCCAGGTGCAATTTTCAGCTCTGTCCTTTATTTAGAAAGCTTATACCCTAATTTGGATTTTATAATTGGACCCTGAGGATACGGTCCCATTTCAAGAACAATGCCTATGCAGGACAAATGAAAAAAAAATGTAATTTCTACTTTAAATGATACTAAAAGATTTTATTCATAAGTACTTTATATTTTTGTTTCTAGAAATTAACAACAAAAAATCCACTTAAAAATGTCTACCTTACCAGTTAAAGGGCTTTCATCAAATTTCATACAAAACTCTAGAAAGGAGCCTGCACTTCCTATTTTTCCTTTGGTAGATGAAAGCGCAGGAGCGCTTCTGAGAGCACATAATACAGTGCACTACCTCAGGTGGAAGAAGGGAAAAAAGAATATCTGGAGTGTTAGCTCAGGGCGGGCAGGGTACTTACTCATCACAAAGCACAGGGCCTTTCCTTCAGCCCCCAACACAGCCCTGGCTGTCCTGGAACTCACTCTGTAGACCAGGCTGGCCTCAAACAGATATCCACCTGTCTCTGCCTCCTGTGTTGGGATTAAAGAGGTGCGCCACTACGCTCAGCCCTGTATATGTATGTGTTTCTTAATACTATAGGTAGTCAATCTATATGTGTTAAAAACACATTCACTTCTCTTAATCTTTTTTCAGCTAGGCTTTAATGCAATTATACAACAAAACGAAATCGGAAATGGAGTTTCATAGTAGACCCATGGTTTATTGCAAAACATTTTATCTGTATTTCTGCACACATCTGCACCTGCCAAATGGACCTGGACAGTGTTTATAGGTTTCTCAGAAGCTACAATGTTGGAAAAGAAATCTTAAAAAGTGGTAATATTATATTGGCATCAGAAGGGATTGTTATTTATCTGTTATTGTCTGTTTTAAAAAGCCCCTGTGAAGTATTTATAACATTAAGCTGTTTTAATGCTCAACCAATAAAAAGGCTGAGGAAGTTAGCAGTTCTTAAAACACGTTCATTTTGCTGCTTGAAATATGTCACTCGGTATCATAGGTACTGCCAAGATAAGACCCCAAAATACCAACTGTAATTAAAAATGTTATTTTGGGGGGAAAATCCCACAGTTTATGCAAAAGAAAAATATTCCTCATTGAGTTTAGAAAAATTATGCTAAAAAATTTAACAAAATCCGAGTGGATTACAATTACCTACATTTTTTAAAGCACAACATATAAGATTTCTTTTAATAAGATCTCAACCTACAACAATCGTTGCTTTAATTTATTTTTCGGTCGTCCAATGGGTTTTGCATATCGTCGTTTTATTTGTGCAGCTTTCTCATGGAGTAGTTTTCTTCCCTTTTTCTTTGGTCTGCAGACTTGGCAAATCCACATCCCTGAATTAATATATATATGAAAAGAAATTTTAATGTTTTACTTAAGGAGAAGGTATTAAATATAAATCTGTAGTTGTAGTAATCTGACCAAAGGTGCTGGATGCAGAACTTTCTCTAGGAAAGTCACTCTCTGTTGTTCTCTTCAGGAAGCCATTGCTAAAGGTCAAAGGCTCCATCAAGGTGGTGAGAGCAGTGGCTGGCCCTACCTGTTCCCCTCACACCACCCCATAGTCATCCCTGGAAACGTGTGTGTGTGTGTGTGTGTGTGTGTGTGGTGTGTGTGCGTGTGTGTGGGAGTATATGCCATATGTACATGTCTAAGAAGGCCAGAGAAGCACTGGATCCCTGGAACTAGAACTATAGGCAGTTGTGAGCTGCCTGGTCCTCTGGAAAGGCAGCAAGCTTCTTAACTATGGAGTCATCTCTCTAGCCCAAATCAGAAACTATTAATCTTTTATCCCTTTCTTATCACTTGGGAAGAAAAATTTTCAAATCAATTGGACTTCTCAACTTCTATAGGGAAAAAAAAAGTTTGGTTTGTTTTAATCAATTATTTTTAGAAACACTGAAAATGATGATGAGTTTAAACACTTTAGAAAATAAAGCTTAACAATTTTAAGTACTCTGGCATGACAATTATTGAAATTATGTCTGGCATATGAAAATTGGTCAATTAAAAAACATAAGATGTGACTACACAAATTACTATATAAAAAAGTCCCAATTCAAATCACTGGGGAAACGAGGAAAGGATTTAATAAACTTCCGGGAAGGAGCCAACCATTTCCCAGACTTCAGGAGAAAGTTTTACTCCTCTCCCTTCCCCTCTTCATTAGATAAGGTCTCAAGTAACCCAAGCTGATCTTGAACTCTAGATCCTCCTACCTCAGTCTTTCAAGTGCTGGGATAACAGGTGTGAGCCACCATAAGCAGTTACAAAAAGGTTTGTGCATTAACAACAACAACAACAAAAAAATTAAAAAAAAAAGCTTTAAAATTTTTTTATTTTTTATTTTTTTTAAAAAAATGACCCAATGCACACACAGGGTGTGGGGAAGAAGAGAACCATAAAACTTAGGCAAAGAATGTTATGAGGAAAAACAAAATGCTGCCAATATCAGGAATCTAAATCATATTAATATTTATATAAAACTGAAGTTGTAAGTACTTGAGCCTCAACAGAAAAAAGTGATTAAAGTATAAAACGGGTACTTCATAAATGATGATATAGTCAATAATCAAACACAAAAGTTGTGTCTCTTCAATAAAAAGGGAAAAACTATCACAATTTTCCTTACTATCAAATTGATTTAAAATATTAAATAAGATTAGTTTTATCAAATCTAAAATAGTATTTGTCATAAGATGAAAATTATTTTAAAGATGCTGAGACGTAAAACAGCGTCTCCAAACCTCACTGACTGCACTGGTGTTCAGTGTCGTGACTGTGATGCTTCACACACTGGCGGTCAGTGTGAGACCCGACAACCTTTCAGGTTGTGGCCTCTAATTAGACACCTTCTCTCTACGAATTTATCTACAGGAGTAAGGGGAGCACTTGCAACATTTGAAGTATCTACCATAGAGAATTGGTTAATTAAATCAATTATGGTTCATTTATACATGAGGCTGCAGAAGCAAGCACCCTCAGGAAGCGCCTTGACGGCAGATGACTAAAGCAAATTAGAGCACGTGACAACAGGGAGTAGGGAGAGGGTGGCGGATCAAAGCATGCATGTCCCACAGAGACAATTCAGGATCTAATGCTTAAAAAGATCGTGCCAACAAAGCTTCTTTATGGCCCGCAAGCAGGTTTGGAACCCCTGCCCTACACTATGATGCTCAACATGACTCTGGAAATCATGTTTAGGAGAGCAAGCGATGACATGAGAATGCTGACAATCTATTATCGAGAAGGGGAAATCTCAAAAAGTTACATATGTGCAGAACGCTCCTTTGTAAAGGGAGTGTAGAGGCAGGGGAATGTACGGCAATTTTTATTCTCTGTTTCTCTTGTGTTTGTATTTTCTATACCTTCCACATGTCAATGTATAGTATAATAAAAAGGCAAGGCCATTTAAAACGCTGAACATACTGCAACTGTGAGGAGGGCAGGGAAAGGCTGCGCATGGCTGACTGACACAAATAAACAGAAGAAAACTTCATGCTACACCAAATACAGAGAATTCAGATGCTCACGCTTTTAAACATCAACCAATAGCTGGAACCTGGTGATGACTTCTGGCTGAAGGACGCTGAAGTCATCACTGTCATCATGAATTCCTTTACTGGCTAATACAGATAATGCTATAAACACTAACTAGGCAAGAGTCTTTTTCCTCCATAGCTCTGCATTAGAGTCATACATGTCACCCAAACCAAATGACTTTATAATACTCTTCTATTCACAACCTACAAAAACACATGGGTAGGAAGGGGGAACTCCCAGACATCAAAATAAGGCTAACAAGTAAGTAATGAACTATTTTGTTTGCTTGCTTTACAGCGCAGGGCAGTGAATGGGGCCTCACACATGCTAGGCAAGTACTGTACCACTAAGTTCCATTCCCAGCCCTACAGTTTTAAGATGGTTTAAAAGTTCACCTTTTGGCATTCTGGAAAGTGGTGGGTCACAGCACTCCATATGGAATCCTCTATCACAGGAATCACAAAAAAGCATATTATCCTGTAATATAACATATTAGAGACTAATTGAGACTGAGACCAACTGAAGAACACCAACACCCTCAAGTCACCAGGTTAACAGTCAAATGGAGCGACAACTTCCCAGGTGTGGTGTGCCATCACCGTGGTTTGAACATTCTGTCGGAGGAAAGCCTGGGCACTGGGGTTGCTTCCCTGGTGCTGGGGTGTGAGAAGGATACTCACTGCATTTTTGCCCTGGACCCGACATGCGCTGCATGTCTTGCACTCGATGCACTGCCATCTCAAGGCCTTCACATTTGCGGTTAATTCGGGACAAAATTTCAAACAGGATGGGTGTCCTGCAATAAAAAGCAATTGCTCAATGTCAATAGTGTCTTAGTATTTTTGTTTTAAAAAAAGTTTTTTTTTTTTAACTTTACAAAAGTTATTTTTATTTTTAAAAATCTCCTTTATTCAATGGCTGGCTGGTGCCAACCAGTGAGCCTTAGGAACTTGAAAACAAAATAGGTTGGAGACTCAGAGCTGTGAGACTTCCTCTCTCTCTTTTGTCTTTGTCCCCTTTCTCTACATGTATGGAACGATTGTGTTAATACTTTCCCAGAGATAAACCTGGAAATGCACCCCGATCTTACAGACTTGAAGACAGTTTGTATCTGTTGTTAGTGTTCTTGCCCCGCCGTCTTCACCAACCATCATGTGCCCACAGCTCTTGAATGTGCTACACTGTACCCTCTTTCAACAACTGCTCTCTGTGGGATGAAATCATAAGAGAAAAAACGACGGCTAAACAGAAAAGCCAGCTGAGCAGAGTGTGGTGGTGCACGCCTGGGATAGCGTGTTCAGGTGTCCGGCTTGCACGAGATCCTGTCCTAACAAAGACCTGGGGCTGTTTGATAACTAATTTACTCAAACAGCACACAGAGAACGCCTATGACCGGGATGGACCCCAAGAACATCCTGAAAGTCAGGGAACAAGCATGGAATTTATGAGCTGAAGAAGACAGATTCAGACAAGAGTGGGTTGGGAAGTCACCCTCAGAAGGCTTCCTCATTCTTCTAGAGCATTCTGCTTCTCCACACAACTCCGGGACTTTTTACCCAGCAATGTTCAACTAGGCCAGTGTGCAGAAAGCCCCAGAGGGAGGAGACCAGGTTCCACGAGTGAGAGAGGGAGGGTGAGCCAAGGTACTGGAAGGCGACTCCACTGCAAAACGAATTATCACACAACCCCAAGGAGGTCTCTAAACTTGATTATTCGTTCTTTTTTAAAAATCTGGTCTTTAAATAGTTAGAACATTAGTAAATCCCATGCGAGAGAACTTATAACCAAGCTGCAAAAGGAAATCTGAGGGGTAATAAAAAAGCAGATTCTGTAATTTCCAAACTGTTTTATAATTTCCTGACTTTGGCAGCTTCATTGTTTAAATATGTATTTTGGGTTCCTGCCAAAAAGGTTCTCTTCCCTAAAGCTTAACAGGTGCTTTCATAAAATTCCACTCACCAGGAGGTTTAGCTTTTTGAAGTAAAAACATTCAATATCAATCATCAATACCATTAATAAAAGTTCACAATTCCCTACTCTTAAAAAAAAAATCAAAACATCTGTATCTAAGATGTTGAAAAAAATCAAGTGGTGCCAAATGATCGCAACCCTAGGCTGGGAGAGACACCCAGGCAAACATATTTAACCTCTGACATGGTCTTCCCCAAGGGCTCCTCAGTCAGATGAACAGAAGAAGAAGGTTTAATGTTTAAAAATGGCATTGAGCGCCTTTCCTTGCTCAGAACCAGCAAACAGGCACAGCTCACTCATTGCCCTTGAGTATGCTCAGAACGGAGAGGCGGGAGGCCATTCTGATCACATCACCCCCTCCTTTCAAGGGACAAAAAAACTCAACTTTTAAAGAACAGCAATTTAAATTCCACCCTTAAAATGGATCCTATCAGCTTAAAAATATACCATTTACTCCTTCCCCCCTTTTATTACTTCCTGTAAGTCATATATCACTGGAACATATGACCTTAATTTCGTGCACTGGATTTTTCTCTACATTAGAATCTCCTTTTGTGCTTTGTAGCTTAGTCTTCAGTAACTAAGGTAATTCATATCATATTACAGCTTACTATTTATTCCTATAGATATCCTACAATGCAGACTTTTAATAATTTTGCATTTTCAAAATTAATAGCCATTTTTAATCAAAAGCATAGAACATTTTTCCTTTTAATGCTTTCTTCCACTTTAAGCAATGGTATCTCAAACTACTACTATTTAAGCTATCCTATCAAATTCCAAAGTCTTCAACCCATCTTTCTTTTAGGAAGCAATCTTTATTTAGCTTAAGAGAATTGATTATAGATCCTTCCAACCCTATGTTTCTATGATTCTGTAAAAGACACTGAGCAATGAAGACACATTTTTGTTTTTCCTTTTTCATATTAACTTTAAAACGAAAGATTATAACTGAGTCTTAACGTATTGCTATATAATCTGTAGTAATGAGATGCCAGGAATCGATGCTATTGATAATGTAATCCCTTATTTCCTACTGAATCACTACACAAACACCGCCATTCTTCTAAAAATCCTCATTCTCTCTACTAAGAACTCATCTCTCTGAAAATGGTTTTACTAGTGTGGTTTGCCTTGTATCAGATTTTGAGAGCCATGTCAAGTCTTCATTCATTTATTCATTGTTATACAAGCACATAAGCATTCATAGTTCATAATAATTTTTTTCTAATAAAACTGAAGGAAAATGGTTTAAAATTAGGAGCCACAAACACAGAGGAAATATTTGAGAAGAAAAACCATGTATAGCAAATACAATAACGGTGTTAAAAGATGTCTATACCCCAATTCTCGTGCCATGGAGAGAAGAATGCAACTCTACAAGCATTGGAACGACTAAGAAACAGATTTCATGAGTTGAAAAGGAGAGGTGTTGGGGACATTCAACAATTTTCACTTGCCACATCGGGCTCTAAAGATGGAGGAAGGAAAGCCAGAAACCATACTAGGGTTGGCCTCTGGCATCTGGGAAGGAATTCACCTGCCAGCAAGGCAAGGGATTACCAAACAAGTAACTAAATGCTATTACAACCCATGAACTAGGGCATGGACCTTTGTTTCTAGAAAGCAGCCAACAATTCTGACATCTTGACTATGAGTCCTACAAAGGGGTTTTGTCCTATAGCTGTAAAATATTAAATAAGCTGTTTCAAACCACTAAATCTGTGGTAATCTGTTATAGCATCAATAAGTAAGTAAGTAAATAGCTGGGGGTGTAGAACCATAAAAGAACATCTACCTAGCATGCATGAAGCTCTGGATTCAATGAAGGTGGGAGAGAAGGAGGGAAAAAGAGAGGAAGGAAAAAAGATAATAAATAATCAAGATATCAGGTTCCTCAGAGTGGTTATTGAGCCATCAGTGTGTGTGTGTGTGTGTGTGTGTGTCCTTCCTTTAACTGACATTTAACAAAGCATTAGAAACAGAAGGAAGAAGGTGGAAATGAGTCCAATCGGTTCAGGTCATGTTACGTAGTAGAAAGACAAGCATTATTATACTCCAAAGCAGAGACAAGGGAACCGCAAGTTCAAAACCAGCCTAGGATACACAGCAAAACCTTACTTAAAATAACCAAAGTCAGAAATGTAGCTTGGTGGGACAATGCTTAGCAACCATGCTTAAGGCCTTGACTTTGGTCCTCAGCACCACAGATGAAGGGATCACCACAAATACTAACAATGAATTTTAGGAAAGAAACACCTTCCTGCTCTTGGAGCAATGGGAATACAATGGGTACCCAGTCAGTTACAAAAAAGAAAGCATCTCACACATCAAACGATCACCAAAAACACTTTGATTCTATGTCCTAACCAAAATCTTGCATACTAACTAAATAAATCCACACTTCTCCAGACACACAGGTTTACTGCTATAATATGCCAAAGCTCATCTTGACCTAACTTCTCATCAATTATTCTACTGCAGCCTAAGTGACCTGTGTAGATTTTAAATCTCATCACAGAATTTTTCTGTCCACCAAAGTCTTAGAAAAAATATAAATTCTTTCATATAGGCCACAAAACCCTACCAAACTGACCTCTGTTAACCCAATCCCTTGTATTCTGCACTGATACTCATCGGACCTTCTCTCCCAAGTGCGTGGCGCTCTTCTCCACGCACCTCTGTGCACGCTGCCCGCTCTCAGCCTGCCCTCCTCTGATCCTGTCTACTCCTACTCCCACTCCTGTTTAGGAGGCACTTCTCTTTTCTCCCAGTGACTTCTTGGATTATCTAGGAGTCACACTGTATATTTGTTCTTGACATTATCACCAGGTAGGTTTCTGATCAGCCTCACCTCAGGTCCAAAGTAATGGAGCCAGATGACTATGGACTAAAACCTCCCAAACTATGATCCAAAATAAACTCTCTGATTCTTAAATTTCTCTTCCTCCCTCCCTCCTTCCCTTCATTTCTTTGATATTTTTTTTCCAAGTCAGGGTTCCTCTATGTCACAGTCCTGGCTGTCCTGAAACTCACTTTGTAGACCAGAATGGCCTCGAACTCACTGAGATCTGCCTGCCACTGCCTCCCAAATGCTGGGATTAAAGGCGTGCACTACTACTGCCCAGCAGACTCCAAAGCTGCTTATTCAGGTTGTTTGGTGACAGAAAGAAAATGTTACAGCATGCATCCAACAAACAAGGTTTCTGCTTCTTGCCTAACACTGTGGATAACTCACAACTGCAATGGCTTCTGGAGGATAGGGGTCCCTTTTTTCCTACTGACTCCTCCTTGGAGGTGAGGCTCTCATTCCTCTTCTATGTATTCCTTTTGGAATTCCTTCTGGTTAAAACTCTCCTTTCCAACCCAGTGATCCAATCTGTCTCTAGTAAGGGAGAAACTAAATGAATAACAAACTGCTCCCTGAGGCATTTCTATATAATACCCTGAAGAAACCAGTATTGGAGTAAAATAAGCCTGGAGAGCCAAAGACTGCACCTTCTTAGCGCCCCCAGCACTGTTTTTCAGGACTGACACTGAGTAAGTAAGGAGGAACTAACTCACGGTGGGCACCAGGGCTCCTGAGTGGGCTGGTGTTCCAGCTCCTGCTCTGCAGAGGCTCTCTCCCTCTCCAGCTGCGCTACAGCAGCCTCTCTTCTGCCTCCTGTTTCAATGAGCTTCCACTTAGTGTGATGCTGTAATTCTGAACTGTACACTTATCTTAGATTTGCTAATTTGAAAACACATATGCACACAACTCATCTGTAAGTAAGATTTAACCACCCGGCAATCTGAGCAGCAGACACAAAATTTCATTTGGTATAATATCTAATACTTATGTGAAGCTAATTAAAGATAATTTGGCCTTAATGAGGCAAGGAGAATATAACAGTGTTAATTTCAAAGTAGGCTGATCCATGAAAGTCAAGTAAAAGCACTCCCCAGCCTCAGCATTTCCTCAGATTTGAGGAATGTCTCACAGTTCCCAAATTCATGAGTGGCCAGGCTAATTCCCCTGATGTGTGTTACGCTGCTGCCCATCTTCGCATGACTATTTTACCACCCTCATGGCAGCCTTGTTAATCTTTACATTGTACTGAAAAAGAAAACTACGGTTACAGCCATTAGGGAAAGAGAAACAAAGCCCAGGGCTGGGGACACCACATTTGGGACATCTCTATGCACCCCACCTCACATTTTTACTAATATGAACTTGAACATGTTTTTTTAAAAGGACTTATAGCAGGGAAAAAGATAGTTCTGACCATTTGTAATACAGTCATCTTAAAAATGGAGAAAAGTCCAATGAGCACACTTCATGGTGGAATCAGAAGGAAACAGTTACACACATGTCTATAAAAGCTCAGCACAGGGCAGTCGGCATCATACAAATGGTGCTTCAGAGAGCACCGAGCACATATGGGAAACACATTGAATAATCACCTTCCTTATGACTGCATCTGGACTTCCTTCCTCTGGTTTGAAACTGCTCATGGACATTTTTCTTTAACAAAAATATCTTATGTTCAGAATCCCTTTGATCCTACAAACAGTCTCAACTCCATCCTGTAACCGATAGGTCCTTGTGAGTATGAGAAAGCAGCCATCTCTACAAGACCAACTGGAGGACCAAGCATTGGCCCTACTGGGGCCACAGAACTGAACTGTGCTAGCGTGGCTCCCACCAGGACTGGGTCCTGCAGAAGCATGAAGGCCATCATCTTCTGTTTTCCTTATGAACACCAAGGTGTCGAAACATAGCTTAAAACTACAAGGACCTGCATACCACTAAAATATTAGCTGCATTTTATTTTGATGCTTCATTTTTAAGAGGAAAAAAGAACATAGGTAGCTTGTCTAATTGATAAGAGGAGGTACAAGTCTATACAGTATTTCACAACAGGGCTCTTTTTCCAGCCACTAAAAGAGTTGAATCCAAGCTGATACCTCACGGAAGAGTAAGTGAACTGCCACATAGCAGCACTGCTCTACTTCTGAGCCCAGAGAGGCACCTTCAGACATCCTCTGTGCCGTACAGAGAGACTATGCCCTAGGACTGAGATTCTGTCAGTAACAGAGGTAGACATGATCCTGGGACAGAAACCCTCAACCCATTCTGCACTTAATAGAAAATAAAGGGTGCTTTTAAGGAACCAATGTACCAAACAGCCCTAGCCTGGCCCCAGGAAGTATGAATGGAAAGGTAAGAAGCTTTAGAGAAAAAGACATTTCTGTAACTTCAGGTCAACATTTCATCAGTAGGTGTCATAGCCTGAAACACTACATACAGACTTCAGAGCCTCAGATTCTGGAAAACAGAAGCAATTCTGCGTTTAGCTTAAGCTCCCTGGGGTGAGCCAGGCGTGGCAAAGGTTGTACTTGGGAAGGTGAGACTGACTGAGAACAGGATTTAGCATTGTAGCCCAGACAACCAAAGTGAGACTCCAGCATTTCAAAAAGCTCATTTGTGGTACATACTACCCTTGTAACCTTAGTAAGGACAGTGAGTTTGAGGTCAGCCTGGGCTACAGACAAACCCCCAGATTTCTACTATGGTTCACTTACTGCACTGAAGTCTTCACACTGATTATCTATATATAGGTTTGAAACTAGAGCTTGGCTACAAATACTACTGAACAGAATCATAAACATGTAACATGTTGGTACTGACACATTCGTATCTCACTCTTGACCTGTATAACATTCTTACATTTTAATACTATTCCATCAGCAAATGGTTTATTTAAATGACGAGATAAGGGCACGAAGCTCAAACAGTGGAAGTCAGTAGAGAGGGCATACAAATCCCTGAACTCACCGCTGCTGCCACAGTCTGCACAAGACAGGAGTTCTTCTGGTTTCTTCTCACGATTGGACTCCTTAGTTCCCAGACAGAAACTACAGATTGGAATGGGATCGGCACGGGGCTGTGAGAAATTAAATATATATGTATATTTATATATACAGTTATTCTTCCTTTCAAAACTTAAAACAAATTATTAAAATTGAAAACTTCTTACAATATTTAAGGAAACCCTGATAAATTAAGCATTTAAATTAATACCTTCTAAAAATAATTATCATAAATTATTTGGTAGCAAAGCAATATCTAAATACATTTAAATGTAGCATTAGATTCAGAAGTAACTTTTATGAATTCAGTGATGCCTACTACCTTCAAATATCATAGAGCCTTCAGAATGAACATTAAGAATCCATCTGCGATCCTAAGTGTTCTGATAATCTGTAAGCCTATAATAAACTGATTCATCTATTCACATTAAAGACCATGGATAGCATCCAGTTAAGTGAGGTTATTTAACTAAACGTTATCAAGTGTCCCAATTATTCACCTTTAAACACTAGACATGAAATGTATGTTTTAGATGGCACATGAACAGAGAATACGCAGGAACTAAAATTCTGTGGACTTGAGAAGATCAAAAGACTATTAACAAAGCCTCTCTGGCACCAAGGGCTTCAAAGGAAAACCAGGGCACACAAAGGAGATAAACCCTCAATCTCTGACATTCACACTTTATAAAAGAAACAACAAAACATTTGTCTACCCCCTGGCACCCTTTAACTCTCTATGGCAATTGCTTTTAACAAAGTGTAGATCTACATACACTGTGTCTCCCGTTGTTTACCACTGCCAGCAGGGCAGGCCTCTCCATCATATGAATGCAGTTGACTGTGCCTACAGATCTGGTTACATTACCACGAACAGCCAAAACTGGATAAAATACTAAAATTTTATTGCACATTCCAAGCCTTCACACATGTTGTCTGCTAGCTCTCTGAATGTTACTATGAAGTCTTTATACTGAATCTCATGAATCAAAAATTCAGGGCAAGAAAACTCAACAGAAGCACCAATGTTTTTCTACGTAACTCACAAACAGGATTGCGTTAGATCTAGCTCTCTAAGTCTACAGCAGCACAGAATGAACCTCATTCGGGCAACTATTCAATCCCAAATGCCTAATACTTAGCCTGGCTCACAGTAGGCACTCAAAATATGTTTGCTGGCGGAATAAATAAGCAGCTGCCAGTTAAAAAGAGAAGTCAACCACTTCTTTAAGATAATATTTTGAATGGTTCTAATGAGTCAACAAATGTCTTGGTTCCTTTAACAACAGTGCCATGAAAGTCAAGACCTCAGCTTATGACCAAGCATTCCTAAACTTGTTTAATATGACTGTGATTCTCATTTTACAATAGGAGACTTTGTTATCTGGCTCTTATTTTCAGCTTAATTTGTTCTATTAATATGCACATGTTTTACTTTCTGAGGTAGCTTTACAAATGTATTGTTGTAGCCCTGTTAAAAAGGCACAGTGTGAAGCATTCTGTACTAGAAAAACCAAAAAAAAAAAAAGACAGGCTACAACAAATTGGTCACCGACTCCAGCCACAGTTCTTTAAATGCCAGATAATCAGCGCTGCATAATTATGGATCCATAGTTATTACTTGCAACTGCTCAGCTGCAGTACCTAGGGAACACTTTTGTTCCTTTAAATAGCAATTAAAAGAACAATCTGGTTTTAAAGTGACAACATTCCCCTGATAGATTCTGGCTAAAGCACAGTCTTTGTACTAATGGGATTCTTGCTTTCATTTGATAGAACAATGTTCAAGCCACTGCCGCCACCCTTGCAGTGATAAATAATTTACAAAATGTCACATATCATTCATACAATGAAATAAATCCAAATCTGCAGCTTCATTTTTCTTTCCCAGATGCATTTTTAGCTGAAAGGGAGACATGGCCACCAGCCAGCTTTCATGCTCATTTTTCGTTTTTAACTAAAGGTAACACAAAGGACAAAGGTTGCTAGTAGTTCATGGCCAGAAAGACTGATGTCCCACACCCTGCCCAATAATAGAAGCAGAGATGCTATCACTTCAAGCCACATTCAAGTGAAGCCCACCATGCTGATGTATGCTCACGACCATTTATTTTAAGGATAACTATCTCACAATTCTCTACAACCACTGCATTATACAGAAATGTCTGCCCTGCTGAATTATTGATAATTCAAAGCACTTTTTTGCTAACCTCAGTGTAGCAGAGTCTAATTAACTTTAAAAAATTGTCACTTGTATGAAGTGAAACTTTACAGTAATGCATGTAAATGGGTCACAGAATTATTTTTATTCACTATTCTCAGACTGCATATAAACTGTTTTTTTTTTTAAAAAAAAATAATAATCCCTTAAAGTAAAATGGATTGCAGGCAGAAAGCGGTCTAGGTAAACAGCAGTTTGATTCCACAAGATCTACTAAAGATAAGTAATATTTAAGAAGTTTGAAAACAGAAGCCCAAGTTGATCATGGTGGAATATACCCCTAAACCCCTAGCATTTTGGAATCGGAGGCAGGATTGAAATGATTTCAAGGCCAGGCTGTGCTATACAGTAAAACTCTCTCAACACCCCCCTCATAAGAAAACAAAATTCAAAACACCCAATTTTAACTGAAAATTCTTAATTTCTTTTTTTGACGCCTCAAGGGGGATGGGAAGAGCCATATAGTCACTTAGTGGGTAGTGCTTGCTACAGAAGCCTGGTGATCTGAGGTCAATCCTGGGAAACCTTATTAATAGATACGAGGGAAAAACTGACTCAAAATTTGTTGTCTTCTGACCTCTAGAATGTATGTGCAGCACACACAATACAGCAGTAAATGAAACAAACATCTGAAAGGAACAAAGCAAAAGAAATGTCATAAAGGCATCCAACTTGTTGGTCACATTGTCTTTGATGTCTGGTAATGCCAAACTAACAGTAAATCTGAGGCCAGCACTGGGAAGAGATGTGAAGATAAAAAAGGACAAGCACACTCTGCTCTGTAAGCACCTCTCTGGCCTCGCTTCCCCCTTTGCTGAGCAAGGCTCTGAGGCAGTGGGGAAGCCGGAGGCCCTCCTTCCACTGCTACCTCACTTACTTACCTTGACCAGGCAAGATACGTGGCATTGTGCCTGCTTTAAAGAGGAACTGAGGGTCTGAGGGGCTGGGTGAATTCTCTAAACTTACACAGGTTCAAGTGGAGATGTGGATTGGAACCCAAGTCTGTGTTGTGCCCCTATGGCCATTTCTCAGCTTCACTACCTACCTCCACTCCTCTCTCAGAAAAACAGATTCTTAAAAATTCTGTTCCCACTAGGAGCAACACGTTTTTAAGGTATTCATCATCTCTTCAAGCACCAATAGCATGATTTAAAAGTACTTAAAGGATGCCACTATAATATTATATTGTAACTAATTACAACGGGAATACAGAACTAGCACCATGTGCCTCCCAGTGTTTCCATAAAGTGCAGAGCAGTGCCCATGTCATTCTTGGTGAATCTACCAGGAAGAAAAACAACCAGGCAAATTGAAATTGAAAAATTCTTTATAAAACAACTTGTCTGGACTCTTAAAGAATGTAAGTCATGCAGGGCGGTGGTGGTGTACGCCTTTAATCCCAGCACTTGGGAGGCAGAAGCAGGCGATCTCTGTGAGTTCGAGACCAGTCTGGTCTACAAGAGCTAGTTCTAGGACAGGCTCTAGAACTACAGTGAAACCCTGTCTCAAAAAACCAAAAGACCAAAATAAAATAAAATAAAAATTAAAAAAAAAGAATGAAGTCATGTGAGAAGTAAAGCTCATGGCAATGAAATATAATCCACAATCCTCGGCTGAATTGCTGATTTAAAAAATTTATTTATTTATGTGGATGATTTTTTGCCTGCCTGCATGATTGTGCAACATGTGTGTGCATAGTGCTTTCAGAGGCCAGAAGAGGGTGCTAGGTCCCCTGTAACTATAGTTATAGAAGGCTGTGAGCCACCACACGACCTCCAGGTACCAAAGGCTCTTAACTATGAGCCATCATTTACTTAGCACCAATTATTTTACTGGTATAATTAGAGGAATATGCACTAAATATCAAAGTAATGCAAAAGCCAGATATGAATTTCGTAAGTGGACATATTATGATCATGGTGGGCCATGGGCAACAATGACAGTTCCAGAGAGATGTGAGCAAAGACTTGGAGGTGTTATGGTATCTTAGCTGGGGTCATCCTTGTAGATTCGTGGGGGTTTCCCTTACACCAGGATTCTACCTGGCCCCAAAATGCTCCCTCCCATCCAGAGGTCTCTTTCCTCATAGGTAGCCTGAACTGGCCATCTCCTGTAATCAGATCAGTAACTATCCCAATTGTCATCAGAGAGCCTTCATCTAAGGACTGACAAAAAGAGATGCAGAGACCCACAGCCAAGCACTGGGGTAAGCTCAGGGAATCCTACTGAAGAGAGGGAGGAAGGATTGTGTGAACCTTCCTCCTGGTCAAGGTTACCACAAAGGAACCTACAGAAATAACTAACCTGGGTTCACAGGCACTCACAGACTCTGGACTAACAGCTAGGAACCCTGCATGTCCTCTGTTCTGCCAATACCATAAACAGGTATTAGAGACACCAGACAGTTCCATACCACCAACACTGGACAGGAGCAAAGAGACCAGCTACACCAGGACGTGACCAGCATCCAGCTTTCTCAGGTTCCCCCCAAGATGATGCCCACAAATAAGCAGGAAGCAGTCTTGAGAATCTGCCACCCCAATTCCTTTAACCTGTTGTGCCTAACCTCCCACAGTTTTATTATAAAAAAGAGATGAGAATGTAATGGTCTGTCCTGTCCCTTTAAGAGACAAGCCCCGCCCATCCCCCCCATCGGCAGAGGCAGGCAGAGCTTCCTTTTCCGTCTCTCTCTCAAAGAGGTAGCTGCTGCCATGGCTCCTTTCCTCTTCCCCCCTCTCCCATTTCTCTTTCTCTCCCCCCCCCCCCCCGTCTCTCTGATCCTCTTCCTTCTCCCCTTCCCTCTCCCCTCCCATAACCAACTAAATAAATATCCAACATCAATCTGCATGGCGTGTCTACCCGTCTGTCTCTCATCTGCTGCAGTTGCAGCTCCTAGTGGGACTGGCGGCCCGTCTCAGTCTCAGTCTGCCACCCTTCATGAGGCTCCCAGCCTAGGATCCACCGCCCTTTGTGGCCCACAGGCCACTCTTTTACTTAAACTATATTAAGCATTTTACTTAAACCATAACACTGAATTGGGCCATACCAAAGGCATGCCACTATGCAAAACACACATGCAACAGAGTCAGCAAGAGAAATTTATAGTAAACCAGGGAACCATGCATGGTATACCTCAATAAAGATGGCGGAACTTGGTCACCTGACCTCAGTAAAGATGGTGGAACTCGGTCACCTGACCTGGCTCTCAGTTAAGATGGCAGCGATGTCACCTGACTTCAGTCAAAATGGCAGCGGTCACATGTTGTATGAAGAAGCCACTTTTTTTATTTTGAGCCCCGGGAGTTTTACTTAGAGGCATGATTTGCCCTGTTGCCTAGACACCTTGCAACAAGCCACAGCTGGAAGCAAAGGCTGGAATTGAAAACAGCTGCCTCATGGATCCAACTGACCTTGTCAGCAACAGTGGCAGGTACAGTTTGAAAAAAACAGAGCAGGTGGGATATTGGAGAAGCATAGTCTGAGGGTTTACACCATAGCTGAAAATGTGAAAACTCTCAAAAAACACCACAGGGCCTATAGAAGAGCGTCCTTTCTCTATAGGCGTGGCGTGAAATGGTGGCGAACACCGTTGGGCTTATAGAAGAGTGTCCTCTCTCTACAGTGGGGTGTTAAAGCCTGACTGGCTCCAGTCTGAGCAATTTGGAAGCCAGAGAGGCTTAGAGGCCGCTCCCTGTGGTCTCTCACAGTGGGGACCACTGACAAGTGGTTCAAAAGAAAAGGAAAAGAAAAAGGGAGAAAAAAAATCGGAGGGACCCTGAGCCCCAGCTGAATGCACCGCACAGTGTGCGCAGTGCTAGAGCGGGAGGACTGACCCCAATGGAAAGCAGTGAAGGGCTCAACCATAGCTGTGAAGGCTGTGGTTGGGGGCTGGAAGGGGAAAATTCACCACTGAAGCTGCTGGTGTGCGTAGAGGTCGGCCTTCAGGCAGGTGGAACATGTATGTGGCTGTTGTGGAAAAAATATCCAGTTCCAAATCCCGAATCCGGGAGAGGGTGGGAAAGCCCCTGAGTCTTAGGCACGCCTGTAATGGTAAAAGTAAAATGGCGCTCTTCCTTGAGTGGCAGCAGCAGGCAGCAGGCCATGAGGAGCAGTAAGTCCCAGGCAGGGAGCCATGTGGCGGGTGAGAGACCATACAGACAGAATGCCATGAAGAGTGAGTTTGGATATTTACTTAGTCGGTTATGGAAAGGAAAGGAAAAGGGGAGAGAAAGGAGGGGAGAAGGAGGAACATGAGAAAGAGACAGCAGAAAGAGGGGGGGTAGGAGCCACGGCAGTAGCTACCTCTTTGGGAGAGAGACAGAAAGAAAGGGGCTCAGGCTGCAGGAACGAAAGAAGATCTGCCTGCCTCAGCGGTAGATGGGAGGAGGAAGTGGACAGGGTTCATCTCTTAAAGAAACAGGACAGGCCATAACACCAACCTCCTAAGGGAGGCCCTTTCTCTTGATCATGATGTTAAGTGTAAAAATAAAAAATTGTAAGTAAGCTGGGAATGGTAGTACATGACTTTGATTCCAGCACTAAGGAGGCAGAGGCAGTGGAATCTCTGTGAGTCTGAGGTCAGCCTGTTCTACATACTAAGTTTTAGAACAGCCAGGAATACACAAAAAGAACCTGTTTCATAAACAAGCAAAAATTATGAAGGAACTGAGGCTGTTTATCCTTAAACTTTGAAGGTGGCAAGCTGGGTATTTTCATGCAGGTGGAAAGGTTAGATTTTTATCTTAGTGACTCCAGTGTACAAAACACAGACCAACTGAAGCTGAAAAGAAAAATGTTACTGTCTAGCAAAAAGACCTACAATTGCTGTCTCTGTCATTAACACTCTTCTTAAAATCATGGTACAATATATGTAATGTAAGGGCCAGGGAGACAGCCTAATGGGTAAATTGCTTTCTGTGCAATTGTGAGGGTCTCAGTTTAAATCCCTAGAATCCACGTAAAACCAAGAAGCTATCTGCTGGTACAAGGCAGAAACAGGAGAATTCCCAAAAGCTCACAGGTCAGCTGGTCTGACATACACAGCTAACAAAGCCTGTGTCTGTCAGTGAGATGGCTCAGCTGGTAAAAAAAAAAAAAAAAACCCTCCATGCCAAGCTTGCCAACCTGAGTTCATCGCAGAAAGCTGCATGGTAGACAGAACTGACTCCCACAAGTTGTTCTCTAACCTCCACCATACATCACGGCATACAACTGTACACACACAGTGGAAGTTAATGATCCAAGGTTGTCCTCTGACTGTCACAAGCAGCCTGTGGTATGAGCTCATTGCATGCACATGTACATATACACATAAGGACAAACACTTCACAAGCATATATATGTGTAACATAAAATTTACCAGTTTAACAAACTGTAAAGGTGCCTTTAGTGACAACATTCATAATCCTGTGAAACATCATTACTGCCCATTTGTACATTACTTTCCGTCTTCCCAAACTGCTATTCTATGCCTCTTGCTGTCTCCTGGGCCCTGGCAACTGACATTTCCCCTTCTATCTCTAGACAACTGCATGCTCTTGATACCTCAGACAAATGGGGTCACAGAGATTCTGTGGACGGATTGACTTTTGAGGGACAAGAGCTGCCTGAAATGAGAGGAGGGGAGACGACCACATCAAGACAGAATAGTGAAAGAATCACCACACTCAAGCTGAGCATCTAGAGCTCCTCAAGGTTCTTTCCAGATCTGGCGTCTCCAGGGCTCTATGGATAACTGCTGTGGGTTTTCTCTGTTCTAATATTTTATTGAGAATACCATATCCAAGGCATTTGAGAATCTTTGGAACCTCTGACCTAAAAACAAAACAGCTCATTCTGAGGAAACACTCTTCCAGAACATGTGACCACGCATATGAGAAGCTTTATTTTCAGTCATGATGACTTGTCTCTGCCCTGATAGAAACTATATGCTTCATGTTTGTTACTCTTGTTAGTCTAAGGTCTCAGATGAAAATAAATGCAAGTTTATAAACTAGAGCAGAGCCAGAGGTAGCCAGATCACATCCTCTTCCTGAAATGACAGATAAGACTCTATGTGTGTGCTTGTGGGTGTGGGTGTGGGTGGGCACAAGCGTGCATGGGTGAAGGGGCTATTACAAGCCACTTTTTCAGTCTATGTATACAATCAGGGATATATGGTGGGGTGCTCCTTCTAACCCCTATGGATCTGAACCATCTCAGATGTCCTTGAGACGATTAGAACACAATCCCATTGACCCCAATTTTACAAATGGAACAGTCCCACACGCTGCGTGTATATACTTAGACTTCCATGATGGAAAAGATTGAAATTTCATCATGTCCCTTGAGCCTAGAGTTCATCACCTGTGGAAGTATACAATGTCTTCATGTTGTCCAGCTCTAGAGTGGTTGAAAGCTCAAATGTGACTGAGCATGGTAAGTACTGTTTAAGTTTAACTCAAATATTGTCTTAATTAGTGCCCAATTCACTCCGGTTATAAAGACTTAACAGCTTTAAGCCCTTAATAAGTGTTATGGAATTTTAAATTATTTTATGAAAGAATCTGACGCTCAGATTCTTTGATGAATATTAATTTTACAAGATTTCTTTTAAAAGAACTACCTGATCGGCAGCCACAGGAACAAGGTAGAAAGCACCTCAACAAAAGCCGAGACGTTTTTTAGCTTTTTTTTTTTTTTTTTTTTTTTTTTTTTTGATTTTCGAGACAGGGTTTCTTTGTAGCTTTTGGTTCCTGTCCTGGAACTAGCTCTTGTAGACCAGGCTGGCCTCGAACTCACAGAGATCCGCCTGCCTCTGCCTCCTGAGTGGTGGGATTAAAGGCGTGCGCCACCACTGCCCGGCACGTTTTTAGCTATTAATAAAGGAAAATTCAACAAAGATGTCAGCAGAAGAAAACAAACATAAAGAACATAGAAACAAATTTAAAATGTTAATGAAAACAAAAAACCAAGCATGAATATAAATTCATGACCACTACGTGGAAGCAATTCATTGTAGAGCATGTCAGCATGCCCAGATGACTCAATTGCTTCTCGGAATCTCGCCCTGATCATCGAAGACTTTTCCTCAGTACTCTTATCTATGCCTTTTCTCAAGACTGTGCTGAAGTCTGAAGTGTGGGTCTGGTTTCTGCCCGTCACTTCTTTGCCCAAGTGTATCTCTGGTATACTCCAGCAGGCCGAGCTCCCAGCCTGTTTCTCAGGAAAGTTAAATGACTCCCTCCGACCTCCTCCACAGGATACATGGGAATTATTACACAAGGATTCTGGCCAGATGACTCCAAGCCCCCATGTTGCTCTATGAATCGTTTGGAGTTTGGTTTAGGTACCACATTATCAGATGGGCTGCCTTGCCCACCGTCTCAAAATGATTTTCTGGCCTGGTCTAGAACTGTCCATACTTTGACTGCCTTGCTTCTGAGCACTGACCTCTACATAGTGATGTATCATCGGGCTGATTTATTTTGCTTCTATTACTCAACCTTAAACATCTTCATGAGAGGAATGACAAAGAGTATAGTTTGGTGAATCAATGAATGAACAAATCTGTGAGAATGAGAACTGTTCCTTTAATTCAACAGGTCTCAAAATGCTGACCATAATCATTTATTTTCATATATATAATGACATATATATAATTTATTATATAAAATATATATTCATGTATCTAATTACACTTCCATCAGCAGTGAACTGAGTTCATCATCTCTCGAAGGCTCATTTACTTATCTTACTCTGACACATAAGAGCTATGTTTTTCATATACTTCCCTGGGCATAATCAGACAAAACAAAACCAAAGGTTGTAAAACCACCTGGAGGAAAGTTATCATAAATACTAAGGTTTAGGGCTCATCTAAAATTATCCACTACAGTTTTATAGAATATGAATTTGGACATGAAGGGGGGAATGGTGTTGTGGGGACCCGGAGAGAATAGGCAGGGGGAACCTAGGTTGAATATCATCAAGACACATTGCATACATGCATGAAACTATTGAAATCACATCTGAATATATAAAACACACCTATGAAGTAGGGCTGACTGCCAGTATCTAGCAGTGGTGAACCATACCTCTACACATCACCTTTCTCTCTCAAAAATGAGGACAAGTAAAAAAGGAAAAACAAGTCGAGTGAGATGGAAGCACCACAATGACAGCAGCAGACGTAAGGCAAGTGTAGCCTTCCATCCTTTTCTGTGTTTGAGGTCTCGTCTCTCATTTGACGCTGCTGTCTTGATCTCCCTATATAGTTGAGACTGGCCTTGAATTCCTGATCCTCCTGGCTCTGAGAGCTGGGATCATATCTACCTATTTACCTAGCATCCATCCGTTCATCTGTCCGTCCGTCCATCCATCCATCCATCCATCCATCCATCCATCCATCCATCCATCATCTATCGAGATACGATCTATGTAGCCCTGGCTGTTCTGGAACTCACAGAGATTTGACAGCCTCTGCCTCCCAAGTACTGGAACTAAAATGACAATCTATTTTAAAAGAAAGTACTTTATATACATTGGTACTTTATGACTGATAATATGTTATTGTCCAGAACTTTATTATAGACAGTACAGTGAGAACACAGGTTGAAAATACTTCTGTTGTTTAGAGTAACTTACTAACATCCTTTTCTGCCACTCCAGTACTCAATGGGACATCTATCTAATAAAAAACTAAACTTCATTTCTTGCCGCTTAGCCACTTACTCAACTGATGTCTGCAATAACGGATGAAGACAAGTCCTAATTAGGACACAGATCATGAATACTTGGGATTTTGTGTTACAGCAAACTGCTTAACGTAATCTTCGGGAACACACAAACACAAAGTCTAAAAGTCAGGGCTTTCTGTGATGATCTAAAGCATCTTCTTTCTTCTGAGCTTATCATGCTGCCATGGGTCAGTGACTGTGGTCAGTGCAGCCACTGCTCAGCAAGCAGGTTTGGAGCCCAGCATCCATCAAAGCAGTGGGGTCTGCTTGAAATCCTTCTAGGCAGAAAAGAACTCCGTTGACGACATGCTCAGCATCACTTTCTCTGTGTTTATATACCCTTTTACTAAAATCTTCAGTCTTTCCTTGCAATTCATGACTTTGGACCTGAGTAGATGCTAAGTAATTTTTTTCTAGAAGGTAATTGGAGATGCACTTACTACAAGATGTTACACAGGCAACAATTTCATCTTAATTTTACTCTCCACTGTCCCACATCTCTTGCTCATTATGCTCCGTGGTGGGCAATTGGTTCTGTGAGGCGCAGTGTATCATCTCCACCAGCCCTGCAGACTGGGCTTCTTATCATTCTGAGTGCAAGGACTTATTGTGGGTAAGATGGGGAGATCTTGATTATGATGGTTGTATTTTAGCTCCTTGTGGCAGTGATAAATGTTCTCAGTTTTTTTTTAAAAAAAGCTTAGTTAAAAAAGTTTAACGTATTTGTGCATATATGCATAAAATATTATCACTTTTTCTTTCATTTAAAAGCAAACCCATATTAATGACCACATACTACAGGGAAATGCCCATGATCAAAGGAGGCTTTAGAAGTAAAACAATAAAAGCTCAGTCACAAAGAAATGAGAAGTGAGGGGACATTCTACAAAGAACATCAGCCTGCTTAGCAATTGTGTAGAGCTAATTGAAATGCTCACACTGTGTTCTGGAGTCTAGAACTTGTTCTAATTAGGCAGGTGTACCATTTATAAGCATGCTGATTAAGGAGAGTGATTCTACTGGAAGAAAACAAATCTAAATCTGTATACTGAGCTTAACAAAACCCTTCGCTGCTAGATGAAGCCGGCACATTTTGAAAAAAATGACAACGAAATAATTAGTTTCCCCAGGGCCTTCAATTTCTTATCTGGACAGGACCCTGGCTTTTAAGATTGCATCTGAACAGCTCTCTTCCACCCCTGCCATTAGAAACTGCAGATACCGCATTTATCTTCCTAAGAGGGATCAAAGTCTGAGTCAACGCAGCTGGAAATCCGACTCACAGTTACAGGAAGACTGTTGAGGATTTACAAACTGTTCATGTTGGCGAGCACGTCACAATATTAGAACTATAAACCCTACATTATATTATATTAGCACTATAAACTTGAGATTTATAAAAACAGCATGTTCAAATCAACTTACATTCAAGTATCACAAATCTTTAGTTTTTGCTTAAAAAAAAAAAATTTGAGTACCTCCCAAGTGATTCCCAGCTTCAGTGTTTAAAGAGTGTTGGCAAAAGCAAGTCCAGGCTTTGAAATCATTATTTAAAAATAAGAAAACTGTCAGGAAGTAGGGACTAGTGACTCCCACCTGCAATCCAGAATGAGAAGTACCTCGAGGAGTTTGAGTCTAGTCTGGGCTATGGAGTGAGAGTCAATGTCAAAACAAACAAAAACAATAAAGAAGAAGACAATAGAGAAATAGAGAAGACGACAAATAGAGAAATCCTGCCTTAAAGATGACACAGGGACTGGGAATTGTCAGTAAAGCACCTCACAAGCACAAGTTTGACTCCCAGAGCCCACATAAAAATGAAGTGGATTATGGTGGCATTTGCCTGGGGAAATGGAGAGAATTCTTTTTTATTTTATTTTATTTTTTTTTTTGTTTTTTCGAGACAGGGTTTCTCTGTGGTTTTGGAGCCTGTCCTGGAACTAGCTCTTGTAGACCAGGCTGGTCTCGAACTCACAGAGATCCGCCTGTCTCTGCCTCCCGAGTGCTGGGATTAAAGGCATGCGCCACCACCGCCCGGCTTAAAAATGTGTAGCCCAGGCTGGCCTCGAACTCGTGATCCTCCTGCCTCTGCCTCCTTCAGCAAATCCTACCGGCATGCGCCACCACAACCGGCGAGAATTCTTGAAGTGTGCTGATCAGCCAGTCTAGCCTAATTGGTGAGCACCAAACCAATGAGACCGTTTCAAAGGAAGTGGACAGCCATTTCTGCAGATGACAGCTGAGGTTTTCCTCTGACACCCACATGCATATGCATATGTACCTGCGCACATCACACACACACACACACACACACACACACACACACCACTTACTAAAATACGGCATAAAAATAGTAAACACTGGTACTAACTTTTGAAAATTATTCCTAAGTAAAACTAGAACACAGTAGCAATGGATAAGTTAAAGAATAGCTACAACATCACACATAAGAAGACATGCAATGGAGTTGCCTATCTGTCAGAGAAAAGGACAGCCTCTGCATTTGCTCTAAACTGCCCTGAGGCATCCACTTTAATCTAGATGTGGTCCTAAACCTTGCCTAGGTATGATGGGAACTAAATACAGACATGTTCCATAACAAAGGGAAATGTGCACTCAATGCAGTTGTACCCAATAAATAATGCCCAAAGCAGGAAACAGAATGCAAAAGTGAGGTAGGTAGGCTACTAACAGTTTAGAAAAGCCACACATTAAACAATTTTCTTTCTTTCCTTTCTTTTCTTTTTTTGAGACAGGATTTCTCTGTGTAGCCCTAGCTGTCCTGAAACTCAATCTGTAGACCAGGCTGGCCTCCAACTCCCAAGTACTAGGACTAAAGGTATGTGCCATCAGGCCTGGCTTTAGACATTTTTCTATAACATCCTCCTTAACAGTACTTCACATTCAGAGATCTACAAGGTCAATGAAACACTATGCACAACTCGGTGTGTTTTTACTTAGCACCCAAAGTATACTTGCTAGAGTGTAATTGGTACTCTCAGGGCTTGTCCTCACAAAAGCAATAAGAGTAGTGTAATTCTATTACCACACTAATTCTCAATTGTCCTTTGGGCACACAAACCATGTACAGTATTTCCAAGTCCCTGACTATTCTGCTTTTGTTTTCCTCATTTCCTCTGCCTTTCAATTACAGTATTCATAATCAAGGAGACAGGAGAGTTGCTAGGATAATTACTACCCAAATGTCAAGAGCCTGGATCTTATCGTGTATGCGGCACCGTTATCCCCTAGGTCTCTATTGTGGAGGAACTTCCAGATCCTCTAATGCTTTGTTCCAGAGATCACTCTGGAGCCACAACATCACTGCCAGGAGTTGAGAGCCATTCAAGCCCCTCAAGTTCCCCTAGGAAGGTACAGCAGGGCTAGGAACAGACAGACCACACAGGTCAAGCTTCCCCACCAGGTCAAGAATTTAGCTCAATTTCCTGGAAGCTTTAAAGTGTACACAATAGGAACAAAAAGAAAAAAAAAGAAAAAAAAAAGAAAGCAAAATTTCAGAAATTTTAAATCAATGGCTTAGTACATTCTGCCTTCCCAGGGATTACAGGAGGGCCACCATGCCCACCAGGCTACATAATCACTTTTAAGTGTACAGGTACACTTAAGGTGTACACTTTTAAGTGTAGCACTCTGGACATTCATAAAGCCAATCTCTCTCTCTCTCTCTCTCTCTCTCTCTCTCTCTCTCTCTCTCTCTATCTCTATCTCTCTCTCTATCTCTCTCACACACACACACGTATATTTTACATATAATGAAACTCAAAGCAAGTTTTGCATCAATCAAGATTCACTAAAATACACAAGTCTGGAACTTCTAGAAGTTCTACCACTTCTTACCATACTTTCCTACTTTCACTAGCAGTCACTACTTTTATTTCAATAATTTACTTAAATTTATTTTGTGTGCATTGGTATAGTGTCAGATCCCTGTAGCTACAGATAGCTATAAGTTGCCATGTGGGTGCTGGGAATTGAACCCATGTCCTCTGGAAGAACAGTCAGTGCTCTTAACCGCTGAGCCACCTCTCCAGTCCCTAACAGCCATCGCTTTTCATTTCTATTACAATAAATTAATTTGGTACATTTTATTTTGTATAATGGAATCAGTGTGAATTACTCTGTTTAGGATTCCTTTCATGTTCCATGTTTTTGAGATTCTCATAAACTGTTGTTTTTATCAGTCATTATTCCATTACTTAGTAGTGTTTACTGTAAAGAATTACTGAATCTGCCTCAGTGCAAAGGCAGTGTATCAGTCCCACACAGCTACTTATTCCCACAAAAGTTGATTGGCATTTATTTATTTGTTTGTTTGTTTGTTTTTTGAGACAGGTTTTCTCTGTGTAGCTTTGGAGCTTGTCCTGGAACTCGCTCTGTAGACCAGCCTGGCCTCAAACTCACAGCCATCCGCCTGCCTCTGCCTCCCAAGTGCTGGGATTAAAGGTGTGTGCCATTACAGTCCAATAATTGGTATTTAATATTAGTTTACAATTAGAGCAAAACTGTTAAGAACATCCTTTTTAAAAATTATATTTTTAAAAAGTATTATTTTAAAAAAATATTTATCATTAGACAAGGTGTCACCAGTAGCTTAGACTGACCTAAAAGTCATAATCCTGTCTCAGTCTCCTAAGTGCTGGGATTACAGGCATGTACATTTTTATACAAGTATTTTTGTAGACATATGAAAATACATTTTCATTTTTGCAGACTGAAACTGCTGGGCTACAGGGTAGATAATGTTTAAACACACAGAAATGTTTCACCAGAAAAGGGGAAAAATGGAAAATTCATGGTAGGAAGAGATACTACCACATAGCTTGAAAACTCTATAACAAAATGAAATATAGACAGTTTAATGTTTAAAAATGAGCTTAGACCAGGTAGCAATCACCTTTAATTCCAGTACTTGGGATGCAGAGGCAGGCTAATCTCCAAGTTTGAGACCAGCCTGGTCTACAGGACAGCCAGGACTACACAGAGAAACAATCTCAAAAAGTGAAAAAATAAAAAAATAAAAATAAAAACCTCAGCTGAAATGGGTAATTGCATCTACAGACCAAAATTAATTAAGCAAAAGAAAATCTGACTGTCCGGCTAGGGCTCTAGCCTAGTTGGTAGAATGCTGACCTAGAACACACAAAGCACAAGGCATTCAAGGGGCAGAAGAGGAAGATCCCAAGTTCAAGTATTTCCCAGCGCTTGCAACTGAGAAGCCAAACCTAGAGCATCTATCTTTTTCCCGGCATGTAGGCCTTAATGTAAGAACTCTTTACTGGATATATCTTCCCTATATATAATGTATGTATATGAAGAGTATAATAACATACCAAACATTTTTAATAATTTATTGAATTTAATTTTTGAAGTAATCCCACTAACCAATTTTTCTACTTTATACCCGAAGTTTGCAAGGTTTTATTCTGTGTTGTCTTCCAGTTTCTGGTGGTGCTTTCTGTAGAAAGTCTAAAACCATTTGTAACTTATTTTTGTATGTTTGGTGGAATGTGGGGTAATGTTCACAGAACTGTGTTAATGAGCTTATTAATTTCTAAGAAAAACATCTTAGTAAAATTGTTCTAGGATGGCTGGGGAACAACTGTATTATTTGACACCACTGAAGTCTTCTAAAACATGGTAGAGATGTGCATTTATGTACTTAGGTCTTTAGAAAATTTCAACCATTTGTTTTAACATAATGTATTTGTTCACCAAATTTATATATGTGTGTGCATGTCTGAATGTATGGTTTATGGAAATGCTGGGAACTGAATCCAAGACCTTGTACAAGCCCATAAGTGCACGCTCTACCACTAAGCTACACTCCCTGCCCTATTACTATATGAGTTCTGTGCTATCTGATGCTTGATGCTACTGTAAATAGCAGTTTCTTTAAAAAGATTTATTGTTGAGGGGTGAATAGCATAGAAACATATTATATATATAATATTAAAATTATGTACATTGACTTGGGGCGCATATAGCAGTCAGGACAACTTTTTAGTTAGTTGTCTTTTCCTATGTTTACATAGGAACTGAACTCAGGTCATCATCTTCAAGTGGCAAATGCTTTTCCCTGCTTAGCTACCTTGCCAGCCTAGTGTCTTGGATTCTGAGCGGTGGTTGCTACTATATAGAAATATAGCTGATCATGTCTCATGCAGTCTTTGTTTCCTGTCAATTTGCTAATTCTTCTCTAGTTTGAGTACCTTTCTTAAAGGCTACTTCAGGTTTTCCCGTCCTTTCTCCATGGACTGTGATGTGGAAGTATAACCAAAATCAACCCTTTCCTCTCCACGTTGCTTTGGTCATGGTGTTTTATCACAGCAATAGTGACCCTAACTGAGACTCGCAGTTTTCTTTCTTCTTCCCTACTCCCTCTTTCCTCCTAATTACCTGCCTGCTGTCTTTTTCAGGACTCTGGCTAACAACTGATCATCATCTCTAGATTACTGATTGAGATGACTCGGGATAGTTGGGGACATGTAATAGAGCAATGCTTCTCATTTTACTATATAATCCTGAGTTTGTGTACTGTAGACTCTGACTCGGCGATTCTAAGGTAAGCCTGAAAACCTGCATTTCGAAACAAGTCCTCAGGTAGTATTGGTGGAGCTGGTCTGTGACCCATACATCTGAATACTAAGAATATAGATAATTTAAAAATAGACTGGCACCAGGCAGTGGTAGCATATGCATCTAAGACCATTACTCAGGGAGCAGAGGCAGGTGGATCTCTGTGAGTCCAGTCTGGTCTACAGAGAGTTCTAGGACAGGCAGAGCTGGTACATAGAGAAACCCTGTCTGGGGGTGGGGAGAGCTGAGGGGCTTAGTAAAGTGATGACCACCCAAACATGAGAACCCAAGTTTTTGTTTTGTTTTTCGTTTTTTGAGACAGGGTTTCTCTATGTAGTTTTTTTGGAGCCAGTCCTGAAACTCGTTCTGCATACCAGGCTGGCCTTGAACCCTGAGATCCACCTGCCTTTGCCTCCCTAGTACTGGGATTAATAAAGGCATGTGCCACTACCCAAGTTTGATCCTCAGCACCCACATAAGAACCTTGGTATGCCTGCAGGACCAGTACTGGGGAAGTAGACAGGTAAACCTTGCCTTGCGGGTCAGGCGGTATAACTGAGTTGCAGGTTCAGTGAGAAACTCTGACACACACAAAAGAAAAGGTAAACAGTGATTAAGAAAGACACCCTAAGTTGATTCCTAGCCTCCACACACACACTCCACGCATAGATTCACACCCCTGTAATCCCAGCATTTGGCAGGTAGAGGCAGAAGGATCATCAGGAGTTCAAGGACATCTTCAGCTACAGAGGAATTTGGAGGCCAGCTTAGGAAACCTGAGACCCTCACACACTGGTTGGAGGAAGAGAGAGCTGAGGGAACAAAACAAAGTCTAGGCTGGAATGAGATGGCCTTAACTCCTCTCAAAGTATAAATCTACATGTCCCAAAATAACCAATACTCAACCACTGCTCAGGGTGCATCAAGATAAACGGGGTGCAAAGAATGTAAGAGCCAGAGCATGGGCAGATAAGCAGCAAAATGTGGCCGTGGACATGACACAGGCACTGCACTCACGTGGCCATGGTTCTCTGCACAAGACTGGCTTCCTCAATGACACATCCCGGACGGGAGGCAGACATGGGGCCTGAGCAGTTGTTGGAAGAGGGAGTGTCTTTTCTCCAGTAAATTATCTCCAAGTCAGGGTAGGGCAAGGAGCTCTAATTGAATCAGTAGGCTACACACTGTAGGGCAGGAAAGTAGGAGTAAGACTTGCTGACGAGGGTTCTGGCGGAGGGAGCTGGAACTGCAGTGGAAATTACTGTAAGTACATAAACGTATGCGACTGTCAGGAACAGAAGATTTTAAAGGAAGACAAACTCTGGGCACAAGATCAGGGGACCACTCCACGCATACTAAAACGTCAGAAGGGGGTACTCTGGTCTCCATTCTCCAGATAAGAAGGCTGAAATGAACTTTCCCGAAACAGTCAGGCTAAGCAACTGAATTATCGTCTCTAGGTCTCACGCTCACTATTTAACAGTCCAGCTGTCTGGGGTATTGTGAGAACTGGCTCGAGGATCTCCTTCAAACACACAATCTGTGGATGTTCAGTCCCTGCAGCAGGATGATACACTACACAATGTGCATACGAGTGCATGATGTAAAATCTCTCTAAATGACTTCCAATACCTAACAGTAAAAATGCTGCGGCTGGGAAAAATGATGGGGATGGAGGTTCTGTACACATTCAGTTCAGATGCAGTGCCCTCCCCACCCCAACTTTTCAATCTGTAGTTGGCTGGATTGAACTGTAGACTCTACAGATACAAGGAACCAACTGCATTGTTAGTAACGAATATCACCATTTCTCAAATTGGCACACCAGGAGGCACTGTTTAAAGTGCTTTGCTAGCTCCTATAAAGTCCAACTTAGACAAATAAATAGAGCCGTGCACCCTATGGGTCAAGGTCAGGGCTGGGAAGAACTGGAAACTAGGAGGTGACAATTCATGGTCTAGATGGACCGTGCTTACAGAGGTTATCAGAATGACCATGCTGCTTCAAACCAAGGGTGACAGAGTGGAACTGATTGCTTCTGAAGTTATTCAAGACTGGCCTTGGTTACAATATGAATTCCAGCACACTTGGCTTGGAAGCAAGGATTTTCATGCTTTTCAGAGATCAAGCTAAGCATACATTTCTCAGTCAAAAAGCCCTGTAGGGTAATCCAAGCTGAGCAGGGGCACTTTAACCCATGGCCAAATAAAAAGCATGATTGCCTTTTTCCATACACAAATACCATTCTAAGTTTAGGCCAATTAATCATGAATATAACTTTTCAGACATTACATAATTTCACATAGACTTGCTTCTAGTGCCTGCCAAAGACAACAGCAATTTGTATCACTAGGGATAAATCTACACTTTGCAAGAAATGAAAGTTACAAACATGAAACGGGAAAACGCTGCCACCTCTCTCCTGCCACCCTCCTGTATGATGTCACTAATAATTTAATTTTTAAAAACCAACATTAGTGAAACAGCTTAGAATGACATATACAACACGTTAAATCACATGAACAAAGTGAAAATGGGGTAAATTCAAATAACTTTTATGCCCATGAGAAGAGTGGCAGCCTTGAAGCTATGAGGGGTGGCATCGGGAATAAGAAAAAAATCAAGTCACAAGGCCCCAGAGTCTTCCCTCCTTCCTCCTCCTCGCCTCTCCCTCAGCATGAATGTACTAAATCATATTGCTGTATTTTTAAGTATCTTTTTGATTTTTTACGTTTTCAAGGTAGAGTCTCATATATCTCAGGCTGGCCTCAAACTCACGATGGAGCTAAAATTGTTGTTGAGTTCTGGGTCCTCTGATCTCCATCGCCTCCTGTCTCTATCTCCTGAGGGCTGGAATCATGAAAGCTGTACCCTCATGCCCAGTGTATTTATTACTATTTTTTAAAGATTCCATTTTTTTATCTAAAAACCATTCATTGGGGCCAGAGAGATGGCTTAGCACTTAAGAGCAAACATTCCTCTTATAGAAAACACAAGACTGGTTCCCCACACTCAGGTTGGTGGGTTCACAATTGCCTATAACTACAGCTCCCGGGGAATCTGCTACCCTCTTCTGGTCACCATAGGTACTGAGAAACACATGTAGGCATATACCCATATACTTAAAAAATAATTTATTTTTTAAATAAACATTCAAATGATATATACATGGTAAATAAAAGGTAACTGATTTGAAATTGATTTATCTACATTTAACATTTTCAAATACGAATAACCAATACAAACCTGTTACATTATTTTAATAATAAGCTAACCAGCCTAGATTGCCTTCAGCAAGAGTAGGCAACAGGATATTTACAAGCAACAAAAACAAGAAAACAGATGCAACATGCCATCTGAACTAATGGCCGAAGCTAAGTGAGATCTCAAGGGGCGTGTCTATGAACTCATGGCATATTTACTTGCAGTCCCATTCCACAGCTGTTTTTAGAGTTCCCTCCTTTATACTACCCTTTTAGAAACAAAATAATCTCTCTTCCACTTACTTAAAATTGGTTGTATGAATGCATTTTTTTTACAATTTTCCCAAGGAAAATATATTACCACCACTACCCAAAAATATGCAAGTGCCATGAACACATAAGGTATTCTTGTGCTTTTCAAGAAACCAAACCACTAATATCAGATTGGAGTATCAGGGGAAAAAGTGGCAGAATACTTTGCTACTTTTGGGCAAACCCTCTCCTCAAAGACAAGTGATTTGTTTAAATTTATTTTGTATTTTGCATTTTGTGTTTCGAATATGAACTTTTTCCATTTTTAAAAAAAGTTACATACATTATGATTCTGGGTGTTTACTATGAAAACCATGGAGGTCTGTGTACATATGTATATGAAAAATACATGTACACATATTAAGTATAACAGGGGGCATACTTTGTTCTCACCTCCCAATAATAATATCTATTGTGTATTATACATTCACCATGGGACAGTTACTGCATTGGAAGCTTAAACTATTTCCAAAATCCAATGCAGTAGATGTTGCTACAGCCTCCATCTTTCTAGGGAGAGCGTGGGGCACAGGGAAGTTAAGCAGTGGGTCCACAGGCATGGCTGTAAATAACAAAGGACAGGAGTCAGGTCTCAGGTTCTATTTAACTGATCGACAAGGTTTGCTCTGGAAGTAGGAAGCAGTATATCAGGGGAAGATACAAAAGGGTGTGGAGCCTTAGATTGCCAGATTTGGAGGCCATAAATTTTCTGCTTAATACAGTAGAGGCTTTGAGGAAAAAGATGGTGTGTTGGGAAGGCTCACACTAGCTGTGGAGAGAGAAGGAGGAAATCTGAGCAGATGAGAGGAATGAGAGGACCATGGCCAGCGAGGCAGCCACATACACAGACTGGGAGAGATCGGGAGAAGAGAGCATAGAAGCCACCTAGAAGAGCTGAGGAAGGGCGGAAGACTTCATGCTGACAGATCTAGGAGCTGAAGAGAAGACAAGAAGGGGGGGGGGGGGAGAGGCCTAGACTCAGAAGAGGACTTCTTAGGGATTCCTAAAGACTGCTATTATCCATGTCAAGTCTGTACTGCTGAGGGGGACAGTAACTCAGAAAAGTATTCTAAACTCAACAACACTGCTGAGAAAAAGTGGAACAGGAAGCTTTCTCATGATTCACTCTGCCAGTGCAGATAATTGCCTAGCAATTACTGGTCATGTTCATAGAGACTGTAGACATTTTTACATTGCGGGGATTTATGCCTTGAAACTTTTATTAGTATTTAGACAGACTCTAAGCAAAGTTCTCTATCCATGTTGTGAGAATAAAGACGACAATTTTCCAAAGAAACCTTATCATCGTCTCCACTATGCCACAGTTATCTTCAGTAAGGGTGTACATCCGTAATTTATACTCACCTGGAGTGGTTAAACGGGGATTGTCCTGAAGACACACAGCTAACAGGCCAGATCAGAGAACTTCCTAACAGCTTTTCTCATTTAGAAAAAGGAATAAAATACTAACATTTATAGTGAAAGCCAGCTTCAGGAGTTTATTGATTTAGTTTTAGGAGTATTTCACAACTGAGTCCTTTTTAACTGCATACAAAACCAGGAGCGTTGGTCTAATCAATACGGAACATCCACCTTGCAGTTGAGGGTCATGAATTAATCAACATCTGCTCAAACTCAAAACTATCAGGCAAAATAGAGTACTGACCTACATCTCCTTGAACACTGTAAAACCACTGAAACAATGGTACTAATCTGTAACAACAAGAAAGTCAAATCCACCCACGAGGGGCAAAACTGGAAGTCTCTACACCTGAGCTATGCATTTCTATGCTGTCTTTTTCTAAGAAGGTACTATAGCATCCTTACAGCTGACATGTCCTATAAGGCTGAACTGGCCTCATCATGTAATGCTATAAACCAAGGACCAGGGTTAGCACAAGCCACACCAAATTTGGAGCGTGAGGAGAATCCAACATCTGCATAACAGTCAATGATTAGATCCACTGACCATTTCCTCAGGAAAAAACTGGTGAGTAAGCAGAGGGTTGTCTGTGAGAGCTGCAAACTGTTTAAGAAGGTAGCATTTCTAGTTATGGTCACAAGACTGTGATTTGCAGACACTTGGAGAAGAGCCTGTTTGTTCTTCCTGGTGTGAGGAACTCACTGACTCAAGCTCTGATGCCAGCAGGCAAGCAGCAGTGGCATGGATCCAGTGGGTCCTGGAGGAACAGATGGGCAGTCTATTCTAAAAAAATGGCACCCTGATGTCACCAGCAATGAGACACGAGGGATCAATAAATAAATCACCCTCATTCAGGTAGCACATGTAAGAGAAACAGAAAGATTCACAGTATGAGATATTTTTCTTACTTTTTGCCATGCTTTGATGTTCTTATTCTCTCGCTCTCATATTCTTTCATTCATTCTCACTCTCTCTTCTTCCTCCCTCCCTCCCTCCCTCTCTCCAATGAGATTCTAAACTCTACCATTTTCTAGTTGTATGAACTTAGCCAAGGATCTGCATATTTTGCTTTTTGTTTCCACATCTGTAAAATGTAACAATCACTGGTTTGAGACCTGAAAGACACACTCTCCCCCTCCCTGTGTGTACGTATGAACACTGCCCATCAACTCTAGTGAAAGACTATGTTTTATTTATTTATTTTTTTAAAGATTTATTTACTTATTATGTGTACAGCATTCCTTCCATGTGTGCCGGTATGCCAGAAGGAGGCTCCAGGCCTCACTATAGATGGCTGTGAGCCACCATGTGGTTGCTGGGAATTGACTCAGGACCTCTGGAAGAGCAGTCAGTGCTCTTAACCACTGAGTCATCTATCTCTCCAGTCCCAGACTATGTTTTAAAAAACACAATTATCTTGGTTATAGAAAGCTCCGATTTCTTCTGTGTAACAGAGTTTACTGAAAGACTCTAAACTAATCATTGGACCACAGCATGGTAAAGGAATTAAAAGGCACAGAATTTGGAATTAGACTCATTGGCTAGATTCTAAACTCTACCATTTTCTAGTTGTATGAACTTAGCCAAGGATCTGCATATTTTGCTTTTCGTTTCCATATCTGTAAAATGTAACAATCACTGCTTTGAGACCTGAAAGACACACTCTCCCCCTCCCTGTGTGCACATATGCACACTGCCCACACTAAACCCCGCACACTATACGTATGCTTTAAGACATGCACAGCTTGCTGGGCGATGGTGGCTCACGCCTTTAATCCCAGCACTCGGGAGGCAGGGGCAGGCAGATCTCTGTAAGTTCGAGGCCAGCCTGGTCTACAAGAGCTAGTTACAGGACAGGAACCAAAAGCTACGGAGAAACCCTGTCTCGAAAATCAAAAAAAAAAAAAAAAAAGACATGGACAGCTTTCAGCAACACTCAAAATACGCTAGTGAAAAGAGCACGCATGGCCTTCTATCAGCCATGGCACGGAAGAGTGGAAGAGCAAGATCATATGACAAACTACACTCAAAGAAACCATACACACAATTAAAAAACAGAAGACAATATAATCCTACATTCACATTTCTTGCATTTTTTTAACACAACAGTCTGTGGAAAGTTGGCACATTACATGGGAAACGGTCAGTTCCTTTACTCCTTAGAAACAAGTTATGGGGCTCAGCTGGTGGAGCGCTTGGCAAGCATGCACGAGGTCCCGAGTTCTATCTGTGCAGTGCCACGAAAGCCCTACAGAAGTGTTGGGGAGGTGGAGGCTAAAGGATCAAAAGTTTGAGGTCTGCTTGGTTACGCAGTATGTGAGGTCAGCCTGGGGTAACTGAGGTCTTGTCTCAAAATAAAATAAAATAGTGGCCAACAAGATGCTTAGCCGTTTAAGGTCAGTCTCTGCTCCAGAGTAAGACTAATGCTAGCCTGGGCTACACCTGACACACAACCTCTCTCAAAAAAATAAAAAAGAAAGAAAGAAAGAAAAAGAAAAAACAACAAAAGAAGAAACAAACAAAAACCGAACCAAACCCCAAAGACGCCCTACCAGGCACACACACAAAAACCTGTAACTAGCATGCAGATAGAAAAATAGTTTCCAAAAGTATGTAAAATTTAAATATATAATTATTATGTCCCATTTCAATTAAGTCTACTTAAATGCAAACTGAGAGCTGAGGTAATCTAAATACAAATCTGTTAAATATTTGCCTGTAATTCCAATCTACATAATGAATTTAAACAGGCATTTTGTACTGTGTAGCTTCTTCCTTCCTTTTTTTGTTTTGTTATGTTTGCTTGTTTTTTCAAGACAGGGTTTCTCTGTACAGCCCTGGCTGTCCTGGAACTCACTCTATAGACCAGGTTGGCCTTGACCTCTGAGATGTCAGCACATCTCTGCTCCCAGAGTGCTTGGATTAAAGGCCTGCATCACCACTGCCCAGCTGAATAGGTATTATTTTCAATAAATTCAATAAATTTCAAGAAATTCAAAAAATTTCTTAAAATAATTAAGAAAATTTAAGGAAAATTTAGTCTGTGAAATTATTTAAAAAATAATACAACCCTGTCACTAACTGACTATTAAAACGCTCTTTGATAAAAATCTTCTGGATACACACCTTATCCCTGATCTTCACCCGATTCCACAAATTTCTTCCTCCCAAATCAATTCAACTTTCAGGGCCCACCTTGTCCTCACTGCACCTAAAGTGCACCTAAAGGAGGTAGCTGGAGGGTTATCTGCCTGAGTGAAGGTAATCTCTCAGTAGCTACACCACTAAGGTGAGCCGTGGGCCCAGAATTGTGCAGGTAGCAACAGTTGCTTCAAGTAAAACAGCCTAGTCATGTCAAGAACTAAATAATAATATTACCACAAAGAAAAGGATCACTCATTTGCTTTTATCTCTTTGTTCAAATAGGTTAAAATGCAGGCAAAAATTAAGCCAAAGATTTATTAATAATAAGATTCTATTTAGTGTGAATTCTTTTGTATAAATGCTTGCAGAACGGGTGTGTATGAAATAGCACCTTACCATGAGCCACACAGATTTCCTATTAATTACCTATAGCAGGTTTGTTGTTGTTGTTTGAGACAGGGTCTCTCTACCTAGCCCAAGCTGTCCTGGAATTTACAATGTAAACCAGGCTGGCTCAAACTCACAGATATCCACCTTTCTCCCTCCTGAGTGTGGTGGCTGCCCAGGCCCCACAGGGGGTTACTAATCACAATAGCAAACAATTTGCTCCACTGATCTTTCCTTGGTTTTGTTTGCATGATCACTTCACAGATAATTACACTGTGGAATCAATCAGGATTACATCGAACTGTATTGTACACATGATTATCTATACCCTGGCAGCATTCACTCAATGTATGATAATACTGTCACTCACATATTTTTTAAAATACTTTGTTAATTGAGAAATATTTATCAGAGGATTTCACTGTATAGAAAAGCATATACAAACTAGGGTAGAAATGGGATGTTTTCAAAACAGGGTGTTTGGAAACATGAGCCAGAACACATACATGCAGCTGGAATATATAAGTATTTTTTTTTTTTTTTGGCAGGCACATAAAATAGGTTGGATATTTTTATTAGAAAACTAAAGCCCCTGCACAGGTAGAAGATACTAATTTCATGTAAATGACTACTTTCTTACTTATTAAGAGGAAAATAATCTCTGGTAAATTGAAGCATAATGGCTGAGGCCCAAACAACTAGAGCACTATCTGCAGCATTTCCCAGAATAAAGAGAGTTTTGCAAACCGTTATGTAATTAATGATCCACTAAACAACCCCAGACAAGAAACAATCCGAGAGTCGGCTCTAAGTTCTAGCTCATAACAACAGTAAGACATATTCAGTGGGGTAAACAAAAGGTCTTGGCTACAAGCTCGACTCACCATCTTGTACTCATCAAAGTCATCTGAACAGACATTAATCCGGGTTGTTTTACTATTGTCTAAAAGCTGAAGAATGTACACGTCATAAATACTTACTGGCTTCAGATTTTAACTTTTAAGGAAAGGTCATAAAATAGCCATGTCAAAACTAAATCTCTTTTCTGAAAAAGTTACAGTCACACAGCAAATGATCTAAACGAGCTAAGATACAGGACAGGGTACAGTGGCACACGCCTGTTATCCTAACACTTGGGAGGCAGAGGCAGGAGGCTATCTGTGAGTTCTAGACCAGCCTGATATACGTAGTGAGCTTCAAGACAGTCAGGACAGAGACTGACTCCAAAAACAAAACAAAACAAGCTATTAAAATTTTAATTTTAAGGTACAGCCTTAGAAAAATCCACAACAATAAAACCAACAAAACAAAAACCAGTTACTCCATGGGGCAGATGCACATAATATGCACCTGGAGCAAACCAGCGTGCTCAAGGCCAATCTCACCTCACAGGGAGACCCTGGCTTGCAGCAGTAGCAAAAGCCCACTGTTCTCACAGGAGAACAGCAATTAGAATTTCCAGTAATTTTATTTATTTAGTTTCCATCTTTCTCTTCATGTACTCATCACAGTTAAAGCTGTAATCAGAGCCACACCTCTAATCCCAGCACTTGGGAGGACAAAGAGGAAGGACTGTCATGGGTTCGAGGCCAGACTGAGCTCCAAGTTAAGTTCTAGATAGCCTGAACTATAGGGAGAGAAGGCATCTCAAGAACAAACAACCAAAGCCCCTTATTCTCTCATTATTACCATCTAAAATACTTACTGGGCAGCAAGATGGCGCTTAACCACCATGCCTGATGATTGATTTATGGGACCCACATGGTAGGAGGAAAAGAGATTAGCTTAAGTTGTTCTCAGAACTCCTCGGAACCTGGGAACAAACATGAACACACACACACACACACACACACACAGCATTGCTTTATACATGTAATCCCCACTCTCTCATTGAGCTTCCAGTCCCATATGCACATCTGCCAACCACAAGGATCACTTCTTAAGAGAAGACTTGTGTATTGCACACGTTTATAGTCCCTACAGGGTCTAATGTAGCATCAGGTAAGAACAATCTTTTTTAAAAAATTAATTGTTCTAGCTGGGCATTGGGGGGTGCATGTTTTTAATCCCAGCACTTGGAAGATAGAGGCAGGGTGTAAATTTGACGTCAGCCTGGTCTACAATGTGAGTTCCAGGACAGCCAAGGCTGTTAAACAGAGAAACCCTGCCTCAAAATACCCTCCCAGCAATAAATATGTTCTGTAAGTGACCATTCACCTGGAGAAAGAAGCAATAAACTCTTCTCCTATTTGTCCTATACTGGCAGACTATCAACTCAAAACGTTAACAGTGAGGTAAAAAATTGAGAACTCATCTATACAAAACGACTTATTTCTGTTGAATTTTACATTACACACTGATTACTGTTATTCACGATAAACTGAGGGCTTCTAAATCCGAGGAATTACTGAATTAAAAAAGAATCAAGAGACCCCTGTCCCATCCCCATGCCCAGATGGCTGATAACTTCACAATCCAGGTTAGCTGTAGAGAGCTCCCTCATGACTGAGACAGCTCAGTCTTTACCAACTAGAAAAGCAGGAAGGAGCACATGGCCACTGTTCTGAGACCACACAGACTGCAAGGCTGCCAGAGTTGTGGCCACACTACAATGGTGCCATGGTGCTGAAGGCAACTGAGGAGAAAAGACAGCTCCAAACAAAGGCAAGCAAGACTAGAGAAAGGGTGAGAGGCCAGAACGAAACCTGGTCCACAGGATTCTGGCCGCAGTATGACCAACAGTCACCATGATGCTTCTCCATCCCTGACCCCAGCAATGGCCCACCCGTTGCTGTTGCTAAGCTGCTACTTGCTGAGACCATGAGTACCCCCCACCTCCTCTCTTTCTCTTTCTCCCTCTTCCTTGGAAATTTCTAATTTCCCCAGCGAGTTTGTGAGGAATGCAGTTTCTTACAGTGACTCTAGTTGACCTCCTGCTGAGCTGTGGCTGTGCCTGAATCATTCAGGTTCTCAGGAGAGGTTTCCTTACAGTCACAGAACAGGGAAGTCTCACCCCACAGGGATCTGCTCAAACTGGCCCTTCTCCAGTTGACAGATTATTGGGCAGCCTTTACTATGGAGTGGGGAGAGTGAAGAAGCCTAGACAGGGTCTGTAAAACACCCCAATCCCCATTCTTGGGTCAACATGCTAATTACCAGAGAACTGTTCACTACATCAACATGGAGATCAAACCTAGAACTCTGGCATTCTCAATAGAGTCTGTACTTCCATTGGGGAGCAGCAGGGTATTGATTGCCACAATTCCACTGCATTGCAATCATTGAATATACTTCACTGATACCTCTGCTGACCCTGAGGATAGGTACTGTGAAATAAGGAACTGGATACATAGCTAACCTGACTAAAAGTCAGTTTCTTGGGAGAGCCTCTGGTGTATACTGAAGAAGGGACCTAAATGATATATTCATTTGGTAAAGAAACCCTGTCCCATTCCACAAGCTCTACATACACAGCATGTTCCATGCCTCAGTGAGATAATAATAATAATAATAATAATAATAATAATAATAATAATAATAATAATAAATAAGGCACTTTGGGATGATCTTTTTTATTTATTTTGTATATAGTATTTTGCCTGTGTGTATGCCCGCAAGCTAGAAGAGGGCACCAGACATCATTATAGATAGATGTAAGCTACCGTGTAGTTGCTGGAAATTGAACTCAGGACCTCAGGAAGAGCAGTCAGTCCTCTTAATCTTTGAGACATCTCTCCAGCCCTGGGCTGGTCTGTTTTTTTTTCTTTTTCTTTTTTTTTTTTTTTTTTTTGTTTTTTGAGACAGGGTTTCTCTGTGGCTTTGGAGCCTGTCCTGGAACTAGCTCTGTAGAACAGGCTGGTCTAGAACTCACAGAGATCCGCCTGTCTCTGCCTCCCGAGTGCTGGGATTAAAGGCGTGTGCCACCATCGCCCGGCTTGAGCTGGTCTTAAAAGGTAGACATGCATTACTCAAAAACAAAGCTAGAATAGGAGCAAAAAGGCAGAATTAAGAAATGGCCTGGGCTGGGTTATTAAAAATCGGCGATAGGCTGGAGAGAAATCTCAGCAGTTAAGAATACTTGCTGCTATTGTACAGAACCTGTATTTGGTTCCCAGTACCAATATGGTAGCTAATGACAATTTGTAACTCCAGTTCTTAGGAATCTCACACCCTCTTCTGGCCTCCATTGACACTGTATGCAAATAGCACACTTACATTTTACACATGGAGACAAAACAGTGATACATATAAAATAAGAGTAAATAAATCTTTACATCAGTCAGTACATTAGGCATGTTTACACATGCCAGTAATTACAGCCCTTGGGAGGCGGAAGGGTTGCTTCCCTGGTTCACTAGCAGAATAGGATACTTCAAATAAGCAGTTTGCATTTTCTGTTGTAGGCAAAGTGGGTACTAGTCTAAAATCTAATGCCTATCTAATTTCAAAGTCCAATTCCACAATTATTCACTGAATATCCTAACATATACAACAATACACATAGTATAGCAAGTCCTTCTTTGTGTCTCGTAGTAGCATTCATCATACCTTCCTCATATCAAAATTGTGGTTGTCAGGTCCAGAATAAGGTAACATCCGATCCCATCTGTGTTCTGCTGAAGCACATGAATGGGCTGGTCCTGCGTCCCAAAGCTGCAGGATCTCCATAACACAGGGCAACAGCAGAATAACCAAGACGAGTCCCAGTGAGGGTCCAGCATTCATAGTGTAGCCGAAACCAGTGGCTTTGAACCAGACCTCTAAAGAAGCTGGGTACAGACTAGGGGATACAGCAGAGGGAGAGGGATTGTGTACTACCCCTACAATAAAAAAATGTCTTCATTTTAGTTTGGTCATGGAGTCTAAAAGATCTCTTCAACCACCCCATAAATTCCAATATTAGACCTTTTAACTTTGAGATGTCAAGAAGTAGTTTATTACCCAAAGGACAATTAGAACAAAATTGAGAAAAGAAAAAATTCAATAGAGCAAACTGGCCGATTCCAGCATTTGAGCTCACCACAAAGCAGTAGCAGTCTAACTGGCCTGTGAAGAGATAAAAGGGCTTTTCTTGGCTGGAAGGCATAAAATCAAGTTTTCCTTTTTCTTTGAACAAAAGAATGCCTGGTCAACATATTAGGAAGCAAGCCACAAAACTTTCAAGTCTTAAAAGCTTTATGCTTTAGGAGATGGAGAAAGATCTCATTTGCTAGAGTGCTTGCCTCCATGCACGAAGCCCTGAGCTTGATCCCAGAACTACCAGCATTCAGTTTGTTTGGGCTACTTAAAACTCTGTCCAAAAATGAAACATGCAGTTAGAAAGCTGGGTCAGTGGGTAAAGGCACTTGCCACTGAGCCTGACAAGTTCAGTTTGCTCTCCAGAACCCACATGGTAGGAGAGAATCAACTCTCGTTAGCACATATGACTGCCACGTGCATGCTATTGCATGCAAATGCTCCCACATTCTACCCCCAATAAATAATCAGAAAAATCGTAATAAAAATGAAATAATTCTCAATAAAAATAAATTTACTTGAAAAGAAAGAAAATATATGTTTTTGAAATAATGTTTTGAACTGGGCCTGGTGTCCAAGGCCCCAAACCCAAGCCCATTATGAGGTCAAGGCCATACTGCAGAATAAAAACAGCCTGGGGAGTTCAATTCCCAGCAACCACATGGTGGCTTACAACCATCTATAATGAGATCTGGTGCTCTCTTCTGGTGCAGGCATGTATGTGGGCAGAACACTGAACACAAAGTAAATAATCTTAAATATATATATGACAAAAACAAACAAAAACAGATGCTTTGGTGGCAAAGCTCACATTTTTAAATCCAATAGTGAATACTGAAGGAACATCAATCAACCAAGTAGTTCTTTGCAAGGGTGATGCCCCCTCCTTACTGGCCAAACTCTTCAATATTCACATGGCTTGGTATATGGCTTTTAGTCATTTCATTCTTTGAATCTTTGCCTAATACAGCTATCATATGGGTTCATTACTCCCATGTATGTTTGTGAGAACTCAACAGTCATCAAACTGGCAGCCTACACTGCTATCGGAAAGTCAATAGCTTAGAAGGCCATTAAAAACAAAAATTCCTGAACCAAAGGAGCTATACTATGAAGATTTTATTTACAGTTTTAACATAAGTATTCCAGGAAATCTATCTACAGTACTAAATTCAAAGTGAGAGCAAGTATCAGGTTCTGAGTGCACAGAGTCAAAGTGGAACTTACTTTAAGGATGAGCTCACAATTTTAAAGAAGCAGTGAGTCTCCTACCATGTATTCTCTCTCCTCTTCACTCCAATACTAATTTTTGTTTATCTCGGTAAATAACTTCACTCTCCTACTTATTCCAGACAACATTCTTGGAATGTTTAGGTTTCCTAACATTTGCACCAATCTGTCAAAGTACTGGTCATCTGCACTTGCAAACAGATGTAGAACCTGGCTTTTACTCCCCGCCCAGCATCTCAATGTGGCTATATTCTGAACAACAGCTGAAATGCTGAGTCTTTCCATGAGTGAGGCTCTGCATTCAATACCCAGAACAACTCTACTGGAGGGTGGGGTACAATCTGTCAAATCATGTTTTTCTTCTGCTCAAGACTCTGCAGAAGACCCCACCCCCACCCCAGTGTCAGCAAGAACCTTATGATGGCGCCCGAGAGGGGAACACTTGTGCCTGTGTCTCTGCCATTATCTCTTCTTCCCTGCTTTCTGCTCTCACTCCAAGCCACATACCCAGTCTCCTATATTTCGAAAGGATCATAGGATACTCTCTGTCAGGGTCCTTGCTATTTCCAATATCCAATATCAAGAATGAAACACTAAGTTGGATTAAATGGCATTTAATCGAACTACTGAAAATAGAAATGCTGTACTCCCACCCCCATCACTTCATACCTTTCTTCCACTGCTTTTCCACAGCAGTTATTGCTGATGTATGATAAAATTAATTGCTATTATCCATCTGTTCTCATTTGAATGTAAGTGAATTCATGAGGGCAAAGATTTGTGTGTTTTGTGTAAACAGAGGTTCTGCTTCAGATTCCCAGCTGTACAAGCCCAAATAATCACATAGAAACTATATTAATTACAACATTTTTTGGCCAATAGCTTAGACATATTCCTAGCTAGCAATCTTAAATTAAGCCATTTCTATTAACCTGTGTATCACCATGAATTGTTGCCTACTGCTAAGGTTCTGGCATCTTTTTCCTTCAGCAGCTACATGGCATCTCTCTGACTCCACCTTCTTTCTCCTTACATTCAGTTTTGTTTTCATGCCTAGTTCTATTCTTCCCTGCCATAGGCCAAAGTAGTTTCTGTATTAACGAAGATAATAAAACATATTCACAGCATACAGAGGGGAATCTCACATCACCTGCCCTTTTTTGTCTAAATAAAAAGGAAGGTTTTAACTTTAACATAGTAGAATTACATATAACAAAACCATTAGTTATCAAGCAAGAATTATAGTTACAATATTTCTTTGTGAGTCTAAAGTTTCATATCTAAGTTATCTTTTATTATAACTAAGGAAAACTATAACTATCTGTCTTGAACTCTATCAAAGACCACAAAAGGATATAATACTACCTAAGTAAACAGTAAGTGCATTGTAAGCAACTCCCAAAACTCTAGAACTGACAGAGACATCTTGCTGCCTGGACAGTCACCCAAAGTTCTTCTGAAATGTTGGGGCATTCATCTTTAGCTTATAGACTCATAATATCTGGAAGACTTTTCCATGAAGCAGGAAATTTTGAAAGACTGTTTCACCTATATTGGCAGTTTGACAATCAATTTCTTCTATGTGTTTCAAGATTTTCTGCCTTGCAGACTCTTTCATGAAACAGGAATCCTGTTTCACTTTCTTTAAGCAAGTTCAGCAATCAATTTTCTGTTGGTCCTGCATGTTCAATTCTTATAGAATATCATCAAGCAGTCCAGGCAAGAGCAGTTTCTTGCCCAAATGGCTAGCCTTGTCACATTGAAGGCAAATTCCATAATGAGTCTCTTCAATGCCCATCAACCTCTCTAAAGTAATTGCTACTGCCAGAAGAAGACAGGTCTCACTGTCAAGAAAAAACTAAGTTCTTAAAACATTTTAAATGGCATATTCTGTAGGTTGAAGATTATATAACTAACGAAAACATATCTCTGTATATGTAGAAAACCTAACATGACTACAAGTCTAACTATTATACATGATTATCTATTAACCTGTAATATTTATTTATTTATTCATTCATTCATTTATTTTCTGGGACAGGGTTTCTCTGTGGCTTTGGAACCTGTCCTGGAACTTGCTCTTGTAGACCAGGCTTGCTTCAAACTCACAGTGATCTGCCTGCCTCTGCCTCCACAGTGCTAGGATTAAAGGTGTGTGCCACCACCGCCCTTTGTAATTTTAAATTATATATTACATTTTTACTTTTTTTTTTTTTTTTTTTTTTTTGAGACAGGGTTTCTCCGTAGCTTTTGATTCCTGTCCTGGAACTAGCTCTTGTAGACCAGGCTGGCCTCGAACTCAAAGAGATCCACCTGCCTCTGCCTCCCGAGTGCTGGGATTAAAGGTGTGCGCCACCACCGCCCGGCTTTACTTTTTTTTTTTTTTTTAAGATTTATTTATTAAGCATACAATGTACTGCTGGCAAGGAAGGCACCAGATCTCATTACAGATGGTTGTGAGCCACCATGTGGTTGCTGGGAATTGAACTCCGGACCTCTGGAAGAGCAACCAGTACTCTTACCCTCTGAGCCATCTTTCCAGCTCCTATATTACATTTTTAAATGTGATGTATAAACATAGTACTTTAAACAAGAGTAGTAATATACATATAATAAAATTGACCTTAAATATGTATCAAAAAACCAAAGTTCACAACAATGTAAAATATTCATTTCTATATCATATCCACCTTTAAATGAAAACAACATTCACAAACAATCATTTTGGGAATTTGGACTTTTTTCTCCAAACTTCTTCCTGCTGTTTGTTGGGCAAAGAATTTTTAGAGTTCATGGAGACTTTTCAGGGGGTTTTGTTTCATCAAATCACTTTAGCCTGGAAGAAATCTACAGGTTCTCTTCTGTGGAAACAAAAGCAGAACCTCTTTTCCAAAGTTATATATCCTTAGATTCAAATTTTGAAGTCAAGATACCTTTAAAATATGTATGTTGGTTTAGTTTAGCAGCCCCCAGAATCAATGTTTTTTAGCAGTTAACTCATTAACAGTCAAAAAATCCAAAGAAAACAATAATATCCATAATTCAGACTCGGTATTTTCAATCTTTATGTAGCTTATTATTTTAACTCTATTACTTTTTAATATTTAACTATCTTTACTCTTTTAATCTATGACTTTCTGTACTCTTTCTTCTCTCTCATAAGCCCATATACATTTATCCAGCACCAGTGAACCATTTTAGAGGTTTTTGGGGGGCGAGGAGGGTCTGAATCTATACTACCTATCTATAATCCTTTTCTGACTAGAAGGGCTTCTTAAAATGCTAAGCAGTGTGGCTAGGACTAACGCTGTGACTCTGCCTGTTGGCTCCATCCAGTCCAACATGGCAGAGGTATGTTCACCACCAGTTCTGTGAGCCATGCTCACTGCCCCTCCTCCAGAGACTCAGCGAGTCTATGTTGCCATTAATCAACTTGCAGCACTCTGCTTACAAACCCTATTTAAGTGCTCTGTAGCAGGGGCTCCTGAAAGGGCAATCAGCATGAACAAGGAAGCTAGCTCTTAATCTATGCCTCTGCTCACCACCAGCAAACAAAGCCTATCTGAAAAACAAAAATGCTACTACCAAAAAAAGGTCCAATTGACTCCCATTTTTGTGGGCCTAGAAGTTCTTTAATTTTTATTTATTTATTTATTTGCTTTATTAGGCTTTAGGTAAATATATGTTACTAACATTGAGCATCATTATGTAACCAGAGACTGTTCATTTGCTTCCCAGCTACCCAGACCTAAATAATCACATAGAAACTATTAATTACAACACTGTTTGGCCAATAGCTTAGGCATATTCCTAGCTAGCTCTTAAACCTTAAATTAACCCAATCTGTGTATCACTATGATGCTGTAGCCTACAGGTAAGGTTCTGGCTTCTTTCTCCTTAAGCAGCTATATGGCATCTCTCTGACTCCGCCTTCTTTCTCTTTGCATTCAGTTTAGTTTTCCTCCCTAGTTCTATTCTGCCCTGCTGTAGGCCAAAGCATACAGAGGAGAATTTCACATCAGTTTTGTTCTTTGATCAATTCTCCAATGTCTGGAAGAACGCCTGACACACAAGAGCTACACAGAAAATAGTGGATGGTAGGTAGGTAAAAATTAATGCCAGACTTTCTTCTTTCTACTTCTTCCTATTCCCTTTCAATATTATTTTGTCTGTCTGTCTGTCTGGGTTTTTAAGCAAGTATCTTGTATCCAGACTGGTATCTCTACTTTCTATCATTTGCTCATGCCTTACCAATAAAGTTATCTTGCATTTATTTCTCAAAGACCTATTTTAAATACTGCTCTTTATTTTATCCTATCTCACTCTATACCCAACATGTAAACAAGAGAGTAAGAAACCATTTATAGGCGAGGCATAGTAGCATATGCCTGTAATCCGCGTATTTGGGAGGCTATGGTAGAAAAACTATCATCCTGGGCTACATAACAAGTCAAAAGCATGCATAGGCTACCTAGCAATACCCTGCCTAAAATCATAAAGTTACTTTTAAGCAAGAAAGAAACCAACTTAATAGGGCTAGGATGAAGCTCAGGGGTGGTATATTTGCCTACCAAGTTTAAATACCTGAGTTTCACTCCCAACACCAAAAGGAGAAAAAAAAAGAAAGAAAAAAATATTACACCAATTTAACTTCTAGTTAAACATTATATAATTTAAATCTTTCCATTTACCTGGTTTGTTAGGCCCGAGATTCTTCTGCCAGTACACAACTGAGCTCAAGTTCCTAACTCATTTATAGAGCATTCCTAGAAACTTGGTTTCTCCTTCACAGTACCTTTGTGTGGCAGTTTAAATGACACGTTCCCATAAGTCTCAGAAATGTGAATACCTGTTCCTCATTTGGTGGCTGTGTGAGAGGATCAGGAGGTGTAGTCTTCCTAGAGGACTTGTGTCACTATAGTGGGTTTGACTTTCAGAAGACTCAAGCCATTGAAGTATGCTTTCTATGCTTCCTGTCTGTATATGAAGATGCAATCTCTCTGCTGCTGCTCCATATCAGCCTTCTACAAGTTTGCTTGGCATTTGATTTCACTAACAGAAAAGTGACTAACACATCTGTGTTACTACTTAAAACAGTTAACTTTAAATTGGTTCAATTTGTAGTCTGCATGCAGGGAAGTGGTGGCCCATGCTTTTAACACCAATATGCAGGAGGCAGAGCCAGGAGGGATCACTGTGAGTTCGGGGCCAGCCTGATCTACAGAGTGAGTTCCAGGACAGCCAGGGCTATACAGAGAAACCCTGTCTCGAAAAACAAAAACAAACAAACAAACAAAAAAACTCAAAGAAATAAATAATATATCTAGACTGGGTAGATGGCTCAGCACTGGGTGCGCTTCCTGGGGACCTGGTTTGGATTCCTAGAATTCCTATGGCAACTCACATCCATCTATAACCTTTAATCCCAGCACTTGGGAGGCAGAGGCAGGCAGATCTCTGTCAGTTCGAGGCCAGCCTGGTCTACAAGAGCTAGTTCCAGGACAGGTTCTAAGAAAAAATAAAAATTAAAAAAATCAATCCCTCTCTCTCTCCCTCCCTGAGAGGAGGCTGGCTGAAAATTGGTTGGAGAAAAGGGGCTGTCCTAAATTCTTCATGACAGCAACTCTGCAGGTACCACCCCTCCCCCCCCAATAATGTTCTAGCTAATTTAACCTCTAGGAGCTGGAAGGTGGCTCAGTGCAAGGCTAAGATCAGGTAATTCTCTTCCAGATGACATGAGTTTGGTTCCCAGCACCCATGGGAAGAGGGGCTCATAAATGTCATTTCAGCTCCAAGTGATCTGATGTCCAGCATTGTCAGCATCTGCACCCAAGGGGGGGGGCTTACACACACACACACAAAGAAACAAATTAATTGCTTAAAATGTGTACTTCTAATGTTAACATTTCTCTATTTTAAAGAATAGATAGATATACATAGTTTGAAAGAATGTTCCGTTACAAACCAAACGTCATCTTTACATTGAAACACCCCTCAAAATGTGAGCTGTATTCTAAACCTGCTTCAGACAACCCATGCAATCATGAGTTACTGTAAAAAACCTCAGTCACACACAACTCCACGCTAGCATGAATGTGCTGTTGTCAACCTATCAGCAGGAGTTGTCTTTACTGCCGTTTCTTATCTCTGTCATCCTGCTCAGTGCCCACCACAGGCCACAACACACATGTTCAGGACAGCTGGAGAGAGAAGTCCTGTGGCCATGGGCCAGAGGAAAGCACTCAGGTCTGACTATTAACAGCGCACTCTAAGCAACAGGCTGCCACAGGAAATCAACACTGGATTAAGCGTTTTGTTTACAAATGAAACAAACCAGGGCAGCCTGACAAGGACCTGTTCAAAGGTTCCTGGAGAGTGGCCAACAGCACCCAGGAGCCATCAGTGAGGAGTGAGGAACCTGCTGGGCAGGTTTTTGGGGTGTCCAAACAAAGCAGGGTTAAGTTGAGAGGCCCCAGAACATGAGGCACACCCACCTCTAACACATCAAGTATTTAGTACAGGGTCACTGAAGAAACATGCAGACAGACCCCTCAGTGACACCCCTGCTACTCCAGGGTTAGACCATCTTCCAGAAATGCATAAAAAGGAGGGACAGCCGGGCGATGGTGGCGCACGCCTTTAATCCCAGCACTCGGGAGGCAAAGGCAGGCGGATCTCTGTGAGTTCGAGACCAGCCTGGTCTACAGAGCTAGTTCCAGGACAGGCTCCAAAGCCACAGGGAAACCCTGTCTCGAAAAACCAAAAAAAAAAAAAAAAAAAAAAAAAAAAAAAAAAAAAAGGAGGGACAATTTGTGCTCAGAAATTGCAAGGCTAGAAATCCTATACTCTAAAAATTCTAGTGACCCATACATTAGCAATCCATGCCATATGGTACAAAGATATAATGAAGGAAATTAAAAATCTAAGGTAAGTTAAACTAAAAAAATTTATATGAACCTTTTCTTTTTAAACAACATTTCATGTATATCATGATTGGTTTGGACTCCTAATCAATCCTTTTGACTCTAATATCTAAGTGCTGGAATTAGAGGCATGTATGTCCACACCCGGCTTGTATGAATAACTTCATTACCAAATTTTGAATTTCAAACAATCCAAATAATCTTTCATTTTAGAATGCACAATAATAAGCAAAGTCCCCTGGATGTGCCTTTTTAAAACTAAAATGTGTATGGGTGTTTTTATCTGCAAGCATGTCTGTGTATCACATATATGCCTGGTGTCCATACAGGCCAGCAGTGGCGTCAGATCCCCTGGACTGGATTAGAACATTGTGAGAGCTGCCTGTGCTACTGAGAACTGAACCTGGCTCCAAAGGAGAAGCCTGTATTGAACCGTTTCTCCAGTTTCCTGAATATTCATCCATGCCCAGGGTTTGAAATTAATTATATTAACCCAGCTTGGAGAGGAACAGAAAAGGAAAATGGAGAAAAATTGACATGGCCATGATTCAAATAATGTCAAATCATTTTGAGGGACAAGAGCAACCTTGAGAACAGAGAAGAGAAAGCACCATGAGATCAACTGTCCAACAGCTGTAGCTGTAATGATTTCGGCCACATAAGGCTGATACTTCCGGGTTCTGGAGCCATGCGCGTGCAGATGGGCCCTTGGGCGCAGAGGTGCCTGAATAGGGTGTGCGCATGCGTGGTTACATCCACGATGACTCAGCTAAGCCCCTTGCACATGCGTGAACCCGTCATCTGCCTATGACGTAGTCACGCCAATCCCTGTGCGCACGTGCTAGGCAGCTTTTAAAAAGCTGGATGTGCTATCTTCCCCTCTCTCTCTGCACACCGGTTCCCCAGGCCTGTATGCACCCCCTCTAATAAACTCCTAAGCAGGTTTGTTGTATGTTCCGTGTTTTCTTCTCACTCGTGCCAGGTAATTTCAGTAGCGAATACATTATCCTCTTGCTATGGATGAGAACTATAAGATCTAGTCCATGATGCTTATGAGCAGTTTAAAATATAAGGTCAGAAAGTGTTTAATTAAAAACGAACAAACAAATAGGCTTAGTAGGTCATCTATATGGAAGCAGAAGGATATCAAGTTTGATAGCAACCTGGGATACACAGTGAGTTTCAAGTCAGCATAGAGAAGAAAACAAGACCTGTGTCATAATTAATAATAATAATAATAATAATATCGATCTTTCCAACCATTATACTTAACTCTCAAGACTGTGTGTGGAAGAAAATATTGGAGTATTTATGTTCTCCTGTTATTAACCATTTCAAAAGTTTAAAATGTACTTAAGCATATGTATCCATAAAAGTACCAGAGGGCCAATGAGACAGGCTGCTTCCCCATCAAAGACTTCAAAGGATAGGTTGTCAGAATGAAAAGCCTAACATTCAGTCACTCTGACTTAAAGTTATTTTGACCCAGAAGGAAAAACTTAAGTAAAATTTCACTGATCCTCTGGGGTCCAAGATGAGTCACCAATATGCCCATCCCTGAGGAAGTTGGACTACACCTGGGCAGGAAATGAGATAAAAGCAGCTGTTCTGCTATACATGGATCGACAGCCCAACTCATGAGCCTGGCTTTCAGAAGTCCAATGTAAATAGAAGGCAGAAACGTCATCTAGACTTCAAGTTAAATCCACAAACATTTAAAACGCAGCATACTGCACATAACAATGGACAAGAAGAGATAAGTTATGGGTTCACTAGCAAAGCGTTAGAATTAATAGAGAGAACAGCTAGTGAACCAGATGACAGAAAGCAGGCACTGTATTCAGAGAGAAAACCTGCACGTGGGTGTGGCCCGAGGCTGCAGCTCACGCTCAAGTCCTTGGGTTTGATGCCAAGCATCATAAAAAGGCAACAAAGAAGTAGAGAACTGTGACAAATTTGAAAGATCCAAATTCTATAACCAAATCATACAATAGCTTAAGTCAGGAACTCTATCTTAGTTTAACGGAAGATAACAAAGTTTTAGTAAACCCAATGGAGAAGACCTTCTCTAAGGACAGTGTGGAGAAGAGCAGGTCAGAGGCACACAATACAGAGTGTAAAACTCTGCAACATTTTTACCTGGACATCCAAAAAGGAAAGTTAGGCAAAGAACAATAATAGAAAAAAATAATAGCTGAGGGGCTAAATCAATTTTCACCCAGAGCCCTAGCAGAATAAATTAAAATAATGAATAAAAATAAAGCAATAAGAAATCAACATTGAGGGCATAGTGTAGAAAAACTTAAAAAAAAAAAGTATTCAGAAAACAGGCAGTTACCTTAGGCTGGCAACTGAAAATGGAGGCGTATCTTTAATGTGTTCAAAGAAAACAACCACCAAGAGTTCAGGATCGAAGGTGAGGGAGCCAGGGGTGGTGCTCAACTGTCAGCATCCCCAACTACGCAGGAAGTGGATGCAGAAGGTCCCAACAGTAGCAGCAGAATGAGGCCCTGACTCAAAGGCAGGCTAGAGACACAGTTGAGTCATGGGATACTTGTGTGACAGGCATTAGGCCCTGGGTTCCACATTCTATCCTCAAGAACATACCAGAATGTGGAAAAAACAAAAATTATTATTATTACTAGTAGGGCGAGGAGCAGTAGTAGTAGTATTTTGATTTTTCAAGACAAGATTTCCCCGTGTATTAACCCAGGCTGTCCTTGAACTCATAGAGATACGCCTGCCTCTGCCTGGGGAATTAAAGGTGTTTGCCACCAAGCCGAGCAAAAAATATTTTCATTAGCAGGTCTGTATACAATGGAAGTCTTCTCCTCCTTCAAGCCCCCTCCAACCACCTCGACTGATACGTAAGTTAACAGATGCTAACAGGACACAACAACGGCAGATCAAATATATTTAACCAGAACCACCATAAAAATATCAGAGCAAGAACAGAAGCTTGTGGTTTGGTTGCTGCTCGATCTCTTGTACTTAAGCAGTGCCTGTGACTGAAATGAAGTCATACGGTCAACAGTTTTTCTAAAACTAGAGGCAGTAATCACAAATTAAATGTTCGTAAATACAACTACTGGGAATTAAGAATGTCTCCATGTTGTTATAGCAATGAAAACAAGTAGCTTATATCTTTATATCTTTGGAGGGTCACCATACACCCTGCTCTGCTAGCAGGTACCGCCAATTTGCAAACACACCAATCTTCATGGTCATTGTACACTGTTGTTTCTACACACAATGCCCTCACAATGCCCTTCTCTTCCTTCCCTGCTCTCCAAAAAAAAAAGCCTTCCTTCATTCTTTAAGGTCCAGATCAAATCAAAGTTATTTCTTCTGGAAAAGCTGACACCCAGCTAACTATCTTCTCCTCTTTCAGATAGTACAAAAGCCCTCCAAAGAAGGCACCACAGGGTCTATGCGCTGGCCTACCTCACTAGGCAATGGCCAAGGGATGGTTTTATGCATTCTTTGGTCTCCCTACCCTTAAAAATTATCTTAGTAACTATTCATAGTGAGGATCCGAAGGTTAGGAAAAATAAATAATAAGGAACTATACCAAATAGGAGGAGACTGAAAAGAAAATCAACTAAGGTTTGGATTGGACCTTGAGGCTCCAGACGAAAAGATAAATAAGAGGTTTTGGGATGAGGCTCAGCAGTCAAGGGCTTGCTGCTAAATGTGTGATTGCAGAGAGTGAATTCACTCTCTGGAACTGTCATGGGAGAGAGAACTAACAGCCACAAGCTGCACTCTGACTTCCACATATGCATCATTTTGTGTGTGTGTTCATATACAAAACATTAATTTAAAATAGTAATGATGATGATGTTATAATTTAGTTAAGAGTATCGTATCAGAGACTTTCCAAGTAATATTTTAGAATTAGAATTTTAGACTGCTACAGTTTATATGAGAGTTAACATTAGGAAAACTTTTAAAAGGGTGTGGATGAACACTACGCACTATGGAGAGAGACCACGAGGGCCAAGAGCACTTTTAGACAGAATGTGGGGGCAGCCTGTGTCAAAAAACAAAATAAAACAAAATAATAAACAATGCTACTTTTGGAACTTTCTAATAACTTAAAATTATTTCAGACTAGGCAATGGTGGCAACACGCCTTTAGCCCTAGCACTCAGGAGGCAGAGACAGGTGGATCTCTGTGAGTTCGAGACCAGCCTGGTTTACAGAGTGATTTCCAGGACAAGCTTCAAAGCAACAGAGAAACTCTGTCTTGAAAAACCAAGATTAGATAGATAGATAGATAGATAGATAGATAGATAGATAGATAGATAGATAGATATAGATAGATAGATGGGATAAATAATTGAAAATAAAAATGTTTTCTTCTAAAATGTTTATTTGAAGGCTTGAATTACTGTGTCTAGTTGCAGAAACATAACAACAAAGTGTCATTTTGATACTAAGTTTTCAGGTACTATTAACAAGTCAACCATGGAAGAGTGCAAATGAATTATTACCACATCTATGCTTTGAAATTTTACCATGAATGAATTCATATACACATATGTCAAGTATAATTTTTAAAAAGTAAAGTGAACAACTTCTTGTGAGAAATAAAAAGCAAATGCAATAGGCCTGAACCCAGCTCGACAGCCAGTGCAATCACTAAAGATAGCTGACCTCCAGCCACCACTGTAAGCATGTTCTCTGGGTAACACAGACTCCGTGAAAGCAATTTCTATACAAAGTACTGCATAAGTCCAGAGATGAGGAAAATCAAATGTGAACACTGGTGTCAGGGAGAGAAGGTTCAGCAGTTAAGAGCACCTGCTGCTCACGCACAGGACTAGTGCTGGGTTCCAGTCCCAGCACTCCCACAGCAGATCACAACGATCTGAATGAAGGCTCAGATTCCAGGGACCCAATGCCATCTTTTGGCCTGGTACCAGGCATACACAGGAAGCACATAATACTTATAGGCAAAATACACAGATTATCATAAGGCATCACTCAAAATTAAGACTACAGATATAACTGAAAGCGCCAAGGCTCTCTGTATGAAGTTATCATTACGATACTATGGTATCTATCTCAAAGTCATTTCAATGGTAACATTCATGAAAAATATAGGTTTTGATTTAGTCACAAGCAGAGTGAATTTTGCTGCACTTTCAGGAACACTGGAACAGTGAACAGGAGCAGTGAGCAGCAATATTAGACCTGTGCCCCAGCAGATCCACCAGTACAGGGGACCTTTTGAACGTGTTTCAATTTAAGACAGATCAGACAATGAGTATCTAAGTACTCATTATAAAGGAAGGACATAAGCTTTAATTCTATAGATATTCCTTGTGTGTATCAAACAGTCCACTGGAGAAGCCAACTGAGACTCTGAAGCCCGTCAGTCACACTGGCAGTGAGACTGAAGGACGACAGTGCTAGCCAGACAGGAGGAGGGAGGCCCCGTGAGGAGGAGCACTTTTCACTATACATCACCTCTGAGAACCTGGGATGGGGCAGATATAAGGCAGTAAAGAAACTCAGTGCTAGAATGTGTGGGGAAGGAGGCTACATGAACCATGGGGGGGGGGGGGGGCACTTGCACAGGTGCTCTGAGCCACTGGTTCTTTTGAACTATAAACAACAACTGTTTGTCATTAAGATTTCTCCATAAATAAACACACTTTTGTCAGAGTAAGAGCATGTATTAAAGCCGGGTCGTGGTGGCACATACCTTTAATCCCAGCACTCAGGAGGCAGAGGCAGGCAGATATCTGTGAGTTCAAAGTCAGCTTGGTCTACAGAGTAAGTTCCAGGACTGGCTCCAAAGCTACAGAGAAACCCGGTCTCGAAAAACAAAAGAACATGTGTTAATGAAAGTCAAATTTTAAAGATATTTTCTTTGCTTTTAAGGAAACATAAAAGTCACCTTTGAAAACAAAGCAGAGTTTGCTCCCCCAAGTCCCCCCAAACCATCTGTACAGTGTGTACACCGGAATCCTAACTACACAGGCCCTTTAAACTGTTATAGTGAAGTGAACATGCTCATTAGTCCGAAAGTCCCTAAATTCTTCAACCATTGCTTCAGAAAGTCACCAATTTTGGCTAAGTCCCCAATCCATAAGACCCTAAAAATTTCCATGAGAAATAAATTGCTTTTAGCCTCTATAATAAATAAGAATCTAATGGGATAAATACTAAGTTAACTAAACCTAAATTAGTTTTAAGCATTTCATATTGAAAAATTATGTTGAGAGCTACTCACATAATTCTCCAATTTAAAAAGAATTCATTTAAATAATAAATAAGGTTCAACATTATTTCTCATTCCATGAGAACAACATCTGTCTTTGTCATAGGACTTTTAATTTCTGAATTAACTAATTACACTTTGAAACAGCAATAAACTATCACCCTGTGCGAACAAATAACACTCATTCTAGGCTTGAGGACAGACGAGCAAGCGCAGTGGCTGGTTGTGGATGGGATGTGCGGGTACACGAGCCCTGGGGGGGAGGGGCGCTATCTGGAGCAAGCGCAGTGGCTCGCTGTGATGGGATGTGCGGGTACACGGGCCCTCGGGGGGCTATCTGGAGCTTGAGCACTCCTTTCCTGTAGGTCAGTTTGCTTCCTATTTTCTAGAAGCCTAATGTGATTTGGATTTAGTTTTTAAGATCATAGCCTCCTTTGTCGGAAACCTGTTCCCTAGCTAGATGATGCTACAAAATCATGGGCTTTATGAGACAGGCCATACTGGCGTGCTGACTGTGGAACAGACTCAGTGTTCTACCGAACCCCAGTTTCTCTCTGGCTTCCTGTCTCACTATGTGGCAGCTTCCTTGGGAATCAGTTCCAGTTGTGCTATCATTGCTATTAGAGGCTCTTACCAGAGGCAAACACCCCACTGCTTGATCTTCGACTCTTGGCCTCTAAGCTGTGAGCTAAGGACCTTATCTTCACAGGTTTCTAATTCGTTGTTTCATCACACTAACAGAAAGCTCACTGACACGTGGGCCTCTGGCATTCGCACTTTCTTTAAGTCATGGATACTCTCCCCAGAAGGCTAACCTCTAAACAGTTGTTGCTGGAGAAGTGGATCTAGGTGCTTCCACCACAAAGTTCAAGTATAAGTTAATCCTTATAAATTTCAGAAGTAATTAACACAGGATGAGCCTTAAACTCACCTTTAAGGAAAGACATGTACAGAGTTACGTAACTACACATTAGCTATACTGAACAGCTCATTACACTAAACCTTATCTCCCACTTTTCAATCCCTAAGTTCAAGTACTTCATTTGATACTTATCTCCAAGATTATTATAATCACTAACAGATTCATTTTCCCCCTCAACTGGCTGAACATACTAACCTAGAGCAGCAAGGACAGTCTACTTTCAGATCCCGACAACTGCTCTAGCTGCTGGCTCCCCTGGGGCTGAAGTCAGGGGAACTGGGTCAGAGAGTGCTTACCAAGCAATATGATCAATCTGCTCCATCACAGGGACACTGATTACAAAACTAAGTCTGCATGGGCCATTAAGAGAACTTGACTGTAATGAAACAGTTCCACAGAACAAGAAATGGAGGAAAAGTGTCCAATATGTGTACAGAACACAGGACCAGGTACCACGAATCATCTCTTCCTTGTATTGGTGATTACATAAAAATCAGATACGGTGACCCTATTATTGGCTGCATTCTCAGCTTTTCTTAGTGATGTTAAAGAGAAAGAGGGAGACAGGAAGAAGCAAAATGCTCACATAATAAATAATTCTTGCAATAGACTAAAGAAATGTTCATTATTAAATCACAAAATCTGCTTTATAAAACTTAATCACTCACTGTGTTCCCTCTGATCCAGATTATGAGCAGAGCACAGTCATTCTAGAAAATGCATCAAAATATTTTTTAAAAAGAGATAACTTGAAATGGAGAGACAAATTGAAATCTTAAAATATTTTCAAATAATAATTCAAAATCATGGCGAGAAGAAAGATAGTTAAGGTGTAAAAGAGCCAACAACTGCTTGCTATAAAAACAGCAAAATAATGTAATAATAGCAAAAGTCAGTGAAGACCGCTAAAACAGTACTTGCTGGGTGAGTTTTTAAATGGTGTGCTCATGGGGATGATGCTATGGTTCAATAGTAGAAGAAGCACACCAAAGCCCTGGGTTTGATGTGTAAGACCACAAAAAAAAAAAAAAAAAAAAAAAAAAGCCAACTAAAAGTTGAACATGTTATGATGCATGACTGTAATCTCAACACTGAGGAGGTCGAAGCAGGAGGATCACAAGTTCTAGGACTGCTTGGTCTGTTCCCACTATACAGCAACAATAAATGTTTGTTGGAGGTGTCAGCTCAGTGGTGGCATGATTGCCTTATAGACATAATCTGGTATTTGAGTACCAGCACAGCAGCAGTTAACACAAACACACACACACACATGTTCAAGGAAGAAAAATCACTTGTGACATGTCCTTGGGTCAATGAAGGGGATCTCAAAGCTGGCAGTGGTGGCCCAGACTAAACAAACATGTCCAGTTCAAGATCAATGAGGAAACGTGAAACACACGGCTTCTGTATATGTACCCCACATCTTCAAAAAACAATGAGTCATAATTCCAGTTTTGCGGGTGCACAAGTTTACATGTCTAGATAAACTTCTTCTTAAAACCAAGCAGACTTAAGGGAGGCTAGATCTGCAGCTCATCACACGAGAAAAGATAGGAAGGGGAGATGCCAGAGGAGTGAAGAGAGGCAAAAAAACAAAAATAGAAAACAACAACAAAAAAACCTCCTTTTTAAAAAAAATAAATAAATAAAGGAGGCAAAAGACTGCCTACATGGCTCAGTGGGCATAAAATGCATGCATGCACGATGAATGAGTGAATGGGAAGAAAAAAGCAAAGGAAGAAAAAAATTAAAGTTTAAAAAAAAAAGGTGCGTGTTTCAGCAAAACTTTAAATGGCTCATATTACTTCTGAGTACCCAGAAGTAGGCTTTGGAAAGCGAAATGCTGTCCCTAAGCCTCCAAAATTAAACTAATTTCTTCTGATAAAATCATAGGCAGGAGGAGAGAGACAGAGGGTGGAGAGATTACAAAGCCCCTTGTGGTGCTATACTCTTATAATCTTGGCACTTAGCAGACAGACAACAGGGCCAATGATGACTGACGATTGATAGATGATAGATAGGATTGATTGGTTGGCTAGTTCTTTTCATGCTGCAATTATAAAAAATAAACTGATTTACAGGCACCTGGGTTCACTAGCTGAAAATCTACAGCACATCAGAGCAGACCAACTAACAAAGTGACGACTGCAAAGACTTCCTTCCCACCACGTCCTACTCAGTACATGCATGACCTCAATGAAGCAGAAGCGAGACTACACACGCTTGGAGAGAGCCCTTCAAAAGCCCTAGGAGTGGAATGACGTGGGGCTCAGAAGCTGGGCACTGAGGGCCCTAGAAACACTACAACTCTCTACACAACGTCCTGTAGAGACAAGGGTTAAAAACCAGTGTGCCATTTCATGTTCACAAAGGGGCCTGCTGTAGAATCAAAGCAAGCAAGCAGTCAGAACATCCTTGCCCACAGCATCTGATGCTCATCCAGGCAGAACCAAGAGTGAAGGGAAAGCCTCACACCACTGGGGGCAGTGTTCACGGGTAGGAAGCAAGAGCACCGACAAGCAAGGCACAGGTCTAGTCATCACAAGGCTAAGGGAAGTCTGAGTCCTCCCACTTCAGGAGCTGGGGAAGGGTAATTCTATGTAAATGAGGGGTGTGAATGAGAATTCCTGGAAAGGAGCAGAGTCTGCAAGGACTGACTGGTAAGAACCACAGCGCTGGAGGCAGAGGCAGGCGGATCTCTGTGAGTTCGAGGCCAGCCTGGTCTAGAAGAGCTAGTTCCAGGACAGGCTCCAAAGCTACAGAGAGACCCTGTCTCGAAAAACCAAAAAAAAAAAAAAAAAAAGAACCACAGCGCTGTGGAAAGACTGGAATGCAGCTAAAGTAATGACTTTATCTTGAGCTAGTTCTAGTCCCCTTTACTGTATCTTGTGACTAATGAATAAAACCTTTAGAATCTATTACCTTAGCAGACCACCAGCTCCCACCAACCCCAAAGCTAAGCGTGTCATCACAGCATCCTGGGCCTGGAGAAAACCTGCCATCCTGCTCTAACCACCTCTCTAGGGTACCCACTAACTTATTTTAAACTTGCCTTGATTTTTGATTTTCTTTGCTCTGTAAAACTGTGAAACTCCACAAAACCGCTTCCATGCTGGAACATGGAATTTGGGGTACCTAAACCCATGTTCTCTCAAAATGGCTCCAGAATAAACTATCCTTTATCCCTTTAAGATGAGAGCTATGGCTTTTACGTCAACAGGGGAGAGCTCCAAGGCTGGCAGAAAATAACAGGGGATAGTTACAGTGCATCTCCGACTGCTGCTTTTCAGTCGTCCTCTGTCCCTCGCTTACCATCCTCCCAGTCTCTTCGCATAAACACTTGTATATACTGTGATTAAGAAACTTCGAACCTGGCGATGATAGTGCACACCTTTAATCCCAGCACTTGGGAGGTACAGGCAGGCAGATCTGGCATTTGAGGCCAGTCTGGTCTACATAATAAGTTCCAAGACAGCCAGGACTACACAGAGAAACCCTGTCTTGAAAAGCCAAAACCACAACCAGAAGGAAAAGAGAAGAAAGGTTAGGAAAGAAAAGAAATTCTGGAGTCGGAGGTGATCCACAGTTTAAGAGAAAAGACAAACTGAGCTGCAGCAGGTCAAGCCAGTGCCCAGCAATGATGTAGATGTACAGGCAAACATGAACTTATACAGACATACAAGTCTGCATATACATTAAGGTATAGGAAAGAAGAAAACTAAGAACTTAATTAGATTTAAGTGATAAGCTAGAAGAGTATCTAAGTTAGAATAGCAGAGGATCAGGAAAGATAATATGAGGTCTGCAGAAAACTGGCATTTTTATGGGTCAAAAATGGTTAAATATCAGTAAGTTTACAAAGTTCAAATGAATAACTAAGGCAGCAATTCATTGTGAAGCAAATGACTCAGCGTGACTCCACGGGAGAGTACCAGAAGAAAGGAGATGCCTTCCAAAGAGATTTCCATACTAGATGGTCCTGAAGCCCCTTTCCAGAATGTTCTGTGAGATCTTGTCCACTAAATTAAAGCATGTTTTGGTGAATTGGGATGTTTAGTCTGTCATAATAGAGAAGATAGGGTAGATGTGAACGGGGTCTGTCCTGAAAGAAGACAAGACAAACTCAGGAAGACAAAGAAATACCTCCACAGGCAGATCTCAGTGAATTCGAGGCCAGCCAGGAGCCAGGACAGGCAGGACTGTTACACTGAGAAACCCTATCTTGAAAAGCCAAAAAACAAACAAACAAACAAACAACAACGGGGGGAGGGGGGGCACAAAAAGAAAAGCCTCCAGCCCAGCCTCTGCAGCGCCAAGAGATGTGCCTTGGTCAGCCCTTACAATGTGCCCCTTACAATGAGCCCTGTAAGTGCCTACTGCAGTCCGAGTGTGTAGCCTGAGGACAAGCAGCAGAAGCCTCTGGTGAGAGGAGGGTTCATGCAGGCTGGGACCAGTGGGCACCGGTAGGCAGTTTGGGGGGCAGCTCACGGGAACTCCAGAGCTGGAGAAGCCTGGGTGAGAAAGCACCCAGCCTGCTGGAGTGGGCTAGGAAGAGTGAGGGGGACTCAGCTTGCCTGGCTGGGATAGTTCGCAGACTTAAAGAAAGCTGAAAGATGAGGTGGAAGGCCAAACTCAGGAGCATGGGAATGGCAGAAGTGAGGGGCTGCAGGAGAGCTGGGTGTTCACTTCCTTGACTTGTACTCCCCTCCATTTTCTCCCCCATGTACCTATCCTCCACTCTCACTAGGGGCAGAACTAATGAGAACTACCATGTGTTTGGCTTAGACTACATGGAAACGTTTTTGAAATATATCCAGGCAAAAAAATGAATAAAAAAATTCTGAGTTTAAGCTTTTGTTGCTTCAGCTCTTCTGTTTCTTAGACCAGGTTTTGTTACATTTCCCTCTTACTGGATTATAACCCACGCTAAAACAAAAATGTCTCGTTAGTTTTATTAAAAACCAACCTTCCACCATAGTCCTCTAGCACAACACTCTCAGATAACATCAACATGGCATTCCCTCTATAACGGAGCCGCCCTCGGCTCCAATGTGAGAGGGGCAACAGCAGGGTATGTGGGAAGAGCCTAGGTGTGGGACCGCGGCTTTCAAGGAGTGGGGAGAAAAGAAGTGATCCACCCAGGGTACAGGCAGCATGGGAGGATGGTCTGGAGAGGACTTAAAAATAGTAACAAGGAAGAGCCTGCTTTTTATTATTATCCTGCACCTGCAATTCTAAACAGTTATGACTCCTGCCTGCTGGGGTTGACAGCTCCGGTATGAGACGGTGTGTCCTGGTCCACCACTATTGCTCCGGGCCTTATTAAACACTTTTAACACTCACTACTACAGGAAGCAGAGACTTGGGGAGACTGAGTTAAATAGAGAAATGGGGTCTACTCTGGGCAGCATGATTCCCAAGTCTGCATGTTTATTCTGCAAGTTACAACCTCTCAAGGAAAATAAGCAGCAGGCAGGAGCAGCACTGGGTCAGCTGAGCTGAAGCCACCAGCCGAGCGGGGATGTCACTTCCATTAGCCTACTTTCTTACCTTCTCCATCAGTCAATCAACACCTGACTGCCTACAGCTCTGAGAACATTCTTCTACATTACTAATTTAAGGCTGTTTCTTGACAGTTTCCCTGGAGTACGAGCAGGTTAACTGTCGCACAGACAGTCACTGTGGCCGGAGGCGATCATCTCTCAAGGTGGACGGGAACTGGGAAATGCATTTCATAAAAACAGTTTGGATTCTTTGGTGTTCATTTTAATGATAAGGACATCTTTGTCTTCATGTACTGTCAAAATTCCCATAATGGAACATTTATTTTTCTTAATTGTCTTAATTTTAGGCTACATATGCTTTTTATTGGAAGCTATCATATTGAGAAAATGCAGAAAGTAACTGAGAAATAACACATTCCTTCATTTCCTAATACTTTAACTGTACACATCTCATTTCCTCTCCCCAGTGTCTCCACATAGAAAATAAAATTTCAAGTCACAACCTCAAACTCCAGTGAGGACAGAATTCCTCTAATAATATGCAACTCTCTGACTACAGAAGTCCAAACAAAAAGCCTAGCTGTGGGTACTTGGAGACTAAATTGTAGATATTTCCTTTTATCAAATCCCCTACCTACGAAAAGAGAAAAGATTAACAAAATAAAATTACCTCCACAAAGTTAAAGTCTGAAATAAACACACCCTGGGTAGGAGTAGCTCTGTTCCCTTTGAGATAGAAACACATCTAGGCCTGAGTTTTCTAAGACAGCAAGAAGGTCAGTAAGGAATGGAAGCCCAGAAGACACAAGTCTAGACCTAGTACGGAGATCTTGATTGACACTCTCCCCCCCCTCCCCCCCACACACACCATGAGCAGGACCAGGCTTTAGAGGTCAAAGACTGTGACTCAGTGGGTAAAGGAATCCACATAGGAGATAAGAACCTAGGTGGGCATGTCAGTGTGAGTCTTAAACAGTAGTGCATGGAAGGCAAAGGCAGGCAGATCTCTGTGCGTTCCAGGCCAGCCATAGCTATGTAGTGAGATCCTGTCTTTAAAGAAAGGGTGAGAGACCTCTGACAAGTTGTTCCCTGACCTCTGAATGTGCACACACAAAATAATAAAATGTAAATTCAAAAAGATTTTAAAGGGGGTCAGAGATTGGCAAGGCTGTCAGTGTGCAATTCTTGAACAGGTAAAATGCCCAGCTGTGAAGAAGTCCCCTAGAAGCAGAGGCTCACAGTTCTACACAATAAGTCACTGAACTTGTCAGTTGTCAGTGAGCCCACAGTTCTAACTGATACTGATTTCAACAGAAAGAAAGTCTTGAGCAAAAGGAACCCAGTGAACCTGTGCTTGGACTCATACAAACAAATGTGCACTAAATTGTGGTTATGTCCAATGCAGTAATTAAAGCTAATGGAGTAAGCCTCCAGTCGAGCGGGCAGTGGGCCACTTTCACACTCTGTGGTACACAGGGCACCATTAAAAGCTGTACTCTTCCCACTTCCTTCAATGCCAGGTTCACAACCAGGCCTGACTTCCACACAGGTCTCCCTTCTGTCTCTGTGCTAACCATCCAAACTAAGGGTCCTTGTGCGTAGAACAAAGACCTCCCCAGTATTAAGGCCAAAATGCACCAACCTGAGCAAAAAAGTGTCAGTGCCTTTAGCTAGGCTAGGCATGAGAAAATTAGACTGAAATCTGACAAAGCTAAGGCTGAGCTGATCTTAATGCTGTATTGGTTTTCTGCTGGCACAGACAGTAGGTTTAAAAACAAACACCTACTGGGGCTGGAGAGATTGCTTGACAGAGCACTCCGGCTCTCCCAGAGGACACATGTTCAATTCCAACATGGTGGCTATCAACCTGTAACTTCAGTTTCAGGGATTCCAACACCCTCTTCAACCCTCTGAAAACATTGCATGCATGATGTATGTGGTGCACACACACACACACACACACACACACACATAAGCAAAACACTTGCACACATAAGATAAGGGAAAAATAAATATAAAAACACCCACACCTCGGCTTGCAGTTCTACAGGGCAGAAATCCAGACAGCTCCTGCTGTCTCTCTGCCTGATGGGTCTCCATTTGTGTCAAGCTGACAAAAACCAACTAGTACACCATTTTCTCAAAATAAATTTGGGCAACTCATGGTACTCGGCCCAACCAATTTTTCTTTTAAGCCCAAATTTCTTGTCCGCGTGTAGAAAACACAAGCACAGAGAGTTTGAACATGGCGTTAATAAAAAATAAAGCAGAGCCTCTTGCAGAATCTGAAGAAAGAAGCAGACCTGCTAATAGCAATGACTACAGCTGGAAGAGAGCAGAGTTCAGACTAATAAAGCTATGGGAGGGGCATGTCAGGACAGAGAAGGCAGAGACCAGAGGGGAGGTGGTGGGCCGCAGGTAGAGGAAGGACAGACAGAAGGTCATGGGAACCAGAGTGTCTGGCCCTCCAGTGCTTCCTTAGGTATCTTGATACCCAAGAAGGTTCCTGTCTTGTTTTAAAACCAGTGATTTTACACTTTTTTCAACCAAATGAGCCCATCTGAAGTTGCATTTAAGGCTTAAAACATTAAACACTTCCAAAAATAAAAATAAAATAAGCTTTTAAAAGATTTTTTAAAACACAATTTCTTAATGTATATCTTCCCCATCCCAACTTCTTCAAACCCCAGTGCCCAGCCAAGCTGGTGGGAATTTGTAAGGCAGCCCATGCCAGCACTCACACAGAACAATCCCAGGCAGAAAGGATTTGCCCATTAGCTACACTATCTCCACCAAGACAGCAGCCTTATTAAATTACAACTGTTTGAACAAGGTCAGGCCCTTAGAGTTTAATTCAAAGTGATTCCAGGTATAATGCTGTCAGGTCAACTTAAACAAGCCAACGGGGGCTGAGAGCAGGATTAAATATTAAAACAGAATCTTTCACATCTGTTTTTACCCAAGGATGAAATTACTGTACATCACTTCAACCAGCTCATTAATACACTATACACACATCTTGCCTCAAAGGTTACAGGAATATCAACACTTCAGAGGCCTGCAGTGAGACTGCTCACACAGCCAGAGTGAGGTCACTGCATACTTTATTGGACATCAATATTTCTTTACAAAATGTGAGCAAGATAATCAGTTAGACATAGACACATTTTAAATTAAAGGATGAAAACCTCCATGAAGATAAACCAGTTGCTTTTAATCTGAACCTTCTAATCACTCACTTGGCTGACTTTTATTGGTAACAGGATAGTACACGTTGAGCAAACACTGATTCAATATAATTACTTTATAAAACTGAGGGCTGTCACATTCATAGCCAGCAACAGAAATCTCATTCTTCAACTTGGAAAAGAACAAATTAGGCATGATGGGAGATAGAGGATACACTCTGGCAACCAGGAGGCAAAAAGGCAGATCCCTGTGAGTTCAAGCCCAGCCCAGACTACATAATGAGTTTCAGAGCTACAACAAAATGAGACCCTGTCTCAAAAAAAAAAAAAAAAGCAAACAAAATGGGAAATGCAAAAATATAAAATACAAGAGGTCTATATAAACATTTTGAAGCATGAGCACTTACAACACTCAGCAAATACCCTACAACTGAACTAGGGGAAGACAGTTCGAGGTCTGTTGCCCTTATAAACCCCACATCAGAGAACTGTGTCTAGCACATTTCCCCACGTTCAACACCTGCCACTCATCCTTACACTGCAGGGATGACAGTGTGACCCTTTCTTAACACTGTCTGTGCTAGTGAATATGACGGCTGCCATTTGGGGCTCCTGTACATACTTCCTATCCTTTTCCTCTTCTGTACATCTACCCCACTTTCCTCTGGGGAACCCCACTGGTTGTTAACAGCTGTCCAGCCTTCATACTCTTGTTACTTGGGTGAATGCATCCTTCAAACCACAGTCTCCATGCCTCTATAATGGTGGCTGGTTTCAGGGTGCACCTGCCTGAGCAAGCTCTTTCTATATGCCTATTGTGGGAGAAGGGTCTTGGGGCTGGAGCTCCTCTTCTGTCAGGACAAACAGCAGTCAGTTTCCATTCTCAAGGACAGAATTAAAATACAAAAAGTGCTGCTGTGCAGAGGAAGCAAAGCACAAGAGGCAGAGATGCAGCCTGAGCAGAAAATGTTGACCAGAACAAAGTCAGCTCACCTGTGTTTGAAACATTAGTTGTCTTTAGCTATGTCTGCCACTAGTTAATGTGTAAATTGCCTGTGTTTAAATATTAGCAATAAAACAATTAAAGGAACACCTACTCTGACCCACAGTAGAACTTCACCCACACAGTCTCTTAATCCCACTGGTCATGAAGCAGTGGTGATGCATACCTTTAATCCCAGCACTTAGGAAGAGGAGGTGGATCCTTGTAAATTCAAGGCCAGCCTGGTCTACAGAGTGAGTTACAGGACAACCAGGGCAACACAAAGAAATCTTGTCTCCAAAACAACCAAAAAGAATTTCACTGGCCTCTCTCTTTTCTCAAGTTATTGTGGCTAGCTCTATTTCTGTGAATTTATCCCCTAATAAATAAACTTTTTTATATTCCATTCCAGGCTATTTTGGAACTTTTTTGTATGCCAACAGATAAAGATGTCAAATTCTAGCTCTAACACATGATCAAAGATGATAATAATAGCACTGATACCTGTAGAACTTGCCTCATTGTAATACTGCTTTTTTTTAAATTTATTACTATTAAATAGGGTCTCAGTGTATAGCTGTGGCTGGCCTTAAACTCTCCATGCAGAACATGTTAGCCTCAAATTCATCAAGATCTACCTGCTTCTGCCTCTCAAGTGCTGTGATTAAAGACAATTAGGGTCACTATGCTGGATGTTTTTCTTTACATTACAAAAATTATTTTTATTTATATGTATATATGTGTATATGTGAATGTATGTTATGTCCCCTGAAGCTGGAGTATAGGCAGGTATGAGCAGCCTGACATGGGTGCTGGGAATTGAACTGGGACCCTCTGGAAGAGCAGTAAGTGCTCTTATTCACTGAGCCACCTCTCCAGGCCATGCAATACTGCTTTGCTTTTCAAGAAAAGAGATGATCACTTACTCAGGATTATATTTTTACCTCCAAAATACAGACCAAAAGTGGTAAAACTTTCACACCTTAACTTAAGCAGTCCCAGACTTGGGTAAAAACATCCAAGAATCATTGGTTGCTGGACACAGTAGCACATGCCTGTTATCCAGCCAGCACTTGGGAGGTAAGGTTGGCCTAAACTATATCAGACTGGGTACCACAAATCCAAAGAATCAATTGTTGGTTAATGAACTTCTAAACACTCATTTAGGATGAAGATATATTTTTTTCATAAAAAGAGATTGGTCCCATGAATATATAAAAAGTATTTTTCTTTCTCTGGATTTACTAACTACAGAAAGGACTTGGGAGGTGAAAATAAAAATCAGACTTTAAGATACATCTCTATTTAAAAACGGTGACTCAGAGCAGAGAACTGCTTTGTTCCTTCTTTTTCTCTTGCCGTGGTCCAGCACTCAACAGCATTCCTGTGGGGACATGGATGCAAGAGCGCTAAGCTGGAGTCCTCACCCACCACTGAGCCAAGCCGCACACAGTACCTTCTCCATCATGGAAGGCTGTAAGTGAGACTCACTGGGGTGATAGTAAAAGGGAGGATGGTGCAGTGGTTAAAAAGCCAGGCTTGGTGACTCAAATGGGCAGATCTGCAGGCTTCAAATTAGCCTGGTCTACATAGCAAAGTTCCAGTCAGCCAGGGCTACATGGTAAAAAACTATTTCCAAAAATTAACAGGAGTAGGGAACTTGGAAAGATGGCTCAGTAGTTAACTAAGAGCTTCATTTCTCTTGCAGAGGATCTGAATTTGTGTCCCAGCACCTATGTCAGGAGGGGCACAACCAGAGGTCCTGACACCAACCATCCTCAGAACTCGGCAGGTACCTGCAACTCACACACAGACACATACAAACTCCAAGAAGTCAGACCCACTTGTACAAAATCAGCCAGAGAAAGAGGCAGGCGGGGCATTTCTGCTATTTTTACTATGATTAAAAATCCCTGAATTAATATGACAAAAATAAGTACAAGTGAATTTCTATTAACTTCCTATGGGGGTTTCAAATTTTCAGAAATAAAACTGTCTCTATACTTTGAATTTTTAGAGCAAAAAACATCAGGTCCCTATGTACAGGCTCCCAGTACTTATGTTCTGATGACTACATTTTTAATAGGAAAGCTAAAATTTACTGACTAGAATTTTAAGGCATGATACAAACTGAAAACATTAAAATCAATCTTGGATGAAGTCAACTGCTTACTTAAGACACAAAACAAAGGGGCTAGAGAGATGGTTCAGTGGTTAAGAACACTGACAGTTCTTTCAGAGGATCTGGGTTCAATGCCCAACAACCAAATGCAGCTCACAATTGTCTATGACGCCAAGATCTGACACCGTAACATATAGATATATGCAGGTAAAACATCAATGCACATAAAATAAAAATAGATTAAAAAATTTTAAAAAGACACAGAATAAATGCTGACTCTTTTTATATTGTTTGTAGAATACAAAGAACGTATGTGTTGCAAGAAAGAAAGGAAGGGAAGGAAGGAAAGGAAAAGGTCTTCCGGTAGTGATGATACAGGTAAAAGCAACTAACCATAATGGGACTAGAGCAGAGCCCGCCGCTGGCGGCAAAGTCAGCTGCAACAAGAGGGTCTCAGGATGCCTCGGTGATTCCCAGACAGAAACCAGAACTTTCCTGGGGTTCTGCCTGACTTGTCTGGGCAGAAAAGAGGCACTCTGAAACTTTAAAGCATTAAATCTAAACACCAGTAGTTAATAAAACAGCAGTTTGTTTAACAGAAAACAGAATTCCAATATAGCGGTCTTCTAGCACACACACTGACATAGAGTTGAATGATAATCAAGTAGAGTAAACCCTACTAAATGTAAAGTCAATAAATCCTTTCTGGATTGTTGACTCCCACACACACCACAGAAAAGACTAAACGGAACTTAAGAGAAGGAAATTAATCATCATGATACTCTGGCTCAGTACTAATCTACAGTGAAATAATTTGGGCATCAGTACAGTTTACTTGAAAGAAGAACTGAAGCAGCACAGTTAAAAGAAGTGGAATTCATTAAACAATCTCTCAAAAGGATCATTTCCTCTAATTATTGCTTTTGTAACATAAGACAAAGACAGTTCATTGTACGTCCAGAAAATCTACAGTTAGCTGCCAAAATCTTGCCAGATAAGATTAGACAAGAAGCATTTTTGGTAGCATAAACCACCAAAGAAAGTCCTGTTCCGTCTTTCTTAGAGGGCTCTGCTTTCCCTCTCTCGCAGTCACTTAAGTATGCAAGTGACATGAACTAGATCTTAGGATAGGGGCATGGGCTGAGAAAGGAAGAAAAAGGCAAAACTAAGATGGTACTCCAAGAGCTCACATAATGGGGAGGGTTATAAAATGCCTTCCAAGGTTTCCAGACAAGGGTTCTAGTCAGGGCCTTAAGAATGACACTGTGGGAGAAGACAGCTGGCTGACTTATGTCTGGGCTGTCTTCAGAGGAAAAGACGAGAGGGAAAGGACAAGAGTCCGTCTTGTAAGCACAACTGTGAAGAGGGACAAAGGATCAGCTTGAATACTTTCACAAAGCCTTGAAAGTGGAGGGGAACGATGTCAGGACATGAAAGCTGCAAAGTTGGTGAGACCACAGTCTAAGGAAGGAAAAGTGTTTTGGTCAAATGACTCCCTTAGTTTAAGCTTTCTGCCTTACACAGATACTGGGAGGAGAGCTAAGGCCTGGTGAGCTTTTCAGTGTCCATAACTGAACTACAATGTAATGACAAAACAATTCAATTTAGATGTAAAAACTGAGTAAACAGGAAAGGAGAAACTACTGCTGTTTTTGCAGAGGACCCAGATTTAGTTCTCAGCACCCATATGGCAGCTCACAGCCCCTTGTTAAATACACTATTTCAACTATAGAAACTTAATTGAAGCAAAAAGGTAACCAACCCACAAAGCCACATGTGGTGGCACTAACCTGTAATCACAGCAGTGGGGGGAAGAAGCAAGAAAACAGTGAGTTTGAACCCACCCAGAGTACAGAGACAGAATCTGTTCCAACACACACACACACACACACACACGGACAGACGGACACACGTGTAGGCATACACGCAGAAGTGATGAGAAGAGGAAGTTACTACCAAGGATGCAGAAAGAACTACAATGTAATGACAAAACAATTCAATCAAGATGTAAAAACTGAGTAGACAGAAAAGGAGAAACTACTGCTGTTTTTGCAGAGGACCCAGATTTAGTTCACAGCACCCATATGGCAGCTCACAGCCCCTTGCTAAATACACTGGTTCCCATGACCTCCTCTGGCTTCCATGGGCACTGCATGTATGTAGGGCAGTTACACACAGGTAAAACTCATACACATAAAATAAAAATAAACCTTAAATAAGGAGACTGAATAGACATTTCGCCAAAAGTATTTAAGGATGTATGAAAAAGTACACTATCACTAGCCATGAAAAATGCAAATAATAACTATAAACAAAATACAAACTCATATATATATATATATATATATATATATATATATATATATATATATATATATATAAATGTGAAAGTAAATACAACTGGACACAATAATGCAAGCCTGGAATCCAAGCACTAGAGAAGCTGAGGCAAGAAGGCTAAGAGTTCAAGGCCAGCTTGGGCTAAAGTCCTAAATCTCTACGTCCACGTACTGACATGTAATCAGGAAGTAGTAAGAGGCAAGCAGGATGCGTGTGCACTGTTGCTGGAGTAAGCGTGTAGGGGCTGTGAAATGCAAGTGCTGGAGACTAAATCCAGGGCTCTGCAAATACTCACAAGCACTCTACCAATAAATCACATTTCCAGCACAGCAGGTTATTTTACAATTCTTTCACAATAAACAAACAAGTAAACCAAAAACTAACTAATGTCAAAAGAACTACAATTGAAGACAATGAATTTCCAGCTAATTCTTAAGGGGTCCCTAATGCCAACATGAGGGTATAATCTTTATTATTAGCTGTCTACTAAGGTAGCAAATTTACAGTGCTCAGGTTATAGTGAAATTCTAAAATTCACAGCTAACATGGTAATTGCTAGTAAGCTATAAGCTTAAAATCTGCAGGGCATAAAATAGGTGGAAGCAAAGCAAATTACAAAAGCCAGCTTCCATGCACTTGTGCTGAGACCAACTCTGCCATCACTTCAGGGTTCAGTAACTTATCAGAACTATCAATTTCTAGTCAGGCTTTTAAAAAGAAAATATTATCACATGTAAATAAAGCCAAACTTCTGGGTAGTAAAAGGTCCAACCTAGTCTATATCTAAACTAATTTTGACATTATCCAGTGTGCAGCCCTTCTCTAAAACCAGCACTGACGAAAAGGACACTGATCCACCCCTTATGGCTCAGGTCTCCAAAGTAACTACCTTCTTCCTCTTGCTGAAACCCATATGCAAGTTCTAGCTAATGAGTGCACCCTTGGCTGGACCTCCAGGCAGTCTGGCACAAGAGACTGTGTTCTCTTGGCTCAGCTCTCAGCCTTCCCTTCAGCTCCTAAATCCACAGTCTCCTCCTGGTAGGGTCCCATACCTGGCAGGCAGGCAGAACACCCAGCCCACAGGAAATGCCAAGCATTTTCGCTGCTCTCTTTACACACCGCCATCCACACTGCTGTTTCCAGGTGAGAGGAAGACACCGGTCTTGGTTTCCTACCTGGCTCACTCTCTAATCTCAGGGCATCACCTAGCTAGTAATTAACTCTACAGCTCAGTGAGATGTAATCTATTCTCTTGCAGCCACACTCTTTCTTAAGGCCCCTCTGAATTGGGGGGGGACCTCCCCCAAGGAATAATACTCTCCTAGAGTTACATGCACAGAACCCACTTCTAGGCTTCTTATATAGGCTGGGCTATGGGGTGAGCAGAGAAATAGCATCTATCTGCATCCGGTCACTTCTTGGGAAGCCCTGCAACAAACACGTTTCTAGAATGTCTTTTCAGATTGTGTGGCTATGTAGTGTCTACTATCTGCAGTTTTGGGACCTGGGCCAAGATTTGAGACAACAGAAAAATGCACTTTAACATCCTGTCCCATACTTTTTATAGTGACAGGGCAAACAAATAAAAATAACTAGGACAATGTCATGTTAAGGCCCAAACTGAGCTATGGGGGTAGCAGACACTAAAGGAACCTCTGCCAACTCTAAGACTCCACAGAGGGACGGTCTATAAATGAAATCCAACTCCATTAAAAGTCTGAGTCATCCTACAATAAAGCAATGCTGCACAGAAACACTACCAACCCTGTTGAGCGAACCTGTTGACTGGAAGGCTGTGTTACCACGCGATAGTTTGAACAGTCCACCAGTGCTCGGAGTTCTCATTATGAGCACATATGATAGTTCCGGGAGCTAGTGTACACAAGCATTCATACTTGTGCATGCTATCAGCCAACAAGTCTTGACCATTTCAGTAACTCTACTACACTATCAAGTGTCCTAACACTAACACTGTCCAAATTCAAACTCCAGGATAAACCTCCATAGCCTAAGCCCAGCTCTTGCCACCTAGGAGGCAAGAACACTGAGGGCCATGTGAGCTGCACCAGCTGCCACGCTCACCAGTGAGCACTCAGGATGAACAGTAAATATCCATCGACAGTCCCTCGCTTCCTCCTTAAAGAACTCAAAGCACACACCAAATAGCACTGGCAATGATGAACAAGGCTCTTTCTGTGAGTTCATTATATGCCAACAGTGTGCGACCATCAGTCACAGTAACAGAGAGGAAAGCTCCAGAGGGCTAAAATCATCCATGCAAGGCTGATGACAAAAAATGGCAGGAAATTTTTAAATTTTTTAATGTCAAATCATGTTGTCTATGTTTGAATCTGCAAAATGCTGCCTATTAAAATACCCATTTACTAAAATGACAAATACATGCTGTGATACTTATGAAATTATTCTTTTTAAAGCATCACAGACATAAATGAATAACCCCTTGTACTATTTAGAGAAAAAAATCTGATAATTTACAGCAATGTCAAAACAAAACAAAACACGGAAGAGCTGCCACATTTCCCAGCCCTGACTGACTCCCGAGTTTCAGATTCCTCAGGTCAGCTCAGCTCAGCAAGGCCCAAGACAGAATGCAGGAAGTAGAAGCTTCTAGCCAGGGGCAGCAGCACTGAAGTGGTAACACCAGCTAGACTGAGGGCACATGCGCCAGGGAAGAACAGTTCCAAGCTGCTAGAGCATGGGGAATGGTTGGCTCACGGCTCCCCGCACAGAGCTCCCCCGCGTCCTTCTCCACTAGCCACTCAGGGAACCTCATGCTCAACTTCACCTCTTCACAGGCAGCTCATTCTGCACCTTTACTCAACAGCACAAATGCAAGGGTGACCTTTGAGAGAGACGTGGCTGCTAGCAGAGGCTGCTCGGCAGAGAGACTGAAACAAAGAAAGTTTGTGGCACAGACGTAATTCTGAAATCCAAGCATTCATATGCAGACGTACAAAATAAGCAAGCAGATGTGCCAAGGACCTTTAATACTGGGCTTAAACATGCATCATAATGCTCTTACAAAGCAAGTGTGGAAGACAATACAAAAATACATAATAACTCAAAGATTAAACATGAACAAAATGAGCAAGCACCTACGTTTTCAGCTCTTCACCATTTGACTCTAACCTACCTGTCAACTGTATGCCCTACAGCTTCCATGGATACATTGATACACCTGTTCGCTAGAGAAGCTGTACTCCTCAATGCTCTCACGCCCTCCTTTCTGCCTGTGTACAGCAGTGAGACCGCCTTCCTTCTTTTCTGAGTCCCTCCTTAGAAATCACACATTCAGGTCAGGAAGTGGTGGTGCACGCCTTTAATCCCAGCACTTAGGAGGCAGAGGCAGATGGGTCTCTGTGAGTTCGAGGCCAGACTGGTCTACAAAGAGTTGAAACCTGTCTCAGAACAAAACAAAACAAAAAACCAAAAAGGCAGAAAGACAGAAATCCCATGTTCAGACTCCGCCTTTCCTCCATTGACCACTCAAATCACAGCATTGGCCAGAAGCTGGCAGACTCCTTCCTCTGCCATCCACAGTCCTGGGTGCTCAGCGTAGCCTTCTAAAACAATCATGTTTGGCTGCAGGTCACCTCCCCTACAGACCGCGGAGAACCTGGTCCTGGCCAAGCCTGCCTCTAACTTACACTTGGAGTTTAGCCCCTCAGAGTTAAACCCCACTGTGTCAGCCGCTCTTCCCCGTGAGGGCTTAGTTCTCTGCCCAAACAACTGCACTGAGTAATTAATGTTCCTTGACTCCCCCTGTTCTCTGCCACACTACACAATTCCCTTAGCCCAACAGTTCCAGGAAAAGAAGGTTCCATACAGCCATTAGCCCAAGTCTTACGAGTCCATGCTCAGTTCTCATCACCTAAACCTTCAGTTACTTAACTTCTTAGTGGAGCTGAAAATGCTCTTGGCTGATCCTGGCATCTAGGCCTTAAAAGTTCTCAAGGGAAGCTAAATATCGAGTCTAGCTGCCAAAGCAGACAAATGGCTCAGATGACATGGGCATCCAGGCAACTCTTATCTTAATGAAAATATGTTTTCAGTTTTCATTATGTAATTATTGCATATATTTTCACCATAAAGAAAATTTAAATATAGACAATACAGACGAAGTCAGGCCTCCACTGACCCCTCCTTGGTCCCACCTCATCTCCTCCTTCTCCTTGGCAGTATCTTTACATTTGTCCTTTCAGCACACAGATCCTATCACTTATGTGTATTACACTTCACCCAAACCAAAATCCCAGCTTCAACTATATGCCGCCAATTCTTAGGTACTATGATTTCACTAATTCTAAAAAGTTTGTTTTAGAGTGAGTCCTTGAAAAGTGATCATTTGAGAAACAGTCTTTTCTTTTAAAGATGACTACATTGCCAAAGGGATTCCATACATTTCTTCTTCCTTGTGAAACTCTAGTGTCTGTTGTTTGTCCAACTACCCAGGCCAGCTTCCTTTCCAGACATTCACGTGACTGGAAAACGCCCACCACTAAAGTACAGTCTCGACCTGCATTAGAACTTCAGCCCCTTTGTGCTTGCTCACCTGTTCCTCTGCACCCTTTGCAAAGAAAATTGCTCCACAGAGGAACTTTCACTTTGTGGGTCTCTCTGTGTGATACTGGGAATATTCTTTTCCAACATGATCTAACAGAATCTGAATGAATTTATTTTATGCAGACACGCATAATACATATGGCATTTATAAAATATGATACTTTTTAAACTAAATCTAGTTTTAAGCCATTTATTTTGCATTAATGTGACGCTCTATAATTTCCCCCACTAAGAATGCTGAGAGTTCCCACACAACATTCCCTCTCAGAGATCTATTATACAGTCTTCTGGGAGCTACATAGTACTCCACATGGTGGTTGCACCATCCCAGCACTTCACCATCAATTTGTATGTGGTTTTATCTACGAAGCTAATAAAGCACTGCCTGAAAAGGTCTGAACAATCTACATTCTCACTCTGTAGAAGTATACTCATTTCTCACTCTGGGTTGCCAAGAATTATTATTCCTTTTCATTTCTGCCAAACTGATAGCAAAGAAAGCAAACGATCGCTTTAACGTATGATCCCCATCACTAATAAGATAAAAAAATCTCTTGGTAATTACTAGCCATTCTTCACAACATGCCTTTTTATCTGTTTTACTCCTTTGCACAAGGTTCTTTACATCTTCCATATTTACCTCCTGTCTTTTAAGACGCAGCCTTTTATCTTCTACACTATTTATTGTCCTTGTCTTTATTTGGTGGTGTCCTTGGTGACAGACATTTCAAATCTTCAAAGCAAATTTACTCATCTATACCTAGGATTATTTCCATATAGGTAGTATTATTTTCTTCCAATAACAAATCTATTCTTTACAAACTCCTCTGGATTCGGGCCAGCAAAACTTTGCACACAACTACCGTAATCCCATCTCTAAAAGGAACAAGCACCGGAAGGCACTGTGCTGGACAGGCTTCCACGCACCATTTTAGGGAGCTGTGGCTGGTTTCAGTTCCCATCTAAAAGTCTTGGGTAGAAGCCTGATACAGCTCAGGTTACTCAGATGTACCAACCTGGTCTGGTCTGCCTAACACTAGTTCAAGACCAGAGACTAAAGCCTATCCAAAGGAAAAGGCAGGTCTTATCAGCCACAGCTAAATTCCTAAGGCAGCAGCATCCTGATACCCTGTCAGAAGCATGATAACTCATTCTCTATTCTCTCATATTCCGATGTAATGCATCCCCTTCGGAACTGCATCCCTGACCTGATAAAGGTAAACCCAGGGCACTGGGGAGCTCTGAGGAACACATCCTGATGCGACTAGACCCAGAGAACTAAGGGGAAGGCCGATTAGTTGAGGCACACACAATTGTGCTCTCCCTTCCTCCCAGTCTGCTATCTGGTAGAGACGGGTAGGAAACTGGTAGACTGAACTCTCTGGCACACATTTAAGATTTAGCAAAGAAGAAAACTCTGAATGTACAAGCAAGCCAGAAGCACAAAGAAGGAAGGGCTGGATGAGCCCATTGTCCTGCGGCTTTCTTCCCCTTGGTTCTGGGCTCCCAATGTAAAGCCAACTCTATCAGTTTACAATCTTTTCTACGGGGTCAGGGGAGGTTCCTGTAAGATTTAGGAAAAAAATTTTTTTTTTTTTTTTTTTTTTTTTTGGTTTTTCGAGACAGGGTTTCTCTGTGGTTTTGGAGCCTGTCCTGGAACTAGCTCTTGTAGACCAGGCTGGTCTCAAACAAAAATCCCCACAATTAACTAATCCCCTTAAATTCTTGCTACAATTTTTTTAATATTCTAGTGTACTTAATTTCTATAAGCTATGAAATATTCCATATTATTACACATACACATTTATATTACACACACACTTTTACATACATATTAAATAAACCCGACTGACTGTTAGGTCAAAGAGCATTTTCTTTTCTTTTTTTTTTTTAATATTTATTTATTTATTTATTATGTATATAATATTTTGTCTGTGTATATGCCTGCTGGCCAGAAGAGGGCACCAGGCCCCATTACAGATGGTTATGAGCCACCATGTGGTTGCTGGGAATTGAACTCAGGACCTATGGAAGAGCAGGCAATGCTCTTAACCTCTGAGCCATCTCTCCAGCCCCTCAAAGAGCATTTTCAAGTACTCCCTCTTATCTAACGGAGTGAGTGAAGGTTCCGTATCTGTGTGGTTTTTATTTCTAGGCTCCCAGGGTCTTAGGAAAGTCATTTTCCTGTGAACAGTGATGACTAAGAGGCCTGCCTGGAAAGATGCAGGCTCGACAGAGCTTCTCACAGCACCCACCTAGTAAGATACCACCCCACTTCAGACTGATGTCAGAACTTCATACAACTTAATGTTCTGATACAAACAACTCTCCCTGTGTTGCCCTATCATCACGAGGCACTAAAGTCAAATCTTGGTAAGAATCTTGATAGGAAGCTACTTGTGACAGGAAGCTATTCTGTGCTCTAGAATGCATACCCATGCCCCCTCTCAAGACTTCCCATCAATATTCCAAACATTTAGATCCCAAACATGTATTTCCATCTAAATGATGCTCACCTCTGAGTCTCTCACAACATTTAGTCAAAGGATTTTTGAGGGGTGGTTTTTTTCTTTTAAGACAAGTTTTCTCTGTAGCTTCAGGCTGTCCTCAAATTTAGAGATCCAACAACTGTCTCTAAGTGCTGGGGTTAAAGGTGTGTGCCAACACCGCCTGGCACAGTCTAAGCTTTTATTGGTGGGGGGGAGAGTAGGTCTTGCCCCAGGTAGCCTCAAACTGAAAATCTTCCTGCCTCAGACTCCCAAGTAGATGGATTACAGACACATGCCTGCATGCTGGGCTAGTAGACTAATTTATATTATACTTAGAAATATTCAGAAGCTACCATTTAAATATTACATTTGTCTTGCCCTCTCAAAGTTCACTTCAATACATGTAAGTTTGATAAACTTTTGTACCATTGCGCGTGTGTGTATGTATGTGTGCCCATGCGTGCATATGCACGTGCATTTGTGTGCAGGTACACATGGAGGCTAGATGTCAACCTCAGATATCATTTTGTAAGTGCAATGGATCTTATTTTGTTGAGACACAATTTCTCAATTGACTGGAAACCCAACATTAGACTAAGCTGCTTGACCAGAAGGTCCCAGGAATCTACTACCTACCTCTCTAGTACTAGGGTTATAAGTATATACATCAGACTTAGCTTTTTCAATGGGTTCTAGAAATCAAACAACCTCGGGTTCTCATGTTTGCCAAGCAAGCACTTTACCAAATCTCTCCAGCTCAACTTGCATCTTTTGAAAAGAAGTTTCTATATCTCGCAGCAATATCATTATTATTTATATTTAAACAGCCTCAAATTTCAACACAGCCCCTCAAAAACAAAACAAAAAAATCTGAGAGCCTCAGGACATCATTCTTCTAGATCTGTGCTGTCCACTAACCATGAAATTAACATATTATTTTAAAGAAAACTAAAACATGAGTTTCTTGGTTTCACAAGTCGTTTGTTTTGGTGGCTACTAAATTGGGCAATGCAGACAGAACATTAGCATCATCAGAGTTCCTTTGAACAGCACTATTCTAGATGCACCATAAATAAATCTTGAGAAAGAATCTTTACGCGTAGCCACTATAAGATCATCAAAGTGTCATGATTAATTTTTAAGCTGTTCATTTAATTAAAACAACAGAAAGAAACACTCTTGCTGATGAGAAGAACTTTTTAAAAATATGTATGTCTCCTCGCAATGAAAAATTTGAGCACAGCTTAAGTCCATTTATCTCTGGGCTGCCACGATTAATATGCTATGTAGAAGGCAATGCATTCTCTCTTGACAGAAAAAGCGTCCAGCTAATGGTCATTTAAAAACTAATCTTTATGTAATTCTTAATGTACTGGACTAAGCATAAAATGCAAATCCTAGAGAAATGTCAACCTTTGAGTTTTAGTATGCATATATGCCAAAATATGTAGTTCTTCTAAAATTAGAGAATTTAATGCTAAGCAAAAAGTGGCCAAGAATACATTACGTTAGAATATGGGGGGCTGGAAATATGGCTCAGTGGTTAGGCCATTTGATTCCCAGTGCCCAAATGGTGGTTCACAACCATCTGTTAACTCTATTTCCAGGGTATCTGATACCCTATTTTTACTTCCTCTGACACCAGGCACACATGGGGTACACAGACATAGATGCAAAACACTCACACATAAAATAAATATTTTTAAAAGATAATATAAAGTAGAATAAGGCAAAAAAATTCTATGTGGGTTGTTGTCTCTGTCTCTCTTATCCATTAAATACCAAATTCTTGAACAGATAAAATCCATAAGTAAGAAAGAAAGAGAAGGAACAAGGTGCTGACAAGCGGTAATGGAGCCTGCCAAGCAGGACTACTGCTGAGTTTGAGTCCTGGACTAACACGGGGAAGGAAGGAACACTTCAAGCTGCTCTGAGCCCTCCATGGGCACCCACACACAAAATGAACAAATGTAATAAAATTTTGTTAAAAGAAAAAAGATTGGATGGGTGTGGAGGCACATGTCTCTAATCCCAGCACTCAGGAGACAGAAGCAGGAGGATATATGTGAGTTCCAGGCCAGCCAGAACTACAGAGTGAGGCCCTGTCTGATAAACCAAACAGGCACACAAGAAGGATCATATACTCTTTTTATAGACTTCTTTCTAGAAACAGTGAGACACACTAAAATGGGGCATAAAGGTCGCAGGCAGTGAAGCTTCAGCACCTCCATATAAAACCTTCCCTCTTCACAGTGAAGTAATAAAAGAGCTAGTAAACAGCAGAGGACAATTTAACAGACCAGAGCTGGATAACGACAGGCAGATGGGTAACCCTGGGTATAGAAGAAAGAATAAATCATCAAACAGTTTTAAGATATAAAATACTGCCCAAGTCTCACTCTGTAGTTGATGGAGGCGTTTGTGATCCTCCACTGGCCGGCCATCAATGGCACGGCGCTATCAACCGCTGAAATCCCAAGATCAAGCACTGCTTCTTACTGGGATGTGCTCTACCTGCAGGCCTATCATGAGGGCTTAAAAATGTCCTTTTGCTAGATCCAAGACCACTGACTTCCCATTAAGGAGAGGTCAGAGGAATACATCCTTAAAGTACTCCCAGAAGGGCAGGGAGATCTTGGGCAGTCTTCCCGCTCCCATCATCTCTCAGCCCTAAAGCTGACAGACAGTCACTTGTAGTGGACACTATCGTCTTTGAACAGTAGTTTGTTAACCTGAAGCTAAACTGCTTTTACTTCTAGAGATCTATGCTCTGTGACAAAACAAGAAATAATATAACAGGGCTTAGGGCTGCTTTGTCCCTTACCTTCCGGGGCTTAGGGTCCTAAGAAGGCGGAAACCCTGAAGACATAGACCTTTAACAGGAGCTCAGATCCTGACCTTGATTAGAAAAAAAGAACAGGTAGAGGAGCATAAACTGCCTTCCATTTTACACAAGCATCGCGTTAGCCCACTGCCAACTGTTAGTAATTTCTTCGTAAACTCGCAGGAACAAGAGGAAGCTCTGCCTGACTTGCTCTCCAGCGCCCTAAAGGGGAAGCACATGCTCACAGCACACCAGCATTGCCTACAGTTTCTTTAGCTGGTCTTAAAGAAACACAAACGGTCACCAAGAGTGCACTATAGGCACATTACCAAATCTGATATGCAGTTCTTAAAAATCAAAATGTGAGCCAGGAAAGCATTAATATCAGCCCTTAGAAAAGATGCCTACAAGACAAAACAAAATGTTTTAGCTAGTATTTATCAGGTCTCTTAAATACTAAAGAATTTCTCTACTGTGGCATTAGGTACAAAACTAAACTTGTAAACAAAGATAATTTTTTAAAGTAAGCAATCTCACAACATGAATATCTAAGAGGATCCGGGTGTGCTGGTCAGAACATCTCCTCTGACATACCTCAAAACTCACAAATAACTAACTATGGAACAGGCCTGGAAAGATATGGTTCACGTAGAAAAAGTCTCTAACAAAGAACGGTTTCTGCTAAGTGCATTAGTATTCACAGAGGAACAACTCATTACAGATGCACAGTTCTAGTCTCATACCAAGTAAGACCTCTGCTAATAGGAGAATATACAAGCTGAATCCACACTTCTTTTTCACAAAACTTAATTACAAGAAGCTAGAACTGAGAAGCACAGATTCGAGTTCCCGAGTTATCAGATAAGAAAACAATGAAATTATTGTCAAACATTAGCCAAAAAGGCAAACATGCATTGAACACTTTTAGGATGAGGTTAAGGAGAAGACATAGTGGGACAGACTAAACAACACAAAGAGAAAAAAAGAAATTTAAAAAAGTGGAGGGCTGCCGGGCGATGGTGGCGCACGCCTTTAATCCCAGCACTCGGAAGGCAGAGGCAGGTGGATCTCTGTGAGATCGAGACCAGCCTGGTCTACAGAGCTAGTTCCAGGACAGGCTCCAAAGCCACAGAGAAACCCTGTCTCGAAAAACAAAAAAAAACAAAACAAAAAAAAAGTGGAGGGCTCTGAGCAGGGAAGTCAGGAACACGAGATGATCCTGAAGAAGGGGCAATTTGGAAAAGATGGGTTTCCTACAGCCTGGGCAGACACAGTCAGTACAGGCCTCAGCTACCTCCCCATCCTGTGTCACCCACAGACTGAATGCATGGCTGCCCTTATGCTCAAGCAGAAATCAGCCTGATGTGAATGAACCTCTGGCATCTGAAATGCCACAGCCGCATGTGTTACCTGTTAGCACCTTTGTGACAGGGTTTAGCATGTCAGTTTTACATCGGATAATAATGACCTCATGGCTGTAGCTCTAACACTCTGGAGTGAAGACAGGAAGATCACGTGTCTGGTCTGAAGCCTGTGGGCTATGTAGCTAAACCACCTTTTAAAAAGTCCAAACACACAAAAAGGTATCTGTGAATGAGACTGGATTCCTATACTTTGACAGGGAAGGATTAGATGGGGGCACAGAGAAGGCACACGGTGTGCAGGCTCTGAGTATGAGCTCACTACACAATCATCTCAGTTGGGTCCCACACTATATTCCTAAGGCAGAGGTGAAAAAAAAAAGTAACTATCAATTAGGGGCAACTCTGATGTCTATAAGCCTCAAATCTGGGGGAGGGGGATTTACTCTAGTGAGAGTCAAACTATAAAACTAATAGGGAAAATCAATGCTACACAAATCACCATTAGATTAGGTTTATCCCTGGAATCCCTAACTACAAGAGCCACAGTGTGATGTGCTTGAAGCTCCAGCAATTCCACCCTTAGTACACATCCAGGAGAAAGGAAAGCATGTGTTCACACAGAAGTTTGTACATACAGAGCGGCAGTGCACATCTGTAATCTAAACCTCAGAAGGCTGAGGTGGGAGGATCGCAAGCTTGAAGACAGCCTGGGCACAATGTTCACAGCAGTGTTGCTCACAACAGCTAAACCCTGACTGTGGGATAGTCATACAATGGAAAGGAATGAAGTATTGATCCATGCCACAATCCAAATGAATTTGAAAACATTATGCTTAGTGAAAGAAGAAAGTCACAAAAGGCCAGTTATTACATGACTCTATTTATGTTAAATGTCTAATAAGCAAATCCAAAGAGACACAAAGTAGATTAGTGGTTGCCAGGGGCTGAGGGAAGCAGGCAATGGGCAGTAACTGCTAATGAGTATAGTGTTTCCCTCTGGTGTTCTGGAACTAGATAATGGTGATGGTTGCATGACTTTGTGGGTACACTAAACCACTGAGTTGAACACTAAAGGCATAAATTCATGACGTGAATTATACTGCAGGAACAACAACGTTTTCATAAAGTTCCAGATCCACGGGAGTGTAGAAAGCCTGGTAGGGTGAGGGTGTTTGGGGGTTGACACAATGTCCAAAGGATACTAGTCCTTCCTTGGCAGAGGACTAGGAACACAGACTCCTGTGAGGCCACTAACAAAGAGCACAGAGTCACGGATATGGGGACACAGTAGTCCTCATCAGAATCTCACATAAACTGAGCAGCTCCCAAAGTCCTGTTTAGGGTTGTCTCCCTATGCACTGATTATCAGAACAACTACTCTCCGGCCTTTTTTTTTTTTTTTCTTTTTTAATCATACTGAAGTTGTTCCGGCTTTTAAAGATATTCCATATTTTAAGGACATGGAGGATCAGGTGACAGACCAGAAGCTGGCTTTCTTAAAATTAGGCTGGTTTTCCCAAAACTGTTCAGTTACAGCCTTAGGCAAACAGGGTCACCTTGGATAAGGCTAGAACTTGGTAACTATGCCATAATAATGCTGTCTAGTTTCAACTAAGGTACATTTTGAATGACTAAAACTCATTCCTACCACCTATACTCTTTTAGACCAGAAACTGAAAAGCCAGATTCTTGACACAGATACACCCAAGCCCCACCTTCACGCCACGTGACTCATGATTCAGCTCAAGTCAATGAAACAAAGCAGAAGCCTCTGTGGAGAGTCTCATTTCTCCTGCACACAGCTTGGACCCCCGCCCCTCACCTTCCCTATGGGAAGAGACAGGCAGAGCCTACACATGAAGAAGCTACTTTGTGAGAAGTGCATGACAGAGGCGTCTATGCTAAAGACAGCGAAGCAAGGAGTTATGACACCGGAGCAGCTGGCTCCAAGACACAGATGCCTTCCTTGCTTGTCTAATATCCCATTTAAAAAGCTCTATCTAACCAAAACATCTGAAAGGCTTCCTAAGAAGAGCTAATAGGTCACTCAAGCTTAAAATTAGTGCTGTAAAACAGCTTAAATAATACACTGGTCTCAGCCTTTTAAACAGGTCTATGTTTAGTTGGTTTTTTTTAATAAATGAAAAAACTAAAGCCTCATTAAAATGTCATATACCTTTCTGAGAGATAATGTATTTTCAATCAACAGTGTTTTTCCTCAATGTTTCCAAAGACACTGAACTTTGTACAACAGATTTTTGAGGAAACTGAGGCCCAGAGATGCTGTCAAAGAACCAGATGTGCAGAATTAGAATGAAAGAGTTAGTATCCAAACCCAGCTGGAACCCATGGGCGCACCCTGCCTCTGCCTCAGGGATGTGGAGAATTAACAAGCACCTTAACAGATGTGCCTCTCGGGTTCACACAGTGACACACACATGGCTTCAAGAACAAAAGCCAGGCATGATGGCACACAACTACAAACCGAGCACCTAAGTGAAGGTATTTGCTGCCGAGTCTGATGACCCGAGTTCAATCTCTAGATCCGACTCCTGCGAGCTGACCTCTGACTTCACACCTGTGCTGAGGCACTCAGTGTGCACACACATAGCATACAGGAAGTAAATAAAGGTGAAGAAAATTAAACCAATCCCCCCCCCAAAAAAAAAGAATTTTAAGTTTAAGATAGTAAGATTGTTTGTATATAAAAATGCATTTTTAAGTTATTTGTTAAGACTCTCCTCTCCTCTGCAATCATCATCCCTCAATCCACACAACTTCATGTCTACACTTTAGTGAAGACACTCAGTGGAAACACACTATTCAGTACCACAAGCCTGGGTTCTCTCTTACTTGATTAGCAAACTGCTTTCTACCTCTCTTGCAAGGTCAGCACTCTGGAGGAGACTCCAAAACTGATCTCCCTCTCCTGCCCAATGCCTACCCTACAATACTGCACAAATTTCCTTAATGGACATAACTCACACTTTACTTTTGAGACAAAACATCACGGTGTAGCTCAGTCTAATCTCAAACTCTCCATCCTCCTGCCTTAGTCTCCTGAGGGCTGAGACTATAGGCATGGGTCTGCACCAAGTCATACACACTTACCATCACCCAAACATGCATCCTGAACCACACCTCCCATCCTCTGACCTTCCTACTTCCTCTACCTAGAATGCCTTATCCATGAAACCTTTCTCTGTAAAACTTTCAAAAAATCAATTCTCCTTCCTCTGCACTCCAAGGGGTTCTATACAATATTAACACCAGATAGATACAGAGTCTCAACAATTGACCACTGTGTAATATATAACCTATGCAGGTACTCAGTAAACCTACGGCACATGACCAAGAGCATCTACTACTCCACTGACCTACGTCAACTAAATGAGTAGATACGACCTACTTGGTAAGTCTCTGTGAATAAGATAACCCCATTATTCTCTGGGGTTCTTAAAAAGGAATGCCTGCTGTAAACCACCTACCACTGACAAATCTGAAGTGCCCAAAGATTACTGCAGCTCCTTACAAAAATGTTTCTGCCAGGCTACACCACTGCAATCCTAGCAGTCGGGGGGGGGGGGGTGTCAGGCCATACTGATCTACAGAGTTCTAGAACAGCCAGGGCTCTTGTTAGACAGAGAAACCTGTCTCAAAAACAACAACAACAAAAATAAGTTGAGCGGTGATTTGATATTATCCCTTTCTAGGGATAAAATATGAGTAGCATCTACTCAGAGGGTTTTACTAGCATGTAAGACTTGATTTCAATACATGCTTATCTGACTTGTTTAAATTTTTCCAGCACCACCATGTTTTATTTTTCTAATTGCCATAGCCCTTTAAAAGGAAGCAAGGAGCAGAGTTGGAGGAAAGACTGCCAATATTGCCACTCACTCATAATTATACAGGATTCGAATCCAAAAATAATTGCCCCTATATTCAGAGAAAAAAAAGGAAACAATTCTCTTTGCTTCAACATCTAGCTTCCTGTCTAGCTTCCTGACCTGACAATAGGAATTGTAGACACTACCATCTTCCTTCCTCCTTAGCATCTAGAATATTTACAAATTAATTATTCATTCTAGACATAGGGCTTATCTGTTCTTGCATCTTAATTATTTTTGAGGCTTTGAAAAAGATTAGCTTATTAAACATATTTTAATATCCCAAGCAACCTAAAGTCACTCTGGAGATGCATGCACAGCATAATCACATGCACAGCAGCTGAAAATGAGCACGCACCGCCAAGTGCAGAAAGCCTTGGCCAAACTCATCCGGTTTCTCAATTTTGGAAGTATCAGTCTCATTTAGTTCCCCTTCAAGTTATTCCAATATATTCACACAAACTTTCTGGAAACAATTGAGATTTTTCATTCATCTCTTTTTTTTTCTTGGTAGGTGTGGGAGGGGGGTGTTAAAACAAGGTTTAACACAGGCTAGACTGGCCTCCTCATACTCAGTCCAAGTAGCAGAGACTGGCCTTGAACTCCTCATCCTCTTGCCTCTACCTTCCAAATCTCCTGAGGACAGGCATGCATTACCACACCCAGATTTTTGTTTAGTCTTGTAGGGAAAGGGTCTAGCTTTGAATAACCCTGGGTGGCTGGAACTGACTAAGTAGTCCAGATTGGCATTGAACTGGAAGGAGTCTTCGTGTGTGTGTGTGTGTGTGTGTGTGTGTGTGTGTGTGTGTGTGTGTGTGTGTGTGTGTGTGTAAATATAGCATGTACACTGTGTTCATATGGGTGTGCACTTCTCTTTATACACACTGAAGTCAGAGATGGATGAAAGACATCCTTCCCTATCCCTCTCTGCCTTATTTCTTTGAGACAGGGTCTCTACCTGGATCACATTTTTTCTGCTAGTCTGGCAGTCAGCAAGTCTTCATTCATTTGAGGTTACAGCTACACTTGCAGAACCAGGCCAGCTTGTTATATGGGTGCTAGACTCCAAACACACACGCACACGCTGAAAGTGCTTTACCCACGGAACCATCTCACAGCTTCCAAGCTCAAACATGATGAGGGAGAATGGTTTATATTCTGTCAATTATATTTTAAATAAATGCTGATTGGCCAGTAGCCAGGCAGGAAATACAGGCAGAACAGGAAGTGGAGGCAGGTCAAGGAGAACAGGAGAATTGTGGGAAGGAGGAAGTCCATTCCTTGGCAGTTGTGACCTGGTCACAGAAGAAGCAAGATGTGACTGCCTCATCGAAAAAGGTACCGAGCCATGTGGCTAACATAGACAAGAATATATACAAGTTATATAAGTTATAAGAGTTAATAAGAAGCCTAAGCTAATGGGCCAATCAGTTTATAACTAATGTAGACCTCTGTGATTTCTTTGGGACTGAGCGGCTGGGAAACTGGGCAGGACAGAACCTTCAGATAACACGGACACTTGGCTTTTAAATCATCTTTGTCACACACTGCCCTCACTGACACAGCAATTTCACTTCTTTGCTATTTTGTTTCCAGAATCCCTTGTGCTTGGCTTTATTTGCCTTGGAGTAAAAGGTCTACCTAAATGGAGAACTATTCTTTAATTACCACAGCAGCTAACCATTTCCAAGGTGGAAGAGACAGATCAGCAATTACAAGCACAGACATCTGGGAGCTGACAACCACCTGTATAAAACTCCAGCTCCAGGGAGATCTGACATCCCTGGTCTCTGCACTCAAATGCATATAACCACACACAGATGCACACAACCACGTAATTTTAAAAAGTATTTTTTTTTTAAAAAAATTAGTTTTCCCTTAGTACCTGAAGATGCTTCACAAAGAATACTACAAAAACAAAAGCAGCTAGGGATGTAGCTCATTTGGTAATTACTCAGCATGATTGAAGCCCTGAGTTTGATTCCCCAGTGCCTTTTTAGTTGGGTGTTAGTTAGCATAAGTCTAATAATCCTAGCACTCAGAAGGTGGAGACAGAAGTTCAAAGTCACCCTTGGAGGCATAAGGATTTCAAGACATCCTTGGAGTACATAAGACCTCAAAAAACAAACAAACAAAGGCAACAGGGAAATAACAATGAAGTGAGAAGGGACAGGGTCTCAAGAGGGTCCACCTTCTCTGAAGATCTATAGGTACTTAAAGTTTGGTGATGGAAACTGCGCCTTCATTTCCCGGCTGTGCAGACCCAAAGAATCACACAGAAACTATATTAATTACAAAACTGCTTGACCAATGGCTTAGGTATATTCCTACCTAGCTCTTATATCTTAAATTAACCCACTTCTATTACATCTGTGTATTGCCACAAGGCTGTGGCTAAACAGTACGGTCCTGGCATCTCTCTCCTTCAGCAGCTTCTTTCCTCCCCTATCTCTGCTTGGATTTCCAGCCTTGCTATATTCTGCCCTGCCATAGGTCAAAGCAGCTTATTTACTAGTCAATGATAGTAAAATATATTCATGACATACAGAGAAGAATCTCACACCATCTCCCCTTTTCTGTCTAAATAAAAAGGAAAGTTTTAAATTTAACATAGTAAAATTATATATACAAAACAGTTATTAAGGAAGAATTATAGTTACAGTATTTAGTCCATTTACATTTGGCAAATTAAGGAAAATACTATCCTATTTTGTGAGTCTGAAGTTTTATGTCTAATTTATCTTTCAGCATAACTAAGGAAAACTATAATTATAACTGTCTAGACTTCAACTTCATCAAAGACCCCAGAAGGATATAATATTACCTAAGTAAACAGGAAGGGCATTGTAAGCAACTTCCGAAGTTTTGAAATGACAGAGACAGCTCACTGCCTGGACTTTCACCCAAAGTTCTTTTATAATATTGGGGTATCCATCTTCAGCCTATAGGCCCATAATATCTGGCAGACTTTTCAGTGAAGTAGAAAATTTGAAGATCTGTTCTACATATATAGGCCGTTTGTCAGTCACTTTCTCCTACAGCCTACAGAATGTATGGCAGTTTCTTTGATGGAGCAGGTGTGAAGGGCCGTCTCACCTTCTTTAGGCAAGTTCAGCAGTCATCTTTCTGTGGATCCTGCATGTCCAGTTTATACAGAATACCATCAAGCAGTCTAGGCAAGAGCAGTTTCTTGCCCAAATGGCTAGCCTTGTCACATTGAAGGCAAATTCCAAAACGAGTTTCTTCAGTGCCCATCAATCTCTCTGAAATAATTGGTGCTACCAAGAGCAGACATGTCTCACTGTTGAGAAAAGTCTAAGTTCTTAAAGCATTTTAAATGCAATATTCTGTAGGTCTTTGAAGTGCTGAAGACTATCTAACTGAAATATATCTCTGTATATCTAGAAAAAATTTATCTCTGTATATCTGACTACAAATTTGATTATTATAAAAGACTATTAAACTGCAATTTTAAATTATACATTACATTTTAAATGAGCTATAAGCATAATACCTTAAATAAGAATAAAAATATACATATAACAAAATTGACCTTAAATTTGTATCAATACATCAGGAACAATACTAATGCTCTTTATATCATATCTCCTTCTTTTTTTATTTTTAGGAAAAGATTTACTGTGACCATTATTGTGGAACTCTTTGATACTACTACAATAGGTTTTTTTAAAATATTTATTTATTTATTATATTATGTGTATAGCATTCCTTCCACATGTGCCTGCAAGCCAGAAGGGGGCGCCAGGTCTCATAATAGATGGCTGTAAGCTACCATGTGGTTGCTGGGAATTGAACTCAGAACCTCTGGAAGAGCAGTCAGTGCTCTTAACCTCTGAGCCATCTCTCCAGCCCACTATTACAATAGTTAATGCAAGAAAAAGACAAACATTTTTTCCAGTAGTGTATCAACTAGTAAGTTGCTTTAGTTCCTGTAAAGTAATCCTAACTAAATCACTGATTCACAAAACAAATAAATAAATACATGAAAATAGAAGCAAGATTAGCTGGGGAGGGACAGGATCAAGTGTGTGGGGGGGGAGAGACAGACAGAGAGAGAAAGAGGAAATGTCAAAATGAAGTATATTATTATGCATAACAGGCACAGGCTAATTAAGAACTTCTAATAAGGGGCTAGTGGGACAGCTCACTGGATGCTTCTCCAGAGGACCTAGGTTTGGGTCCCAGCACCCATACAGCCATCTACAGCTCCAGTTCCAGGAGATCCAACACCCTCTAATGGCCTCTGCAGTTACCAGACATGCACAGGGTGCACAGACATACATGTTGGCAAATATACCCATACACATATACATAAAAATAGTTTTTAAAAAATTAGTATGAAAAGGAAAATTAGTATTAGCTTTGGAAGCAAATCTATGTTTAAATGTATCAGCTCACAAGAAAGAAGCTACACGGGCTAGAGAGATGGCTCAGAGGTTAAGAGCACTGACTGTTCTTCCACAGGTCCTGAGTTCAATTCCCAGCAACCACATGGTGGCTCACAACCATCTATAATGAGATCTGGCGCCCTCTTCTGGGGTGCAGGTACACATGCAGGCAGAACACTGTATACCTAATAAATAAATCGAAAGAAAGAAAGAAAGAAAGAAAGAAAGAAAGAAAGAAAGAAAGAAAGAAAGAAAGAAAGAAAGAAAGAAAGAAGCTGCACACGTACTGTCCTATTCCCTATGTAACAGAGCTCAAAGAACAGGAAGCTGAAGCCTAATTTTCTACTATGACTTAAGAAGGGAAGCAGTGTTCATTTACATTTTCTGAGCTTTTCTAATAGTGGGCAATGCTGACATGAAACTACCAGGGTAAATATTTGTTCCTCTCCGGTTTATACATTTCATGATGGTAAAATTCTGTGTATAGAGCTACTAATTAAAAAGGAGTCTATTTGCCTTGTAAGATGTTTGAGGCTGTGTATTTATTCTACATGAATAAAACGGTACACACAAGAAAGGAATGGGAATTAGAAATTTGAACTTTGTTGGTTTGATTTAACAAGTTCCTCTTGGGAATAAAAAGATTTCATTTGTCAAATCTAAGTGAGGCCTTTCAGAGAACTACCTGTGTGCGGACGCAGCAGTGCAGTAAGAATCACCATGTTCTGACCCCAAAAGGCAAGAAACAGCAAGTCAAATGTCTGAGGAATGTATTTTAGGGTCACAGCACCATGAAGGTCTCTCACTGCTCCAGGCTGTTTGATATGCCACCCCGGGAACTAGCCAAACAAAAACGGATGACCAACCAGCCGTGTACATTTGACAGGCAAGTGGTATATATGGGAAATCTCTGTCCCTTCTAATGAAAGTTTGTGATGAACCTGAAAACTAATCCTAAATAAACAACTAAATAAGATCAACTTGAAGTCTCTCTCTCTCTCTCTCTCTCTCTCTCTCTCTCTCTCTCACACACACACACACACACACACTACATCTTGAGCAGAAAAGTAACACCAAAGACAAGCAAACTTGCTAACTCTGCCCTACCAGACACTCGGTACTTGCTGATTACAAAACCGATGTGGAGGGTGACTATGAAGATGATTGAGAAAAAAAATCACTGAGGACAACACAGGACAGTCAACAGCGGTCACCCAGCTAAGTTAATCATTTGCCTCCTTAAGGCCGCAGGTTATCATGACATCAGAGATTTCTTCTACAATAGCCCTGTATCAGGCTTTCCAATTCTTGAAGGCAACTTAAAGAAACACATTTTAGGCGCTAGGAGATAATTCACTTGGGAGAGTGTTTGCTTAGCATGGATGAAACCTTGGGTTTGTTTGATACTCAGGACCCTACAAACGAAGCTTAATAGTATTTGACTGTAATTCCACGACAATGGAAGCTAAAAAAGATTGACACAAGAGGATTTTGAGTTTGGGGTCACACCCTATATCAAAAATATTAGAACCTTTATTTAGGAAAACTTGAAACATTAAAAAAGAAAAAGAAGGTTGCAAGATTATTATGACAATCATACGTGCTCCTAACTTTCACCTCTACCTCTCTTCCACCCTCCTTCCATTTGAGATTAAGTTGCAAAGACCGTTGTCTTAATTAAGCCTATTTTTTAAAAAAAAAAAAAAAGTCATACACCAATTAGCTGTGCAGTCTGTCCATGCCAAACAGCCCTAAAAACACACACACAAGTAACATTACATGTGGATTTAAAAGGCTGTGTGTGTGTGCGCATTGGATGAAAAAAAGATCTTTTAAAAGAAATTGGAGAGGGGTATATGGTAAGGTTCAGAGGGAGAAAAGGGAAGGGATAAATGCTGTAATTAAAATAGAACCTCAAAAAAAATTTTAAAAAGTCTTTGTGGTGATATTTTATTTGTGCTTTAACAAATGAAGCTTGACTGATGATCAGACTGAGGTGCTAATAGCCACTAATTAGCCATAGAGGTCAGGCGGTGGTGGCACAAACCTTTAATCCTAGCACCCAGGAGGCAGAGGCAGACAGATCTCTCTGAGTTCGAGGCCAGCCTGGGCTACAATGAGATTGATCCAGTCTAAAAGAGAATCAGAGCCAGGCGGTTGTGGCTCACACCTTTAATCCCAGTACTTGGAAGTCACACACCTTTAATCCAAGCACTATGGAGGTGGAGACAGAAAGGGTTATGGCTGAGTGGAGAGAGGAATATAAGGTAGGAGAAGACAGGAGCTCACAGCATTCAGTCTGAGGACAGGATACCCACTTTGGTCTGAGGATTCCGTAAAGGTAAAAGCTAGTCACTTGCTGCTCTGCTTCTCTGATCTTTCAGCATTTACCCCTAACATCTGACTTGGGGATTTTATTAATAAAACCAATTAGAATTTGCACAACAAGTCTTCATATCCTAAATGGGTCTTCAAGTGTGGGGCATCTAATATCCATTCCATGAAGGAAACATATTATCTAATTTTCCAAATTTGCAATTTCCTTAATACCAAGTGTATATAAAGCTGTATATGAAATGCACAGGCCCAGGAGTGTTCAGACTCACTAGCTTTTGTTTTGGTAGGGGCTGGACTATTGTATAGATTCCACCAGTTCAGTTTTGGACTTTGGAGCATTTCCAGCATTGAGTCTTGAAATAGGGATGCTCAATTTGTACTCCTGTTTAGACACAGCCCCACCCCCCAGTCCCCTATTTTATTTAGCTGTCATGCGTCTCCATGATTTTAAAAATACAAAATCAGTCATCTTGCCCCCAATCTTACTTAACTTGCCACTGCACTCCTGTTCCACTCTGGTATGGCCACATAAGTTCCTTTTCTCTTCCTCAGACACACTGACTAAACCATTCCCACCTGGACCCTGGAAACTTTCCAATTCTCAAGGACTCACCCTGAGATTTTGCAGCCCATGAAGAAAGCCACACAGTCTCATCACTATCAGTTTCCTTCCTGTGACCTATTACATCATGTATGTGAAGTCTATGAACAACATGGTTCAGAGTGGAAGTTCAATACGCTGAAATGAGTGGGGGAAGAATAAAAGGCAGGGGGCAAGGAAGGGGAATGGTCATTCAAACAGCTTCATTATGAAGGATCCATGCTGGCAAGTGTAGTCCATGAGCTCCCTTCTCCACAGGACAGGACAGTACGGTCACACATCAAGTTTAACATCCATCCTCAAGTAAGGCGCCAGGATTAAGAAGATTTATTAGCATGCTAGAATAAAGAATTTCAGAATGCTGGGGAAGAGAGCTCCTAAATCCTAAAGAGGAAACCTGGAGTTACACAGAAAGGCCAGATCTGGCTTCAAAAAACACAATTTAACAATGTGGCCTTGACTGCGTGCAGGACTCAATTTCCTCTTACGTCAGTGGGGATAATGCCTTACCCGTTCCCGTCCCCTTTGGCTCATCATTTGGCAGTTATTTTGTGGAGAAAGAACAAGAGGCTCCTGAGATGTGAGGAGGAAGCAAACCAGGTGCACAGATAAACATCAGGAACTACTCCTCCACGTCACTAACTAGCAAGTCAGATTGTGTGCCCTTCCCAATCAGCCAGCGTGGACGCAGAGCAGCTCACAATATGTGAGTAGCACACTAGTAGTCTAAAGATGACAATTGCTGCTTTGGGGGACACAGGCACCCCAAACATTGCGGCACTTGCAGCACAGACTACATGGCTAGTTGTGGGATTCTGAACAAGCACTGGCTTAGCACATGACCTAAGGCCTTTTCAACTCGGAGTTCTGAAGTTACTTTTAAAAACTGAATTAAATTGGGGCTGGAGAGAGGCCTCAGTAATTAAGAACACTTGCTGTCCTTGCAGAGGACCCAAGTTCGGTTCCCAGCACCCACCTGAAGGCTAACAACTGCCTGTAATACCAGCTTCAGGAGTTCAGAATCTTGGATGCCCTCTTCTGACCTCCTGGGCACCAGGTTCACATGTGGTTTTATATATGCATACATATGCATACAGGCAAAACTGAAACGCCTTTTTCAACAAACAACTGATCTTAAACAAAATGAAAACTATCAAATGGATCCATTTAAAAGCGGCTGCTATCCGACGGGGAGACACACCATATCTCAGAAGATCCTGTTGTCACTCATCCTAATTAAGACATGGAGAAGACAAATTGAAACACTACCCAACTTTTAAACATGTAAACCAAAGTCTGCTCTTGGAGATTTCAATTTTGGGTCTTATGTTAAAAATCTCTGTACATTAACTCTGACTGCATATCAGAAAACAAGGCATATGTCTCCTGATCACCCTAAATACAACTGCCAAAAATCATCCAAGTTTGACAGCAAAAAAAAAAAAAAAAGTGTCTAGCTGTTTCTAAATAAGCCAGCAAATAACACAAGAACTTGTATTCATACAAGAGGCCAAGAAGTCCTTTTCTTCATGGGGGAGGGAGCTTAAGAGGCAAAACAACCAGACACATGGGAATGTAAAGGCAGGCTGTAAAGGGAAGTAAAAATATATGGCATAGTATGTTGTTAGCTGTATTAACTAACAGGCCCTAATAGGGCAGGTGTGGGAATACCTCCATACTGGGGGGAAGGGGGGGCTAAAAGGACCAGGATTTTCAAGAGTTCAAGGTCAGAATGGGCCCACCTCCAAAAATGCAAAATTACATTTAAAATAGAAAATAGTTATACAATGCCATAGTAACTTTGCTCAAAACAGAATGTTCATCAGCTACATGTATTCTTTGACTATACTTGTACAAAGAACATGAGTACAGATAAATCTAGAAGAGAATAAGCAAAAATAAAATATGTGTTAAGAAAAACAGTTGGTCAAACAGTGTCTGCCACTCCAGGGTTTGGGGAGGGCACAGTAAGTAAACATACTTGTCCTACAAGCAGGAAGACCGAGTCTGGGTTTCCAAAACCCAGGTGAAGTCAGGTATGGCTGTACCAGTGTTTGGCCGTCATCTCAAGGCTCCTGCAGTAGGATGGAAGGTGGAGATGGGACGATAGCCAGAGCTTACTGGCTAGAAAGCCTAGACACAAAGCAGTTAGCAAGAGACTCTGTAGAAGGTGAGGACTGAGACTTGAGCTTGTCTCTGACCTCTGTTATGTCCACCATGACATGCATGTGCACATACACACATGCACTTCTCAATATGTTATATAGTTTTCACCACGAGTAAGACTAACATGGACGTAGATTCTGAAGCCCTGAACGAGAGCTTAGTTTGATTCCAACAGTGTGATAGTGAAGGAAGGCTGATGTTAACACAGCAGCAGGGCAGTGAGAAATGTAAGTCTTAGACTCTGAGAACCCTGGATTCCATATGCGCAGCCCTAATTAGCATGTGATACTAGACAGCTACTGAGCCACTCTAGGGAGACGCTCTCTTGCCTTTAAAGCAGAGCTAATAAGCACTATCTGAAAGTTATGAGAATACAATAAAAAATCTGTAAAAGACACCAAAATACATACATACATACATACACACATACATACATACATAAATCAAAATAAATAAATAAATAAATAAATAAGTAAGTAAGTAAAAGAGAGAGACCAATTCCCCTGCCTAGAAGAATGTGTGCTTAATAAATACGTTCAGATAGGATCATGACTAGTGGATACCTCTGGAGGAAAAGGTAGACTTCCAATCCAAGACATAAGAAATGAGCAAACAGCCGGGCGGTGGTGGTGCACGCCTTTAATCCCAGCACTTGGGAGGCAGAGGCAGGCGGATCTCTGTGAGTTCGAGACCAGCCTGGTCTACAAGAGCTAGTTCCAGGACAGGCTCCAAAGCCACAGAGAAACCCTGTCTCGAAAGACAGGCAGCAAAGCTACAGAGAGCAAACAGGACAGATGAATGTCCCTCTTTAAACACCACAGAGCGGTTCCTCTGTGACAGCAACCAGGCCGCCCCATTTTCTATTTGGTCACCGACAATGCGCTCTAAAGAACCAAATAAACCATTTACAGAAAAATTCTCCTAGAAGGGCACTAAGCCATTCAATTTCAGCTGTAATAATAATAGTAATAATAATATCCCCCTTACTTTAAGAGTGAGGTTCCCAAGCATTTGGACTATCTTTAGTTTGAGGGCAGTCTAGTGTATAAGGCAAGACCTTGTTTCAAAAAGGAAGAAGAAAGAAGAGGAAAAGGAGGAGGAGAAGCAGCAGCAGCAGCAGCCTCCTGAAATAGTTTTCAGACTGAGAAAACTCCATATAAAAGTGACAGACCGCAAGCAAAACAGCCCTTAAGCCCAAAGTTCTACAGCTAGAATTTGCAAACAGATGGTAACAGTAAGGCAAGCTTTGAGTTCTAGAATAGTTGATAATAAACTCAAAATAAAAACAATTCCGTTATTCCACCATGATCTTCAGCAGAGACTGCGATAAAATTAGGATGCTTCTGGCATCAAATATTATGAAAGCATATTGTCCAACTTACTACATTAGGTAAAAGTAATTTTCTCGAACTTAGCAATTCAGTATAATTGAGCAAAAATAAAAACATTTTTTTTTTTTTTTGCTGTTGTTCATTCCTTTCCATGAGAACACAAAATAGTGTTAGAAGGGTAAGAACGCTTTCAGCATTGCTTTGTTGGACACCTGGATTAGAATGACCACCCTTTCAGACAGTCTTTGTGTTCCCCAAGTCCCCCAAGCCACCCCAGCAGCTGCTCACTGACCAACTGGTCTGCAGAATTCAATGAATGACAAAGGTTACCTTAATTCAGGAAGATAATCGCACACAGTTCCCCACCACCCAGAGTCTTACCATCTGCAAGGCGGCAGAGCCAAATGCCTATAAAACAACTGGCAGTAGGCAGACATGTCCTCATGTCCCTTGTGCCAACCAAACTTCCCTTAGCAACAGTTAAAAAGAAGTTGAACTTTAAAAAAAAAAAACATTTTTTAAATCTCAAGATATCATGATCCAAGAACTTGTTAGTAAGTTATTTTGAGTGCCACTGAGGTTTACAGGCCAGATGGGAGATATGTTTTATTCAGCTGAGTCTTGTATGGGGATAACAAAACTCAAGGCAGACACGATCTGGATCTTGTCATTGTTCAAGTACCTTCCAAGTAACAGCAGAAACTCAGCAGGTATGTGTATCCACGTGTATGTGTGTGTGTCCACAAGAACAACTTCAAAGCAAGAGTCAGGAACAATGTAGGCTACAACATGACATCTCTACACCCAGACACCACTCAGCTAAACACAGTCTATCCACAGTTGCTAAAATTACTAAACAATGACAATAATTCAATGCAGAACCAAAATTACAAAGCGGCACTACAAAATGAGTTCAGTACCGAAGTTTCTTTTCCTAACATTACACTTACACCTGATGTAGAGTGTCCCAAAGAGTGGGATTTCTTCATTGAGTGAAAAGGTTGCTTCCTTCTCAGTTCTCCTTCATAGGAGAAAAAGTCTCAGTCTGGTAGTAGTATATCCTGAACACCTCTTTACTTCTTGTTAATCTTTGAGAGTAGGCCTTAGGTTCAGAGCCTTGGCAGACAATACTCAATTATATTCAATAAACTATTTTAAATAATAACATTTACAATTACCTTCTATTTATGGCAAAGAATGCTTAAGAAAACATTATAGACTCATTTTTCTGTAGGTAAAGACAGCGAGGCAATTTAATTTTTCTTAACGTTATGTGTATATGTGTGCAAGCACTCTCTGTATTGTGGAGGTTGGAAGATAACTTGCAGGTGTCAGCTCTGCCCTTCTCTTATCATATGGATTCCAGGAATCAAATTCTTGCTCAAGCTTGGTAGCAAGTGCCCTTTTACCTGCTGAGCAGTACCAGCAGCCCCAATTTCACTTTTTAAATGCATATTCTAGTTACATCTACTTTCCAATGTGTAGAAAACCCATCGACCCTACAGAACACTTGTAATATAGCAAACTCTCCTAGACCTTTCCCTAGGCTCTCCGGTTAGTCACATTTCTACCTCTTACCATTAAACCTTTACTTCTTATATGCACACCCATTATTTATTCACACTGTAATCTTTGCTGAACCACCTGACAGTACACTCCAGACATGCCAACACTTCAGCATGAAGCACTTTAGGGGGCATTTCCTAAAATGCCATCATCACACTGAAGAGCATGACCACTAATGCCATTAACTTTCCTTAGTGATTTGGTCCAAGTTCAAAGGAATTTGGCTCACAGGTTAAGGATGCATTTGTAAGCTACCCTAGTTAAGTCACCAGTGCAATTGTGGAGTAGCTTACAAATGCCTCTAACTCTGGCTCTACGGGATCCTATGCCTTTGGTCTTTGTAGGCCCTTATCCTCAAAATATGAATAACCCCCACACACATATACAATTAAAATCAAATAAACTTAGCCCTGCATGCTGATACATGCCTTTAATTCCAGCAAGGCCAGGATCTATATATTCTGGTCTACATAAGTTCATCCAGGATACATAGTAAGACCCCAAAACTTAATTAAAATTTAAAAATTTAAAGCCATTAGAAAAAATGGGGCAGGGGAGGGGGAAGACCACAAAATGGAAGGCCTGGTTTATCATAAGAAAAAAAAAACAAACCTAGGAATTAGTTTAGTAGCACTTGTTAAAGCGTGTCAGTACACACGGCCCACACAGCTATATTCTCAGACTCAGACCAGAAGGATAACGGCGATGGTTATCTGTCTAAAATATATGGGCAAGATGGCACCGCGGGTGGGGTTTGCTGCAAAATAATGCAGTAAAAGCAGAAAGGGAAACCATGGGGCTTAGGAGCCGGTTGTTATCCTTGACAATGAGCAACACTGCTCTTGATGCCTACTCAAAAATAAAAATTCTTACAGGGAGACATTCTAATTGAAAACATAAAATAGAAAGCTATACCCTTTACTCAACATTAGACTCGTTCCTACAAAAGAGGTCATTCAAGCACTGGGGGAAAATAAACAAGCACAGTTATCCACGAAAACAGCAATAAAGGAGCATGGTTTACCAGGTAATAAAACACACTCTGAAGCTACAGATGCTAAAATCCTGTGGCACAGGTGCACAAAAAAAGAAAGTGTAAAAATAAACTCAAACATACATGTTTAGTTTATGATAAAGATGGAATTTCATATACAGAAGAATAAGGAGATTATTCAATGAATGGTAATGGGACAGCTGGGCTGCCATCTGAAAAGATAATAAAGTAAAATTGGATTCCTACCTCATTCCTTAGAGTAAAATAAACTACAGATGGATCAAAAGCTCAATAATAAAAAGTGAAAACAGAAAAACATTGGGAGAAAATAAGTGGAATTTGTTTTTCTTGTTATCTTGCAGAACAGGCCAGTGCACAAAATGAAGCTTAGAAGCCATAAAAGAGATGTGATTGCTTTTCAGCAGAGAAATAGAATTCAGTTTAAAGCGTATATGCCCTCTAACCTGACCAGTGAACTCAGGCATGCACCCTACAGAAGAGTGAAGCATTCATTAATATACACACATAATGGATAGAAAAAGGCATCAACCCACTCGAGTATATTCTTGATTAAAAAGAATATACTATATGATTTGTCCGGCCTTTAATATCACATGCTCCATTAAACAAACACGAAAAGCTGTCTTCTGTACAGAGTATCTTAGAGAAATCAGAAAATAGATTGTTAATATTGCTTACTTCTGGGGAGAATGACTGGCTGTCCATAAGACAAAGATGGCTTACTTCTTCGCATCTATCTATTAGTTGTTAACAGTCAGTGGGGTTTTTTGGTTTAAGTTTTTCTGAGATAGGGTTTCTCTGTATAGCCTCAGCTGTCCTGAAACTCTCTGTATAGACCAGGCTACACCTGCCTCTGCCTCCCAGGTGCTGAGATTAAAGGTGTGTTCCACCATCACCATGAGGCTTCCATTAATGGTTCTGAAAATGCATCATTAGACGAGTGGGTGTGCGTCGTGGAGGGAAGGAACAAAACCAAGGTTTCAAAGTAAGGAAGTACTACCTCTAAGCTATTTATACTCAGTCCCTCAAAATAAAATTTGAAGCACCAATTTCTTTAAAAAAAAAAAAAAAAAAAAAAAAAAAAACAGCCGGGCGGTGGTGGCGCACGCCTTTAATCCCAGCACTCGGGAGGCAAAGGCAGGCAGATCTCTGTGAGTTCAAGGTCAGCCTGGCCTACAAAGGGAGTTCCAGGACAGGCTCCAAAGCTACAGAGAAACCCTGTCTCGAAAAACCAAAACCAAAACCAAAAAAAAAAAAAAAAAAAAAAAATTAAAATGAGCTGGGTAAGCCAGGCAGTGGTGGCGTACACCTTTAATTCCAGCACTCAGAAAACAGAGGCAGATGAATGTCTGTGAGTTCAAGGACAGCCTGGTCTACAAGAGCCAGTTTCAAGACAGGTTCCAAAGCAACACAGAGAAACCCTGTCTGGGGGTAGGGGAAAGCTGGGTATAGTGTTGTATACCTGTGATCTCAGCATTTAGGAGGTACAGAAGGACAGGGAATTCAAGGTCAGTCTCAGCTATATGAATCAGAATGGGCAACATAAGATCCTGTCTCAAATCCCAGCACTCGGGAGGCAGAGGCAGGCGGATCTCTGTGAGTTCGAGACCAGCCTGGTCTACAGAGCTAGTTCCAGGACAGGAACCAAAGCCACAGAGAAACCCTGTCTCGAAAAACCAAAAAAAAAAAAAAAAAAAAAAAAAAAAAAAAAAAAGATCCTGTCTCAAAATAACTAAAATAATAATAAAATTATTAAAGTGTTGTACTTTGTTAAACATACCAATTGTAACAACAAATTGTTTTGAATCTTTCCTCTGGTGTGTTGGGGTGGGGGGAGCATGATACTGGGGAATGGACCCAGGGATCTGAGCATGTTCGGCAAGTACTCAATCACTGAGTTATATCCTCAGATCTTTCGTTGTGGGACATCGGTCTTGTACCCTGTAAAGATTTGTCAATTGTATTGGTTTCATAAAATGCTGATTGGCCAGGAAGTATAGGCGGGTTGACCAGAACAGGAGAATTCTGGCAAGAGAAAAGGCTCAGTCTGCAGTTGTCACCCAGACACAGAGAAATCAAGATGAGAATCCCTCGCTGATAAAAGGTATCAAGCCATGTGGCTAACACAGACAAGAATTATGGGTTAAGATGTAAGAATTAGGTAATAAGAAAGCCTGAGCTGCTAGGCCAACCAGTTAATAATTAATGAAGACCTCTATGTGTTTCTTTGGGACTGAACAGTTGCAGGACCGGGTGGGACAGAAACCTCAGTCAACAATCGTTTTTATTTTAAGACAGAGTTTCGGGCTAGAGAAATGGTTTACTGTTTAAGAGCACTCTTCCAGAGTCCAATTCCCAGCATTCACAATGTGTGACTCAGATCACCTCCACAGGACTCCAACACCTCTGGTTCCTGTGCATACGTACACACATGTGCTCACACACACACATGCACACAACTAAAATTGATCTTTAGGGGGGAGAGACTATAGGCCTATACCCCATGGCTGATGTAGGATGTCCTTCTGCATGTGTTGCTTTTACTGGTTGATAAATTAAGCTGTTTTGGCCAATGGCTTAGAGAGTAAAGCTAGGCAGGAAATCCAAACAGAGATATAGAAAGTAGGGGAAGTCAAGGAGACATCATGTAGCTGCCAAAGGAGACAGACACCAGAACCTTACCAATAGGCCACAGTCTCATGGTGATGCATAGATTAATAGAAATGGGTTATGTAAAAGCTAGCTAAGAATACACCTAAGCTATTGGCCAAACAGTGCTGTGACTAATATAGTTTCTGTGTTACTACTTGGATCTGGGGGCTGGGAAACAACCGAGCAATCTCTGTTTACTAAAACTCTGATTTTTTTTTTTTAAGATTTATTTTGTGTGTATGAGTGTTTTGCACGCAAGTGTGTATGTGTACCATGTGCATGCCTGCTACCTTCAGAGGTCAGAAGAGTGTGCCAGATCCCTTGGAACTAGAGTTACAGATGACTATCAGCCACCAAGTAGGTATTAGAAACCAAATCCCTGTTCTCCACAAGAGCAACAAGTATTCTTAACCTCTGAGCCATCTCTCAACCCCACTAGAACTCAGATTTTTTTTTTTTTTTTTTTTTTTTTTTTTTTGGTTTTTCGAGACAGGGTTTCTCTGTGGCTTTGGAGCCTGTCCTGGAACTAGCTCTGTAGACCAGGCTGGTCTCAAACTCACAGAGATCCGCCTGCCTCTGCCTCCCAAGTGCTGGGATTAAAGGCGTGCGCCACCATCGCCCGGCTAGAACTCAGATTTTTAAAAGAGGATGTTGAAGCCAATAGAGTTCAGCTTATTGGGTCTTTTATTTTAACAAGATTTTATTTAGCCTAGGCTAGCCTTAAACCCATTTTATAGCAGATACTAACCTTGAACTCCTGATCTCCTGATTCCACCTCCTCTACACAGTATTATAGACACAGAAATTTGGAGCCAGGAACTAGAGACCCAAAGTCTTATCTATCACCTCCTAACAGACAATGAAAGTAACATTCACGCCTTTAATCCCAGCACTTGGGAGGCAGAGGCAGGCGGATCTCTGAGAGTTCAAGGCCAGCCTGGTTTACAGAGCTAGTTCCAGGACAGGATCCAAAGCTACAGAGAAACCCTGTCTCGAAAAACCAGGGGAAAAAAAAGTAACACTCAGCCTCCATCTGCCTGGGGCTCAGCTCTCCACACTTCCATTTAGCGTGCCCACCAATGCACAGAAGCCCTGATGTGTGAAGTCTATGTTGGTTTTAACGAATCACTACATAACAATTCTAAACACAGACAGCAGAGGTGACTCAGCACTAAGGGCACTTAGCACTGGGATATGGATCCCAGCAACCATATCAGGAGGCTCAAAACTGCTTCTAACTCTAGCTCAAGGGATCTGATAAGGAGATGGTTCAAAAGTTACAAACACATGCTGCTCTTGTAGAAGTCCTGGGCTCAGTTCCTAGCATCCCCAAAGCAGATCACAAATATCTGTAATTCCAGTTCCATTGGTCTGATATACTCTCTTTTCGCTTGTATAGGTATGCACATTGTACACTTACATATGCAAGCTAAATATTCATATTCATAAAATAAAACAAAGCCTCAGCAGATAAGAAGTGCTTGCCTTGACCCCCAGCACCTACAGTGGAGAGGACTGACCCCTCAAAGTTGTACTCTGACCTCTACACATGTATGTGCTGTAGCATGCAATGTACCTACCCTCACACACACATCATTCACATACACAATACTAATAAACTATAAACCTTTCAACCACTCTGAGGATGAAGATCACCTTATTAGTCACTCAAGAAGGATTCACAGCTGGGCATCTTGACATGTTTCAACTGGCTTTTTTTACCATTTAAACATGGTTTCTTTCTGTAACTCCCACAGGGCCCAGCACAGTGCTTTGCACATGATATGCACAGATCCGGCGAGCAGATGCACTACAGGCAGCCTGAGCACCGAGAGTCACATGCCAGCTCCGGCACTGCCCACGTAGAGGTCACCCCTTCCTTTGCTCTGCTTGTTTCTCTCTAAGATTTACCTATAGCAGCCGGGCGGTGGTGGCGCACGCCTTTAATCCCAGCACTTGGGAGGCAGAGGCAGGCGGATCTCTGTGAGTTCCAGACCAGCCTGGTCTACAAGAGCTAGTTCCAGGACAGGCTCCAAAACCACAGAGAAACCCTGTCTCAAAAAAAAAAAAAGATTTACCTATAGCAAATCTCATGGCCACTCAGGGGTCATGTAATATTATTTTGTAAACTTCCTTGTTTTTTTGATTTTTGAGACAGGGTCTCTCTGTGTAGCCCTGACTGTCCTGGAATTCTCTCAGTAGATTAGGCTTGCCTGGAACTTAGAAATCTGCCTGCCTCTGCCTCTGCCTTCCCAGTGCTGGGGTTAAAGGCATATGTCACCACACCTGGCTTTATCTGCAATCCTAAAAATATTAAATGAATGTGTTTAAATGAGTATCTCCTTGAATGGTTTCTAAGATCGTCAAATATAATGTGAACTACTAAGCGCACACACTTGATAAGCACAAATACAGTGTTTTCAACCACGCCTGTTTGCTTTCATCGAATGTCATAAGACTAGGTAGTTAATTTAAAAATGGTCCCCCACACAAATAATGGACTTCAGGAGGAATGGGAATTTTTTCACAGGATATACACGAGTATTAAAAAAAAACAACAAACTAAAAAGCATTGCATTCAGTCATAACTATTTATTTCGTTTTGCTCTGAATTTTTGAAATGCTTACAAAATACATCCAATTTGCACCTGATCAGTGTTCTCCAAGCTGCCTGCAGGCTTGTGTTCATACATTAGTAAGATTTATTGTTAACCAACACACCATGCTAAATTGAAATCAAGATACTACACAATTTTCCAATACAGCGGTGATTTTATAAGCTGGCATAAACGCTTTGGGGGGATGTAATTATTAGCATCGTGTTGTATTTCAGTAGTCGGTGGAAACTGAGATAAGGTTTCAGGAGGTCAGAGCTCATCAGATGGGAAGATCATAGCTTTTATCAGTTCTGGAAAGCACGTTGATAGGCTGGTACTAAACAGCTGTTAGTCTTCAACTGGCAGCATTTGGGATTTCCAAAGCATTTCTGCTAAGGGCAACAACTGGGGAAGATGCAGCTGCACTGTGAAAGAAAGGGGGACTCCAGCCCCTGCCCCGCCACCCCACTTTATTTACTGTTTACTTTTCCAAAATTTTCCAAAGAACAAAAACACAGACACCTGTGTGGTTTCTTTTCCGACTGTTCAGAGTCCTTGACTGAGGGCTTAAGGTTGAAATAACAGACATAAAATGCTTCAGAAATTGCTTAGTCTCTAAAATGTCACTGAAAACTGGGCACAGTAGCACGCACCATTGATCCCAGCTCTCTGGAGGCAGAGGCAAGTAGAGCTCTGCAAGTTCCAGGCCAGCCAGATCTACTACCTGGTTTATACAGGGAGTTCCAGGCCAGCCAGATCTACTACCTGGTTTATACAGGGAGTCCAGGCCAGCCAGATCTACTACTTGGTTTATACAGGGAGTTCCAGGCCAGTCAGAGCCAACAGTGAGACACTGTCTCAAAAATGAAGTTTCTGAGCCTGGCGATGATAGTCACACCTTTAATCCCAGCACTCAGGAGGCAGAGACAGGTGGATTTGTTAGTTCGAAACCAGCCTGGTCTACAAAGTGAGTTCCAGAACAGGCTCCAAAACTACAGAGAAACTCTGTCAGGGGGTGGGGGGATTCTGAAAAGCCAGTCTTATTAAATTGTTTACCTGCTAAGATAGCTCAGGTGGTAAAACGGTTATGTGAAAACCTGAGTTTGATCCCTGAGTTCCACCATGCAGATTTCTGTGCAAGCCACACCCACACACATGCACAATAATAAAAGCTTTCCATTTCTAAAAATAGTTTTTACATGTATTTTTCTCGTGAGGAACATGAGGCATGCGTATGAGGTGAGAGGACAACCTGCAGGAGCCGGTCCTTCCTACCACGTGAGCTCTGGGCCTGAACTCCAGTCCTAAGGCTTGGCGGCAAGAGCCTTTCCTTTACCTGCTGACACTGTCACTGGACTCTTATCTGTTTGATTTTAACGTGTTCTGTGGGTATTCAGCTGAAAGATCCTCCTCAACTTTAAATATATTTCTCAAAAAACCTTCTAATTAGATTTTACATCACATGCCTTTCACATGAGCGCTCGGGACACGAAAGCAAGAGGACTACAAGTTCACGGCTAGCTTGGGCTAGAAAACCTAAACTGTTTAAAGTACCCAAATCCTACTCTTTAATACTCTGCTCTGGGGTGGGGAGTAGCTCAGTAAGGCTTGTGCTGACCCAGCAAGCAGAGGATCTGAGATCTGAATTGTTTTCTCAGAGCACTAAAGCTAAGACAGGGAGTGTGAGGTCAAGGCCAGCCTGGGCTACACTTCAGATTCCAGAATACCCGAAGCTGCAGAGTCAGACTGTCTCAAATCCTACTCCAGCCCCCAAATTTTCTAAACTTCACTGGTAAATCCATTTCTTGTTAGTAAAGAGACCAACCAGGGGCAGAAGCCAGCCCTGCTCACACCTTTAGAAATCATCCAGGAGCACAGAACTCAAGACCAGTCAACTCTAACTCCTGTAAAATGACCCATTCTTCTCTAAGCAGATTTCACTGTACTATTCGTTCTGAATTAGGTAAACCACTGTGCAGCAAGCCAGCAACATGATGACCACCCCACAACATCCAGACTTCCTAAAGCCCAGAATTTATGTTGTCTTTGTCAACACGGTAACCTTGCAGATAGGAATATGGTCTTAATACTTTACATGGGCTTTTGCCTCTAAAAGGGGTGTGGTCTTTGTTTGTTTGTTTGTTTATTGTTTTGCTGAGACAGGGTCTCACCACAGAGTCCAAACTGGCCCTCAATCTGAATCCTCTTGCCTTGGCCTCCTGACTGCCGGGATTACAGTCACACCCCACCATTCCCAGGTAAGGACTCTGAAGGGAAAGGCTAACCAGTTTTAGCCAGATGAACCCACTCTAGCCATGCATCCTTTAAAGCCAAGCACTTGATGACAGAGAAGGGAACCATGATTCCAACCAAGTCAACAGCCTAGAAGCTGGGAACAGAAGCAAGGAAACAAGACTCTGTTAGAGTGTTAGCCTCTGCGGCTGTCGTCCTCTAACAGATGACAGGCTGCAGTGCTTCAAATGCTGAGTTTATGTGAGCAAAGCAGTGATGGAAAGGTAATACACACTGAGTGAACGCTTACTCACATGGTCTCAAGACTGCACTGAGTACTTACTAATCACAAAAGGAAGAGTGCTCCTACAAAGGAAGATCTAGATGCTCAAAATGTACCTCTGTAGGCAGTGCTTATATAGCATTCAGGAGGCCCTGGGTTCAGATCCCCAGTAAAATTATCAACTCAAGATATCCTACAAGACAACTCTTCAAAACTGGCAATGTCTGCTGAAATAGTGGAAAGCTGTTCAACACTCAGAGTCACAATGACCAAATGCAACTGTGAACTTGGCTGACTCCTGGGTCCTAAATCAGGTTCATTAAGGTTCACTGGAGAAAGTAAGGGCTGCACTATACAGCACTGCACTATACAGCACTGCACTATACAGGATGATTGTATTCCTAACAAAATGTTTAAGGATATAATATAATAAGGTCTGCCACTTACTTTCCATTAATTCATCCAAACTTAATTTCTGTTTGGTTTGTTGTTGCTGTTTTGTTTTGAAACAGGGTCTGTCTCTATGTAGCTCTAGCTAACCTGAAATCTGCATATAGACCAAGCTGGCCTCTGCCTCCCAAGCGCTGGGATTAAAGGCTCAAAAATTATACATACATACATTCATTTATTTATTCTCTCTAAAAAAGAAAAGAATAAATAGGGTATAATATTAACAGTTGATGAACCCATGTGAAAAAATGTAGCATTTTAATCAGCTAGCACAATTTTTTAAATTACAAAGGTAAGGAGGAAAGTGTGCACTGGCTCCCTCCACTGTCCTCCTTTCCCAGATCCTCACATCCCGCCCAGGATGCAATGAGTAACTGGTGCTCTTCAGAAGCCCTCAGTTTCACAGGCACACAGTAGTCGCTGCAGTTATACTCAATTCAAATTCAACAGCAACAATCTGGGTTTTGTTATAAGAGAGAAACATGTAACATTAAAATACCACAGAAACAGGTCAGACATCAAGAAGGAATCCTCCTTGATGACACTGTTACTGGGTTTAGTTTGTACATTCTTCTCTGCTGCTGCTTCTGTTCCATAAACTCTTTGCACTCTTGTTTTGAACTTCGTCCTTCCTATTTATGGCTGGAGAGGGTCACAAGCATGGCAGGAAACTGGACCAAAAGCAGGACTGATCACATCAGAAACTACCACAGAAACCCTGCCTCTGGCTCCAAGCCCGCATCACTGAGAACATCACAGGCAGCCCAGACTCAGGCTCACCTCCTTCTCACGGGCCTCACTGCACTCCATATGGCAGCTTTCTGACATCAAAGGACAGGAAGAAATGATCTCCATTCGTCAGACTGAACCCACTTGTTCCCCTGAAATGTGGAAGAATCTATGATGTCTCAATCACCTCTTCTGCAATCCCTTTCTTCCTGCACGCTAAACCTGAACGATGCTTAACAACATTAACAACAACACGAGTGGGGGGCTAAACAGAAGGACAGCAAGGAGGGCCTCCCTGATGGGGTCTACAAAGCTCCCTGATGAGCTACAACGTTGCATGCTTACCAGAATAACACCAAGGGAAAAAAAAAAAAACCCGAACTTGTAAATGAAATTAAGTTGCTCTTTTGAACTGCTGGTCTAGCTAGACAGGAAAAGGCCCAGCATGGTTTCTCTGAGTGACTATGCTGTTTTTAATAGTGAGGACACAATCAAGCCAAAAGAAACATCTGTTAACCAGTCAAGTTTGTTAATGAAACAATATTGCAGTTGGTTTATCAAAGATCAAAAGTGGAGCAAATTAGAAAAAGGATGTAGGAACAAAGCTGGTTTCTGAAAAATAGTAACTGAAGAACTTTAAATCCACTTGTCAAATTAACACAAATCCTTCCTGGATTCCCTCTGAGCACTATTAGGGTTTCCTCTGCACCTCTGTGGAGGCCAGTCTCAGTTTAACCTACCATCATTTATCTAGTACTTCCGTCTCCCTTGTTCTGCAGGTTTTTAAAAACATAACCTTTCATAAAATTAAAATGCACACTGCCACATTACAGTCTACTGATTATAATGTTTACTTTTATAAAAAACAAAAACGATAATATGCAGTTTTCCACCTCTGGCAACTTCTCAGCAAAGTGATCCACACCAGAGCAGAAGTAACCCTCTTCCTCTAACACATGAGTACTAACTTCCTGTCACCACCTGGGAGCAGCAAGAGCACCCACATGCAAATAAAAACACACTTTCCTCATGGCCTGCTAACAAAATGGCATCTATCAAATCACATGGCTGACTCATTTGCTAACTCTAATTTGGTAAGCTAACTGCTGTTTATGTGAAACATTAATAGATGGGACAGATGAAAGTACTGAGAAGATCCAGATTCAGACTGTAAATCTTGGTGTGACTGAAAAACAATTTGACCAAATCTACGCAGTTTAACGTTCAAGTCCAAGAAAATGAAGTATAGAAACACAACAAAATCCTGAATGTTCCAATCAAAACCGTCACTTCAGTGACAGAACACATCTCCTCTGTGTTGGGGATGACACACAAGGGGGAAAAAACACAGGCTTCCATTTTGAAAACATTTAAAGTATATCATCTGTTAAAGTCTGAAGAGAAAACAAAAATAAAATCTTTGCCATTCAAGATAAAATAAGAATAAACCAGCAAACAACACATAACTGTTAAATAACTCCAAAGCTAAAAATTCTGACTTCCTTGGTACTAAAAGTATCCCAGAGTAGGACTATGGCTCAGTAGTGGGAGTATTTGCCTGATGAGCATAAGGTCTTGCATTCCATTCCCAGCAGTCGTGCAAATGCTCGCATATGCACACACATGTACCCCAGCTGTTCTAAGTCATGTAGGTACAGGGAATACATGCATAAATTCCCCAAGGCTGGTGGTGCTCATTCAGGATGGGATTAATGTTGTGGGAAAGGTATCAAAAGCATCAAATACACCTAAGATCTAAGGAGTTACAAAGAATGTTTACCACACCCTTAACAATCAAATCTGCCATGGTGCTGCTCCTCTACCTGAAGTCTCCTTCAGAAGTCTAGACAAGTTCTCTCTTGCTAACAGTACAAAAAGTAGAACACTCTGTCATGCTTCAAGTGCAACAGGAAGAGCCAGTCCCTCATTTCATCTTCCACTTGACCTGACTGACTAGTTGGAGACAGGCCGAGAGCTCTCCCCACAGAGCAGGGACTTGTACTACCTGCTCGCAAAGGCAGCCAGCCCTGCAGCTCTTCTGAAAAGCAGCCGAAGCTGAATTACACGGGAACAACAAGAACCACAAGCTTCCTTCCCTGACTTTCCAACTCTGAGCATCTGATCCACCTGATCTTTCATGTTCTGTTATTCTAAAACTGACTCTTATCCATGCCAATAGCAAATTCGAGGATTTTGAAGACCATATTTATAACATTTAAGGCTTTATCCAACATTCACTTGGATACGTATAGCTAAATACTCTTTGAGAACAAGAAATCTTCCCTACAAAGGACATCAACTCTCACTAAAGTCAACAGAAGGACACTGGGGCTTTCAAATAAGGCAAGTTTAAAAAAAATACAGCGTTGCTTTAGACTATGAACAGTTCCCCTAGGGCTTCTGCTACATCATGGACCAATCTGGACTAGTGAAAGATCCTTCCTTCACAAAGGAAAGTTTTCACTACTGGAAAAGTCCCAGAGACAAGATGAGGAAGGTCTACTGGAGGGCAAGGGTAAGGGGACCAGAGAAAACAGTGAAGAAAAACTAAAACTAAAATTCTCTCATTTACAGTCTGACAAAAGAATCTGACAGCAATGTGTCTGTGCATCCTTCACTCTGATAAACACTACCCTGCCCAGAACTCCCAATTCATGGGGGGGTGGGGGACGGGGGACGACGACACAACACTTGGGAGGCTAAGGCAGAATTCAGCCAGCCTGGGCTACATAATGTTTGAGACTAGCCTATACTAGATAGGGAGACTGCTGAAAATAGAGAAGGAGAGAGCAGATAAACGGCCAAGACCATCACAGGTGTTTGTCACTAGGAACCTGTGCTCCTTTATAAAAACTTTTCCTATTAACAATCTCAGTGAGCATGTAACTACATTTGGTTTTCCTAAAACTCTTAACATTTCTTTCATTTCTCCTAAAGAAAAAAATTCAAAAGCATTATTGGGAACACCCCTACTTTACAGTGCACTAGAAACATACCAAGATTTAACATTTAATAAATTTTAGAATGGCAGTCTCAATAAAGTGAAATACTAAGGAATCTGCTTAAAACTGGACTAAACTGATTTCATAAAAATGCTAAAGCCCATATATGCAAATGGAATCTTACTGCCACAAAGTGTGATAACTGAAGTCTCTCTTAGAATATTTGACTTTCTAAAGTCCTCATAATCTGACCTAATTGAGCTTTACCACTTTTAATGAGAAACATTAATACTATCCTTTAGGAGTTCCCTAGTTGAGTGAAAGATAAAGTTTTATCTTCAGTGGTTTAATTCATTTCCATATCACCTGAAGCTTCTTAAATAAATACAAGTATTTCGTGTTAAGAAGTGCGAATGGTGATAGGCAGCTGGACTTCTAGACGATCAGGAGTCCCGCAATTACATTCCAGGGAGCAGCCCTCTATTCCAGCAGTCCTGCACAGAAGTCATCTAATGTTAGATCTAAGGAGGCACAGATTTACCACTTCCCCACTGCATCTCAAGTCTGCTAATATTATAAATTGTACCTACTTGGAAAAAATGTAATAAACTCATCAGATAACTACCAAATTTGATCTGCTTGTTGGGGGAAAGTGCGTCTGACTGACTGAAGAACAGTAAGAGAGACTTCTGCTGCTCATGGGCAGCCGCAAGCTGACTAGGACACGCTGCCCAGACTATCTGTTCACCTGCTCTACTGACCTTGAACAGACTGCTTAAGCTTTGCATCTCAGTTTTTCATCTGCAAAAAGCAGGACAATAATTTCCCTCCCTCCCAGTAACTATGAGCCAAAAGGTAAGAGCGAACTACTTGGAAGTGGCCGGCATTCACACTTACAAAACAATAGCTATTGTTTTAATTTTCTCTTTTACAAGACATTCAGCTACTCAAAAGCAATCATGATAAGTTTCTTTGAAAGACATTATTTCACCAAACTATAGCTAAGATTGCACCATCTGGGAACTGTCTCCATTCAAGTCCTAAATTCTGCCATGCATGGTGACATACCTGAAATTCCAGTTACTAGGAAAGCTAAGACAGTAGGATCGAAAATTCAAAGTCAGCAAGGACAACGGAGTGATACAATGTCTCAATAGTTTACAAAATTGGGGAGAGAGAGGGAGGTGGTTTTGTGGGTCAAGTACTCACACCACACAAACACAAGGATCTGAGTTCGGATCCCCAGCACTCATGTACAAGCCTGGGAACAGGGGATGGACATCTGTAATCCTAGCTTTGAGATGGTGAAGAAAGGAGGGACCCTGGAGCTCTCTAGCCAACCCATGTACCGAATCAGTGAGAGATCCTGTCTCAAAAATCACAATGGAGAGCAACAGAGGAAGATCCAATATTAAAAAAAGAAAGTCAGGTGGTGGTGACATGCACCTTTAATCCCAGCACTTAGGAGGCAGAAGCTGGCAGATCTCTGCAAGTTCAAGGCCAACCTGGTTTACACAGTGTTCTGTATAGTGAAACCCTGTCTCTCAAAAAAAAAAAAAAAAAAAGATTTTGAGAGGCCTCTCTATGCTAGCTAGTGAGTTCCAAGACAGTTTGAATTAGACTCATAATAAGGGCCTACCTGAAAAAAAAAAAAAAAACGAAAGAAAGAAAAAAGAAAGAAAATACCTACAATTGGTTGAGGCTAGAGATAGCTCAGTGATAAAAATCCACCAAAAATTTAATGATTACTTTATACAATTAATTCTCATATTTCACCAATTAAATATCTGGAGCACATTTTCTCAGTTTTCCTTTTTTTTTTTTTGTTTTTTTTTGTTTTTTTTTGTTTTTCGAGACAGGGTTTCTCTGTGGTTTTGGAGCCTTTCCTGGAACTAGCTCTTGTAGACCAGGCTGGTCTCGAACTCACAGAGATCCGCCTGCTGGGATTAAAGGCGTGCGCCACCACCGCCCGGCTCAGCTTTCCTTCTTAAAGGATGGTGCTAACTTGACAATTTAAAGATCTACATCATAGAAAGAGCAGCTGCAACTGCACACTAAGCAATAAACTACTCTGTTCTCAATACTAGACACTTTCAAACATGAATTTTCCTTTAGACTAAAAATAGTTCTGTACAGATGACGCCTGAAAAAAAATGAAAAGGTTAGCAAGAAATGGTGGACAGAAAAGGAGCGGCACTATGGAGAATCTATGCTGACTCCTCCAGGACAAGGAAAAATGCCTCCAGAGGACACAGTTATTTACAAAGACACTACACTGAACAAGTACCTGAACTTAGACCATATGCTTGATAATTATAAAACTTTGCCATGGCTGAGGATAAAAAAATAAGCAAAGTTATGAAGAAATGGCTCTAGGAAACTTTATGAGATATATGTTCAATATATATACATGCACATATACATAAAGCATATGCTTTATATACATATATGTGTGTATGTATATGCTTTATAAACATGTATGTGTATGTATTTAAGATATTTAAGGAGATGGGCATTGTGACTCACATCTTTAACCCCAGCACTCAGAAGCAAAAACAGGCAGGTCTCTGAGGCCAGTCTGGTTTATACACACAGTTCCTGAAAAGCCAGAGCTACATAGAGTGAAGTATTGTCTCTAAATAAATAAGTAACAGTAAGTGAAAAAACTTTAAATGTTTTAAAGAGAAACCAGAGGTGCCTAAATGGCTGTGTTCAGGAATTTAAATTAGTTGTTTTACTGTCATTTTTAAAATAAAGTTATAATGAAGAAAATTTCATAGTTTACTTCATTTTTTTGATCTAGTGCAACCACCATCAATGAATAAATAAATGTTGTAGAAGACCAAGAAGGTACAAATACAGTTAAGAAACCCACACCTTTAATCCCAGCACTCAAGGAGACAGAGACAGGCAGATCTCTGTGAGTTCTAGGTCAGCTCGGTCTACAGAGTGCGGTCCAGGACAGCCAGAGGTACACAGAGAAACCCTATCTCAAAGAAAACCAAACAGAATCCATTCTAGACTCCAGACACCTGTGCAAAGACCTGATCTTACTCCGCTTCCAGAGCCAGGCCCCCTTACCAGCTAAGCAGGAAGGGGACCTGGGCCCATGCCAGGGCAGGCAGGCAGACACCTTCCCACAGAGCCCAAACACGGCTTTCAATCCTCTCGATATGCAGTGTACAGGCACCACTGTTTCCTACTAACAATGGTTAATGTTGTTTTTAAAACGTAAATTTAACTGTTATCAATGATTGTACTTAAAAAAAGGAATGCAAAATCTGCAGGGCTTGATTTTACAGTCTCTCATTTTACTTCAGTTTGACTTTTGGAGATTAATTCAGTACATCTGAAATAAAACCAAGAAAACCACATCAACTGAAGGCTTAAAATCGCAGCAGTAACAGAACTCACTGTGTACTTACAGTGAGATAACAGCAACACAAAGCCTTGGGCCAGCAAGATGGCTCAGTAAGTACAGGTGCCTGCTACCACCCCTACCAACCTGCCTTTGATCCCCAGGCCTACACAGTGGAAAGAGAAAACGGGCTCCTGCAGTCCCCAGACCTCCACGTGTGCACTGAGGCTTACCGGCATGAATGCACACATACACAAAAGTAAACAAACAAACAAATAAATGCAATTAAAAAGGGGTTTTTTTTTTTGTTTTTTTTTTTTAAACCAGAGACACCAAACAAGACAAAATAACATTCACCGACACCCACTGACCACTTGATTTTAAATTAAAACAGTAGGGATTTAGGTCACATAATAAAACAACTCCCAAAATGCAAAGATGATCGATATTAAAGTAAGAATGGATGTTTTTATCTTCTCTTAGGCTTGAGAAAGGTAGATTAAAATTTATCTAGCAATTACAGCATAAAACAAGTTGTCATGTGAGTATTATGTTAACTCTTAATTACTGAAAAAGCCTCAATACATCATAAAATGACTTTAAAAAATCATGCTGTGAAGCTAGCTTGAAGGCAAAAACAACTAATCTCCAACTCCATTCATAACTTTCATCCACAGCAGTGGTTCTCAGCCTTCCTAATGCTGCAGCCCTTTAACACAGTTCCTCATGTTGTGGTGACCCCAACCATACAATTATTGTCGCCGCTACTTCAGAACTGTAATTGTGTTACTATTATGAACTGTAATATAAATAAATATTTTTGGAGATAGGAGGGTCGTCAAAGGGGTCGCAACCCACAGGTTGAGAACCACTTGTCCACATGTGTGTACATGGAACAACCTAAATAGAAGCGAAGTTAAAACAGCAGTGTTTCCAATAGGTAAATACTCTAGTTTCACTCACCTGATCTTTCTCATGGGGCAGAAGGCTGACAGGCGGGAGTGAGGATGGAAAAGTACTGGGATACTGGAGCACTCCTTTGCCATCGGAGTTCCCATAGTTGACCCTGTACTGCGGTCCTTCCTTCAGTAACCTCCCATTGTTGACAGCGCGCTTGGCCCCTAGTCGGAGCCTCTGCTGAAAGGCTGGGTGGTTGGTGGTGCCTGTGAGATCACTCTGACTTCTGAGATACTTCTCGATGTTCTTCAAGGAGGAGCCATTCGACTCCTCAAGGCCTTCAATTGCTCTCTTTAAAAGTCTGTTCCAATCCACATTGCGCAGATCATTACATGGTCCTTTAGACCCCTTGGTTGACTTGGGGAAAGTGCCTGGTTTAACTGCTGAAAAACGCCCAGGATTGTCTGGGTCCTTATAGGAAGCAAGGCCTTTGTTGGTGACTTTGAGAACTGAGCCATCCTGAACACTGAGTTCCAGCTGTTCAGAGACTGTCTTCTTATCCAACCCATGGGACGTGCTGACCGCATGGCAGATTCTCTCTTCAGAGGGCCGTTGCTTTTGCTTTTTGATTTTCTGTACCGCTTCAAGGATCCACTCTGTATAAAGTGGGTTTGCAAGTTTTACCATGGTTGACAAATGACTTCTCCAACAGAGACGTGACCCATAGAGGTTCTCCTTGTACTTAACACAACCTGCACATTTGAAAGTCACAATTCAACAAAGAGGCAAAGGATCCCAGCCCATGTCAAGCAACATCTTAGGGACAAGCATCCTTAAGAGACGAAGAGGACAGCCAGGCAACGTGGACAATGGAAAGGACTGCACTCTTCAAGTGAAAGACATCTTTAGGAAATCAAGACCTAAAGGACAAAAAAGGAGAGAACGGGCTCTTAATAATGGAACTTCTAAACATAAGATTCTTCAGTGTTATTTTTTTCAGATGCAAAATGAACACACTGGCAGTCAGATACTGTGTAACACAGCCATAGTGATGATACCATCCAACTAGACACTAGTCACAATCTACAAAGAAATTTTTTAAAGGATTTTCTTTGTTTACCTGGAGTAATTTAGAAGCATTTCAGAAACCGCACCTAAGTTATATGAATAATGAATTTCATTTACCCAGGAGACAGCTCAGCCAGGTAAAGGCTTCTGCTGCAGCACTGATGACCCTGGGACCCACAAGTGAGAGGAAAGACCTCTCTTTCCAAAGCTGTGCTCTGACCTCTGTGCACATGCTGTGCGATGTGTTGCCCTCAAAGCACAAAATAAATTAAAATGTGGGAAAATGTATTCCTGTTACCAAAATAACCATGTGAAAGCAGTCTAAAGTGTATCACAGATACACATAAGTATCAAAAAAGTTGGATATAAGCCAGGAGTCATAGTGTATGGCTTTGATTCCAGCACCCAGAAGGCAGAGGCAGGCAGATTGCCGAGTTTGAAGACAGCCTGGTCTACACAGACAGTTCCAAGCCAGTCAAGAGCTACATAGTGAAACTGTTTCAAAATTAAAAAAAAAAAACAAAAAAAAAAAACCTTGGCCAGGAAGTGGTGGCGCACGCCTTTATTCCCAGCACTTGGGAGACAGAGGCAGGCGGATCTCTGGGAGTTCGAGACCAGCCTGGTCTACAGAGCTAGTTCCAGTACAGGCACCAAAAAAGCTACAGAGAAACCCTGTCTCAAAAATAAATAAATAAATAAATAATTTTAAAAGGTTAAAAAACTTAAGAAAAAGTACAGTAATCTTGAGTTGAGCTAGGTAAGGGATTTCCCCACTCTCTCACATAAGAAAATTCCCAGCCTAAGCCATTTGTATGGAATCAAGACACTCTGGTGCTCTGATTTGCACAGCATCTGTGGCTGAGACCTTCTAGGGCACAGGTTAACAAACTGAAACTAATACAGTAACATAACCTTCACCTTTAAATAATGCAGTGTTCTAGTATCTTAACACCTGTTCCAGCTCATTCCACACCTCAGTAGAAAGAAAATCCCGACAAATCTGACTCCATCTGGCCAGGGCAGCAGTGCTGTCGAGACTTCTGCTCTCCAATCTGGTAGTGAGTAGAATCCTGGCCTCGGGACTGGGGTAACCTACGGTTCTCCAGTAACATCTACATCTGGCTCTATCCAGGTGACAGTGTGTCCGTACAAAACATCATCTTACTAGGTGTGGTGTGACGGCGCACACCTGGATCCGAGCATCTGAGAAGAGTTGGCAGGACGGCTGGATTTGAGGCCAGTCTCAGCTACGTGAGTAAAACTATCTTCTTGTCCAAACAGATAACAACCAAAAATCAAGTCATGTGATAGTCAGCACAATTCTAAATGTCAAAGGCTCAAAGATATAAAAACCAATAGCACACTTCAGCTCAAGAGCCATTATTTTAGAACCCCAGCCCAACCCCGTGAGCGTACAGATGAGAGCGGGTGCTTCAGCCAGCTGCTTTGGCTAGTTCTGCCTGTGCAGAGACACTGATGGGGTTCTGCACCGCAGCTCTATTAGTGCTACAGGCAGCACACATACAGTATTCCACTGACCCTGGGCTAAGTTCCAAGTCCCCCAGTGGAAGCCTGGAACAGAGATATTGCACCTGATATATACTGCTACTGTTCAGGTTTGCTACTCCTGCACCTACATACCACAATACACATTAACAATAATTAAATAAAAAAGAAAATCCTAATATACGATAATAAAGGTTATTTTAAATTTACAAAGTTTTCCATACAACATTTTTAACTGCTGGTAACAGAAACCACAGGGGACAATTACACGCCCTCCAGGATTGCTCAGGATCCACTGCATATGACACTTAACATTCTGGACAGAGAATTATCTACTATAATATATACTTACTAAACTCAATGTCTACATACAGACTTTGAACAGGGTCTCATGAAACATAAAATTAAAGTTTTATTGTTGTTGATTTAGATGTACATACCTAACAAAAGAAATTTCAAATTCTTTAGATAGATAATGAAGAATGTAACATTTGTACTCAAAGACCCTGGCATTACTCAAAACTCAGCCCACTCAACTCCTGACCCAATGGCCTGAAAAGGGCTTTCTCTGCAGATGAGTAGCGTCAGCTCCCTGCGTTTCCCTTCTGGGATCTAGAAACGTGGACTGATGACACCTTAGAGGTCATCCAGACCAACTTTCGGATGCCCAGTAAAAGGTCTTTATTCAATATCCCTAACAGGCCACCAAATCACCACTTAAATTACTTGTCATGATTGAAAACCCATCACCTTTGGAAGTTACCACAGTCACAAAGATAGAGCAAGCCTCTACCTCCCTGGGATTTTGACACACCAGTCCAAGTTCCCCAGGAACAATCCCAAGATATTTTACTATCTCTTCAATATAACAGGACTTCAAATCTTTGAAAAGAAGTATCTTTTTTTTTTTTTTTTTTTTTTTGGTTTTTCGAGACAGGGTTTCTCTGTGGTTTTGGAGCCTGTCCTGGAACTAGCTCTTGTAGACCAGGCTGGTCTCGAACTCACAGAGATCCGCCTGCCTCTGCCTCACGAGTGCTGGAATTAAAAGTGTTGCCACCACCATCCAGCCACCCCTGGCTTTTTAAATACTGGAACTCAAAGTTGATCTAAACTGTCTTCCAACCTGCTCAAGACTGCTTGAATCTTGACTCTGTCATCTGCAAATCTAGTAAGTACTTCATCTTGTGCCATTACATAAATCACTGACAGACGTCAGCCCTGAAGAAGCACTGTACTTAGGGACAAAACTGCTTATTTTTTTTAGCCACATAGAAAGCAAGAAGCATCTCTTGTCAGAATGTGTACAGCAGGAAATACATCTCTCCAAAGTGAAAGTGCTTGGAGAAGAATTCTATCAGAAGACATTTCACTGTATCCAAATAATCATTCCATCTTTCATCATTTATTCGGGAAGAATCACAATAAATTTGATTTGACCCTACAAACACACCTGTAGGAAGCAGATGAGAAGATGTCACAGTCACAGAGACTGTTCAGCAACACAAAGTCGCTTTTAGGCATAATAGATATATAAGCAAAAGAGCATTCAGTAAAGCAAAACATTTTTCTCAAGTAATATACACCCCAAATATACATTACTGACAAGTTTTTACCACAACCAGTAGCCACAACCAAAATAATCACCCATATCCATTACCAACACATGTCAGCAAGACTGACATTTTATATATTAAAAATGTAATAAAATAGGAAAAAAATTACCAGAATTGGAACTCTAGATGTTTTAACAGTCCATGACAGGGGAAAAAGAACACTGTCCAGGTCTTCAGGCAAATCTGCACGTGCCCGCCCCCCCAAAAAAAAGAAAAAGGAAGAAAGAAAGTAAATATTTGGGCATAAGGACACCCCTTAAGTCAACAACCATCTCAAGAGTTCTCAGCGCTCACATAAAACCCATCAACAACAACTGCAGCGAGCTACCAGTGAGCATTCGGTGATACAGTCACCGGGCTTCAACCACCGAAGGATACTTACAAATATGCAATTCGAGGTAGGAAATAAAAGCTCTGGGAAAGTGCTTAAAGAAGTACACTTCACTTAAAAAAGAAGGAGGACGAGAAAGAAAAGAAAAAACTGACTCTTCTCCAATTTTTTTTCCACAAATTATCTGCATTAACCATATGATTACATTGTGGGCTGGTGAGAGGGCTCGGCAGGTAGCAGGCACTTGTCACCAAGCCTAGCAACCTGAGTCCATCCTGGAAGGCCACACAGAAGTGGAAGAAGAACTAACTGGCCCTTGAAAGTTTCCCTCCGACCCCAGGATGTGCTCTGTGGCACACCCACAGAGCAAGAATAAGGAACACAAGTGTTAAGTACAGAATCCTAAACTCCAGAGGCCTGCTAATCTCCAGTCACTCTTATTCTAGTGGATGCGAGCCCAGTCTCAAATCTAAAACTAGGTTCATGACAGCCCTTAAAAAACAACAAGTCCTAACCGGGCAGTGGTGGCGCACGCCTTTAATCCCAGCACTTGGGAGGCAGAGGCAGGCGGATCTCTGTGAATTCAAGACCAGCCTGGTCTACAAGAGCTAGTTCCAGGACAGGCTCCAAAACCACAGAGAAACCCTGTTTCGAAAAAAGCAAAAAAGCAAAAAAAAATAAAAAAATAAAATAAAAAAAGTCCTAACAGCACTTAGGCAGAGGCAGGAGGATCTCTGTAAGTTCAAAGCCAGCCTGGTCTACAGAGTGAGTTTCAAGACAGCCAAGGCTACACAGAGAAACCCTGTCTCAAATAGCCAAGAAAAAGAAAGACAGACAGACTATCCTGAAGCGAATATGCAGGGCCGCAAAGCTAACCTTCTAGGTGTGAACACTAGGGCTCAACAGCTGACTCCTCCCCTGCATGTCAGCACTGACTTTTCCTGAAGCATCACCGTTTGTCCCAGAGGCCAGCGAGCACCTACACACTTGTAAGTTATTGTGGTGATGGCCTACAGCCATGACTGACAGCTGAGGGAGCAGAGATCATTTTCACTTCAAAGACCAAGAGAAAACAGAAACCACAAATACCTGTGTCCTAGTCTTACGCAAATGACCAGATCACCTCAGAGCCTCCTCTCCTGCCCCAGGGAATTCATCTCCTCAATTTAATCTCAAAAATCAGCTCCCATCTGATATCAACCAGAGTTAATTAGGCAAAAGCATATGCAGCTCAGCGGCTTTCTACTACAAGCTCAATCGGGTGTTTAAAAAACATATATACAGCTAGGAAAGGGAAAGAAATCAGAAATTTCTTACCTGTCGCCAATTCTCAGTTAAATTATCTACTGTGTACACTATCCACTGCAAAGGTTTTAATCTAGGGCTGATTCGTCTCTGACACCCCACTAACAATGTATTCAAAGAGAATACATTGAAAACCATTTCATTTTCATCTATCTAAGCAGTATCTAACTAGATAGACAAAGCTATAGGAAAAAATACATAATTTATTTAAAAGCCACATAAAACTTATTTACCCACACCACTTCTCTTTTACAGATTCCTAGGATTTGTTGGATGTGAATAGGACATTCGGTCACAACTAAAACCCTAAAATCATTATTCTCTTTCCTTTTTTTTCTATTAAAATCTTAAAAGTTAAAGTAAAAGGCTGCCAAAAGGTAGTAAGTAATCCCAAATTAATTCAGAAGATTCGTGTCACATTAAAGTAAACTCTTCTATTTTCTGTGGTTGTGAAACATTTTATCTAGTTTAAAAACTATCAGCAAATGATATGGTTGCATTTTGCAGCCTTAGAACCCTATTTACAGCGTTCACTACAAGCTATTCTGCACAGATCTAAGGAAACGCTTGGTCCAACACTGTGCTTTCAGTCTCACTGGCACTACATAAAGAGCAACACTATTCAGAAATATTAGAAGCAGTATAAGCTCAGTCCAGATATCCCGATCAGAAGTGTCACGAGCGACCTCCCCTAAGCCAGCAGGGAAGCCCGGGTAGTTTTAAAATTAGTGCCACAATATTCAAGTCATGAGATCACAGATGTGCCAAAAACAGTGGCAGAAACACAAAAGATTAATAACAGAGTTTATTCTTTTATCATCCTGGTCTGACTTGGTATTTTTAGTTCTCTTTTATAAATCCAGGATTTTTTTTGTTGTTGTATAAACTGAGTGATCATCATCAAATGCTAGCACTGTCTTTCCACAGCACAGCACAAGCTGCTGAGGGAGGAACCCTTGACTGCTTTCCTCCATTACCACCACAACCCAAGTAGCACAATGGCTTAAAACAGTAGCACTGGTTTACAACCATCCACATGGAGATGCCTGGCAATGCCAAGGCCTGAATACATCTATTTCCCTGAAAAAATAACTGGGGGATGAGGCCATGAAACTAGTCGATGAATACTTAGTGACACAACATCCTGCCCTACACCCAGTCTTCTGGCAGGTGCCATGGGAAAGGCAAAGGAGAATCAGAACAGAACACGCCAGAATCAACTACGAAGTAACCAAGTACCGCTTGGGAAGGCCTCAAAAAGCTAAAGATAGGATTACCATGATCCCACAGAACTCTTCATGCTAGATCCCTGAAAAAACCGAGAACAGCTTCTCCAACAAATACAAACAAAAACATGTTCTTAACAGCATTGTTCACAATACCCAAAGGTAAAAAAAGCCCAAACATCCACTTATAGCAAAACAAATAAAATATGGTAAAATAGTTCCATGATTATTCAGCTACAAAAAAGAAAAATTAAAGATTGATATATACTACTACAATATGGATGAACAATGAAACATACTATACTGTAAAAAAAACAGACAAAGGGTCAGATATCACATTCATATTAGTTAGGTGGTAGTGGGGCACACCTTTAATTCCAGCACTTGGGAGGCAGAGGCAGGCAGGCAGATATCTGTGAGTCTGAGGCCACAGCGAGGAGTTCCAGATAGCCAGGGCTACATACAGAGAAATTCTGCCTCAAAAGACCAAAATAAAATAAAAGATAAAAATAAAATATTTATTACCAGAATAATAGCTCGCATCTATAATCCTAGCACTTGCCAAGAGTTCAAGGTCAGTCTGGGCTACAGATGAGTTTCAAGCTAGCCTGAGATACAGACTGAGACTTTCCCACAAAAATGAGAATAAAATGAATTATATGGATTTTAATTTCATAAATCATTAAAGAATGTTTTTAAAACTAAAATGAAACCAGGCATAGTGATGCACACTGTTAATTCTAGCACTTGGGAGGCAGAGACAAGGGGATCTCTGTGAGTTCAAGGCCAGCCTGGTTTACATAGTGAGTTCCACAACAGTCTGAGCTATGTGAGATCCTGTCTCAAAAGGGGAAATAAATAAATAAATATTAAAAGAAATAAAAAATAAAATAAAAAGAACTAGGGACTGGAGAATGTAGCTCCATTGGTAGAGTTGCTTGCCTAGCATGAACAAAGCCCTGGGTTCAATTCCCATTCAAGGTGTTTCAGCTGAACCTGGAAAGATAATGCTGAGAGCCTGACACAGTACCATATGCCTGTACTCACAATCTCAGAGTCCAGGGAGCTAGCATGGACTACACAGCAAGAACTTTTCTCAAAAGGAAAATAAGTAAGTATAAAATAAACAATACAGAACTTAAGATACCTGCCAAGTCAACACCCCAACAACAACACCCAACACCCCAACAAATCCCACACGTGTGGCTGGACACTTTCAGTTTTCTACCCATTTTGAAATTCATGTCCATTTTGTATTATGCTCATTTGGCACTGACCAACTATACAATTATTGGGAGCAGCCGGGCGGTGGTGGCACACGCCTTTAATCCCAGCACTCAGGAGGCAGAGGCAGGCGGATCTCTGTGAGTTCGAGACCTGCCTGGTCTACAAGAGCTAGTTCCAGGACAGGCTCCAAAACCACAGAGAAACCCTGTCTCGAAAAAACAAAAAAAAACAAAACAAAACAAAACAAAAAACAATTTTTGGGAGCTGTCTTAGCTACTTTTTAATTGCTATGATGAAAACACCAGGGCCTAGGCAATTTATGTAAGACAGCATTTAAGCCAGCCATAGTGGTACATAACTTTAATCCAAGCACATGGGAGGCAGAGGCAGACAGATCTCTGTAAATTTGAGAGGAGCCTGGTCTATATAGAGTTCCAGGACAGTCAGAGCTACAAAGTGAAATCTATTCCAAAAAAAGGAAAGAAAGAGAAGAAAAACAGGGAGGGAAGGAAGGAGGGAAGGAGGGAGATAGGGAGGGAGGGAGGGAGGGAGGGAGGGAGGGAGGGAGGGAGGGAGGGAGGGAGGGAGGACGGACGATTGATTTGGGACACGTGATTCTAGAGGGTTAGAGTCCATGACCATCATGGTGGAGAGCATGGCACTGGAGCAGTAGCCAAGAGCTTACACCCTTATCAGCAAACAGCTAGCAACGAGAGCTAACAAGAGGTGGGCTTCTGAACCTTGAGCCTGGCCCCCAGTGACACACTGCATCCAATAAGGTCACACCTAATAGTTCCCAAACAGTTCCACCAACTGGGAATCATATATTCAAACATATGAGCCTATGGAATCCATTCTCATTCAAACTACACAGCACCAGGACTCATGCTTGACTCATCTCCACAAGCTCTGCTTTCTGGGGCTATAACTAATCAAAACAGGACCAACGCCTGTTTGAGGTTTGTTTCGTTGATTTGGTGTTTGGAGACATGGCCTGACACTATATTCTAGACTGTCGAGGAACTAACTCATTATAAAACCCAGGCTGGCCGTGAATTCACAGTGTGTTGGCTAATTTGGGAGGCTGAGACAAGAGGAGCATCTCAAGTTCAAGACTAGCGTGGATTATATAAGGAACTGGGATCCTTATGTAGGTAGTCAAGATCTCAAGTTGAGCCCAGCTGAGCTATACAGCAAAAACAAAACAAACTGGGTGAGGGGGTGGGGGCAGGAATGAGAGAGAGACAGAGAGGGAGGGGAGAGGCCAAGAGGAAGGGAGAGAGAACAAGAGGAAAAAGTTAGCTATGACTAAATGTGGCACTGGCATCTGAATGTGACCTATCAAATAGGTAAGGTAGGTGTTTGGGTTGGGGCTTCACCCCAACCCCTGGCATCGCTTTATCCAAGGAGTCTGGAATGTTCAGGTGTAAAGTTCCATTCCAAGCCTCCTCCTCTAGGAGATGCCTCAGTCCAGACTCCACCTCCAAGAAAGCCTGTCAAAAGGTGGCCCCTCCTCAGAGATGCTCAAGACCACTCCTACAGGGTATTTAAACTGCCCCCCTCCCCCAGCACTGGACACATGGTTTTCCAGTCTTCCTTCCCCATCTCCATCCCTGGGGTACTGGAAGGTTGCCAGGGAGTGCTAATATCCATTAAACTGGGCTTTTTCTAATTCGGTTTGATTTGGTCTGATTTGGATTATTTTATCGGCAGAGAGGTTTATTAGGCTGCAAAATCTTTTCAGTAGGACACCAAAAGCAAAGTGCACATATGCACATACGCAGGGACAACACGCACACACACAAATATGGTAATGAGGGCATGATGAAGAAACCAAAACACACACTGTTTCACCCCACATGGATTTAGTTTCAATTTATGAGTCTCAGGCAACAGCAAGTCCACAAGCAGGCACTTGATTCATACTAGCTGACTGAATTTCTAATCCCCAATCTTTTTAAAGGAATACTAAGTTCTTTCCTACTACTCATTAACATAGTTTTCAATTTCATAATTCAAATTCATAATTTCATAAGCTAATAATGTTTCCAAGGATTTCTAAGAGGCTAAATCACCATGAAAATTATCATTTCAACTAATACATATCATATGAATTGTTAAGTTTAAGTTTTCATGTCATGCTCTCCTAGTTGACAATACCCTTGTTATGTCATTAAACTATAATTGTGTAAATCTGCTTCAACAAACAATAACTGAACCATCAATAAACTATTATGGCTTCCATAATCCCTAGCAAAGATTGGTTTCAACATCATCATCATAAATTAGTAGGGACAGGTCCCAAATCTCCTGGTTGAAGCCATGAATTAGGTCTGCACAGTCATTTTTGCATTTAAGTGCTCAACAGTTTCAGTCTCGAAAATTTAATCACACTCTTAGGAACACCACAGGAAATCGGATCCCTTGTAAAAGGGAGGATTTGAAGCAAGATGAAAAGTCATCACAAGTCAGGCAGGCCTTTGAAGCCAGCACTGATTAGTAATTATGATAACTAAGCATTCCACTTAAAAAATAATCAACTACATTTAGACTCTTTCTAACATTTACATTTTTCTACTCAATCCTAAGTTTCTCTCTAATTGCAAGTCAGCTTTATTCAGTTTTTAATGACAAAGAATAATGTATTAAACAATTTGCTGGGTGTTATGCAAGACTGTAATCCCAGGGGAATCAGTTCAAGACCAGCCTGAGATACATGAGTCCTCTCTCTAAAAAAAAGAAGTAATCCGAATTTTAAAGATGATTCTTAAGGCTGAGGAGAACAGGTCTAGCACTTGTCCCAAGCCCCAGAATCCACATAAAAGACAGATGGGAGCAGTAGTCCAGCTGGCCAGACTAGCCATTATCAGTGAGCTCTCTACATTCAATCAAGAAACCAAGTCTCAATATATACAAGGTAGAGGGTGATATAGATCACCATACCCTCTGTCAACTCCAGGCCTTCTGAAAACACTAGTGCACGCCTTTAATCCCAGCACTTGGGAGGCAGAGGCAGGCGGATTTCTGTGAGTTTGAGGCCAGCCTGGTCTACAAGAGCTAGTTCCAGGACAGGCTCCAAAACTACAGCGAAACCCTGTCTCGAAAAACAAAAAAAAAAAAACAAACAAAAAAAAGTTTTTAAAAAGAGGCTTAAGAAATCTTATTCCACAAGTTGGTGTGACTTAATATTAGAAGTGGGACATGGTGATACACACCTTTAGTCCCAACACTCAGAGCACAGGCAGGCAGATCTGAGTTCAAGGTCAGCCTGCTCTACTGAGTGAGTTCCAGGACAATCAAGACTACACAGAGAAACTTTCTAAAAAAACAAAGAAGTTTAAAAAAAAAAAAAAACCAAAGAAGTATATGGAATTTTGCAGACCAGTTTCCACTTTGCTTGCTACCTAAACTGTGGGAATATTGGGATGTTAGTAAATCAATTTATGTCTCAGGTTCTCATGTGTAAAAATGAGAATACAAGCCTGTTTTACAGAACTATTAAGAGGAATCACTGAGATAACAGATTCGAAAGAAGCACGGACGGTAGCAAACCCATAGCAGGAGCACAATAAAACACTAGCTCATAAAGGGAAAGGTAACACAGTCAGCTGGAGGCCTGTAAAACCTAATCTGGCTGCACTTCTGTCTACATGACCAGCTTTCCTAAGAGACTAGAGAAGGCAGCACCTGGCCCTTAGCTGTAACTGCAGATGTGCAGAAATTCAAGACAGGGAACAGAAAAACGTGAAGAAAAGCAAGCATAGATTTGCAGTGGCAAGCTGGGGTCAAAGAGTGTTTTCCAGTTATACATCTTAGAAAGTCAGTAAAGATTTCAGGAGCTAGCACTCCACAAAAAAACAACTTGTGACCTCAGGGTGAGTAGGAAATATTCTTTAAAATAAGACACAAAGGCACTACCCATAAAGACAGGACCAATAAGTCTGACTCCATTAAAATTAAGAACTTCAGTTCTCATTGAAAGACATCATAAACAGAGTGAAAAGGAAAGTCATACATTGAAAAGGTATTTGTGACATACACACAGGAAAAAGGACTTTGTATTCACCATAAATAAAGAACTTCCAGGTCAATGTAGTGGCAAAAAATAATGGTACTTTCCATCAAACCTGCTAAGCTTGACTTGAGCTCCATCCCAGGGACCTATATTGTGGAAGGAGAACTGACTCCCACAAGTTATTCTCTGACCTCCACACACATGAATCATGGTGCATGAACCCACATGCATGCATACACCTCATATGCATACAAACAAAATAAATAAATGTAAACAAATTGTCAAAGAACAACATCTAAAAAAAGAACATCTAAGTAATAATAAAAGAATCAGTTCCAAAGTAAGAGGGGATGGAGTGGGAACTTTACAAATGGGGAAAGTCAAATACTAATACATGAAAAGCTGTTCAAGCCGGGCGATGGTGGCGCATGCCTTTAATCCCAGCACTTGGGAGGCAGAATCGAGACCAACCTGGTCTACAGAGCTAGTTCCAGGACAGGCTCCAAAACCACAGAGAAACCCTGTCTCGAAAAACCAAAAAAAAAAAAAAAAAAAAAAAAAAAGAAAGAAAAGAAAAGCTGTTCAATCTGCTTACTACTCAAAATTTAGACTCGCTAAAATTTTAAAAGCTAAACTGGGCAGCACGGTTCACACCTTTAATCCCAGCACTCAGGAGGCAGAGGCAGGTGAATCTCTGTGAGTTCGAGGCCAGCCTGGTCTACAAATTGAGTTCCGTGACAACCAGAGCTATTACACAGAGAAACCTTGTCTCAAACCCCAAGTAAGGGGAGCGGAAAAAGGGGAAAGAGGGAGAACTGGGGTTAGTATGTAAAAACAAAAAATAATAATAACTTGTCAAACTTCCTCTCCCCACCCTATTTACTTTCCACTCACGTCTTACCTCTGACACCTGTGCTCACACGGAGTCCATTAGCCCAGAAAACAAAATAAGCATCTACCCAGAGACCCAAATGCAGCCAAAAGTCAAAAGTTCAGCTGGCCGTGTCATCTAAATTCCTCCTTTAAGGTAAATCTTTCCTTCCTTATTTATTGATTTGCTCATTTAAACACAAGGTCTTACCTACCCAGGCTTGCCTCAAAAGCCAAAGCTGGCCTAGAGGTTACAGGTGCCTTACCCATTCCTTCTTAAAAACAACTCAAATTCATTGTGGTACATGTGTAATTAATTTATAATAAGGAAGCAATCAAATGTTTTATTTCAGAGTTGCTTCAGAAAGTTTAGAATATACTAGCATGAGAAGAAGGACGTACTTTCTAAAAATACAATTTGTTGAGTTCAACCCATTGTTTAGATTGCCTGTCACCCCAGCAATGGAGGGTGGAAAGGCTCACTGGCAAAATGGCCAGCTTTCAGTTCAAAGAGAACCTATATCGAGACAAGAGCTAGAGGAAGGGATAGTGAGGGACAGTGAAGACACTCTATGTCCTGCCCTTTCCTCTGAACGTGAGCACACTTGTGTATGTACCACATGCACAAAATGTGTATGCATACCTTTATGTGTGTGTACACTATTTATTTGAGTACAAAAAGCTAACACTATGCCAGCACAACTAAGTTCCATTCGCTATGTCTCCCTCTTGGCCATAGAGTTCTGCATGTAAACTCTCTCTACCTTGAATTTCCGGCTTACTTGGCTCAGGTCTGTAATTCCTTACCGCTGCCCCTTTATAACGTCTACTGCTCTCCCATGACAACAGTCTCTCCCAACTGCAGGTATTCAACCCCTCCACGGAGAATAGAAGGTCATGAATCTGCCCTTCTGCATTTACCCTGCCAGCTCCCATCACTCCCTGAACCCTGCCCAAACCAAAGTGCTACCAAATTCAAAAATACCAAATGTCCTTGCCCAAGGTAGCAAGCCTCCAGGTCTCTTCCTAGGACACGCTGTGCTTTTCCAGTTCCAGGCGCACCTTCAAGATTTGGCTCAAGTTTACTCCAGACAACCCTAGCCTATCAAATGAGAGTTTCCAACACCTTCCTTGGCTCAGTCCATCAAATCACACCCACTCAAACCTCTTACCCAGTCCTGCCCACTTTCTTCACAGTCGCAAACTTTCCCCAATCCTCTGAATTACCTGTCCCGATAAGATGATTTTCTTCTAACATAGTTTTGCAAATTAAAAGCAATCTCTCTCCCATACCCTCCCCATTAGTCTTTCCTGCTACCTTAACATCATCTTTTAGAAAGCCTGCCAAACTTAACTATCCCATCCTTCTGTTTCCATGTTTCATTACGAGCCAGCAAACCTCTAACCTATCCCAACATGAGGATTCAGCCTAATTCTTCTTTCCGTTCACAGCAATCGTACCTGCCTAATGAGGTAAGACCCGGCCCCTAGTCCAACACCCACTCAACAATGCTCTCTCAACTCCACATCTACCACACCCAAACTCATCCTTAGCGTGTTCCCAATTAACTGCAAAGTCGCCGGTCTACAGCACATCACCAGTCCTTCACATAATCCTAGGTCCCCTTCCCACACCAAAATCTCGGCCCTCCCTACTCGGCCGGCTTCCACACCTCCAGTTTCCCAGCCCGTCTTCCATTCTCCAATCCTGCCTAGGCCCTCGTCTGACCTCTCTCCCGAGCCTACCAGTTACCTCACGCACAGAAATTCCCTCCCAGCCCCCTCCTTCCCATACCTCAGCCCCGCCCTACTCAGCTTTGCCCCGCCCTCCCACTACTGAGCCCCGCCCCTTGCCCCGGAGGCTCGGCCAGGGGCGGAGCCTATTCCCCCCGCCCCCTACCGTCACGCTCAGGGGCAGCCTGACCCCAAGCGGCCCCGCGGTGACCCTCGCGCAGAGGCCTGTGGGAGGGGCGTCGCGGGCTCCCGGCACCCCCTCCCGTCGGTCCCCCGCCCGCCCAGTCTCCTCCCCCTGGGAACGTGCGGGGTGGGTGACAGACCTGGCCGCGCGCCACTACCACCGCGCCTGCCGGGGGCGCTGCCGCTGCCTGAGAAAGAAGCCGCGGCTGCCGCCTGGAGGAGGTGCCGTCGACCCCGCCACCGCTGCCGCCGCCGCCAGGGGTAGGAGCTAAGCCGCCGCCATTTTGTGTCCCCCTGTTGTTGTCGTTGACATGAATCCGACATGACACTGATTACAGCCCAATGGAGTCTCATTAAACCCGAGCCGCGGCCCCGCCCCGGCGCCGTTCCATTGGACGGAACCGCGAACACTTAAGGCCAACCGTTGGCCTACAGGTCTGTCCGTCACCCGCTCACTAAGCACTCTGCCCCCCATTGGGGCAAGTTCCTGCCGGTCATCTCGCCTCCACATAGACACACCTCTCGACCCATCACCCCCCCCAACACCTCCGGCACCACCCCGGGGGAGGGTCGGCTGCCAGTACCAATCAACAGACCGCGGGGCCCGCCTCTTCCGGGCACCTATTGGTCCAGCCCTTTTTCTCGCTCGCAGACACCGCGCCACCTCTACTTCCACCTGCCCGCCCCCTCTCCCTCTAGAAATGGATTGGATCTCGGCGCAGCAGAGGCGCTTGGCCTTATTGGCTGTCGACGACGCCAATCAGAAGCCTTTTTTTTCCTCTCCCCCTCCCCCACTCAACCCCAAAGCCCCTAGCCCGCAGCTAAAGTTTGTGTGAGAGCTGATCGCTGGCGGCGGCCGCAGGATTTAGGGGTGGGCGCAGGCGGGCGCGCGCGGGCGGGCACGCGAAGTTAAAATTCGAGGTTCTCAGTCGCCAGCTCCGGCGGAGGAACGCGCGGACGGGCGCGCCGCCCGGAGCGTTCCATCCCGCCCCCTCCTCCACCCTCTCTCCTGTCCGGTCCCGGGCGACTACTCGCCCGCCCCCTGGCTCGCATCCTACCCCCCACACATACCCCCTACCCTGCCAGCCCCAGGCCGGGTGCAGGCGGAACGATCTCGCTGCAGCCTCCCCGCCATCCCAGGCGGAGGGGTGCAAGCCCCCTACCCGCCGGGCGTGCACCCCCGGCTCCGCACTCGCCCGTGTCTGCAAGCACGTGCACCATTCGCCGCTGCCTCTGGCCACCCTGGTCCCCGGCTAACCTCGCCCGCAGACCGGCCAATCGCTTGCTGCCCTTTGTTGCTGCAGCCCGGGTCTCCCCGCTGCCTTCCTCAGCCTCCGCCTCGTCCTTTGCCAGCCGCCCGGGTCCGCAGCGCCGCGCTCCCCCCGCCCGGGACCCACCGCCGCCGCCTCCTTCTCCGCCTCCTCCTCCTCGGCTCCGGGCTGCGGCGCACAGAGCCCGAGGCAGCGCCGCCCAGCCCCGCTCCCCCCGCGCCACCCGCTAGCCCGCTTGGCCCGGCCGGGGGCGCAGCCCGGACCCCGCCCGCCCCAGTCTCCGCCCCAGGGGTACCTGCCTCCGCCCCGGGGGGCTCCGCTCACCGCCCTCGGGGGAGGGCGGGGATGCCGGTGTCCTCGAGAGGATGGGGACGCCTGGGCCGTTTTGGGGCGGGGAGTGTGTCCGCCAGGTCTGGGACTGAGGTGCGGTCTTCTCAAACGCGCCCCCCTCCCGCCGCCGAGGGCCCCAAACTTCGTCCTTCTCCAGGGCTTCGTACCCTCGGGCGACCGCGGCAGTTTTGGGGTGGGGATGCCTCAGGAGCTGGGTCTACCCTGATCGGGAGGAAGAGGGAGCAGTGACATTCAGCGACTGCGGACAGGCATCCTCGGGTGGGAGTGGGGATGTCAGGCTCCGGCTGGAGAGGGAAGCTGCCCCTCAGGATGCCCTCTCCCGGCCTGAGAGGGGCTGGCGAGCTCGGAACTGCGTTCTGGGTGCTTCCTGAACTGTGCAGCTGGATGGCAGAGGGGCAGGGGGTTGGGCTGGGGGGGATCGCTGGGGGGGCCCTTCCCCCGTCTCTACCCTGCGCTGCAAGGAAGGCTGATGGTGAAGTTCGGTTTTCCAGGCTTCCCCTGGGCCCCCGGAGTTCCTGAGGCCCAAACGAGGGAGGCTGGGGGATCCTCTGACCGCCCAAGCAAGACTACTCTAAAACTGCCCACATGCCTTCAGCGCCCTCGAACTCTGAAGAAAACGTCCCTGGCTCTTCCCAGAGTTGGCTGGGATGCTGGCAAGGGATACTTGAGAGTATGAGAAAGGTAGGCTTGAGAAAAGGTTCCTGCAGAGTTTGAACACTGTTCCTCTTCCCAGGCCACTGGGGGAAACTGGAACCTATAGCCCTGAGAAAGTCAAGTTTCCCACGTGGTGGCCTAGTTGGAAAAACCACCTGTTGCCTGAAGTTCTGTCCTTGAATCAGTATGTTCTTGGGGACCATGGTGATGATGTCAAGGAGTAGGAATTCCAGTTTCTCTGCCCTGACAGACTCAACATCTTCATGCCACTGACAACTACAGCAGCAGTGCCTTCGCTGCCTTCAACTCCCAATTAGAAAATGCTGAAGAACTAACTCCATAGGTACTTCTTATCTCCGTTCTTATCTCAGACGTGGCAGGCAGCCCTGTCACAGGCAGGTCTTAATGCACAAAGGCTGCTCTGGTGGGTGAGCTTCCCCTGCTTCTGTGCTTCTCACCAGCAAGGTGAGAAAGAAGCCAAGATAAAGGGCACAGAGTTGAATAAAAGAAAAAAGGGGAGGAGAGGGAGAAGAGTTGTAACACTACACTCAGAACTGTCACCAGTTCCATTATAAACTTCTTTTATAGGTGTTTTATTACTTGGTTGTTAGTTTTTAAAACATAAACCTCTTTAAATTAAATCTGGGTGCTCTCAGGCTCAGCCTAGGGAAACAAAACACAAAGTAAATTCAGCTGCTGATTGGCTTTGGCTATTTTTGAGTTACATTACTGATAAAGCAAACCCCTGTTTGGGTTTTTTAAGTTGCTCCTTGTCTGTTTCATTGAGGATCTTCAATAATTTGCTCAAGGAAAGTTTTTTTTTACAAGCCATTAGCTCATAACTCAGTCTAGTTCATTTAGATTATTTCAAAATGAAAGCATTTATCGGGTGTGCTTTTTTTTTTAAATAATACAACTGTTGAGAATTTTATTCTCCAAGAAGTTACAAAGTAAATTTTAAGGATGCTGGTAGAGACTTTAGTCATTCTGTTTTGCTTTGTTGTTTTTCTAATAGTCTGTCCAGATGCACTTTTTTTTTTAACTTATATCTTGGTCCTTTGGGATGACATTTATTTACTTTTTGAGACAGGACAAGGCCTTGCTCTGTAAAACAATTGGCCTCAAGCTCACAGCAGCAGTCCTTCTACCCAGTCTCCCAAGTGATAGAATTACAGATAGTGAACCACCACACCCATCCTCTCTGACTGCATTTTATCTGAAGCAATAAAATAAACCACGTCTTTAAAACAAGGTTTAAAATTCCGAATCTCTGTGCTCAAACCAAGTATGTTCAAAGATGAAACTAAAACCAGGAAAAGTTCACATCTGAGAAGCCGCCATTCCCGCTGCCACCCAAAGAGAAGCCCTAAGGTTGAGAGCTATCACAGTGCTGGGATGGAATGCAGGGCCTTGGGCTCACTGTACACAGCATTTTCAGAGCATCACAGTAAACAGACTCTTAAAGAAATGGGCTGGGGGAGGCAGAAGCAGGAAGATCTCTGCAAGTGCCAGGACAGCCAAGGCTATACAAGAAACCCTGCCTCAAAACAAAAAACAAATCAAGCCGGGCGGTGGTGGCGCACGCCTTTAATCCCAGCACTCGGGAGGCAGAGGCAGGCGGATCTCTGTGAGTTCCAGACCAGCCTGGTGTACAAGAGCTAGTTCCAGGACAGGCTCCAAAACCACAGAAAAAACCCTGTCTCGAAAAAAACAAACAAAAAAAAATCAAAAAAAGAAAGGAGAAAATGGGCTGGGGCCCTCATCAATAGAGAATGTGCTTGAATTCAAGCCTCAGTCACTCCAAGAACAAGAGAGACAGGGTGAAAAATAGGTCAATGTTTGCGTAGATTTGCGCAGCTTCAGAAGCTAGCAAACTAAGGAAAACAAATATATTTTAATTTTTGTTCCTAAAAAACTCACCAACGGGTGTGGCAGGGAAAGGGAACATAGCTTTCCCGCTGATACTCCCCTGGAGGGTTACTTGTCCTTTGACAAATCTGCCTCTTCAGATAAGTGGGACTGAGAGGATAACAAGACACAGCCAGAGATACTTAATGCTTACTCTTAAACCTCTTTCTTATCTGTGGTATCTCAAGTTTCTGCTGAGTGAAATAGCTCAATTAAGAAGTTAACCTAGGAAGAGCTAGAATTGAAAAACAAGCGTAGTATAAATTCTGCAAGGCACAGGGCTTCAAGATTATGAACCAAGCAACTTATCTACCTGTCCCCCACCACCCTAAAACAGCTACCCTCTGCCAGATCTGTTGACAGCTATTTGTGCTATTCAGTGCAGTCTACAGATCAGTGGAATCAGAATGATCTGGGCTGCTTCCCAGATAGCATCCTTGGCCCAATCCAAGTTCTGATTTAGTAGTTCTGGAATGGGCTCCCAAATTTACAGTGTTAGCTCAAGGCTTGTCTTAAAATTTTCAGGTCTTTGAGAACTGTTAGCGTAGGCTGAATTTTTCCCCCTCAACAGAAATTATTCCATGAATGTCTTAGCCAGAATTAGGACTGGGACGATCCCACAGTGTGACCCATTTGTCCTTGAGCCTTAACAAGAAAATGCAGAGTAGGTGGGGAGGAGCCTAAGGGAACCACAAGGTTTTTTTTTAATCTTCGGGATTTGTTTACTTGCTCTGAGTCCAGTCAGACAGCTAGAAAAGAAGTACCACTGTCCACAGTCACCCTGAAGTGGAGGGAACTGGATGAGGAAGCAGGTAAAGGACCCTGAACTTATTTGTCCATGTCCAGCCCATGATGATGGGATCCCTGGGCTTGCTGACCACCAGCCTAGCTCCTGGTCCAGTAAGAGTGATAGAAAAAAAACTCAGCATCCTCCTCTGGCCTCCAAGGACACGTAAGGGTACTGCAACCACATATCTGCATACATCACACATATGTACCACACTGATATCACACATAGAATCATACAAAAAAGAAAGAACTAGAGTCATTTTCCATACCTTCTTTACCTTCAGTAACACCTCAGAAGCCATGGGCTCTACAAGGTGAGCCACAAGTTGGCCTAATTCTGTTTAGATCGGGCTCCTGAGTAATGGATACAGGTCATTCTGTCCACAGCTCTGACCTGCTAAGAGGAGAATAAACTTTGCTGCATCAAACTAAACAGATAATGAAGTTTATCTAATACAGCAAGTAGTATTGTTAAAACATACCCCTAAATGCAAGGCCTTCCAAAACAAACACTTTTTTGGATACAGGGTTTCTCTGTGTAGCAGAATCCTGGATGTCCTGAAACCCACTTTGTAAACCAGGCTGTCCTCAAACTCACAAACATCCACCTTCCTTTCCCCAAGTGCTGGAATTAAAGGTGTGCACCATCTTCTAGGTCACAAATACTTTTTTCTCTTTTTTTCCTTTTACTTTTTTTTGGGGGGGAGGGTTGTTTTGTTTTGATACAGGGTTTTTGGGGTTTTTTTGGTTTTTTTTTTTTTGGTTTTTTTTTTTTTTGGTTTTTCGAGACAGGGTTTCTCTGTGGTTTTGGAGCCTGTCCTGGAACTAGCTCTTGTAGACCAGGCTGGTCTCAAACTCACAGAGATCCGCCTGCCTCTGCCTCCCAAGTGCTGGGATTAAAGGCGTGTGCCACCACCGCCTGTGATACAGGGTTTTGTATAGCTTTTGAAGCCTGTCCTGGAACTCCCTATGTAGACCAGGCTGGTCCCCCCAAATCACAGAGATTTACCTCTGCCTCTGAGTGCTGGGATTAAAGGTGTGTGCCACCACAGCCTGGCCACAAATACTTTTCTCTTCTTTTTTTTTTTTTTTTTTTTTTTTTGTTTGTTTGTCAAGACAGGGTTTCTCTGTGGTTTTGGAGCCTGTCCTGGAACTAGCTCTTGTAGACCAGGCTGGTCTCGAACTCACAGAGATCCGCCTGCCTCTGCCTCCCGAGTGCTGGGATTAAAGGCGTGTGCCACCACCGCCCGGCTCACAAATACTTTTCTTAAAGATACATTTTATCCTCCTGCCATCTTCCATGTGAGGAAGCTGCATTCAATGTCATCTTGATCTCAGACTTTCCATCACCTAGAAACCAAACGACTTAAATTTTTGGTCCTTACAAAGTATAGTACCAGATTTTATTTCTGTTTTGACAGATGTTCTTGCTACATATCCCAGGCTAGTCTCAAGCCAGCCTCAGCCTTCTAGGTATGCTAATACATTCAGTTTAATCCTGGGCATTTTTTTCAAAATACCACAAAATGAACTATTACAGAAACTAGCTTACTTACTTCAAAATAATTTGTTTTCTCATCATTGTAAATGGAGCTTTTGGAAATGTGGATGTTGCTTAGGAATAGGACTGCATCTCAAGGGAAAGGGAAAGAAATTCTGCTTTGATCTGTTCAAAACTCTTTTGGCAGCTTCTCGGTCTAGTCTTGGAGCTCTAAGAAATGGCTAATGACCTAGGAACTGATTTACACGATGGCTAAGAGAAGCACAATTTATTCTTGTCAATTAAAGGAGTTAGGGGAATGACGTTGGCATGGTGTTGTGCAATTCTGTGGCTCCACTCAAAACCTCGGAGGATAAACAGTGTGAGAACTTGGGCTGCTGAAGTGGACTCCAGGAGCACATTTGCTGAACATGGCTTTAAAGTGTCTGGTGTAACAATGTTGTTAATAATAGCTAACACTCACAGAGTACTTACAAAGCTAAGTGATTTCCCTGAATTGGCTCATTTGATCCTCACAACAATCTAGTTTAAATACTGCTATTAGCCCCTATTTTACAGGCAAGGAAACTCTGACCCTGAGGTGCTGGTGGGAGGTCAGTATTTCCAGGCAGGCTCTTCATCAGTACATTCTGCTTGCTCCCCACCCCACCCCCACCCAAGAGGCTGAACTACAACGAGGCCTGAAGCCATTCCTCCATAAGGGTGGCCTTCCCTGGATGTTTTGGAGTCCAGGCCCACATTGCTAGAGCAGCATTATTGACAGATATATAATCTCACACCTTATCCCATCCATCAGTGGAAGAGGAAGCTGGCACCAGGAAAACACAAACTTGGGAGGCCAGGGCGGGTGAAGTGACACTAAGGAGAAAGGGAAGGAGTCCTGACACCGGATGAAAAAGATGTTACTGGCAGTGACCAAGAAGAGAACTCTCAAAGGCCAGGCCATGGACAGGCCTGGAGACAGACAGACACACAAATGCATGCGCATACACCAATTGCAAGGACTTTCTTTGGCCACTATCTTTGTACTACTTTCTTTGGCCAACAAAAGCCTTGTGCTTAATTAATATAACAACTATTTCACATAGAGGGTGGCGTGAGCAATGACAGGACTGCTGTACCCTGGGCAGTGGCAACTGCCGAAGTAGCAAAGTAACTTGCCTGCCATGAACGCTCCCCTGCCATCCATTGCCATCCCCAGCCACCAGCAGCCCATGCTCTGTGCCTTTATTGTTCTCTATCCCACAGTGCCAGCTAAGTCACTCAGCTGTCACAATGAGGCCCTGAGCAGCAGGATACAAAATAACTGCTGGGAGACCTCCCTGAGGCCTGAAGGCCGCTTTTCTGCTGCCCAGAGAGCGCCAGCTGAATCTCCCAAGTTGCTAAATTAGCAGGACTGTTGTTTTCTTTTAATTTTTGTGCGAATTCAAGAATAGGTGGTGGATGTCTTGGCAGCATGTGAATGAGACCCTTACTGAAAGAATTCACCTAGCTAAAGGGCGGCTGTCAGGCACACAAAACTCAAGTAAAGCAGTTTTTGCTGGAACCTCTTGCTCACCCTCCCAGGCAACAATCAGCCTTCCTTCCCAGGATTCTTCACCAAGCAAAGGCCTGCAAGAGGAAACAGGAAAGGCAAGCCTTGGCCAAAGGTTCTACAAACTGATAGGCTTGCTTCTGGCACAGATTCTAGCTGGCAGGCCAACCAGTCTGGCTCGAGCAGAAGGGTCACTCCAAGGATGGTGACCCTAGACCTTTGTTACTCTTGCAGAAGGAATACAAAGATGTAGTGTGGCTTTAGTTTGAGCATGCTTTCAACCCTCCTTGATGCTCTGTACAGCACACCCAGGGCTCTCAAGGGCAGTGTGCCAGGTGAAAAGCTGGGAGCTTCAGCCCCATTCAGGGCTTCACTGCTAACTTTGTGTTTCTGAGACAGCTATGAGCTGAAGAACCGTCAAATGTTTGCTTTTGAGACGGGTTTCATACAGCCCAGGCAAGCCATGTGTAACTCCTGCGCCTGCCTTACTCTTGGTACAGTTTGCACGCCACTGTACCATATGGGCCAGGCAAGGGCCTGGAGATTGAAAGAACACCCAAGAGACCTGGGTCATTCCAAAGGAGATCAGCCGAAAGCCATTTATTCAAATTTAGGAAAAACCTTAAATACCTAGCTGATGTACAATGGAATACCCCCCAGGCAGGTGGGAAATTACCACGCCCAAGGTGGAGTAATCAATGCCCTATAGCTAATCACCAGGTGGGACGGGAGGCAGCACAGGAGCAAACAGGAAACCTGGCTGGCCAGAAACTGTCCTCAAGGTGAACCCCAGGAACAGGGGTAGACCCATGGGCCCTACAGCCATGAACTTGGTATATTGATTAGGATAATCACGATTGTCCTGTCTCATTCTTCCAAGTGCTGGGATTACAGGTATATGCCTCTGTGTGTGTGTGTGTGTGTGTGTGTGTGTGTGTGTATATGCGTGCACTCAGGAGCTCAAGAATACTTACTTATGCATGCCACCATAGCACGTAGGGGGTCAGAGTCAGAGAACAATGCAGGACTTGATTTTTTTGCCTACCATTTGGGTCCCAAGAATCCATCTGGGATCATCAGGCTTGGAGGGTGGCAAGCATCTTTACTTGCTGAGCCATCTGGCTAGTCCATAGGTTACATTTTTTTTTTTAGCAGTATTTCAGTTTTTGATTTTTCATGTAAAGCTCAGGTATGGTTGAGCACAACTGTAGTCTCGGCTGCTGGGAGGCTGGGACAAGACTTGAGTATAGAAGTTCAAGGCCAGTCTGAGTAACTACAACAGCGAGCACCTGTCCCTCTCAAAATCAATAAATTCAGTTGAGCACAAAGTACAACATGAACAATTCTCAAAAGTAGTAATAGTTAATACACATATAAAGTGTTTGGAATCACTAGGTATTGAATACATAGTAATCATAAATGGGAGTCCTTTCTAGATTAATAAAATAAAAATAATGTCAATCCTTTTAAAAAGTATATTGCTGAAAATGAGTATAATTGAATTACAAATACTCTACCAGTAAGTCTTTTTAAATGTCTTTTGATGGGGACTGGAGAGATGGCTTGGTGAGTGCATTGGCTGCTCTTCCACAGGACCCACATAGCAACCCACACCAGTTCCAGGGCTCCTGACACCCTCATACAGACAGACTTGCAGGCAAAACACCAATGAACACAAAATAAAAATAAATTATATGTTTAAAAATGTATTTTGCGGAGAAAATATCTCAAAAAACAAAACAAAAAAAGTATTTTGATAAAGTCCCACTATAAAGCCTATGCTTCTTTTGAACTCACTGCCTCTCTGCTGCTGCTGCTGCTGCTGCTGCTGCTGCTATATATACATCAGCACCGCCTACCTGACTGACAGTTTTACACTTTTACTGTTGTGGTCAGTCCATCCTGCATGGAGGTGGATACAGTACTTCCTTCAGAAGATGGAGGCTAGCCAGTTTCAAGGGCTTCCTCTGTGCAATCAGCCTTTCGTTCTTGGCCACCAGGAAAGAAATGTCCCATCGAAATTCAATTTGCATTTCTTTGACTAAGAGTCCAGGTATTGCTTTCCATATGTTTAAAAGCCATCTTTATTTCCTTTTCATTGAACTCTGTACTTAAGTACCCTTGGCTTTTATTCCTAATGTTTTAGTTTTGTTTTAACATAACTGAGTCCTTTAGTAGACAAATATGTAAATGTTTTTTCTGTTTATCATTGGTCTCCTAACTTTATCTTTTTCATTTGCCATTAATTTTTCATTTGTTTGGCATTTTTGTTTTGTTTTGTCTTTTCAAGACAGGGTTTTTCTGTGTAGCCCTGATGGTCCTGGAACTAGCTCTGTAGACCAGGCTGGCCTGGCTTCGAATTTTGCCTGCCTCTGCCTCCTGAGTGCAGGATTAAAGGCATGCGCCACCACTGCCCAGTTGCCATTAGGTTTTTTTAAATCAAGGAAAATTTTAGGTCAGGTATGGTGGCTCATGACTATAATAGCACTTATGAAGTAGGAAGGTCAAGAGGGCAAGGTCAGGGACTGGAGAAATGACTCACAGTTAATCCATATTGCTCCTGCAGAAGACCAAGAATTTGGTACCCAGAACCCTCCCCCCTAAGGCTCAAAACCACCTAGAGCTCCAGGCCATCTGACATCACTGACCTCCTAGAGCGCCTGCACACACATGTACATACTCATCCACATATACACAGAGACATAGTTACTTCAAAGATACAAATAAACTCAAAGTCAGGTCAAGGTTGACTAACAAGTTTGAAGTCAGCCTGGGCAGTGTAAGACCTTGTCCCCCCCCAAAAAAAATTAAGAAAGAAAATAAATATTAAATTAAAAATACAAGCCGGGTGGTGGTGGCGCACGCCTTTAATCCCAGCACTTGGGAGGCAGAGGCAGGCGGATCTCTGTGAGTTCGAGACCAGCCTGGTCTACAAGAGCTAGTTCCAGGACAGGCTCCAAAACCACAGAGAAACCCTGTCTCGAAAAACCAAAAAAAAAAAAAAAAAAAAATACATACTGCCTGGGTGCTCTGTAACTGCCATTTCTGTTGCTATGACACACTGCACTGTTGATATCCACTGATTCACCATTTCCTCTGGGCTCCTGGAAGGCCAGGGCTGTGATTACCCAGTTCACTACCTGAACCCTATGTAGGCAGTGAAGAGATAGATCCCGCTCTCTGCTTTAGTGGCAGACACTGGTTGCACTCCTCAGCTAGCTGCATTGTAAGGAGAACACTTGCTGGGACTCTACCCGCTTTGTTTAACAGTGATAAAATGAAGAGAATTTTCAAGGCATTACCCTAGCTCAGGTCAGCAGCCTTGGCAGTCAAGGACAGATGAAGACAGGTTCATCCCAGCCTCTGTCCACAAATTCACATCCTAGCCCCAGACCCAAGGCTGTCCCTGCAGGGTCACACTCACTGAGTTCCAGCGTCCCCTGGTCCAGAGCAGCTCCAAAGCCTCTGGTCTTCCCAGGGGACTTGGGAGGAAAATGAAGGTTCTTTTTCTGACAGGAAAGAACAGGGCGGTCCAGACTGTGTTATGCAAATGATTAATCCAGGGCCCCTTGGAGGATCCCCAGCTACACCCGCAGGAACCAAGTCAGAAAAGAAAAGGTGGAGAGGACTCCCAGGGTCATCAGCAGCTCCAACACTGGTGCAGGCCCATTGAGTGCCTATGCTGCTCCCCACCCTATGCCACCCACTTCCTATGCCGTCCGACCCTCCAATGCTGCCTGCTGACCTACCTCCCTACCCCCACTCCCATCCCCCATGCCCAACCCTTGCTTGTAAGCTACCTGAAGCACGCATATTGCTCACTGGCCTTGGGCAAATTTGGACAGAAGTACAAAGTGAACTTTGTTACCTCAGACTGATTTCATTTTGGCACTTGGCCATAGGTGTCATCATCTAAGACACACATTCTAAAAGCTAAGAACATCAATGTGTCTCACTCAGGATTTCCAAAAGCAAGAGACACAGGTATGGGAGGAGGAGGGTTGCATTCAGGCGGTGACTACGCTTTTCTTCAATGGCTAGCCCTCTCTCTCCCCAGAGTCTGAGGGAGTGAGTCACTCTAACCTGTCACTCTGTCAAGGAAGGTGCTTTATGAGTTTTAGGCTGCAGGGAGACCCTGACTCAAAAAACAAAACAAACCAAACAAAAAGGCCTTTTCAATTTTCTATCAAAAGAACGATATTAAAGGCTTACACCACTGGAATTAAAGGCTTACACCACTACCTGGCAGGGCCATCCTCCTAAATGATCATATAATAATTATCAAATTCAGAAAACTTAACTGTTAAAGTGCTGTCATCTAACCTGAAATTCATAGTCAAACATTACTAACTGCCCCAATAAAGACTTTTATAGCTTTTTCTTTCTTAGACCAGGAGCAACCCTAGATCTGCTGTTGCATTTGATTATCTTAATCTCTTTTAGCTCAGCAGGGGCCTCTCTCTCTCTCTCTCTCTCTCTCTCTCTCTCTCTCTCTCTCTCTCTCTCTCTCTCTCTGCCTTCCCCCTAGGACTTTGACTTTTATAACGACCTTCACGCCCTGATTTGCAGGATTTCCTTTCTTTTGGACCTGCCCAGTGTTGTCTTAGATAAGGCTTAGGTTATTTAGGTTTTGTTGTTTCTTCCTGTGACCCCAGGGTCAAGTAAGACCAAGACTCTCGCTCCTTCGCTCCCTCCCTATTTGCTTGCACTTGTTTTTGTTCTGTCTCCTTTTAATAAGTTACTTTTGTCGTTAATTATAAAAAGGTACTTGTTCCAGCCAGGAGGTGGTAGTGCACACCTTTAATTCCAGCACTCAGGAGGCAGAGGCAGACACATCTCTGAATTCAAGGCCAGCCTGGTCTACAGAGCAGTTCCAGGACAGTCAGGGCTACGCAGAGAAACCCTGTCTCAGAAAAAAGAGAGAGAGACATGTTCCATAAAATTTACCATGTTCATATTTTGTTTGTTTTGAGATAGCTCTGGCTATCTGGAACTCACTATGTAGACCAGGCTGGCCTTAAACTCACAGAGATTCTCCTGCCTCTTCCTCCCAAGTACTGGAATTAAAGGCATGTGCTACCATCCCCTACTAGGTGGGTTTTTAAATATAACTTTATTTACAATTGATATTGCTTAAGAAGATATGATTTTCTAATTCAAAAGTGGGGATGTGTTAGCATTAGAGACAAGATGCTGTGGAAAAACTAGTCCCACTACATGGAATAGAGCAGATGGGGGGGGTTCTCAAATCAGTCTTTTTATTTTTTTTTTTAAGATTTATTTTGTGTACATGGTGCTCTATCTGCATATACATCTACACACCAGAAGAGGGCACCAGTTCCTATTATAGATGGCTGTGAACCACCATGTGGGGGCTGAGAATTGAACTCAGGTCCTCTGAGAATTGAACTCAGATCCTCTGGGAAAGATGCCAATGCCCTTAACCACTAAACTATCTCTCCAGTCCTCAAATCAGCCTTACCATCCACAAAATAGTATCTACCTCATATTGTATGTATGTGTCTTGTCTGTCTGTGTCTATGCGTGTGTGTGCGTGCATGTTTTGAGACAAGGTTCCACATAACTCAGGCCGGGTTCAAATGATATGTAGCTGAGAATAGCCTTAAACTCTCCCTCAAAGTGCTTGAGATTACAAGTGTCACCACCCCACGCAGTGTTGTTTGGTACTAGAGATTGAAGTCACAGCTTCCCGCATGCTAGGGCAAGAATTCTACCAACTTAGCTACGTCCCTAGCCTTACGTGTTCATTTCTGGGGGTGTCTACATGTGCCCTTATGTGGGTACTCTGTATGTGCTAGTACATGTGTATGTGTGTGGGTCAACCTCCAGTGTTCTTCCTCATTGGCATGGTTCTCACTCCATAGGCTCTGTTAGGACCCACCATCTCCACAGCAGTACTCTTATTACAAGCTTAAGCCACCGAGTCAAGTTGGGTTCTGGGCATCAAACTTGGATCCTTTTGCTTGCAAAGCAAGCACTTTAGAGACTAAGCTGTCTTTTCAGCCCCCATGACATTAATTAATTAGGAGAAGGTGCTTGCCACACAAGACTGGTGACCTGAGCTCAATTCTCCGAACTTACTTAAAGGTGGAAGGAGGGAACCAGTTCCATAAAATTGTCCTTTGACTGCTACAATTGCACTGTGGCATGCATGCCACAAATAATAATAGTGATCATAAGAGGAGGGGAGGAAAGGTTCCCCACCAAGACTTTGTTGGGAGCATTCACAGAACATGAGAACCCTGTACTGCAGGGAAGGAAATTATTTTATTGAAGGTTTGCTGAAAGCTTGTAGTTCAGGATCAGTCTGGGGGGGGGGGATGACACAGGAGGTGGCCCAGGGCTGTCTCTGGAGCTATGGCTCCCTAGGGAGACTGACTAACTGTTTCCTTTCTCAGAACTAAGAAAGTACAGTAGCTTCTGCCCAGCACTGAACATTTCTATGCTTGTTTCCCTTCTTTTCAAACAACCACATAAACTCAAAGGTTATGGGAAACTTAGTATTGATTCCAATTTTCAGATGATGCTACTGACAGGATCTCACCATGTAACTCTGGCTGTCCTGGAGCTATGAAAACCAAGTTGGCTTCAGACTCAGAGATTCACCAACCTCTGCCTCTCTGATGCTGGGATTAAAAGCAAGAGCTACCACACCTAGCAGCATTTTGGTTTTTTGAGATAATGTTCCCTGTAGCTCAAACTGGCTTAGTACTCTGTAGCTCAGGCAGGCTTAAATCTCATGATAATACTGCTGCCTTGACCTCCTGAAAGCTGGGATCACAAGTATGAGCCACAACACCAGCCAAAATAATGTTGCTAACAGTAAGAAGAATGGAAGCTAGGCATGGTGACTAATGTCTGTGATTCCAGCTTGAAGGAGATTTCTTCAAGTTGAAGGCCAGCCTAGGCTAAATAAATAGTGGGTTTTCAGTTGGAACCTCGAGCTTGCCCCTGCATGATGCAGAAAGTCCCATTCCTGTCTCTCAGAATGTGTCCAAACAAAGGAAAAGCATCAAAAAGCCCAGTTGTGAATTCTTGGTGGCTACTGCAGCTTCCTCCCCTAAGTTGCCAACCACCCAAGTTCCTCCTTAAAATGCTCATCTTGGCCATTCTTAGGTACAATCCCGGCTTGTGGTGGACATATCATCAACTGTTGCCTACAACCTATAAAGTCTCCCTGCTTTCTTTTGTTGGGGCTGTAATGGTAATTGTAAAAATGCTGCAGGATCCCGAGTAGCTGCAACGGGCAGGGCAGGGGGTCCCGAGAGCAGCCAGTCCCAGGCAAGGACAACACATGAGATCATACCACAGATGTCCGAAGGTGGCTGGTCCCTGGCAGCAGGCGAGAGACAGAGACATGGATAGGTACGCCATGCAGAGTGAGGTTGGATGTTTATTTAGTGGGTTATGAAAGGTAAAGGGGAGAAGGAAAAGAGCAGAGAAGCAGAGGGAGAAAGAGAGAGAGAGAGAGAGAAGGGGGAAAGGGAGAAGTGGGGAGAGACAGAAGCTGCCTCTTTGAGAGGAAGACAGAAAAAGAAGCAACTCAAGCTACAAGCAGGAAAGAAGATCTGCCTGCCTCAGCAAGTGGGTGAGGGAGTGGGTGAGACTTGTCTCTTAAAGGGATAGGACAGATCATTGCAGGGACAACTTTTCTAGCCTCAATCTCTGGGACTGGAGAACCCACCTGGGAGTTGCTTTGCTCAAATAAACCTATGGTTATACTTTTTTCATTTTCTTTTCTTTTTTTTCTTTTTTTTTTTCTTTTTTCTTTTTTTCTTTTTTTTTAGACAGGGTTTCTCTGTAGCTTTGGAGCCTGTCCTGGCACTAGCTCAGTATACCAGGCTGGCCTTGAACTCACCTGCCTCTGACTCCCTAGTGCTAGGATTAAAAGGTTGTGCCACCACTTCCCAGCTGTTATACTTTTTAAATTTGACTTGATCTAACTTACTGCGTGGGTGAAAAAACCTCTTATGTGGGCGGGGAGCAGAAAGTCTATCAGTGGTTCCAGGCTCCAGGCCACTCAGGGTTATATATATCAAGATCCTGTCTCAAAAACACCACAGAACAGAGTAGAAATAGGAGGAGGAAACTTCACTAGAATGCTGTGTGAAAGTTAAAATTATGTACAATAAAAGAACTTCTGGAGGCATCATAATACCTGACTTCAAACTCTACTACAGAGCTACAGTACTGAAAACAGCCTGGTATTGGCATAAGAACAGACAGGAAGACCAATAGAACCCAATAGAAGACCCAGATATCAATCCACACATCTTTGAACACCTGATCTTTGATAAAGAAGCAAAAAATATCAAATGGAAAAAAGAAAACATATTTAACAAGTGATGCTGGCATAACTGGATATCAACATGTAGAAGAATGAAAATAGACCCATATCTATCACCATGCACAAAACTCAAGTCCAAATGGATCAAAGACCTCAACATAAAGTCAGCCACACTGAACCTTATAGAAGAGAAAGTGGGAAGTACACTTCAACACATTGGCACAGGGAACCACTTCCTAAATATTACCCCAGCAGCACAGACACTGAGAGAAACGATTAATAAATGGGACCTCCTGAAACTGAAAAGCTTCTGTAAAGCAAAGGACACAGTCAACAAGACAAAATGACAGCCTAAAGAATGGAAAAAGATCTTTACTAACCCCACATCAGACAGAGGTCTGATCTCCAAAATATACAAAGAACTCAAGAAATTGGACACCAAAAGATCACATAATCCAATAAAAAAAAATGAAGTACAGATCTAAACAGAGAACTCTCAACAGAGGAATTTAAAATGGCTGAAAGACAGTTAAGGAAATGTTCAACATCCTTAGTCATCAAAGAAATGCAAATCAAAACAACTCTGAGATTCCATCTTACACCTGTAAGAATGACCAAGATCAAAAACACTGATGATGACAACTTATGCTGGAGAGGTTGTGGGGAAAAGGGAACATTTCTGCATTGCTGGTGGGAATGCAAGCTGGTACAGCCTCTTTTGATGTCAGTGTGGCAACTTCTCAGAAAATTAGGAAACAACCTTCCTCAAGACCCAGTAATACCACTTTTGGGTATATATCCAAAGGGTGCTCAATCGTGCCACAAGGACATGTGCTCAACTATGTTCATAGCAGCTTTGTTTGTCATAGCCAGAACCTGGAAACAACCTAAATGCCCCTCAATCAAAGAATAGATAAGAAAAATGTGGTACATTTACACAATGGAGTTCTACACAGCAGAAAAAAAATAACAATAGCTTAAATTTTTCAGGAAAATGGATGGAACTAGAAAACCTTATTTTGAGTGAGGTAACCCAGACACAGAAAGACAATTATCAAATGTACTCATTCATAAGTGGTTTTTAAACATAAAGCAAAGAAAGCCAGCCTACAAACCACAATCCCAGAGAACTTAGACAACAATGAGGACACTAAGAGAGACTTACAGAGATCTGATCTACATAGGAAGTAGAAAGTAGAAAATTACAAGATCTCCTGAGTAAATTGGGAGCATCGGGACCTTGGGGGAGGATTGAATTGGGGAGGGGAGAGGCAGGGAGGGGAACAGAGAAAAATGCAGAGTTCAATAAATATCAATTAAAAAAAACAAAAAGAAAATTAAAATTAATAATCCAGAGTTCCACATAGTATCACATTTCAAAACACAGTCTCTTCTCTGCTCAGATCCCTTCAGTCTTTTTCTGTTTTATTTGGATAATAGAAAAGTCCTTACAATGACCAGCAAATCCCTTGTGCAGCACCCCTTGACTCATCCCAACATATCCAGTTGTTTTTCTTGTAGTACCTGGAACACACATGATTTGCAAGAGTTGGGATTACTGCTATAATTACACCAGCTTCTTTGACTATACTTGGTAGGTGTTTTGTTTCTTTTTGTTTGTTTTTCAAAACAGGGTTTCTCTGTGAAGCTCCGGGTGTCCTGGGACTCACTCTGTATACCAGATTGGTCTTGAACTCACAGAGATCCGCTTGCCTCTGCTTCCTGAATGCTGGGGTTAAAGGAGGTGTGCACCATCACCATCCAGCATTTGTTTTTCTTTGAAGTGCTGGAATTGAACCTGGGACTTTGTACATTCTAGGCAAGTACTCTACCACAGGAGAGTGACCAACACTTCTATACTACTTTTTAGCATTACTGACTTTCAAACATATACTATAATTTTATATATTTATCCTTTTGTTTGGTTTTCATTCCCCTAAAGAAGGGATTTGTCAATTTTGTTTGCTCATGTATCCCAAACATGACTGAAGTTCTGGGGTTGCACCTCTGAAGAGCATTTGCCTAGTATGTGTGAGGCCCTAGGAAAAAAGAAGGAAGGAAATAATTAAAGAAAGAGTGAGGGTGCTGGAGAGATGGCTCAGAGGTTAAGAGCACTGACTGTTCTTCCAGAGGTCCTGAGTTCAATTCCCAGCAACCACATGGTGGCTCATAGCCATCTATAATGAGATCTGGAGCCCTCTTCTGGCATGTAAGCATACATGGAAGGAATGTTGTATACATAATAAATAAATAAATCTTAAAAAAAGAAAGAAAGAGCCGGGCGGTGGTGGCGCACGCCTTTAATCCCAGCACTTGGGAGGCAGAGGCAGGCGGATCTCTGGAGTTCGAGACCAGCCTGGTCTACAAGAGCTAGTTCCAGGACAGGCTCCACAACCACAGAGAAACCCTGTCTCGAAAAACCAAAAAAAAAAAAAAAAAAAAAAAAAAAAAAAGAAAGAAAGAAAGAAAGAAAGAGTGAGGGGGAGAGAGAGAGAAAGAAAAAGGAAAAGGAAGATAAAAGAAAGTGTCAAGCACAGTAGCTACCAATCTATTGACAGTGTAGAATCCACCTGTGGCCTGATATTGAGCCTATCTAGCTCTGATGGTTGGTTCTGTTATCATTTATACAGTGGTGATTGGACTCTAGGATCCAACAATAACTTGGACACATTTTAATAATGTGCATTTGTATATCTTAAGAGTATGAAATTTGTTTGGTGAGGCTGTCCTTTTAAACTGACAAAACCTCTTAGCTGTCAAACTGCATTAGAGATCTTTGAGAAGGATAAAATTTTACTTGTGTTATTGATTTAAAAAATGACAGAGGACTTACTCTATTGGCTGTCTAGTGCTCAGTGTCCTTCATGATTGTTGAAGTCAAGGGCATTAGGACTATATTTGACATCTACTGTCAGAAGCAGGGCCTGCCAGGTTCCAGAAGATTCTGTGGGTTAGAAAATCTATAAGAAGACAAGCCTATCCTGGTATGAGAAACTATGAAAATTGATTCCATTTGATTCTTTGTCCACATCTAGAGATCTTCAGTTTAGATGAAAGGCAGTTTACCCCAGTGGTTAGCACTTTCACATGATGAAACGAATTGCAGATGGACGTTGTCCTGTGCCCATCTGTCTTCTGTCTTCTTTGGAGGAAGTAAGTACTGCTGCTAGGAACCAACCAGTCTCTCTGTTAAGAAAAGACTTTTAGCCTATCAGTGGTGGCGCACACCTTTAATCCCAGCACTTGAAAGGCAGAGGCAAGCTGATCTCTGTGAGTTCAAGGCCAACCTGGTCTACAAGAGCTAGTTCCAGTGTAGAACTCTGAAGCCATTTCTGACAACTCTGAGGCCTCTCGGTAATAATGCTTCCCCCCTCCCCTGGGAACCAAGGACCTAACAATTGCCCACATACATACTGAAATGTTGGGAACTTTACATCATCTCCCTGAGTCCTTGTGAATGTTCTCCAAATAGAACTCAGTTATTGAATAGGGGCAAGTTAACCCTGAGGTGTTGACTCAGTTACTGATGTTTTGACTCAGGTCCTGGGAAAGGGGCAAAGTGACTCTCAGGTGTTTCCTCCTTACCTCAGTATCTGATCTGGCAACCACTCTCCAGCCAATTATTGATAATAACCTTTTTGAATAAACCAATCATAATAGTTAAAAAACAACCCTCAGGTACCCCCCTTCCTTCTGTGGCTTTTTCCTTTAAAAAATAGCCTGTACCAGCTATTTGGGGTCTTTCTGCCTTTTTGAATGCTGAAAGACCCTGTCATGACAGAATTAATAAAATCCTCATGCTTTTACATCAGCTGTATTGTGAGAGATGGTCTCTTGGGGAGATTCCTCCTCGGTGATTGGACTCTAGGGTCCAACACCAGGACAGGCTCCAAAAGCTACAGAGAAACACTGTCTTGAAAAACCAAAAAAAGAAAAAGAAAGAAAAGAAAAGAAAAATTTTTTAATAGTCATATTCCCCATATCTCTGAGAAATTGAGGGCTGTTTATAGGGTATAGATAAGTTATGAGCACAATATAGAGCCTGCCTGGAGAGCTGGGTCCAAGCTTGACTGTACTGGCTTTTAACTTAACAGGTGATTTATTCTTGTGAAAGACAAAGAAGAAAAAAACTGTTTGCAATAAAACTTAATGGTAAAACTGACAATAGTGGAGAACAGTTTAACATATTTTAGAGCAGAATTGAATTATACAGTATTTTTGTAAGAGATTTAAGAGTACATACCAATTTAAAACATGAGACTTATTGTTTACTTAGTCTGGAATGAGATACAATGAACAGACAATTATAACATTTAACAGTAAGAGCCAGGAGGTGGTGGCGCACGCCTTTAATCCCAGCACTTGGGAGGCAGAGGCAAGGCGGATCTCTGTGAGTTCGAGACCAGCCTGGTCTACAAGAGCTAGTTCCAGGACAGGCTCCAAAACCACAGAGAAACCCTGTCTCGAAAAACCAAAAAAAAAAAAAAAAAAAAACCCAGTAAGTATATGTACATTTACACCCAGTTGAATTTAAGTTTTATACACATATACATAAAGAGTTAAGCTAACTTATGTTTATATGTAAAGTTAACTCAAAAGTTACGTACAGCCAGGCAGTGGTGGTGCACGCCTTTAATCCCAGCACTGGGGAGGCAGTGTCAGGCAGATCTCTGAGTTTGAGGCCAGTCTGGCCTACAAAAGCTAGTTCCAGGACAGGCTTCAAAGCTACAAAAAAACCTGTCTTGAAAAACCACAAAAAATAAATAAAATAATTTACATGCATGCATACACACACACACACACACACACACACACACACGAAACAGGAATTGGGCGAAGTGGATGCTTTGGTGGGCCCTATCCAAAACATTCCACTGTGCAAAACACACATGTAACAGAAACAGTAAGAGGAATTTAGAGAGAAAAATATAAGTAAACTGCGAAACTAAAAACGTAAGTAAACTGCGAGACTAGACAAGCAATACCTCAGTAAAGATGGAGCTTGGTTAACTAACCTGTCTAGTCAAGATGGTGGTTAGGTCATCTGACCCGCCCTTAGTCAAAATGGTGGTGGTCATGTGTTGTACAGAGAAACCATGTTTTCAGAGCCACTGCGGGAATTTTAAACAGATGCAAATAACAAGAGACACATAGAGGTTATGTAGAACATGCATTTAAAACAGAATTACATCCCTGTGACCACACCATTCACACATTCTTTCATACATGAAGTAGACAGGAAAATTACTCAATACCACTAGCTACCACCAGCCGCTGTGTGCCAGCCCCTGCGGGGAGCAATGGCTGGAAGCAGAACAGCTGCCTCGGGTCCAGCTAGTTTTTCCAGTTACTGTGGCAAAGACAGAATAGAAGTGAGAAAAGGGAAAGGAGTGAGAAAAAGATCATTTACAGGTGGGTTGGGGTGGGGCTGCCCGGGAAAAGGAAGAGCAGACAGGCATGAGATGACAGCGGGACACCAGCAGTGTGGAACATGGCTGAAAAGAAACTTTCTTAATCCGCCTGTTTGCTGGTAGAATTTAGAAATGTCAGCCTGTTTCCCACAGGTGAGGCAGAAAAATAAACAACTGGCTCAGGCCACAAGATAATGGGGGTCGAGAAAGGGCTGTCTCTTGAGAGGCACTAGGCTGGAAGGGAACAGTACCCTGAAAAGGATCCGTAAATCCAAGGGGGCTCTGGACCTGAAAAATGAATGCATGGCTCAGTGAGTGCAGTGCTAGGGCAGAGCCCGAGAACCGTGCTCATGGGAAAGGTGAACTTACCAATTGTCCCAGCAGACTGATGGAAAGTTGGGGAGTGGGCTGGTAGAAGGTCCAGTTTTAGGATTTTCACCTGCAGCACAGCAGTGGCAGAAACGGTTCCATGAATGGAAGAGAGACAGATTCCACCGCTGCAGTCAGAGGCAGTGGGGCAGGTGCCAATGGGACAGAGTGCCCGTTTAGTCACCAAGCAGGGAGTAAGTCTAGATGATCCAGAGACCAAATTCCAGCATTCTGAAAGTTCAGCATGGACCATGGTTCAAGCTGACTTTGGGCCATCACTCAAAGTCTAGGGGCTGTGAGAACGAGTGGGCACAAACCAAACCCCTACTTTGTCATGTTGAGTCAGAGGCCCGAGCGAGGGGCTTTAAAGCCTGATGGGCAAGTGGTTGATCAGTACTGTGCCATTTTTACACAGGGGAACCACTGCTGAGCGATTGCACACTCATGGAGGCGTGGCCAGATGTGTGGAAGGAGCCTAACGTTTGATGGTGAGTGTAGAATTCCAGTGATTTTAAGTTGGAAAAGCGATTGTATAGAAGAAGAGTTAGAAGATTACAGCAGTCCTCAGCTGAAAGGGAAAGCCTGCCGAGTTCACAGGACCAGTTTTATCATTCATAAAGATATGGTGGGAGACTGGTCCCACAAGGGGTGGGGGTGGGGTCACCGGAGGCCTCAGCGGGAGACAGATTTGCCATGCAGAGAGAGCTGGGGTATAGAGTTTATTTAGTGCATTATGGAAGGGAGGGAAGAGCACAAGGGGAGAAGTGGGGGAGGAAGAGAGAGAGGCAAAAGCTGCCTCTCCAGAAGGAGAGAGAGAGAGAGAGAGAGAGAGAGAGAGAGAGAGAGAGAGAGAGAGAGAGCGCTTGATCTGCTTGGCTTGGCAGAAGGGGAGGTTGGGAGTAGGCGGGGCTTGTCTCTTTAAAGGATAGGGTACCCAGGTGACAAACCAGGCCAGCAGATTACAAGTTCTAAACTCAGGATCACATAGACAGTTCTAGTTAAACTCAGCAAGAAGACAAAATAAGTAAATGTGGGAAAGAGAACTGGTAGAAGGAACTTGATATAGGTGGCAGGAATATGGGAGGGTCCCAAGGAGAGAGTAACCAGAATGCATTACATATGTGTAAAAAAAATTGTCAAAGGATAGAATCTATTAACCTATTTAAATTAAATTTTTTGTTGTTGTTGTTTTTTTGTTTTTCGAGACAGGGTTTCTCTGTGGCTTTGAAGCCTGTCCTGGAACTAGCTCTGTAGACTAGGCTGGTCTCAAACTCACAGAGATCCACCTGCCTCTGCCTCCGGAGTGCTGGGATTAAAGGCGTGCGCCACCATCGCCCGACTTAAATTAAAATTTTAAAAAAGAACAGGCACACAAAAGAATGAACAAACAAGCAGGTGGTGGTGGCGGCACTTGCTTTTAATCCCAGCACTTAGAAAGCAGAGGCAGGTGGATCTCTACAAGTTCAAGGCCAACCTGGTCTACAGAGCAAGTTCTAGGATACCCTGGGCTTTACAGAGACAGAGCAAGTTCTAGGACATCCAGGGT